>NC_091635.1:35249290-35882732 GCF_027580195.1 Bos mutus
CTCCTTTCTCTCTCTCATAATCCTTTGCCACATCTTTTATCAAGAGTGTGGCCCACATAAACAGGTTTTCTGATTCTGTGGTTAACTGAGTAAACTCAGCTGCCCCTCACTCCATCATCTAAATGGTACACCAATTATCGAGTCCAAATTCAAACAAATGCCGTCTTGTTAAGCCTTACCCGAAAGATATTTGAAACGGCATCCAGAATAACCAGAACAATTTTGGTATCCTTTGCAGTGAGGAGGTTCATCAACGGCTCTATTATGCCGCAATGAACAAGGTACACAATCTGCTCAACAGTTCCGCCACTTGTATAGTTGTTCACAGCCCATGCGGCTTCCTTTTGTGTCTTAAAGTCTGCCTAATTAACATAAAGAAACAGGTTTATTTCAGAATGGCCATAAGATTCCAAAACTACTGTTTTAGAAGAAAGTGATTAAGACTTCCAATTGGTTCTATCCAAGCTAAAGTAAAAAGGTCACTATTATCTAGCAAAGGACTGTTAAATAGAACCTAGCATTAGTACATTAAGAATCTTAAGAAGTACAACTCTACCAAGTGCCTGCCCATTAAGTCCTAAGGCTATAGTACCTTTGAGAGAAGGCCAACAAGGAATGGGACTAATCCATGATTCACAACTTGTTGTATCTGGTCCTGGCGGCCAGCTGTGATGTTTGACATTGTCCACGTAGCTTCCTTCTGAATATTAGTTTTGGAGTTTGTCAGCAGGCTGGGAAACACGGCAAGTGCTCCTGCATCTATTACAACCTGTGTTTGTTCATCTGTCCCAGTGACAATATTTCCTATGGCTCTGAGCGCAGGAGTCTGAAAGGAAAAAAAAGTTGACGCTGGCAGTTATCTTTTATCTACTCCAGCAGTACTCAAAATCTCTACACCCTAAAAGTTTTGACAGGTAAGAGGCTCATTATGGCCTAAAATATACAATGTCAATATTGATACCAACTGATTGTGCTCCTTATACTTTATATTCTCATTTGAAAATCAACTTACCACAATTGGCAATTCAGTAGCTCCTAAAAGCTTCACAAGTTGGGGTACAACACCAGTTTTCACAACCATTTCAATCCGTTCATTTGGACCATCAGTAAGGTAGGAAATAGCCCAGCAGGTATCAGCTAATACTTCTGGATCATCGTGATGCAGGAGACGTACTAAAGTAGGAAGAATCTGCTCAATAGCCTCTAAGGGGGGTGCAGGATTCTTGTTGCGACAAAGATTTGAAAGCGTCCAGGTAAGATTACGTAAGTAACCACACTGGGGGGAAAGAAAAACGCAATGAAGTGCTGTTTTCTAAGGGGGGTAGAAAAATGAGAATCAGTGAGAAACGTTGACTTATGGTAAGTAACTTACTGCTAGAGATGACATATCAGGGACAGCCAGAAGTGCCAGTAGTGGATCAACTGCACCATACTTGATAACCAAGTCTCGGAAAACTGAACCATCACCTTAAAAAAAAAGACAGCGACTAAGTTAACCATGACTACCTGTCTAGCGCCATTAATTTCAGTTACTGAGTACACCAGTGTCTTGATGCAACAAATACACTAAGACACTTCTGCCAACCTCAGTATGACTGGAGACATTCAGTCAATTTCAAATCCAAGTACCTGCAATGTTTCCTAGAGCCCATACAGCTTGTTCACTGATGTGAGCATGGGGAGATGCCAACAGAGAAATGAATGCTGGGATAGCGCCTCCGTCTACCACAGCCTTGGTCTGTTCTGATGTCCCAGAAGCAATGTTAGTGAGGGCCCAAGCAGATTCGAACTGAATGGGACTACAATCAGTTCTTCCCAAGAAGGACACAAATTTTGGAATCAAACCAGCCCGGATTATGTTGTCAATAGGGGGCTGCTTTTCCCTAGAAAGCAGTTTCCTATGGGTAAGCAAAAAGAGAAACAAAAGTTGAAGGTGATTAACCAAACAAGTTCATACGGGGGGGGGGGGGGAACACAACAATTTAAAATGCCAACTCGAGACCAAACAAGTTCATATAAAAAACACAATTTAAAATGCATCTTAATCCAAGAGTTTAGAACTTTAAGTAACCTTTTACAGTGAAGACTAAATGCTGAGATATCCTGGAATTTAAGAGAAACTGAGCAGACTGTTTGCATGGTGCTACCACAGGTAGTGTCTTAAACTACTTTTTCCAAAACTGAAATATTACCAATGACGCAGAACCCTTCTCTCTGCAGAAATCTATTTTAGATCTTGCCACTTCTTAAACACTTGGCCAGTACGACAGCATCACAGTCCATTAGCCCGCATTACTCTGGCCAGCAGTGGGGACACACGTTTCCCTGATCTTCTGCCAATGGGACCTGCTTCTCCCCGCTGTGAGGCTGCAGAGATCATCAACCCTTATAATATGGATGTCACAGATAGTTATGTATGGCGGGTGGGAAGAGTCTAATAAATAGAATATATTTATTTCCTAAATGGATGAACCATTCTAAATGAGTGTGCTAATCCCACTTTCCTGACACTGACTTGAAATGCCAGTGACAAAAAAACATTTCTTAAGTATGTCAAAAAATTATCACTGGAGGTAGATGTAATTTTAGGCAACTACAGAAAATTTTAGATTAGCAAAGATTATAATGAAAACTGGCCTGCTGCTGCTAAGTCGCTTCAGTCGTGTCCGACTCTGTGCGACCCCATAGACGGCAGCCCACCAGGCTCCCCCATCCCTGGGATTCTCCAGGCAAGAACACTGGAGTGGGTTGCTATTTCCTTCTCCAATGCATGAAAGTGAAAAGTGAAAGTGAAGTTGCTCCGTCCTGTCCGACTCTTCTCGACCCCATGGACTGCAGCCTACAAGGCTCCTCCATCCATGGGATTTTCCAGGCAGGAGTACTGGAGTGGGGTGTCATTGCCTTCTCCGGAAAATTCGCCTAGGCCTGGCTTAACCTTTACTCTATGCACCACCTGCCATCGCAAAATGTAAAAAGGCTGATTTCTTAGTTTACTCATGCTACAGAAGACAAGACTTACCTAGCAGCTTGAGTAGCTTGGAGCTGGCTTTCCAAATTGTTGCTATTTATGCCTTTGACAATATCATCAACAGACCAATTTACAGTGCCCTACAAGAACAGGGAAATTAATTTTCAAATTATCATTTTTAAGATTAAATACAATGCAATCCAAACATGAAGACATTTCTATGTTTATAATCAGTTACTAAAAGTTTGTCCCACATTTAAATTCACCTGTTAAATATTCATTATTTAATATATAAAACAATCCTCAAATTTGGTGTCATGACTAAATGATGTCTTAAGTGATGAAGTATCCCAGCATCTAGTCACTAAAAAAAGTAGCTGTGAATAGGTTAAAAAAATGGACTAGAGCACTGTGAAGGTTATTCCTACATTAGTCTCAATCACTTGTATTCAGATATGCTTTTAGGGGAAAAGGGATCGAGTCAGAGGCCATGTGCGGGGAATCTGCAGAGCTAAGGCTGTTATCCATGCATTTCGCCAGTGGTGTAGCACACATAAACATTACAGGTAGTGACTACATTTCCAGTGAGTTGGCTCTTCACATAAAGTAAAAAAACAAAACAAACAAACAAACAAACAAAAACATTACAGGTAGTGACTACAGATTGGAGGTAACTGTAGTATTTGAGAACCAAGCTACAGTTAACTCAAAAAGACAGTATCACATTCTCCCTAAAACCTTACAACAAGGAAAATGTAAAATCTGAACAACCATAGAACAAATGATTATATATATAAAACACTGTATATAGCACCATACAGAATTTACTCTCCATTTGTGGTGCAGAATGGGGTGCTACAGGAATTCTGGGAAGGGAGCATTTTTCCTGTTAGGATGACCTAGAAGTGTTATAAAGAGAAGATGGGATTTGACTATAAAACTTGAAAAACAGAACACAGGTGGAATTCAGTGTGGGTAGGGGGGAAAGAACACTGATAAAATGAGGAGAACTGAAGGAAAGCATAATGTGGGGGAAAAAAGCAGGAAATTGCCCAATATTTTTAAAAGATGAAAGATAAATTTAAAAATCCAGGATGGGGTTTCCCTGGTGGCTCAGCTGGTAAAGAATCCACCTGCAATATGGGAGACCTGGGTTCAATCCCTGGCTTGGGAAGATCCCCGGAGAAGAGCATGACTACCCACTTGAGTATTCTGGCTTCCATGGACTGTATAGTCCATGGGGTTGCAAAGAGCTGAACACGACTGAGTGACTTTCACTCAATCATTCACTCTGATAAAATCATGAAGTCTCCATGAGTAGAACTCTAAGATGGGTCTAATTTCAAAAAAACCTTTAAAAAAGGATTTAAAATCATAAAGTTTCTAAGATGTTTTAAGCAGTATTTTAAGAAAACTTTTAGGTAAACAGTATGTGGCACAGAAAGAAAATCAAGAGACAGCTGAGGAAAAAGACCTGAAAAAAGCTGGTGACAAGTACAAAAAAAGAGAGGGAGGGGGAAAGGGAAAGTGAGAGAAAGAGAAAGAAAAAGACAGGGAAAAAAAAGTTGGTTCTGGACATACTAACTTTCACTGAACACTTGAATGGCCAACTCAAAGTAAAAGCTGGCAACTGGAAAAGCAGGGAAACTTGAAGGGTAGATCAGAGCTAAAGACAACCTGGGAATCAGCCTCCACAGATTACAGAGGATGGCGGGGAAAAGATAACCCGTCAGAATTACCGACCAGGAGCACACAAAAACACATCTTCACATTTGACACTTAAAACCCACAAAGCTAAGACATGTTATTTAAATATCTCAGAAAGGCCTCATTTTGATTTTCTGGGTTTACCATAATTCATAAGCTAAAATATCCTCACCTGGTTGTTGCGGTTTTCCTGCAGTGGAGAAGTAGCATCATCAGGAAAAGAGCTGACATTTCTCCTTTTCAGCATCTGGTCATCCTTCTTAGCTTTCCTTAGCTCCACATTAACTTCTATTCGGCGACGCCTCATTTCCTTGAGAAAAGATAACATATCATCTCACCTATTACATCAGTGTTAGTTGCCAAGTGAGGACAATTTTTCAAATTCACTCAAAGTTTTGACGCCCTTCCCAAATACCTTCCCATTTAAAAAATACTAGGAAAACAACAGAAGGTACTCACTGTACTGTCTTTCCCCTTGTTTTTGAATCTGTTAAGGCGGGGAGCTGGTGAATTAGCATTCTCATTGGTGGACATGATTATGAGACAAAGGGAGAAAGCTGCAAGATGAGGGAGAGAAAAAAATTTCCTTTTTATTACTTTGTTTGGCAATAACATAAGCATTAAGGGAATTACCAAATACACGTTCAATTCGTATTTCCATACTAGAGGAGGATATTCCTTTTTCAGCACTATGGAAAAGGAGTTTTGGCCAAACTATATTTGGCCCCTCCCCTCTGAACGGCTGAGGCTTCCAGGAGCAGTACTGTCCACCAGAAATATAATGCAAGCTGTATAAATTTAAGCTTCCTAGTAGCCACGATTGTTAAAAGCAAAAAGGAACAAATGAAATTAACTTCAATAATATATTTTATTTACTCCAATATCTATTTTCTCATTTCAACACATCAAAAAATTACTGAACTATTTTGCATTCTTTTTTCATACTAATTCTTTGAGATCTTGCAGGTACTTTACGCTTACGGCATTAACTCAGTTTAGACCAGCCACATGCGTTTGGTGACAACCACACTGCACAGCGTGGCTCTAGACTCTATATAGGATCCATGAATAGTTAACTGAAGACAACGTAGGGGAAATAAGGTTACAGTTAAAATCTATGTCGTACGGGCCACAAATTCAGATCTTCTGGAGGCTCTGCTGCTGCTGCTGCTAAGTCGCTTCAGTGGTGTCCTACTCTGTGCGACCCCACAGACAGCAGCCCACCAGGCTCCCCCGTCCCTGGGATTCTCCAGGCAAGAACACTGGAGTGGGTTGCCATTTCCTTTTCCAATGCATAAAAGTGAAAGTGAAGTCGCCCAGTCATGTCCGACTCTTAGCGACCCCATGGACTGCAGCCCACCAGGCTCCTCGGTCCATGGGATTTTCCAGGCAGGAGTACTGGAGTGGGGTGCCATTGCCTTCTCCGAGGCTCCGAGGCTTTAAATGGCCAAAACAGATACATTCTGCACGTTTGAAAATTTTTAAAAACCTGAAATTTGTATAAACTTTCATAAAATTTCCTGCCCACCCTGAACACCTGCGACGCAGTTCAGCATCTCGCACATTTTCATTTCCAGAAATTCTGAGTGAATGCATTAAATGAGGCTGTATCAGCTGCGTTCCACTCAAACTCACCTACTTAAGAGCAATCTCCCAAAATATCACAAAAGTCCTCCTTCAAAGTGGCTATCTTTAATTCCATTCTGTTCTTTTACGAAATTGTGACACAGCCAACCCAAGGCTTACAAATTAAGAGATTGCACTTCCAACTGCCACCTCCATCTCCAGTCCCCTCCCCTACCCCCTTCCCCACCCCCATTTCAGGGAAGCAGCAGCGGGAACCCGCGGAGGAGGAGCCAGAGGCGCCGGGCCCCCTACCGAGGCTTTCGTCCTCGGGCCTGACTCTTAATTCTTACTCAAAAGCGACTGCAGCGGTTCGCAAGGCCACGGGCACTGAAGCCCATGCACTCGCATCCACAGTGAAACACCCGTTTCGTCAACGAACTACGCCCCCGAGGCCTCATCGACCAGAGAGGCCAAAGCCTGGCCGGGCGTCTACCCCGAGACTCGTCTCCCGCCTCCAGCAATCCGAGAGCGGCCTACGGACCAGCCTTTGCCGCTCCAGCTGCACTGCGACCTCAGTTCGTACCTACACAGCAGGCTCAAGCGTCCACCGGAGGCGGTGCGCGGCGCACAAGCTGCGGGATCTGCTGCCTCTAAACGTCCACCACGGTCAGCCCGAGGACGGTGTGGCTCGTGCAGCCGGCCGGCGCGATTTAAATTTCCCGGTGGCTCCGCATTCCGATTGGCTGGTTCGAGCTTACGCTATACGCCCATTGGTGGATTTGAAAAACACGTTAGCTGGGGAGGGGGTCAGAGGGCCCAGAAGAAGATAGGATAGCATCGCGAGATAAGGGAGCGGCCGCGCGATCCCCGAGAGCCTTGCAGTGCGGAGAAGAAAAACTCCAGATCCCGGCATGCAGTGCGCAGGGCCGGTTCCTGTCCATCTTGGTCGGAGGGTTAGCTCTTTGCATGCGTTTAACGCTGTGTGGTGGCTGGTCGTTTTCCTGAATGTTTGCCTTAACTAAGTACCACAAATGATTCCCAAAATAATTCTCTTTAAAAATCTTAATAAAGAAATATATTGCTATGCATTTTTCCCGATAGGACTCAGAACTTGGCCGGGGTCTCTGGCCATCATGGAGGGGAGGGGTAAGGCAGATATGTGCTGCATTTTTTAGTTGTTCCTGTTATTAACTTGTGTCATAAAAGACTGCATAGAAGGCAGAACTATGTTAACAAAAGATTAATGCCTGCTTCTCCAGTCTTATTTTTAATCATTTCAAATACAAAAGAACTGCAAATCTTTATCCATATTTGTTAAATGTTAATTTACTATTTTGATGTGTATACACATATATGTATATGTATACACAAGCGCGCGTGTATCTCTATTTATATATACATGGCTTTTACATATTACTTTTTGAACCATTTGAGAGTAAGTTTGAGAAATCATGTCCGTTTACCCCTAAATATTTCAGCTTGTGTTTTAAGAATAAGGACATTCTATTACCACACCATAATCATCAAATTCAAGACAATTGAGCTTATATGCGGTTATTTATTTATAGTCTGTGTTCAACTCATCCATTGTTATAGTTATGATGTATGCTATATTTTATATATTTCAAATAAAATGTTTGCATTTTCTTGTAATTTAAAAAAAGCATCAGTGATAGTTATCAGCAGCTTTTCTGTATTCTGAGAAGGGTATTTTTAAGAAAAGCTGTATTGGCTTTTTCTTTTTTACTATGAATTCAAACAATGAACTTTGTCCCTCCTGCAGGCATTTTTGCCAGCCTCACTCATTGTGTAGCAGTAATGGCAGTCATGGAGGTTCATTCTACTCCCACATAACCAATCAGCATAATCTTACCCGCCTAAATGCACAAGGTGGTAGGATTTCACCTCTAAACCAGTCTCTACAGGGCATTCTCTGGGCTACTGTGAATGGCTCAGGGGCAGTCATGTGACCTAAATTCATTCAGTTGGGAAGCCTATGCCTTTTGTTTAATGATGAGAGGTAGGAAAGCAGGCTCTGTTCTCAACTGAGAGATGCGAATCCTAGAAATCCAGTAAGACAATTGGAGAGAAAGCATGAAAACTTTGATCAATACCCTGCCTTACCTCAAAAGGCTGCAATTATATGACTTTGCAAATACATCATCCAGTACACTTCCTTTGTTGTTTAAGCTAGCTATAGTGGGTCTTCTTTTGCTTACAAATAAATATTGGGTACTATGTGCCCAGAAGTGTTCTAAGTTTTTTATCTTTATGAATACATTTAATCTCCACAACTCTGTGAGGTAGCATTATTATCTGTTCCATTTCACAGAAGAGAAGAGTGGGTGGTTAAGTAACTTGTCCACATTCACACAGGAGTAAATGGCAGAGACAGGACTCAAACCCAGGCCCTGTCCTTCCAGGATCCATGCTCTCTGACCACTATTCTGTACTTGCACTTGAAAACAACCTGAAAGAGAAGTAAAATGTCAACAGTGAAAGTTGCCTTTGACAGATACCTTGCCCTGGGAAAGCACAGACCCCACCCCCTCAAATCTTCCTATTGTAGTTGGGATGGAGATTCAGGAGAGGGCCTAGTGTGGCCTAAACCAATCCCATTCCATCCCCCAGACACAGGAACTGGTTTGCTGATGAAGATGTAACAGAATACAGTAAAATATTTACTGAGACTTTTGTGAGATATCCCCTCTCTTCCAATGGACTGTGTGCTATAATGATGTGAGCCTGAGAATGATGCTGAACCAGAGAAGCAAACTCAAGTGTGGCCAAGTCTGAATAATCATAGTCCGTCAGTCATTCTTTCAAGTAAGAACTGTGTTCCATCCAAAAGGCAACTAGTTTAGCCCGCAACTCAAACACCGCACAAAATGTTTCCTCAAGAGACATGCACTGAATTTTGTTTATCTGGTAGAAGTGATTTATGCATAATTCCCATTTTGTCACATAAAATATTAAAAACATGTATTCAAGGGTTGGGATTTAAAATAATTCTTATAGTATCCCCTCTTCCAACAACACAAGAGAAGACTCTACACATGGACATCACCAGATGGTCAACACTGAAATCAGACTGACTATATTCTTTGCAGACAAAGATGGAGAAGCTCTATACAGTCAGCAAAAACAAGACCAGGAGCTGACTGTGGCTCAGATCATGAGCTCCTTATTGCCAACTGCTACTACTAAGTCACTTCAGTCGTGTCCAACTCTGCACGACCCTATAGACAGAAGCCCACCAGGCTCCCCCGTCCCTGGGATTCTCCAGGCAAGAACACTGGAGTGGGTTGCCATTTCCTTCTCCAATGCATGAAAGTGAAAAGTGAAAGGGAAGTCGTTCAGTCCGACTCAGCGACCCCATGGACTACAACCCACCAGGCTCCTCCGTCCATGGGATTTTCCAGGCAAGAGTACTGGAGTGGGGTGCCATTGCCTTCTCCGCCTTATTGCCAAATTCAGACTTAAATTGAAGAAAGTAGGGAAAACCACTGGACCATTCAGGTATGACCTAAATTAAATCCCTTACGATTATACAGTGGAAGTGAGAAATAGATTCAGGGGATTAGATCTGATAGGGGATTAGATTAGATCTTCAGAGATTAGCTTGAAGAACTATGGACGGAGGTTCATGACATTGTACAGAAGGCAGGGATAAAGACCATCCCTAAGAAAAAGAAATGCAAAAAGGCAAAATGGTTGTTTGAGGAGGCCTTACAAATAGCTGTGAAAAGAAGAGAAGCTAAAGGCAAAGGAGAAAAGGAGAGATATACCCATTTGAATACAGAGTTCCAAAGAATAGCAAGGAGAGATAAGAAAGCCTTCCTCAATGATCAGAGGAAGGATCAGAAATAGAGGAAAACAATAGAATGGGAAAGACTAGAGATCTGTTCAAGAAAATTAGAGATACCAAGGGAACATTCCATGCAAAGATGGACACAGTAAAGGACAGAAATGGTATGGACCTAACAGAAGCAGAAGATATTAAGAAGAGGTGGCAAGAATACACAGAAGAACTATACAAAAAAGATCTTCATGAGCCAGATAACCACAATGGTGTGATCACTCACCTAAAGCCAGACAACCTGGAATGCAGTCAAGTGGGCCTTAGGAAGCATCACTACGAACAAAGCTAGTGGAGGTGGTGGAACTCCAGTTGAGCTATTTCAAATCCTGAAAGATGATGCTATGAAAGTGCTGCACTCAATATGCCAGCAAATTTGGAAAACTCAGCAGTGGCCACAGGACTGGAAAAGGTCAGTTTTCATTCCAATACCAAAGAATGATCAAATTACCACACAACTGTACTCATCTCACATGCTAGTAAAGTAATGCTCAGAATTCTCCAAGCCAGGCTTCAACAGTACGTGAACCGTGAACTTCCAGATGTTCAAGCTGGATTTAGAAAAGGCAGAGGAACCAGAGATGAAATTGCCAACATCCGTTGGATCATCACAAAAGCAAGAGTTCCAGAAAAACATCTACTTCTGTTTTACTGACTATGCCAAAGCCTTTGACTGTGTGGATCACCACAAATTGTGGAAAATTCTTAAAGAGATGGCAATACCAGACCACCTGACCTGCCTCTTGAGAAATCTGTATGCAGGTCAGGAAGCAACAGTTAGAACTGGACATGGAACAACAGACTGGTACAAAATAGGGAAAGGAGTACGTCAATGCTGTATATTGTCACCATGCTTATTTAATTTATATACAGAGTACATCATGAGAAACACTGGGCTGGATGAAGCACAAGCTGGAATCAACAATGGTGGGAGAAATATCAAAAACCTCAGATATCAGATGACACCACTCTTACGGCAGAAAGCGAGGAAGAACTAAAGAGTCTCTTGATGAAAGTGAAAGAGGAGAGTGAAAAAGTTGGCTTAAAACTCAACATTCAGAAAACTAAGATCATGGCATCTGGTCCCATCACTTCATGGCAGATAGATGGGGAAACAGTAGAAACAGTGACAAACTTTATTTTCTTGGACTTCAAATCACCGCAGATGGTGCAGCCATGAAATTAAAAGACGCTTGCTCCTTGGAAGAAAAGTTATGACCAAACTAGACAACATATTAAAAAGCAGAGACATTACTTTGCCAACAAAGGTCCGTCTAGTCAAAGCTGTTTTTTTCAGTGGTCATGTATGGGTGTGAGAGTTGTGGACTATAAAGAAAGCTGAGTGCAGAAGAATTGATGGTTTTGAACTGTGGTATTGGACAAGACCCTTGAGAGTCCCTTGGACTGCAAGGAGATCCAACCAGTCCATTCTAAAGGAAATCAGTCCTGAATGTTCACTGGAAGGACTGATGTTGAAGCTGAAACTCCAATACTTTGGCCACCTGATGAGAAGAACTGACTCATTAGAAAAGACCCTGATGCTGGGAAAGATTGAAGACAGGAGAGGGGGACAACAGAGGAGGAGAAGGTTGGATGGCATCACCGACTCAATGGACATGAGTTTGAGTGATGGACAGGGAGGCTTGGCATTTTGCAGTCCATGGGGTCGCAAAGAGTCGGACATGATTGAGCGACTGAACTAAACTGAACTGACTATCAAAGATGTTCTTAAGTGAAGCTAGCCAACAACCACGCCCCCTCCACTGCACAAAGGTGAAGCCTAACTATTATTACTAGCTTAGTCTGACTGCCTGGACTCAATAATGTGGCAGTTCTACTTAGCATCGCGTCTGCACCATCGTTGCTGTGTGATTAGTTATTATTCACTGATAATGTCCTAGTGTCTGTGAAAAGTATTTCCTGGATGACTCAGGATCCACAGGTAGTAAAACTGACATGACAAACAGACACATAAAATTGGAAAAAAACACACCAAAATGTTAACAGTGGTTGACTCTGAACACTAGAATTATAGTCAGTTTCAATTTTCTTTGCTTGGCTCACCCCTATTTAAACAATTTTATTTATTTATTTCTTTTTATTTAAACAATTTTACAGTGAACAGGTATTATGTGTCTAAAAAGAAAGAAGTGTATAAAAAGAAATAAAAGCAGCACATTTACGTGCAACAAGCAAAAAGGTATTATGCATGGAACCATAAAATCTCTAAATCTTTATCCAACATCTAGTTTTAAGATAAAAACAAAATTCGCATTATTTTGTATGTAGGGACCTTGTTTATTTTCTCTTTAATCTGGAGGGAAAGAAGAGATGGGGAGAAATATGGATGTAGGTGAGTGGAGCAGCGGGGCAGATTTAAAGAAAAGCCTGTTCACCCTGGAAACCCCCGACAGTTCCCAGCACATAAAAAGTTATCCAATTAACATATATAGAACAAACGAGGCAAAGGAGAAGGGGGAGACTGTTAGGGACGGGAAGGCTGTGGGGACCTCACGCTAGAGGAAGGCGGCAGACATGCCGAAATGCAGAGGCCTGGGCCTGCCCGGGTAAACAATTAGAACGGGGGTGGGGGAGGCCATGCATTGGAATTTTGTTTAAAGTTCCCCCCAAGAGCGTCTAGTATACAGTCAAGACTGAGACCCTTCCCGAAAAGAACCTAAGGAAAAGCACGCCCCTCCCACAGATACCCAGACCCGCCTGCGTGCCTGCCGAGCAGTACCAGGACAGCGCGGCGGCGCCGAGGTAGCTCATGCGCATGCGCCTAGAGGCTAGGGCGGCGGGCCAGGCCGAAGGCGCAGGCGCGTGCTGCAGCCACTGGCGGCGATTCCCAAATCGCAAGCAGCCTGACGTGAGGCCACAAAGCGCGGGGGCGGGGCACGATGATGGCATCACGTAAGAGGACGGTGTGAGAACCCGGATCCTGTGGTGACCCAGTGGCCTAATGGATAAGGCATCAGCCTCCGGAGCTGGGGATTGTGGGTTCGAGTCCCATCTGGGTCGCACCAAGATTAGTTTTGGTGGAGAGAAAAGCAATGATGGGCACAAAAGTAGATTTTGAAATGTCGTGATTTCGCTTTCTCTGCTGCGATCTCCACGGCTGTTGTATTTACAAATCGGAAATGCATTCTCAGCTGTAGTGCAATTAAGACCTTGCAAGAGAAAACTAAGATGTGGCCCAAAAGAGAAGCATTTACTCTTGCCTAGTTTATATTCATCTTTTAAAGAAAAAAGCCTTAGGAAACACCAAATGCTAGCTGGATAGATGGCATCATCTCTTTTTCTGTCTTTTAAAAATGCATTTCATCATGGGCAGGCACACATGGAAAACTGCCTCCCCATCCTTATCCCAAGGCGTGTGTGAGCAGATCCAATTGTGCTGGCTGCAAACATTTCTAGAACTAAGGAGAATTTATAAGAAACTGTTAAAACATACAAATATAATATAATTTATGGTTTTTGTCCTTAAAGTACAATGAACAGCAACCTGTGGTTGAAACGTAAGGTTTGTGTGTGTGTGTGTATTTGATTTGCAAATTAGTGTAATAAAAGAAATGTAATCAGAGTTTAAGCTTTCCAGACTGGTTCGGCTGACGATCTTGAAAAGTTCAAACTCTTCTTGTAAAACTTGTACAAGAGAAATAGCACAGAGTTAAGTCCTACTTTTGAAAAAACAAATAATAAATGCTATGTGGGGATCCTGGGTTTGAGCCTGAGACAGATAAAGGACGGTAGGGGGAAAACCAGTGGAATCTGAGTAGATTCTGCAATTTAGCTACGCACAATTATCAGTTCAGTTCAGTCACGTCTGACTCTTTTCAACCCCATGGACTGCAGCACACCAGGCTTCCCTGTCCATCACCAACTCCTGGAGCTTGCTCAAACTCATGTCTATTGAGACAGTGATGCCATCCAACCATCTCATCTTCTGTCGTCCCCTTTTCCTCCTGCCTTCAGTCTTGCCCAGCATCAGGGTCTTTTCTAATGAGTCAGTTCTTCTCATCAGGTGGCCAAAGTATTGGAGCTCCAGCCTCAGCATCAGTCCTTCCAATGAATATTCAGAGTTGATTTCCTTTAGGATGGACTGGTTTGATCTCCTTGCAGTCTAAGGGACTCTCAAGAGTCTTCTCCAACACCACAGTTCAAAAGCATCAATTCTTCAGTGCTCAGCTTTCTTTATAGTCCAACTCTCAGATCCATATGTGACTACTGAAAAACCATAGCTTTGACTAGATGGACCTTTGTTTGCAAAGTAATGTCTCTGCTTTTTAATGTGCTGTCTATGTTTGTCATAGCTTTTCTTCCAAGGAGCAAGTGTCTTAATTTCATGGCTGTAGTCACAATCTGCAGTGATTTATACCAATGTTGATTTCTTAATTGTGACAAAGGTACATGGTAATATAAGATGGTAGCATTAGGGGAAACTGACTGAAGGGTATATGGGAGCCCTCTTTGCAAGCTTTATGAAATTATTAACATTAAATCTGAAATTATTCCAAAATTAAACATTTATTCAAGAAAAAAAGCTAAACAATCAATGGGAAATTTTAGCTGATACCTTTACCACCACCACCCCCCGCCCCCTTTTAAGATTAGCAAGATGGTGCTAAATTTAAAAGCCAGAACAGACTAACAAATGAATAAGCCCAGGGCATGATTTCCAGCTCCATTCCTGGTGCCTCAGAGTTGGTGGCCACATTAGGTCCTTGCTACAGTAGGTCCTTAAAAAATTAGAATTTCCTTGTCTCCACTTTCCACCTGTGGGAAGCATCTGGGGACAACGGACAGCGACACTGTCTCCCTGGTCCCAAGGCAAGATTGCTCTGACACACAACCCTCAGCCTGAGGGCTGGGCAAGACTAACTCCTCACAGGCTCTCCATGCTTTGGGCTTCTGACTGGCCTGCTCAGGCCTCCAGCGAGCTCACTCGACTCCCCCACCTCCGCCAACCTCTCGTCTCAGCCCCGGGCCTTCTCTCTGGCAGGTGTTTTTGTGACTCACTCACCATAGTTCATCCCAGCTGAAGTCAATGCCTACTGAACACCCCGGATTCAAGTCATTCAATGCAAGTTCGACGTTTTCGCCTTCCCTCACCTCCACCATCTCCCCCATTTCTTCCCTTTTTTGTCTCACATGGAGAGGATGTCCCTCCTCCAGTCCCAAGCCATTCCTTCCCTTTGATTTTGCTTTGAACCCCCTTCTCCTCAGGAAACTTGTCTCATACTAGAGTGAAAAAAACAAACTGTGAGTGGGGTCCAAGTCTTTGCGACCCCATGGACTGTATAGCCCCCCAGGCTCCTCTGTCCATGGAATTCTCCAGGCAAGAGTATTGGTGATGTGAAAGTGAAAGTCGCTCAGTCGTGTCCGACTCTTTGCAACCCCATGGACCATACAGTCCATGGAATTCTCCAGGCCAGAGTACTGGAGTGGGTAGCTGTTCCCTTCTCCAGGGGATCTTCCCAACCCAGGTTCAATCCCTGGGTCCCCTGCATGACAAGCAGATTCTTTACCGTCTGAACCACCACACTTAGTAAACATTTAAAAGGTGTAAGCCCATTAATTCCACCCCCCCACCCTGTCTATAACTTTAGTTTCCTTCTCCCGGCTTTCCTTTGAGCCCCCGAACATTCTACAGTTTCTCTATTCTTTAAAAGCTCACCCTTGGTCCTGGGCACCTGGCAGACAGGTGGTACCATGGCACCTCCCTCCACACAGCCAAGCTGCCTCAGGGCAGCTCCTGCACACCCAGGGTTTCCTTCCTTCCACCTGGCAGGTACTCCTTGCTCCCCTGTCGCTGGACACATTCCTCCCAGATACTGACCTCTGAATTGGCAAGTTTAAGAGATATCTTTCACTCCTTCTCTTGCTTGACTTTGCCCTGAAGTTTGAAACTCTTGGCCAGTTCCTTCCTGAAACAAACCGTTTTTTCACAGGCTTCCAGAAAAATCTCCTTTTTCTCAGTTGTCCAATCAGCTTCTCAGTCTCCTTTGCTAATTCCTTCTTGTTTCTAACAATGAAAACAAACCAGCCCAACCTGAGCAAAGCAAAAGAGAACTCATTGGAAAGCCATGGGGAAGGGGGGTGCTTACTAAACGGGGGGTGGGAAAAACTGGAGGACCAGTTGTGGGGGCCAGCAAGACTCAAAGGACACACCAAAGGCCCCCCAAAAGAAGAAGCTGGAAGCACAGTGACTCCCAGGGCCAGCCACCTGCCAAGAGGCCACCACTGCTGCCATCCTTGCCACTTGCCATGCAGCTAGACTTGCGAAAGGTGCCTCTGATGGCTTTCATCATCCCAGGGTCACTTGCTCCAGAATCAAGCTTCCCGGGAAAAGCTTACAAGTGGCCCAACTTTCTCCTGTTGATTCATGGGGCCACAGAGGAATCACCCTCCCATCAATTCTTCCCATTAAGGGGAAGAGGTAATTTCTTAAAAAGAGGCTTGCATACCAACTAGCCACACAAAACATCGGCACCTTTCCTCAGCGCAAACGTTGCACATTTTATTTTGAGTTTTCCATAGTCCATGGTCACTGTTGATTTTAGGTGATGAAGACTGTTGGTTTTTTTTTTTTTTTATCCTCTCATTGAATTTGGTTTTAATGAGTCTCAAAATTCTCTGACAGATTTTTGGTCCAGTTGTTGCCATTTAAAAGATTTTAAGAACTAACAACTTAAAACTGCCACACACAGATACCCCAAAACAAATGGTCCACAAAACATTCTCTTTTCCATCTGAAAGTTTTACGATGCATTGCTTATCATCAACCAGTCTCATACTATCAAACATAAATGGCCAATTGAGACAGTTCTGAGATGGTTTTTCCATCACTGACTAAGACTGGGGCGGCAGGTATTGCAGCTAATACTCACCTAGCCTTCTGAGGTTCCTTGGCAGACATGGTGACCTTGCCATCTTACAGCACACAGGACAGCCCCATAACAAAGAATGAGCTGGCTCCTCATCTAAGAATTGCCTTAGAGGCTTGAGAAAGAGGGATGGTATGACTATATTATTGATATACCTCATGAAAAACATATTAGGGCCTTTCTAATTGTCCCCATTTTAATCATTTTTTTCTTTGTCCCCAAGCAATCTCAGGGGCAAGGGCTTCCCAGGTGGCTCAATGGTAAGCAATCCACCTGTCAATGCAGTAGACACAAGAGATGCAGGTTTGATCCCTGGGTCGGGAAGATTCCCTGGAGTAGGAAATGGCAACCCACTCCAGTAGTCTTGCCTGGAAAACTCTATGGACAGAGGAGCCTGGCGGGCTGCAGTCCACGGGGTCCCAAAGAGTTGGACACAGCTGAGCATTCATGCACACAATTTCAGGCAAAGTGAGGAGTGGGTCAAGCGATAAATATTAGTATTATATCCAGCCAAATTTTCCAAACTCATATAAGAATGTCAGAAAGTACACCAGGATTAATATTAAAATACAATCCAATAATATCAACATTCGGAATTGTCATATTTTAAAATTTTACCAGATTACAGTACGGTTGCCACTTTTCTCCACTTCTCTCAGAAATCCTACAAAAGCACAAGGGGGATGAGAAGCGGAACCACAAACACCTCCATCAATGAAACCAGGAGGCATCTCAACTCCTCAAATAAAAGGAGAAAGGTTCCTCAAATAAAAGCGTAAGGAACCAAGACTGATAGATGCCAATTACAAGAGCATGCCCGTGGCCGCAGATCTTAGGAAAGGCCAGCAGAGGGCGCTTCTTCAAGGGGAGGGTCGCATCCTGAGAGGCAAAACAATAATCTCTTGTTTGCAGTGAGTCTGGGATGTGCGGACAGCAGCCGGTCCTCACAGGGACAGACACGTGTTCTGGGTCTGGATTTGCCTTCCTTGCTTGCAGGGCTTCTGTTAGCACTACCATTCCTGGACTTAGACATTGCCAGGATGCGCCGGTCCAGGAACTAAGGAGAGGAGGTAGGGGTGGCTTCTCCCACTATGACTGCTAATGATTCACTGGAAGATTTATTTCGTTTTTTTTGCTTTCCTTGGCAGAGGCTCAGTGGGTCCAGAGGTCCTAGTGACCAGTGGAGAGATGTTTAGGCCAGGAGACACTATTATGGCTCCATTCAACTGGAGATGAGGCTGCCCCTTGACCATCTGGGACCCCCAGGCTGCTGAATCAACAGGCGGAGAAGGGGAGGGGGTGTCAGTTTTATGAGCTGAATATTTATGTTACCCCCAAATCGACTGGTGAAAGTCACAGTGTTACCCTATGGGGAGGTGAGGCTTTCAGATGAGGTCACGAGGGTGGAGCCCCGTGATGGATCAGTGTCCTTATGAGAAGGAGAAGTGTCTGGCGCCCTTTCTCCATCTCTCTGCTGCGCTCTCTCTCTCTCGTGTGAGAATACAGCAAGAAGGCAGCCATCTGTGAGCCAGGAAGAGAGCTCTCACCAGAATCCAGCCACACTGACACCCTGATCTCAGAGTTCCAGCCCCAGGACTGTGAGAAACAAATGTCTGTTGTATAAGCCACTCAGGCTGTGGTACTTGGTTACAGCAGCCCCAGCTCTGACAGTCCCGTGAATGATGTGATTACCAAGGGGCAAATGGCTCTGCTACTTAGTGGAGGAAAGAGGAATCCAAGGACTCACGGGAGGTACATCTTAGTGTGCTCTTGTCCCAAAGACTCAGTTAATGGGAAAGTACAGCAATCCAATAACGACAGGACTGCCGAGAACACAAGTCTTACAGGAATAAAGTTTTGAGTCTCCCTACCAAGCACTGAGCCTTGCCCAACGGAGGGTAGAAGCACAGAATAAATGATGGAAGAAGGCAGTTATGATGATCCACTTAGACCTCATGGTCATTTGCAGAGGAGGCCTCTAACAGCTGCGTTTATGTTAATTGTATCTTTCCCCTTCTTTTTAATTTCTACGGACTGATAGTAGCTAATGGTTTTGGTATCCATTGATTACTAGCTGTATAACCCCGGGCAAGGTACTTAACTTTTCTCTTATCCCTAATCTGGGATAATAAAAGTAAAAGCTCATATGTTTGTACAAAGATTTATAAAAAATATTTTATACAAAGATTTAATACTTGGAACAGTGTTCAGTAGGTGCAAGCTATTATTAACAATAGATTTTCTTTTACGTTTCATTATAACATTAGACTAGGCAATTCCCACATTAAAAAAGGAAAAGTTCCCCAACTTTATTATCATTCATTTCAGAGATCATTTATTGAACTGCTGCTGCTGCTAAGTCGCTTCAGTCATGTCCAACTCTGTGCGATCCCATAGACGGCAGCCCACCAGGCTCCCCCGTCCCTGGGATTCTCCAGGCAAGAACACTAGAGTGGGTTGCCATTTCCTTCTCCAATGCATGAAAGTGAAAAGTGAAAGTGAAGTCGCTCCGTCCTGTCTGACTCTTCACGACCCCATGGACTGCAGCCCACTAGGCTCCTCCATCCATGGCATTTTCCAGGCAAGAGTACTGGAGTGGGGTGCCATTGCCTTCTCTGTTATTGAACTACAAGTGCATATTTTATGGAATGTAGCAAAACTTAGAATTATAATTTTTTAAACTCCTCAACATTAATTGATGATATCTTTTTACAGTGGCAGCTAGCATAGTCATAATAGGAAAAACATTCAGGAGAATGGTAGAGACCCCCAGTTCAGCATAAAGATTATCCCTGGGAAGGAAAAGAAATTGGATTAGGGAGGAGCCTAAGGGGCCTTCAACCCTGTATTAGTTACCTACTACTGCAAAATGAATTACCCCAGAATTTAGCAGCTTAAAACAATAAACACTTATTACTCATACTTCCTCTGCCCCAGGAATCTGGGAATGGTTTACCAGATGGTTCAGGTCCCTCAGGAGGAGACCAGTCAAGCTCTGGGCTGGGGCTGCAGTCTTATCTGGAGGCTCAACTGGGAGAGGATCTGACTTCATGTTCACTTGCCAGCTGTTGGCAGACCTCAGCTTCTCACTGGCTGTTGGCTGAGGACTTCAGTGGCTTCCTGGCCATGGGCCTCTTTGGACTGTCTGATAACATTACAGCATCTGGCTTCCCTCAGGGGAAATGATCTAAGAGAAAGGATGAGATTTTGAGAGTGAAGAAGGAGGGGCATGCTAAGAAGAAATAAAATTATGTGATGAAAACAGAAAGAGGTGAGAGTTCAGTCTTTTTGTAACCTAGACTTGGAAGCGTTTATTATCACTTCTTCCATATGCTATGGGCCACTCAGACCAGTCCCGCTACATCTACAGGGGACATACAGTGCAGGGGGACTACACAAGGTGTGAACACAGAGAAGCAGGGGTCACTAGAGGCCAGTCATCCAGGAGACTGGCCACCACCAATGATATCTGTAATTTTTAAGCATTGAAAAAGAAGCAAATATGGAAAAATTATTAAGGTTTGATAAAACTGGGCCATGCTTATGCAGGTATTCATTATATTATTCTCAATAGCTGTCTTTTGGACTTCCCTGGTGGCACAGAGGATGGGAATCTGCCTGCCAATGCAGGGAACACCGCTTCTGTCGATGGTCCAAAAGGATTCCATGTGCTGCCTGTGGAGCAACTAACCCTGAGCACTACAACCACAGGGCCCCTACCCTAGAGTCCACAAGCCGCAACTACTGAAGCCCATCTGCCTACAGCCCGTGTGCCCCAGTAAGTGAGGCTTCTGCAATGAGAAGCCTGCACACCGTCATCGAGTAGCACCCACTTGTCACAACTAGAGAAAGGCTATGTAAAGCAATGAAGACCCAGTGTAGCCAAGAACAAATAAATACATTAAAATTATATATATATAAAAACAATGGAATGCATTTGTTTTTAAAAAATAGCTTTCTTTTTTCTATCTTTTTTTTGGCTGTGCTGCATGGCTTGCAGGATCCTAGTTCCTTAACCAGGGAGTAAACCTGGGTCCTGGCAGTGAAAGTGCTGGAATCTGTGGACCATCAGGGAACTCCTTCTATTAAATTCCCCCTTAAAAATGCTCAGAGGAAGATATACCTCAAATAAAGATGACAAAGAATCCCAAAGACAATTTCAAGGAACAGATATTTTTCAAAAAAGAACAAGAAGCAATTGTTCTTGTGAATCAGGAAATTACAAGCAGGGAGTAGACTGGGTTGAAAGAACAACAGGAACAACAGAAAAAGAACCAACTAGGAGACTTCCCTGGCAGTCCAGTATGTAAGACTCTGTGCTTCCACAGCAGGGGGCATGGGTTCTATCCCTAGTCAGAGAACTAAGAAATCATACATTCGAGGCACAGCCAAACATATAGTTGATGTTACTGAAAATGAAATCAGAATGAAAAGGAAAAAGATAAAGAGATAAAAACGACGAGTGAGAAGGTAAAGTACGTGGAAGACACAATCAGATCAGTAGTATTAAGAAAGCAATAAAAGAAGAGGGGTGTCTG
This sequence comes from Bos mutus, assembly GCF_027580195.1. Taxonomy (NCBI): domain Eukaryota; kingdom Metazoa; phylum Chordata; class Mammalia; order Artiodactyla; family Bovidae; genus Bos; species Bos mutus. Next base: position 35,270,816 of record NC_091635.1, read on the forward strand.
TCAGATTTCCAAGCTGAAATGGTGTGGACATCCCTGAACTAAAGTGAAATTTTACTCATTTGAAAGTGAAATACTTGAGGTGTTCCCTGAAAATGAGAACTACTTATAATGCAAAGACGATGACTATGATTGAGATTATTTAATAGCTCGTGAAGTTCTCATCACAGGTCCCATCACTTCATGGGAAATAGATGGGGAAACAGTGGAAACAGTGTCACACTTTATTTTGGAGGGCTCCAAAATCACTGTGGATGGTGATTGCAGCCATGAAAGTAAAAGACACTTGCTTCTTGGAAGGAAAGTTATGACCAACCTAGACAGCATATTCAAAAGCAGAGACATTACTTTGCCAACTAAGGTCCATCTACTCTAGGCTATGGTTTTTCCTGTGGTCATGTATGGATGTGAGAGTTGGACTGTGCAGAAGGCTGAGCGCCGAAGAACTGATGCTTTTGAACTGTGGTGTTGGAGAAGACTCTTGAGAGTCCCTTGGACTGCAAGGAGATCCAACCAGTCCATTCTGAAGGAGATCAGCCCTGGGATTTCTTTGGAAGGAATGATGCTAAAGCTGAAACTTCAGTACTTTGGCCACCTCATGCGAAGAGTTGACTCATTGGAAAAGACTCTGATGCTGAGAGGGATTGGGGGCAGGAGGAGAAGGGGACGACAGAGGATGAAATGGCTGGATGGCATCACTGACTCCATGGACGTGAGTCTGAGTGAACTCTGGGAGTTGGTGATGGACAGGGAGGCCTGGTGTGCTGCAATTCATGGGGTCGCAAAGAGTCAGACATGACTGAGCGACTGAATTGAACTGAACTGAAGTTCTCATCAATGCAATATGAAAGTTTTACAAATATTTGAGAGGAAGAGGCAAAATACCACTACTTCAAAATTTTACAGTTTTCTCCTGAGAAAACCCAAGGGAATCTATGGCAAACAGTTTGAAATATTTTTGTATATATACAAATTGGGACATAAGCAGTAAATATCGATATATATCAGTGTATATATATATATATATGATCAGGTATAATCAGTACCCTTTCTATACACCTACCAAAACCAGTTAGAAAATATAAAGGAAAAAAGATCTTTTTATATTACCCAGGAGATGGTTAGCGCTTAGGTGAAGAAAATGATAATATTCTAACAGAGAGAAGAGGTTAAAAAATGAGGAGATATTCGATTTTCATGACTACAAAGATAATACATGACAGTTGCCAATTCCTTTACAAATCTATGTATTTAGTGGAATTTTAATTTAATGCAAATTGTGTTGGTTATTTATTTATTTATTTTTGGCCACACTGTGAGTCATGCAGAATCTTAGTTCCCAGATTAAGGATCAAACCTGTGACCTCTGCAGTAGAAACATGGGGTCTTAACTGCTGGATTGCCAGAGAAATCCCAGGGTCATTTTTTTTTTTTTCAATTTAGCAGAATAACCTTGAAGTTCACTTGGGAAAAAGAAAAACTATAACAGTCAAAACAATTTTTGAAAATAGAGCTATATTATAAGATCATTATAATAATGTCCCATTGTAGGCACCAAAATAAACAGATGAAATAACAGAGAAGAAAGTCCAGAAAGAGACCTACATTTATTAGAAGTTAATGATCTTTATATGCTGCACTCAATATACCAGCAAATTTGGAAAACTCAGTAGTGACCACAGGACTGGAAAAGGTCAGTTTTCATTCCAATCCCAAAGAAAGGCAATGCCAAAGAATGTTCAAACTACCACACAATTGCACTCATCTCACACTCTAACAAAGTAATACTCGAAATTCTCCAAGCCAGGTTTCAACGGTATGTGAACTGTGAACTTCCAGATGTTCAAGCTGGTTTTAGAAAAGGCAGAGGAACCAGAAGTCAAATGCCAACATCCACTGGATCATCAAAAAAGCAAAAGAGTTCCAGAAAAACTTTTTCTTTATTGACTATGTCAAAGCCTTTGACTGTGTGGGTCACAACAAGCTGTAAAAAATTCTTAAAGAGATGGGAATACCAGAGCACCTTACCTGCCTCTTGAGAAATCTATATTCAGGTCAAGAAGCAATGGTTAGAACCACAATGGACTGGTTTCAAGTTGGGAAAGGAGTATGTCAAAGCTGTATGTTGTCACCCTGTTTATTTAACTTCTATGCAGAGTACATCATGCGAAATGCCGGGCTGGATGAAGCACAAACTAGAATCAAGATTGCCGGGACCATCATTATGGCATAAAGCAAAGAACTAAAGATCCTCTTGGTGAAAGTGAAAGAGAGTGAAAAAGTTGGCTTAAAGTTCAACATTCAGAAAACAAAGATCATGGCATCCGGTCCTATCACTTCATGGCAAATAGATGGGGAAACAATGGAAACAGTGACAGGCTTTATTTTCTTAGGCTCCAAAATCACTGCAGATGGGGACTGCAGCCACGAAATTAAAAGACACTTGCTCCTTGGAAGAAAAGCTATGACCAACCTGGACCTTATATTAAAAAGCAGAGACATTACTTTGCCGACAAAGGTCCATCTAGAAAAGATCTTCATGACCCAAATAATCACAATGGTGTGATCACTCACCTAGAACCAGACATCCTGGAATTCGAAGTCAAGTCGGCCTTAGGAAGCATCACTACGAACAAAGCTAGTGGAGATGATGGAGTTCCAGTTGAGCTATTTCAAATCCTGAAAGATGATGCTGTGAAAGTGCTGCACTCAACATGCCAGCAAATTTGGATAACTCAGCAGTGACCATGGGACTGGAAAAGGTCAGTTTTCATTCCAATCCCAAAGAAAGGCAATGCCAAAGAATGCTCAAACTACCACACAATCGCACTCATCTCACACGCTAGTGAAGTAATGCTCAGAATTCTCCAAGCCAGGCTTCAACAGTACGTGAACGGTGAACTTGCAGATGTTCAAGCTGGTTTTAGAAAAGGCAGAGGAACCAGAGATCAAATTGCCAACATCTGCTGGATCATTGGAAAAGCAAGAGAGTTCCAGAAAAACATCTATTTCTTCTTTATTGACTATGTCAAAGCCTTTTACTGTGTGGATCACAACAGACTGTGGAAAATTCCTCAAGAGATGGGAATATCAGACCACCTGACCTGCCTCCTGAGAAATCTGTTTGCAGGTCAAGAAGCAACAGTTAGAACTGGACATGGAAAGACAGACTGGTACAAAATAGGGAAAGGAGTATGTCAAGACTGTATACTGTCACCGTGCTTATTTAACTTATATGCAGAGTACATCATGAGAAACACTGGGCTGGTTGAAGCACAAGCTGGAATCAACAATGGTGGGAGAAATATCAAAAACCTCAGATATGCAGATGACACTTTCAGCCTTATGGCAGAAAGTGAAGAAGAACTAAAGAGCCTCTTGATGAAAGTGAAAGAGGAGAGTGAAGAAGTTGGCTTACAACTCAACATGCACAAAAGGAAGATGATGGCATCCGGTCCCATCACTTCATGGAAAATAGATGGGGAAACAGTGGAAACAGTGACAGACTTTATATTTTGGGGCTCCAAAATCACTGCAGATGGTGACTGCAGCCATGAAAGTAAAAGATGCTTACTCCTTGGAAGGAAAGTTGTAACCAACCTAGACGGCATATTAAAAAGCAGAGACATTACTTTGCCGACAAAGGTCCATCTAGTCAAAGCTATGGTTTTTCCAGTAGTCAGGTATGGATGTGAGAGTTGGACTATAAAGAAAGCTGAGCACCGAAGAATTGATGGTTTTGAACTGTGGTTTTGGAGAAGACTCTTGAGAGTCCCTTGGACTGCAGAGAGATCCAACCAGTCCGTCGTAAAGGAAATCAGTCCTATTGGAAGGACTGATGTTGAAGCTGAAACTCCAATACTTTGACCACCTGATGCGAAGAGCTGACTCCTTTGTAAAAACCCTGATGCAGGAGGAGAAGGGGATGACAAAGGATGAGATGGTTGGATGGCATCACTGACTCAATGAACATCAGTTTGAGTAAACTCCGGGTGTTAGTGATGGACACGGAAGCCTGGTGTGCTGCAGTCCATGGGGTCGCAAAGCGTTGGACATGACTGAGTGACTGAACTGAACTGAACTAAAATATATATATAATTTTGATTTAAAAAAAGCCTTTCTGAGCAAGATCCAAAAAGACACCAGGGAAATTTAAACAAAAGATTGATGGATTTTACTACAGAAAATTTAAAAGTTCTATGGTCAAAAAAATCAGTGAAAAGCTTAAAATCAAACAAAATTATATGAGGAGATATTTACAATATATATAATGAACAAAGGGTGAAAATTCTGAAGCTATGAACAGTTCTTTAAATCATAAATGAAAGTCTGATCATTCCAATACATAGACAAAGAATATGAACAGGTCATTAACAAAAGAAATCCAAATAGCCAATAAATCTATGAAAAAAAATGTGCAATATTACTAACAAAAAAAATTGTAAACTTTTTTAAAAAGAGAAATCTTAACAAACTGTTCAGAACAGCAAAGATATCAAATAATGATGATTTGGTAAAAAATAATGATAACTGGATATCTCCAGTGTGGAGAAATATTATTACAGAGCTACACTGTGGATGGTCAGTGTAAACTGATACATATCTGGGGAATAATTCAGCAATATGTAGCAAAAATATTGAAATTATCATATTTTTTGACTCAGCAATATAATAGTCTAGGAATTCAGTCATTAAAAATGATCATGGAGGGACAGCCCTGGTCATCCAATAAATAAGACTCTGAGCTTCCAATTTAGGAGGTTCGGGTTTGATCCTTGGTTGGGGAACAAGATCCCACATGCCTTGGGGCATGGCTAAGGAAAAATAAAATAAATGATTATGGAATCTTATATTTATTGAAATGAAAAGACCTTACCATATCATTAAAAAATTTTAAATCATGTCATAAAATATATACATACCATGACCCCATTTTTATAGAAAGAAATATTTACATGTGCACATATATGTAGGAAAAACATCTGGAAATTGACCCATAAAAATATTTAAAAGAAAAAAAAATATATATTTAGAGTAGTTTTTTCTAGGCAACAGGACTTAGTTGATTTTTTCTCTTTTTATCTGTTATAGCTAGTTATTCTGCTATGAATATGTACTAATCATATACAATAACCTCAGATATGCAGATGACATCATCCTTATGGCAGAAAGCGAAGAGGAACTAAAGAGCCTCTTGACGAAAGTGAAAAAGGAGAGTGAAAAAGCTGGCTTAAAACTCAACATGCACAAAACGAAGATCATGGCATCTGATCCCATCACTTCATGGCAAATAGATGGGGAAACAATAGAAACAGTGACAGGCTTTATTTTCTTGGGCTCCAAAATCACTAGAGATGACAGCAGCCATGAAACTAAAAGACGCTTGCTCCTTGGAAGAAAAACTATGACCTACCTAGACAGCATATTTAAAGCAGAGACATTACTTTGCCAACAAAGGTCCGTCTAGTCAAGGCTATGGTTTTTCCAGTAGTCATGTATGGATGTGATAGCTGGATTATAAAGAAAGCTGAGTGCCTAAGTGCCGAAGAATTGATGCTTTTGAACTGTGGTGTTGGAGAAGACTCTTTTTTTTTTTTTGGAGAAGACTCTTGAGAGTCCCTTGGACTGCAAGGAGATCCAACCAGTCCATCCTAAAGGAAATCAGTCCTGAATATTCATTGGAAGGACTGATGCTGAAGCCGAAGCCCCAATACTTTGGCCACGTGATGCAAAGAGCCGACTCATTGGAAAAGACCCTGATTTCTGGGAAACATTGAAGGCAGGAGGAGAAGGGAATGACAGAGGATGAGAAGGTTGGATGGCATCACCGACTCGATGGACATGAGTTTGAGCAAGCTCTGGGAGATCATGAAGGACTGGGAAGCCTGGCATGCTGCAGTCCAGGGATCGCAAAGAGTCGGACACTACTGAGTGACTGAACAGCAATAATATAGATTTTAAAGACTTTTATAAAGGGATGGAAGGCATAACAAAAAAATAACCAATAGATTCTACTATACAAACAGTAATATTTGTCATTTAAGATATGAGAAATTAATAGATAAAACTTCAACACCAAAGAACTCATCCCCCCACCCACTCAGATATTCTTTCTAGTCATTACCTATCCCCAGGATAAGCACAGCCTGACTTTTAACACCATAAATTAACTTTGTCTATTTGTGAGTGTAGAGAAATTAAATGAAATTACACTATAAAGAGTTTTTTTTTTTTTTTTTTTTGGCCATGCATCTTGGCATGTAGCATCTCAGTTCCCCAATCAGAGATGAAACCCAAGCCCCCTGCACTGGAAGCGTAGAGTCTCCACCACTGGGCCACCAGGGAAGTCCTTAGCATATAGCCTTTTGTGTCAGACTCCTTTTACTTGATACCACGTTTATGAGATTCATCTATATTTTGCTTTTGTAGTTGTAGCTCATTTATTTTCATTGCTGTCTAGCACTGAATATGGTTTACAATTCTGTCTCCAAGAGACATCTGGCAATGTCTGGAGACAGTTTAGGTTGTCACAACTGGAGGTGGGGAGGCACTACTGGTATTCAGTAGATAAAGCCAGAGATATTGGTGAAGAATGCACAACAAAGAATTATCTTGCTCAATATGTCAAAAATGGCAGGTGGAGAAATGCTGCTGTACAGTATTTCAGTGGAGAAGGCAATGGCACCCCACTCCAGTACTTTTGCCTAGAAAATCCCATGGACGGAGGAGCCTGGTAGGCTGCCGTCTATGGGGTTGCACAGAGTCGGACACGACTGAAGCGACTTAGCAGCAGCAGTAGCAGCAGCAGTATTTCAGTATGTCTCAATACATTCATTCCTTTGTTAATGGGGCACAGAACGTTTACAACAGCAAAAATTAAAAACAGTCTAAAATGTACAAGTGATGATTTGTCTAAGTGAGAACATATTATGCATTTAGGAGATTGCAAATCTACAAAGAGTGTGTAATATATTTTAATTTGTAAAAAAAAAAAAAAACATATCTGGCTATGCTGTGCATGTGAGATCTTAGTACCCCAACCTGGGATCAGACTTACAGCCTCCGTCTTGGAAGGGCCAGTCTTAACCTCTGGACCACCAGGGAAGTCCCAATAGTATTTTAATTTTCATCGAATAAAAGCTAAATACAAAGTTGTATACACAACAGGTGAAATAGGAACGTGCCCTTGTCATGGTGTCATGTGAACAACACAGGATCCAAAATAGCGTTCGTCCACTGAAGGCATCTGTGTGAAAATGGTATCTGAGAAAGAGCCTGGAAGGAAAACATGGGATTATTGCAGTGGTTGTTGAGGGTGATGGTAGTAATTCTTGTATCTACTCTTTATTTTCCAAATTTTTCATTACAATAATGGACAGTGATAGGAAAACAAAATAAAGATTTAAAAGCAGCTATTTAGGGAATTCCCTGGCGGTCCAGTGGATAGGACTGGGTGCTTTCACTGCCATAGCCCAGGTTCAACCCCTGGTCAGGGAACTAAGATCCCACGTGCACAGCAGCAGCCAAAAACTAAAATTAAATACATAAAGCAGCTAGTTACCATTGCCTGAGGAATGTTCGTCTATAGTCATCAAGATTCTCAGCAACGTCCCCCATCAGGGTTCCCTCCTAAGAAGCTGCCATGCTTTGGGGCCTGGGTAGACTCACATGCCAGAGAAGGCAATGGCAACCCACTCCAGTACTCTTGCCTGGAAAATCCCATGGACAGAGGAGCCTGGAAGGCTGCAGTCCATGGGGTCGCTAAGAGTTGGACACGACTGAGTGACTTCATTTTCACTTTTTACTTTCATGCATTGGAGAAGGAAATGGCAGCCCACTCCAGTATTCTTGCCTGGAGAATCCCAGGGACGGCAGAGCCTGGTGGGCTGCCGTCTATGGGGTCACACAGAGTCGGACACGACTGAAGCGACTTAGCAGCAGCAGCAACAGACTCACATGCTCTCTTGTACCCCCATGGCTTTGCTTGTGCTGTTGTTTCAGCCTACAATGCCTGCCCTCCTGGGTCTATCTGGTGAAAAGTGTTAGGTGCTCATTATGTCTCTTTTTGACCCCATGGCTCCTTTGTCCATGAGGATTCTCCAGGAAGGAATACTGGAGTGGGTTGCCATTCCCTTCTCCAGGGGATCTTCCCAACCCAGGGATCAAACCCAGGTCACCAGCATTGCAGGCAGATTCTGAGCCACCAGGGAAGCCCTTACCAAATGGGAACCAAAGCAATAGTACTATATTCTTTTTGAAAAATGATGATGGTGGTGGGTATTTCTGGCTTCTAAAACGCCTGGAACATAGTGGGGTTTTTTTTCTTGGCCGTGCCATAAGGCTTGCGGGTTCTCAGCTCCCCAACCAGGGATTGAACCTGGCCCCCAGCAGTGAAAGCACCAAGTCCTAACCAGTGGATGGCCAGGGAATTCCCGTGGTACACGGTGTTTGAAACCGAGTGGTGGGCTGCCATTCAGGTCTGACAGAAACCATCCAGAGTTGGTGCAGACCTCATTAATTAAAGGGCAGATGATCCAGAACAAAACTGCCCTTATTTCAGACAGATGCGTACAAACCTAGGGGGTTCCCATGATTCCTCTCAGATTTGATAATTCTCTATAATAACTCAGGAAAGTGCTATAACTTATGATCATTAGAGAGGATACAGAGCAGTACCAATCAAATGAAGAGATACATAGGGCAAGATCTAGAAAGGTCCCAAATGCATAGCTTTGGGGTTGCCTCTCCATGGAGCAGACTGCGCCGCTCCCTAGCACATCAGCGTGGTCATTGACCAAGAAGCCCCACTGAGTTGTCACTGCATTCAGCAGGCATGATGGATTAAAACACTGACCATCTGATTGAACCCAATCTCCAGCCTCTGCTCCCTGGAGGTCAGGCTGGCTCAAAGTCCCAACCCTCTAATTGCATGGCTGGTGTTTCTGATGGTCATATTCCAGCCCTAAGTTATCAAGGGGCCCTCCAAGAGTCCACTCATTAGCATAAACTCAGGTGTGATCCAGGAAGCTCATGGATAATTAAGACGTTTCCTTCACTTGGGAAATTCCAAGAGTTAGAAGCTCCGTACCAGGAACCTGGCACAAATTCTTTATTATTCAACACACAGTAGATGCTCAACAAATATTTGCAAAGCGGAAAGATACACTCAAAATGCCAGAGACTGGCAGGGGAGAGGAAGGCAATTAGGGTTTTAGATTCTTTCATCTGACACATGGAAGATGGGCATGGAGAGATGGACATTATACACTGTGAGAAACCAATACTTTTAAACATTCCAATCATATAACGAAATCCTTGTACCCTGGTTTATATTACCAACCACCCTGATGATAATTTGGCTTCGCAGGTGACTTGTTTATAGAAAGAGAATGCTAGCCAGGCTGACACGAGACTGCAGGTCTGCCTGAGTCATCTTTTGTAAATTAATAAAGTGGCATTCTGGCTTACATAGTTCAGTCTCTTGGAGCTCTTTGCGCTTTCCACCATGAATATGGCTTCTGCGCCTGCAAGTGGTGTGCTGCCCAAGACCCAGCCTTGGACCCTGGCAAGTTCTTCCAGGCTGGTGCCACCCCAGGAGCCTCCAGGAGACTTCTGGTCAGCTCTCTGCCTCTACATTTCAGGGTGTGGGCTTCAGGGCATTCATTCACAACATTCCTGAAACAGAAGAGTTTCGGGAACACCCCAAATTGGATCTGGGTGACTTGAACATAATCTCAGGCAACTATGTCTGAGATGTGGTTGTAACTGAGAAAGCTTAAGCCTAATTAATTTTATTCCACTTAACTTAAAGAAAGAGTGTGTGGAAGAAAAGAATCTAATGACATCTGTAAATTATAACCCCCAGGAACTTCTCTGGTGGTCCAGTGGCTAAGACTCCAAGCTCCCAATTCAGGGGACTCGGGTTCAATCCCTGGTTGGGAACTAGAGCCCAGATGCTGCAACTAGATATCACACATGCAACTAAAAGATTCCAGATGCCACAGTGAAGATGGGAGATTCCGCACGCTACAACTAAGACCTGGCACACCTGCCCCCTCCCCACCCCCAAAATTGTAAACCCAAAGCACAAAGTTCACAGTGTTTTTTTGATCTTGGCCAGAATCTGGAAACACTGACTCTGATGTACGTAAGACTTGTAGTGATTGAAGAGATATACTCCTTTGGAGGAAACAGAGAATTTGCTCCTCTAAAACTTGAATGAGGAAAGACGAGCCCATCTTCAACTGCAGTTTGATTTAGTTCTCAACAGGGAAACTTCTGATTAATAATTAGACCTCTGACTCACCTTTGCTATATCCTCCCTATTACAAAACAATAAGCAATATTCTGGTTTATACATCTGCTTTTTATGAGTTTGGTTAACATGAGTTGGTTCCACAAATCTGATCTGTTGACAAAAGTGAGTTTCAAACTGAGGAAATTTGAGGACCAGTCTTCAGATACAGTGACCCCCTCCAACATATTGTCAGCCTGTGACCAGACAGGCAACTCCTCCTTAGAGCTCATTTATCTACTCTACCCCTCAATCCACAACACACCTAATCTAGGAACCTGTTCTACAGTATCCCTGAATCATGTTCTCTTTGGACATCCCCAGTGGCCAGGACCTTATTGTTACAACCCTTGAAAGCAGCCCTTTCTTGGAGATCTCAGTTGTTAGAATAGTCTTTCTTAAACCAAAATTAAACCTGTCACTTCATAACTTCTACCTACCAGTTCTTTCCCCAAATATAAAAAGTGTTTTTGTTTGCCTACCCTGCCTATCCTCAGTTCTTCCCAAAGAACTTGACCATGATGGAGTCCAACCCTCTTAGCACCCTACTGTTTTCCTTCTAGCTGTCCATGTCTTTCTTGAAAACATGATATCCACCCCGCCCTGCACCAGTGAATCTGACATTCATTAGCACTATTATTTTTGAGACATAAGATATTAATGCAGCAAAACTTTTTAAACAGCTGCATCTCACTGTTGGCTCACGTGCTTAAGATAAAAATGCCTTCATCTCAACATACTTCCCCTTCCTCTTGGATGTGAAGCTGTTGAAATGAGATACACATCGGGAAAGTTGTGGGTTTACTATAGTGAGCTTACTTCCCTCTTTGGTGAATGCTGTTTCAGTTCAATCTGAGAGATAGGGTTCTTAGCTCAGGATGAATTTACAGAGCCATTCAAGAATTCAGACCCAATGGGACTTCCCTGGTGGTCCAGTAGCTAGGACTCCGAGCTCCCAATACAGGGGGCCCAGGTTCCATCCCTGGTCAGGGAACTAGATCCCACATGCCTCAACTAAAAGAGAACCCACATGTCACAACGAAGATCAAAAGATCCTGTATGCTGCAACTAGATTCAGTGTAGCTAAATAAATATTAAAAAAAAAAAAAAAAAGAATTCAGACCAAGTAGTGAGTGAGTTTTTCTTAGAAAGAAAAAACACAAAACCCACCTTTCTTGAGGAGGTGAGCCATCAACAGAGAGCTGAGGAGGATTTTTCACTGTCCCTGGTGGCTGAGAGGTAAAGAGTCCACCTGCAATGCAGGAGACATGGATTTGAGATGCGGGTTCCATCCCTGGGTTGGGAACACTCCCTGAAGAAGGAAATGGCAACCCACTCCAACCCACTCCAGTATTCTTGCCTGGGAAATCTCATGGACACAGGAGCCTGGTGGGCTATATAGTCCATGGGGTTGCAAGAGTCAGGCACGACTTAGTGACTAAACCACCACCACCACCATCCTCTAGCACCTGGTGGCTAAAAGACTTGATGAATCTAGCCAACTAGATACCAATTTCAATTAGGGGAAGGAGGAGAGAGAGAGAAGAAAAGCTATTAATATTTTATGAGGGCGTTTGGGCCTTTCTGATTCTAGAATATAAATATTACATATATAATGTAATCAAACCCAGGATGTAGTGACTTAGTTCATCTCAGAATCCATGACTCATTCTGGGATGAATTTTCTGTCACCTGGAATCTCCTCCCTTCCACAAGCCCAAACTGTCTTAGGCTCTAATTTGCCTATTTGTTGTTGGCTTAATCTAGAAAAATCTCCTTATCACTCATTCTCCCACACGCAGTCCCTCAGCCCCTCAACACCCTTTTTTGGTGTTGCCGCCCTACACGCTCCTCCACCCAGCCCCAGCCCGCAAGCCCACACGGGTTTAAAGTGTCGGATTCGATGTTCTCATTGCCCGCAGATCGCAGGACAGACGTTCCCAGGGACAACTTTGAGAGGCCACGTGCTCTTCCCCCTTAGGAGGTGGGAGAAATCCTTGCAGCTCGGTTTTGTTCCAATGGTCTGTTCAGTGAGTGATTCCCGTTTCCCCAAAGGCTGCCCCTCATTAGCATGAACGGGGGTGGGGGTGTGGAGAAGGGGTGGGGGGAGAGAAAGAGCAAAAGCCCAGGCTCAGTTTTAGAGCCTGGGAACCGTGTCTACAAACATGACAGCTAGAGCTTTCTGGCTCCTCTGTTTGATCGTTGGATCTTCTCCCGAAGCCCCAGTGGCGGAGAGAAAAGGTAAGATCGATGAAACGCTGAGCCCTGGGAGAGGGGCTGGAATCCGGGGGCGAGGTGCGGAGAGCGCGCGACGAAGGGAGGGACGAGAAAGGGGTCAGGGCTGACCAGAGACTCCAGGTCCGTGTTCGTGTTTGAAAGGAGCAAAATGTGTCCCCAAGATTGTGTGTGTCTTGGCAGCCTTTTCGGAATGAAGCCAGTTGTTCAGCTACTGAAATGATCTCGAGCGAGCCTGGCAGGCTGGAGTAAACTTTGCATGTTAAGTAGTTGCTCCATCACAGAGGAGAGAAAGTGTCAAAAGGGGTCGTGGCGCGCCTTTCGGAAGCCTTGCGGGCCGGGCTCGCGGGACGCGGCGGGCGGCGGGCGCCCCAGGAGCTCGGGGTCCGCCCTGCGCCCGGGTCCGCGTCCCGCCGGCGATCTCAGGCGCTGGGTGCGCCCCGCCGCGGCTGGGGGCGGAGGGAGCCGAAATCGGACCTCTCTTCCCTCTCCCTGCAGCCCCAACCAATTGCCTTGGGACACCTGAGTCTTTAAAACACACAAAACATATACACACAGTTTCATGCATGAGATGGAAAATACTGGGAATGAAGAAACAAGAGGTTCTCTGCGGAGAGGTGTTTTTGTTTGGCTTTTATTTAGATGTTCTGTTCCATTCACTATCTCCGGGAAAAATAGCTTCCGCACCTCGCAGGGCAATTTACTTTGGGTTATTTTTCCACATGGAAATTGAGTGACTTCAGTGGCATTTAACCCAAATATCAGACAATCTTTCCCATGACAACAGATGGTGATATCAATGGGGAAGCAGTTGTGAGGTCAACAGTTGACAGTCAGGAATTGGATATCCACCAGAACTTTATTCAGCTGTGTATGGGCAACGTTGAACATAATGAGTCAGAATCAACCTCTCTGCAAAAACATGAACTGTAACCGGCGATTATTGCTGGCTGAAAGCTGATTTTAAGGGAGATTGTCAATTTGGCAAGATAAATCACTTGAAATGAAGATTGTCAATTTGGCAAGATAAATTACTTTAAATGAAGTGTTGCAAGAACTGCAAAGGGGGCAGGCCAAGCATTTCGATGCCAGAGGAGAGAAATACTGAAAACCAGCCGTTAACACAATAGAAAAAATAAAGACAGGCTCTTGTGCCCGCCTGGAGGGCACCGGGACCCAGGCAAAAGGGGGAGGTGATATTGTGTAACTGGGCATGGAAAGTTGCCCAGCTTCTAAGCTGGCTGAAGTTTGCTCACAACCTGCCTGCAGAGCTGGGGGAAAATCACTAATAATTTCAAAAATTTGTTTTCATGCCATGCCATTTAGGAGCTTTTTCTCTACCACGAAAATGATGCGGGGCGGGGGGAGGGGGACATGTAAGGGATGTGTGTCACACTTAACCGGGGGCTTCTGCCTCCCAGCCACGCTTTAAACGTCTTTCTAAGCTGTGGTTTACTAATAAGCGGTGTCCAAGAAGCCAGATAAAAATCCACTCACAAATGCTCGATTCTGCGGAGACCAAGATGACAGTGTAAACACGGATGGGAAAACCAAATAGTTCTGTTGTCAGGGGCGCTTAAACAATTAGGAGAACCTGTAATATGAGACCTTTCCCCCTGGGGTTTGCTCTCGGTACTTTCTCAACAAACTGTACATAGCAGAAAGGCGGATGTTTATATATATATTAAAGAAAGGGCAAAAAGAGTTTGTTATTTAACCAGAGTTGTGAGTTGTGTTTAGTCCTAGAACAAATAGGTTGTTGTAATTTTAAAAGCTATTGATTTAGACAGGGTCCTTAACAAAATGAAATTTTCCCATGTGGTGAGAAAAATGTTCTTAGTTGTCCTCATTCTCACAGGGCGAGACCCTCATCTGGGTCTTCCTGTGAGGCCTAGGAAACCCGTGCTCATCAGAAGCTGGGGCGTCTTTCCTCTCCTAATTGGGGGGCGCCTTCCTCCCCCCCTCCGGTTCTCTTCGCTTCATTTCCAGGTCCCCGCTCGCAGGTGTATGGCTCTGTTAACATTGTCCATCTCCTCCCTCCCCCGCCCCACGTCAGCCTGTCCTCCGCTCCCCTCCGCAGCCTCATCTCCTTCCTCAGTCTCCCCGGCCTCACCTCGCCTCCCCTCCTCTCGGCCTCTCTCCCTTCTTCTCGGCCTCTCCCCTTCCCCCCTCCCCTTCCCTCCCCTCACAGTCTCCTCTTTGCCCCCCTCCTCTGGACCAGCCCCCTCCCCTGCCCTCTCCTCTCAGCCTCCCCGGCCTCTCCTCCTCTAATGGCCTCCCCGGCCTCTCCTCTTCTCTCCCTACAGCCTCGCCGCCCCACAGCCGGAAGCCCGACCCGGGCGAAGGCCCGAGTGCGGAGATGCCTGGACCCCGGGCGCAGCCAGTCCCCGAGGCCCCGCGGCGGCCGCGCGCGGCCGAAGCCGCTCCCCGTGCCTGGTCAGACCTGAGGCGCCGGAAGCCCCGCCGCCCGCGGAGAACCGGGCGGGCTTCCGGGAAGCCGCGCGCGCACCCGCCGGCCCGCCGAGCCCGCGTCTGGCGCAGGCCGAGAACCGCGCGTCACCGCGCCGCCAGCCGGCGCTGGGGGATTCCCCGCGGCGCGCGCGCGCCCGGGCCCCGCGCCTCCCGGCAGTGCGGCCTTCCGCGCGCGCCGCCGAGATCCCCGCCGGCCCCGCCCACCCCAACCGGCCGCGCGCCGCCGCGCCGCCCCCGGAACCCGCGCCCGCGCCGCCGCCGCACCTCGGCACGCTGCAGGGGGAGGACGCCGAGCCCGGCGCCGAGCCCTGTGCGCGCGCCTGCAGGGCGGACTTGGACGAGCGCGAGTCCTATTGCGCCAGCGAGTTCGGTGAGTCCCGCCCGCAGCTCCTCCCGGGCCCGGGCGACCGAGCTCAGGCCACGGGGCGAGCGAGCCTTTCCGAGCCAAGAGCGCCGGGCTGTGGCCCGGGGCCCCTAAACCAAACCCTAGAGAAACCCACCCACTCGGTCTTTCAAGACCCAGAGATTTGTAAGAAACCCACTGGGGGGAGAAAAGAGGATGTGAGCGCTATGCATTTCTCCAAACTCTGTTTTTTGAAAGCAGCGTTGAACGGAATCGTGCATGATGTAGACGTCCTCGGCACAGGGATCCGGCTGGTGACTCTCCTGGTGGACCGAGACGGGCTGTACAAGATGAACCGCCTGTACATCACTCCGGACGGGTTTTTCTTCCGAGTCCACATACTAGCCCTAGACTCCTCTAGTTGCAATAAGCCATGTCCAGAGTTTAAGCCAGGTATTGAAACTGACCGAAGGGACCATTTTGAATATGCACTTTATGCCACTTTGTAACGTGTATATGCCACAGTTCGGCCCCTATCGGTCATCTCAGTACCATTTTTTTGGGGCGGGGAAGGGTATTCTAAAATGAATAGAATTTAGACAAGTATCACTTCGGCCACTCTGTGATTTAAATTCCATCAGCGAACACCCCCTCCCGGCTCCTCTGGTTAAGGATGGGAACTGCGCGCGTTGGCACAAAGCAAGTCACTATTTGTTGACAAGTGGAGTGAATGATCGAACACAGTTGCCAGAAGGCATGCCTAAGGGGCTGTTTAAACTGTTTATAGTCGTCTTTGCGGGGGCGGGGGGCGAGTAATGCCTACTCCTACGTCTTTCTAGAAATGTGCTCTGTAAAATCTTGCTGGTACTGTTGTGAGTGGAACCTTTGTTCCTAGTGTTGGCTACTAACAGCCTGAGAATCTGATTGTAAAGGTCACTCAGCTGTTTCCACCTGTTGTCTTGAGATCTGAATGTCTGAGATTCAGCAAGTGCAACAAGATCGTAGATTCAAGCTATAGGCATGTCTTAAAGGTGTTACGTTTTCTTGTTACATGGCACTTGAAAGATAACTATACCTTTATATTTTGGCTTTTTTTTTTTTTTTTTCAGGCAGCAGGTATATTGTGATGGGCCACATCTACCATAAGAGAAGGCAGCTCCCTACAGCTCTGCTTCAGATCCTGAGAGGGCGCCTTCGCCCAGGAGATGGACTACTCAGGAGCAGCAGCAGCTACGTGAAAAGATTTAACCGAAAAAGGGATGGGCAAGTGCAAGGGGCAATTCACGCCCAGTGCATCTGAAACACACCAGCTGGGCATTTCTGGATCTGAAACTTAAATTCTGCAACAAGACAGGAAAGGCCTTATCATCATATAATGGGATTTTCCTTTAGAAAGGGCACATAGTCCCTTTAGGAACTATTTGAAAGTCCCAACTCTCATCTTGAAGTCACTGTCTTATTTACAAAAGGCTTCTTAAATGGTTATGCTTCTGAGCTCCATGGCGGGGTTATTCAACTGGTGTGCCAGTCTTCACACAAGCTCAGCTCACTGACCTGTCCAGTTAACAGATCACTGCTTCATGTTGTTTATTTTTAATTATTTTAATTTAAATACATTCTTCAGTAGAAATAGTTCACAAAAACATTTGCTTGATCTTAAATATACAATTCCAAGTAGTTTGTATCATGTATCAAACCAGATTTTATACTAAAACCATCACATTTTAAATTCTGTACATAACAGTAAATGCACTAGTCAGACGTATTAAATGTCATTTAGATCACATTTAGATCAAACACTAAAGTTGGAGCCCAAGACAAGTATTGAAGTTTTCCACTTAAAGAGTACCGAAGGTCTTATGTCAAGCAAACAGGTGTTCCTGATGTACCAAAATACAAGATACAGTGTATTTTCCCGCCTCCCAGGTTCTAAAATCCTATGTTTTTTGCCATATTGGCAGCTATCCCAATGCCAAACATATTCTGAGTGTATCTGATGTCATTTTTCTATTAAGACCAAGTATCATGTTTGTGTTTGTAAAGCAGTAAATCTTGCTGTGAAATCAGATCTTGGATGCACCTGGTTTTTTAGCCTCATTGAGCCCCAGAAGGTTTGGGCAAAAAGCATTTCTCAAACTCACTCCCCAAACCCTGGAACCAGTATTTAATGATGGCTTGCAAGCATGTGAATCGTAAACGTTTTCCAGCTAGCTTGAAAAATATTTAATCACGAACTGAATTTATTATTGATTTTATATCTGAGCCCACAAAGACATTAACTGTTTTTTTTTTCCCCCCAGAAGACCAAGCTGTGCTTTAGTTAATTTGAAACTGTGAACAGAGACACTGATAATCCTTGAAGGTGACTGCCTAAAGAAAAATAACTGCACTGAAGAGAAAAACAGCACATTTGGTTTCCAAGGAGATGCACTGGAGTTCAAGCTATGTCAGTCTGTAATGGCCTCAAAGAGGCATCATGTACACACAGGATGTCAGGACAGCACAGTGACTATACAGCCTAAAACATATCTGCCTGTGATAAGATACTGTTACCTTATTTGTCCCAAATGAGGCAAAAAGTCGAGAGGCTCTGACTATTCTGTGGTAAAGCATTAACTAAAGGATTTTTAGAGAGTTTGCTGAGAATGAGTTTTGCCCAAGCTTATTAAAAATTATCCTAGAATTGCCTCTTGGGAATCCACTGCATTATTACATGAACCATTGACAGATTATAGTATGCAGTGAATGAAGAGCTTCTGGATTAGTTTTCTTTAGGACAGAAATTAAGACAGAAGTAGCACCAGTCACAAAAACCAAAGCTAAACTTGTAAATGTCAAATGGCTAAGTGGTGATCCGGAGTAACATGGTGGGGAAGATTACAATGTGACCAAATAGATGATTAGTTGGATGGTCAGATGTTAGAGTATAAAGGGAAGTATTATAAATAGCTCTGGTTTAAAAGAGAGGGGGGAAAAATCACTTTTATATAAGACTGAGGGTTAGGGTTTGATTAGACTGTTAATAGTTTGAGAGGTTTTGAAATCACACACAAGTCACTTAGAGGTCACATGGTTAATGTGGCAAGCACAAGCATGTCAACTTTTTAAAAACTGCCTTGTTAAAACCAAGGCAATCATTCAAGACCAAGTTTGCAGTGAAAGACAAGTGAGGCTCAGGTGAGGTCGAAAAGTGGTCTGTGTGGGGATATGGACGGGAGGCAGTGAAGAACAGACTGGTAATTCCAGGTTAGGCAAAAAAGTTTACGAAGAATCTCAATATTAGTCAGTACTTTGGACACAATCTTTGAATTTTATGGAAAATTTTAACTTGCAAATTTACTGTAGTTCCGAACCCTTCTGTCCTGTTGATACGATTTTTCTTAGTACCTTGGTTTGTGCTCCAGAGACTAAAGGATCTTGGGCACCATACTCTGTTGCCTTCAAGAGGAACTCAAAACATTCCTCCTTCAATTAAACTGTTGGAGCTCAAGCAGAAAAAAAGTGTTTGTCTTTTGATAGGGAAAGGTTCATAAAACATACACACTTTTGTACTAGCTTTTAACTCTTAAAGACATCACTTGGTACTATTTGTTTTTCTCAAAATAATTTTTAAGGTTCATCAAACACAGGTATTTGCAAACACCTAAAAACTGACCTGGCCCTTCCCAGGTGGCTCAGTGGTAAAGAATCCACCTGCCAAGCAGACGTGGGTTCAATCCCTGGGTTGGGAAGATTCCCTGGAGAAGGAAATGGCAACCCCTCCTAGGATTCTTGCCTAAGATATCCCATGGACAGAGGAGCGTGGGCAGGCATGGGTTCCATGGGGTTGCAAAGTGGTGGACAACCACCACTACCAGAACCTGACTCACTGTCTACAACAGGTAACTTCAATTTCAGGTGGACTTTATCATTTTAAAACTATAGCACTTATTTCTTTAGTTGAATCTGGTCCAAATCGGACCAAGAGGGGTGTGATCTTCTAAGAAATGTCTTTTGTGGTATCTTATTCCAAGTATCCAAAAGTACTTTGTGTTCAATTCACTAAAAACCTTTCCCCAAGTACTTGTAAGACATTACTTTGTTCCTGAGAGGCCACCATTTTCATTTTAAGGACGAAATCTGACCCTCATGGGTAATGGCCTCAGTCATGAAGCTACGTGTGTAGATTTAAGAGGTCATCACGCTGGCTCTGTAGTATCAGAAACACAAAGATGTAGGGAGTTTGCCTAACAAATGAACAGAAACAGGGAAAGAACTTTTTATTTGCAGATTCCAGGAAGGTAGATTACAAACAACAGCAAATCTCAGCATCTCTTTAATAACACTCTAGGCCACTTGAAATATAAAAAAGTAATTGTTTTACTTTAGAAAATATCTCTGAAAGTTCACTTTTTAACTGCCACAGGACATTAACTAAAATACAAATCCTGCAGAGTTTGGGTAGGAGAAAAAAAAACCTTACCAATATTATGAAAATACTTTTTATGAAATGGTTTTAAGGATTGTGAACTTGGCCGATGAAATATAACAAGCATTGAAAATACTTCTAGCCAAGGAAATTGTTGATGCAAAGTAAACATATATCTATATGTATACACACACACAAGTCCAAAGGCTGGGTAGAAAAACCCTAACAGTATAACAAATGTGCATTCTAGCACTTGGATTATTGAAAGCAAAATAGTTGTATTATATATACTTTATTGAGTAGCAGAAGCTTATCAAATACTCATAGAAAAGCAGCTTTTGAAACTCATTATGTGTATATAAGAAGGCGTGTTTTCCCAAAAATTACTTTTCAAAGACTAAAGCTCTGTAATTGATAAAACTATAAAATGTCTATGTATTTATATGGTGATAGAAATCACAAGAGGCTTTATACTATTAAATACACTTATGAAATTAACATCTTCCTGGTCCAAGGATTCCCACAAAATTTACCATTTTTGTACAATTTGGCAATGTCAACATCTACAGAAAATATATTAACCAACCAACCAACCACTGTTTCATTAGGAACTGCACCAAATCCAACGTCAAAAACATTACTTTATTTTTCTAGGATGAAATGTCCTATTACGTACAAAAAGAATTGCCGTTTAAATTTGCCACAATCTGTTAAAAACATAGCAATCTATTGCCTACAGATAGGAAAGTTCTTGCCGCAACGTTTTAAGTGATTAAGCCCATCTATATCTATATATATATGAATAAATAGTACAGAAATACTGTGACGTGATGAGATGCAAAATAATTTCATAATTCATTAAAATGTAGGATTCTTGCATCAGCACAGTGCATACAATATGTAACATTTTTTTGAAAAGCAAAAGGACAAAATAACCTATGTTTGACTACTTCCATGTTAATATTTTAAGCAAAAACTTTGTTTCCATGTTTTCAATGTTGAACAATTAGTCTCTTTTAGTTTGTAAGTAAAAGTGACATTTTTATGTACAAAAAGGAATGGGCTTCATTAGATAACATTAACCCAGAATAACTTGTACACCTGAGCCTGTAATAAGAAATAATTGGGAACTGTAGTAACGTCTTTCTTTTAAGAAACTAAGGTCTGGGAAGGTTTTGCATAGCAGGGTGATATTAAACAGAGGAAACTTAAAAAACAACTATTAGATAAAATTCCAGAACCTGGTAGGACAAAGCTAATATGAATTAGTGCAAAATCTAGTAAAATTTTTGCAAAGCTGCATAAACCAACTATGGCAGATCTCACAGAAGCGATTATGACAATGTAGAAATACGACGTGTAAGATTAAAACACTGAAAGGAAAAACATGCAAACTACACCTTCCTCTGAGGTTTCCCTTTTCCCCCTACTGCTTACACTACTTTTTCTTACGTGGGAAAAAACCCCAAACAACTCAACCAACCAACCAATACAGAAAGGATGAAGTCATTAAAAAAAAAAATGCCCTTCATAAAATATCAGTAGCAGTCTGTAAAGGGTAGTCTGCCTGGTATCGTAAAACGTACAGACGAAGGCAACGTGTATTTTGTCACATTATCTTTTTTTTTTTTAATCAGTCTGATCAATTGATGCAACAGGATTAGCACCGTTGAATATTTTTCTTTGACATGATGACAGTGGGCTGGGAATTGTAAAATTTAGGAGCACTACTGCCCTGGAGAAATCCAGGTACAATCAGATCCTTCTGCCTTTTTATTTTTCTACCTTGTAGCCCTCCCTTTCCCCTCAAAAGGCTTACGGAGAATCATTAGCGCACATTCAAAGACACCATCTGTGGGAGAAAAATGATCTCCATTTATTTTGTTTCATATACATCCATAGTTGAATTTTAATACAAAAAGAAAAAAAATTAGAATCTGACAAATGTTTACAAACAAGATACCTTCAAATAGATTTTACTCATTTTAGCCTGGTGCAGAGTAAATGACAAATTGTTCTGTTATATTCAAGGCAACAGAGTCTGTAGTCCAGGACACTCAGCCCAACCTTTATGCAAGCTTAATTTTTATCTACTATGAACAATAAACTCATTGTTGATTCCCAGTTGTGTGTGTGTGTGTGTGTGTGTGTGCACATGTGTACATAGCAGCTCCTTTCATAGAAAGAAAAGACATCTAGAGGTCGTCTTGTACTTTTACCTACAGGAATCATGATAAGATACAGAATGGATTACATGTAACCGGGGCTGGATTTTATAAGAAAAAATAATTAGCTGACAAATGAGGGCAGCAATAAAAAAGCGTCTTTTTTGCAACAATAAATAAATACAGTCGAAAGTTTTCTGCGAGACTCTAAACCAGCTTCTTCACTGAAGAGCAGACGTGGCATTTCCATGGAGTTACACTTGACCCCATATTATCTTTTTTTTTTTTCTTGCTTTCTTTTTTTTCAATAAACAAAGTTTTCCCGCTTCTGCCACAATAGTAAAACCATTTGATCTTGACAAGATAATGGTGTCGTTGACTTTGCTTTTCCCTTGTCCGTTGGACAAAATTGGCCAAGAATATAATTGGACTGTTATGACCAATAAAAACGAAGTTTAGGTCAAGTCTTGTCAGGATAACCTGACTAAAAACATCTGGCTCCTTAATTTTAAAATAGTTCAGACAACCAGATTCTTGCTGTGTTTTATGTTAGGTTAACACGCTGAACTTTAAGAAGCTGTAGACTGCAGTTTGTTGTTATGAGACCTACAGAATACAGAAAAAAGGGAACAATTAAGCACCCTTCATTTTTTAAAACAATGATGCTTTATGTGGATGCCAAGGTCAGTCTGTCTGGGGAAAGCAGCCATGTTCTTTCATTCACCCTTGGCAAGCAAATATATGAAAACAAGAAATTAAACAAGTAACCTATAATATTAAAATTTTTCATGGTACACTAAACATGATAATTCAGTGGAAAAAGCCAATATTTTTTAAAAAGGAATATATATATAATATATATATATATTTTGTCCAATACAACATTTTTAGCCAAAGGGACAAATAGAAACATTTACAAAAGCATTACCATTGTGGTAAAAGATGTGGATACCTATGCGTGTGTGTGCTTATTTACATTGAGTTGGGAAGTATGAAGGAAAATAATACTAAAAGGAGAGAAATAACAGTATTAAAATCACAGTTTTTTCTATTAAAGTTCAGAAAGTCTCCTTTCTAGTTTCACAGTTTTATTAACAACTTTTGTTAGTAAACCAAATTACTGTACAGTTATCAAGTATGTACTATTGCCAATAGTGTATATAAATACAGTCTTCCAGGAGTTTACAATTCTTAAATACATTGTTCAACATGGCTGCTAGAATAAACTGTTTACTACTATACATCTTTTTTTTTTTTTAAACATTAAAAAATTATATTAACTAATCTGAACTCTGGGGGGCAATTCTGAATTAGGTAATCACGTGGTACAATAAAAGAAAGAGTGACCCCAACATCCAGTTCTGATTCCAGTTAAAAATTCAGACTAAAGATATCACAATCTGTAAGAAAAGAAAGAACACGGATGATAAAAATGATGAATTGTAACAAAGAACAGTTAACGAAAATAATGCTGGAGATTGCAAATTAAAAATGGGGAAAATATGGCAAAGGAAACACTGGAAATCCATAAATAAATAAAATTTCAAAGATTGGCTACATATATGTTTCATTCTGCCCTAAACTCAACAAAAGTTCCCTAATACCACTTCACATTTTTTTTTTAACATAAGCAAGACTTGGGCAGAGTCCTCAGTTGACTTCTGTGTTCTTCAATAAAGATCATATAAGCTAGAATATAATTAAATAGCTATAGAAAGTACTTGGGGGCAAGCACTTCTGAGTGGTCCCTTCACTGTGAAGACCCAGCCTTTATGTCTCCTCTCCTTCCCCCAATTCTCTACTTTTGTAGCAGGCCCACCTCATCAGCAGCTGCTGCCACCCCTACTCGGCTGGGATTCAAATCCCCCAGCTTCCACCAAAGGGTAAACTAAAGCCTTTTCAATTAAAAAAAAAAAAAGCAGTTTCAGAAATTCAGCTGGAGTGTAAACTACGTAAGGTAGGAAGCACAAAGCACAGAGGGCTTATAGTAAGTTTCAACCTAAAGTCTGGGCTGCCTGAGAATTCCTTGGAACTTTCAGTTCTTGGGTAGGGAGATTTCTTACACTGCTATTTCTTACTTTATCAACTTTGCATTGTTTAAATTGTTATGGCAAATGAGAACTGAGCGGCTTATGTAACCATTTTCCCTTCTCCCTTCTTGAGTACAAGTTTTATTTCTCAGTAATTTAAATCTTTCCACGCTTTGTCTGCAGACTGATTATAAAAGTTGGAAATCAATGTGCCATTTACATTATTGTGACTATATAAATATTTTTCTCTGTAGCACCTACTCTTTCCCTAAGAGGGCATTCTTAGTAACCTATACAACTTTTTTCCTTTCATGGAGTTTCTGATTGCCTTTCATCACCCCCCCTCCACTTACATTCTTAAGTTATCTAATGTATGAATCATTTTTTCCCTCCAGACACATCCCTCCTGGGAGTGCTCCATTCTCCTGCTTCAATTTGCAGTGCCAGCTGCATGGGCCTGCTGTACAAATGCCACTCTGGGTCAGTCATTCTCTTAGCTTTCTTGAAATCCAAGGTCTTTCGTTTTTTTGATTTGCTTCTTCTTTTTTTGTTAATGCACATCTTAAAATAACTTGCTAAGAAAGGACGCAAGGGAAAGAAGCTCTTTCTGAGTCCTTATATGACCTGAAAATACACTTATTCCGCCCCTACGTGTGACTGTTTGGCTGGACGCAGGTTGCATTTTCCCTCCAACTGTTTGATTATACTCTTCCATTACTCTCTAGAGTTCTGTGTCGTCAGAGAAAAGTCTGATGCCAGTCTGACTCCTATCACTTTACAGGAATTTTAATCTCCTTAGAAGCTTTCAGATAGAGCTTCTTCTATCCCTGGCATCTGGAGATTTCAGTTATGGATATATGTGGAATGGACCAGTTACGGAAACGTGGAATGGACCTCTTCCCACTTGTCTGGCTGGCTTACACGTTTACCAACCATTCTCATCCCTCCACACCTCCCACCCAGCTCCACCTCCCTGCCCCACAGAACAAGAGCTCCATGGCAAGCCGCTATATTCAATATCTGATGCATAGCAGTGGCTCAACAACCATTTGCTGAACGAACAGTTTTGCTTAGATACAAAATTGTCTGCATCTCACCAGCTCAGGAACTTTTTCTTAGTAGTCCTCTGATAATTTCCTCTCCTCTGTCTTCTCTGTTATTTCTGAAATTTCCATTAAGTGAATACTGGATATTCCATAACACTTTTTTCTTCATATTTTTCACCTCCTTGTCTTTTTGTTCTTTACATTGAGAGTGCCTTGATTCAATGTGTGCAGTAAGTTTGTAAAATTTCTAGTTACTGTTTTTTTTTCAGATTATTCTTTATTTCTAATATCCTGTTCACCATTTTACAGATGCAGTATCTTCTAAAATTTCTCTTGGGACATGATTTAGAGGCTTGCTTTGTTTTTTAAGGTTCTCCTTTGACTTCTCTGGAATCTTTTTTTTTGTTGTTGTTACACCCTAACCTTTCACCTTGGCACTGCAGGCTTTCCTTACATGTCTGGCTATCCGTAACTGTCTGTTCCCACTTAAGAGTAAGTTCACAAACTTGATGGGTGCCTGGAGAACCCTGTGCATATGTATGCAGCTTACTAACTGGTGGGCTTTGCTTTAGATCAGAGTTTTCAATCTCAGCACCACTGACATTCTGGAGCTGGGTAATTCTTTGCTGTAAAGGCTGCAATGTCCGATCCAAGTGTGGGATGTTCAGCAGCATCTCCAGCCTCTACCTATTAGATGTCAGTACCACTTACCACCTCCAAATGTGACAAACAGCAGTGTCTCCAGGTATTGCTAACTATCCCTTGTAGGCTGAGGGTAAGCAAATTACCCCGTTGAGAGCCCCAGTGTTAGAATAAGGGGAGCCAATCCTTCAGGGATCAGGGGATTTTCCTCTGGGTCCCATTCTCTTCTGTCTACTCTAGCTCTCTGCTGATGGTTTATTCTGTTTCTCTGGAGAAAAATCCAGTGTTCTTCCAGTTTTTCAGGCCTCCTACAAGGTCTGCACAGGGGTCAATGAGGGTGACTAGCCTGGATACGTTGGAGAAGGAAATGGCAACCCACTCCAGTGTTCTTGCCTGAGAATCCCAGGGACAGGGGAGCCTGGTGGGCTGCCGTCTATGGGGTCGCACAGAGTCGGACACGACTGAAGTGACTTAGCAGCAGCAGCAGCAGCCTGGATACAGATCTTCAGCTAACGCTTCTCTCTTCCTACTCTCTCGCCTTCGATCCTGTTTCAGACTCTGTATGTTGAAGGCTGTCTGGGGTCCTACCAGTCAGCAGGCTGTCGCGTCTGCCGAGGAGCCTGCTGCAGGAGTCTGGCTGCGGCCTTCTTGCCTCCATCAGTCAGTGGCCTTCTGTCTGCTGTATTTCATGATTTGCTGAAATCTCATCAGCTGACTGACTTCTCCCATACTCTTTTCACCACTCTGAATTTATCTCTTTTTATTCCTTTATTATTATTTTCCTGGGGACTCTGTCATATTCAGTAAGTCCTCTTCCACTTAAGTTTTCCAGCTAATGGGTTCATAGGCAACAGTAAAAGCAGGAAGGTTTTAGAGATTCTTTAACTCTCTTGGTTCGTGGTCCACAAAGCCTCCCTACTGCTTTCCATCCTGCCTTGCCTAAAGTTTGTGAGTCTTTTGTTGAGAAGGTGACTGGGTTGTGCCTATCCTTAACTTTAAATACACTTACTAAAGTACAGGTCTCAATCTACCTTGTTACAGGAGAAGGAGAGAAACAAAACACCCAGAAGATTCTCCTAAGAGAAAAATGACTAGAGATTCTTACACTTTGGTATGCAGAGTCCCTTGGGAGTTCACTAGATAATACAGGTGCCTAGGCCCTAGCCTAGCCAAGAGTTACCCAGGGAAGGTAGATCCTCTGACTACTTAGGAAGGATCAAACTAGTGGGCTGGTGGATGGGAGACAGTGAACAATGAATCCCAGGACTAGACTGGTGGCCGTTCTCAAAGAAAAGGAAAATGGGCCTCTGTTGGGAGGAAGAAAGTCATGGGCTTGGAAGGAGCAGGTACTGAAGGTCAGAAACAGAAGGCATGAGGTCAAAGCACCTGAATACCACACGAAGCTGTTCAATGCTTTTTATATGTTACTATAGATTCAAAGGGGCTTTCCTGGTGGCTCAGCTGGTAAAGAATGACCTGCAGTGTGGGAGACCTGGATTCGATCTCTGGGTTGGGAAGACCCCCTGGAGAAGGGAACAGCTACCCACTCCAGTATTCTGGTCTGGAGAATTCCATGGACTGTATAAGCTATGGGGTCGCAAAGAGTCGTTGGACATGACTGAGCAACTTTCACAGGTTCGAAGAAAAAGTCTGTGGAATTAAAGTCTAGTTTTGCCCGAGGAAAAAAATCCAGAAAAATAAAATTATTCATGATTTCAAAGACATCACAAACATAAATTAAGGAGAACGTGCTAAGATCCCCTCTTTATGGTCTTCCTCTTACTCTATCCTACAGAACAGTTATTTTTATACTTTTGTAAACTTAGTGACAGCAAGAACTCTTACTGCTATCTTTGTATGTGCCCCGTGGCATTTAAGACATCTTACATTCTTTAAGCATTTGATAAATGTTTTTTGAATTTTAGAAAGTGGCTCTAATTTTAAGTAGATCACACACAAATCTAGCCATTTCTCATTAGGAGTTGAACTGATTCAGAGCACTGAACACCCCTGCTTACCTGCTAGCCTTGAATCCTTTCAATTTCTGTACAAAGAATGATTCAAGAACTTCTGCACACTGGTAAAAAGGAGAGTCACTTGGATTGTAGTAACGACAATTATCAAAAATTTTGGTCATATCTGCTACAAATTCCGTCAGCTTTTCATAATATCTTCTTTGTACTCTTTCTTCCATGGTGGCAAGGTCTTAAAAACACAAAATGTAAAAGATTTTCAAAACCTTAAGGTCATTCCAATGTGAATACTGCCTGCAGTTCTGACAAACAAGAATAGGACTGACAGATAAACACAATTTCAAAACTAAATCTCAATAATTATTTCAGAAGTGAGAAAATAATTTTGAAGTTCATTCAAAAAATAAAAGCTCAAGAGTATCTAAGAAATATTTGAACAATAAAAGTAATGGGAGAAGACAATCTATGAGAATTTAAAAAAATCATAAAACTGTGATAATGAAAAGTGTGGCACTGTCCAAGATGATACAAACATTAATGGAACTGAATTCGAAACAGGAACAGACCTGACTGTATTCAGCATATGAATTTTACAAATGTTGAGGATGTCATTTCAAGTAAGCAGAGAAAGGAAGAATTCATTAATAAATTGGGTTGGAGCAACTGCCTACCTATATTTGAAGAAAAATTCTATCTCATACTATATGCCAAAGTAACCTAGGTGGATTAAAATTTAAGGACAAAAAGGAATGTAGTCAATCACTGAACCACGCATATAAAAGTAGTTAAAATGGCAAGTTTACGTTATACATATATTTTAATACACACACATACACATCTTTGATAGTTCCAGCGTATGCAGGTAGGGGAAAAAGTATAAACAGGAACAACTGTAAAAAAGGAGCCAGTCTGATAAAATTCCAAACAAAATTTGGGCACATCATTTTGGGCAGGTTATGTAAGCTATACAGGAAGAGTGAATGCTTAACACAGCCCACCAGGATAGCACCATAGTCAGAGTTTTTTAAAGTTCCAGACAATCACTGATTGAGTAGCTGTAACAAAGTATGTGAGTAGGGTCTGGACATTTTATGATTTCAATTTAATTTGATATTCCTTTAAAAAAGTATTGGGAGAATATATAGGTAAGTCTTTACATATCTGGGGTAGGGAAAAAGGCTGAAAATACAACTCCAAAAGTAGAATTCATAATGATTAATAGATTTGAATTAAAAAATGTTAAAAACTATCTATGACCAAAAATTACCATAAAACTTAAAATATCCTTAGAATATAACTACCCCTTAAATAACACTGACAAGAGTATGAATACCTCAAGAACAAAATGGCAAAATATATAAATAGGAAGCTCACAGAGAAAAAGTTCAAACAGTAAGAACATCACTAGTTACTGAAGACAGGCAAAAACAGAGAGTCCTTCTTTTGTCCAAATTAGCAGAAACTAAAAGTCCTAATATCAGACTATTAACACAGGCTACGTTTAAAGGAGGATGAGAGTGGTGGTAATTTACATTTTACTCCCTACATTTCTGTAACATCTGCGTTTGCACCTCAAACCTATCATTTTGAAATAAATATATGCAAAGAAAAAATGTTCTCAAGAGTGATAATGCTCAGTGTCTTCAGGGGTGCAGAGAAAAGGGTACAGATATATGCCATCAGTGGAAAATGGTTCAACCTGCTGAGGCATAATTTGAAAATACTTATCAGAAGCCTAAAAAAGTATACATACCCTCTGACAGAGAAATTCTGATTCTAGAAATTTTTACTAAGAAAGCAAACAAGAACAATGCAGATGCACAAAGATGTTTTAAAGAAGTGTCATTTATAGAAGCAAAAATTGCATACAACCAAAAAAAAATCCATTTTGGGGGAGGTGATTAAATAAATAATCTTAACTTCATACAATTAAAAACAGTCTGGGTCTATACCACAGCTGATGTGACAAAGCCACTGACTGACAAGTTTATAAAATATGTTATAAAACATGATGATCCATATATATAACTCCATTTAAGAAAATAAAAGCTGCTGACCTTGTTGGCTCCTTCATACCCCTAAAAGAAACTATTTTCAAGTTAGTCACTGTTTGTCCAGACATTTTCTATGCACCTTTAAATACATGTACGTATCCCGAGAAAACACACTTGCTTATGGCTTAAAACCTAGCAAATACTCTGTAACTTTCATTTTTCTTTCAACAGTATATTTGGGAGACCTGTATTATCTTTATGTACATTCCTACATAAAACGCTATTTATCTGGCTGGCATTAAAAAAAAGGAAAACATTCTAGCTCTTCAAGAAAAGAACTGTGGTTAAATAAGTTAAGGCATAGTCAATTTACAGACCATATAAAGCCATTAAAATTGTTACTGAAGATTAATGAAGATATATGAAGATTAATGACAGGAAGATGAATGCCAGACACATTTACTACATGATCTCAATTTTTTCCTTTTAAATATATATGATTTCAATTTACACACACACACACACACACACACACAAAGAACATACCAAAATGTGAGAGAAAAAGTGCATGCATCAAAAAGGCTTAGCTGCTCTTGGAATATTTTCATCAGCTAGAATGAATCTTTTGGCAGTTCTGGAAGCTTTTACGTATGTTCTAACTTCTATAACTTCTTTTGCAGATAAACTATTTTTAATATAATCATCACCTGTAGCTGTTCATCTTAATATAGTCACTTGCAGCTGTTCCTTATTACTATTTTCATTTTCTGGGCAATGAGGCCATATTTTCTTGGATTTCTACCTTTGTTCTCCTTCAGGAAAAGATGAGGAAGAGGGGACAGGAAAGATGAGAGGTTCAAAAAGACCTCAATCTATTCAAGGATTTCACTCCTTATACAGCTACAGAGTATTCTGCTCATCCTTTTTGGCTTCTCCTCTCCTGATGGTCATTTATTTCATTTTCAGTACTTTTGCAATTATAAACACTGCTGGGATGAACAACATGTGTGCATATATAAATCCTAAGGGATGAAATTGCTGGGTCCAAAGCTATATAGCCTTGAACTATAACATGTACTCCCCACTTATCCTACCACTGACTATACCAGTTTAGACTCCCACCAGTCCTGCTTAACACAGCCTCATGATTTATCAGTTGCATGGATGAAAAATGAAATAGCTGCTTAGACTTCTGAAAAAACTTCAAGTTCAACTCAAGCACTTACCCATAGGTTCCTTAATAACACCGTAATAATCTGGTGCGTCGTTAGGATCCACTGGTTCAAGGAAAGGCCAGGCCATCTTATGGGCCTATATTGATGAGAAAAAAGGCATCATTACTGTCAGGTAGAAATAAAAATTTCACCTAAGCTTCCCATCTGAGTTACTGTATCTGAGTTACTGTATCAGTCAGCCTTTAAACTTGGAGAGTCAGTTTTAAACTTGATGGATGAAATTATTTATACTTGGGACGACTTTTGCTCCAGTTACAAATGATCTCAGATGAACATGCTCTGTAATAATGGTGCTCAGAGGCCTGGGACCTTGCCTTGAGAGGGAATGGTGGAGCACTAGCTTAGAAGTCAAGGAATCTGTCCTCTGGTCCCTACCTGATGACCTGCCAACTCAGTGATGCTGCCACTGCAATCCCATCTATTAAACTGGAGTGGGAGGGGTTCTAAGTGGGGAATGGTTACCTCTGCGGGCGAAGGATGTGGCAGAGGGATGAAGTTAAGTAAGATGCAACCACATGATGAGACTACTGTTGCTTTAGTTCTTTCAATGATTCTGATTATAACGACACAGGAGACAGTGTTGACCTAGCACTATGTCTGGAATACATCTCTAATACTTGCCAATCGTATAAGGCACCCCCACCTCCTTTTTATTTTTAGTAAGAGAAGGAAGGCTTTGCCTCAAAGCTTTAGATAAGCATTTGTATCTCACTAGAATTTAATCAAATTGCTTTTCAATCGATGGTATTAACAGTAAGGTAGTTTCCTTTAAAAATAAAATTTAGGCTAAAAAAAAAATCAGTCATTTTAAACATGAGCATTAGCTAAACAACAGCTGAGCTAGCCTGTGGATCTGGTAAACCTCATGACAATGGCATGTGGAGGACTGAGTTCTGTGGAGCACTTCAGTGGGGAGTCGGTAAATAATCAGGTCCTTGAAGATTGGAAAGGTCAAACCCCAGAAGTGTTTCCTAGGTCATGCTGGTTGACTTCATCTTTAAATGCTGCACAGAGAGTGGCTTCTCACCTGCAAAGAACGCAGCACCCTCTTCAGACCCTCATAATCTTTCTCTGTGAGCGGCGTGAGCACCGTCATGGCATCCTCTGTTGACTGGCACTGTGGACAGACGTACTCGTCAATGAGCTCTGCCTCACTCTGCAAGATGCCAACGCAGCGCCCATGGTACCAATTCTGACACCGGTCACAGCCGATATAAAATCTGCAAGATCCGAAATGGAAATGTGAGTTCAAAACAGATGGGATGACATGACTTATAATTTACTTTAAAAAAATAATAATGAAACATGCATCTGAAAATATTCTAACCCTGGGATATAAAATAGTTTCAGTATTATAATTATTTTAATACTTCTGAAGATTGACATTCCAATGTGTTAATTTAGTATTTCCGATGTTAAGAACAAGCATTAAAGGTTTAAGAACACTGTCAAAATTGGAGAACCAATATGATAAAAAAAAAAAAAAAAGGAGAACATTTAATTGACTTTAAAGCTCAAAACAAAATAAAGACAAAAATCTTTCAACTAATACCGTATCAAATGGGAAGCTGGTACTGGCCACCCAACTGGGAGTTCAAAATCCTAAACGCTAATAACAGAGTCTCAGAGCTTATTCCCGAATTAGTGTTTTACTAACCTGCGATAAAGCACCATTTCAAAACACTGATAAAAGTCCAAACAAGTCAGGCTATTTTAATCTCATTAATTTCTGCATTACATATTGAAGAATCAAGTCTACCGTTAAACCACATTTTCCCCAATGCATCTCAAACATTCACTATGAAGCAGCATAAAGTTTGAAGGGGAGGTAAAGAGGGAAGAAGAGAAAAAAAAAATTGGAAAGGAATTTGTAATGTAAGTGTATCATATATGCAGAAAAGTATCTTGCTTTTTATTTTAAAATAAAATAAGTAACCAGTCAGAGCAGTTTGGCTTCCTAAATTATTAAATATGATGCTCTTATCAGAACTCACTGTGACTCATCATAAGGTGTTCTGCAGATACAGTACAATTCCTCACTGTTGCCCTCTTGTGCCCGTTTACAATCATTACAGATGTACACATCCATTTTCTTAGCCTCCTTTTCTGTGATGCCAACACATTCTCCATGATACCAGTTAGTACAAAGATCACAGCCAATATAGAACCTAAAAGCATTCACAATGAAAATGACAATGTAGTTGTCATTTTGAGCTGCATGGTACGTAAATCTGTCTTCCCTGTCCTGATTCACGTTCTTACAGGGTAACTTTCTGCAATGAGTCAGCTAAACATCCTGAATCCAGCCATTCTAACCCTGACAAACTGCAGCATTTGACGCTGTATCAAATGTGGAAACATAAAAGTCGCTCACATCCATTTCAACAAATACACTGTTGAGTGAAATGCGGGTCTTTAAAAAAAACACACTGGGATTTGAAAAAATAAACAACACACCGATGGTAATGTCTCCCTCTTAATGAATGTGTGTAAAACCGTCACAGGCACAAAAACCAAAGCCAAAGAATCAAAGACTTACATCTGTCAAACCTATGCCACAGAAGCCATTTCAAAGTCGGGGCTATTTCTTAGATAGGTTTGAAAATGTATCTCACGATTTAAATTTGAAAACAAAGCAAAGCGCAAACACCGAGGAGAAGTTACACTACAAGGAACATGCAGGAGTTCAGCCAGGGGCAGAAGATAAAATGGTCAAAATGTGATATGAAGAAGAAAATTAAAAAAGGTACATGTAGGAAGTCTACCAAGTTTTCTAAATAAATATTGGAATTTATCTGTAGTAAGATTATGACATGGGTCAGTTTTTCAGTTAGAATGTGTGTGACAATGTGGAGAGCGGCCAGGTTAATTAGCTGGTGAGAAACTACTTCAGTTCAAAACCAGGATACACTGTGTGGAGAGTGATATATGGATTGTTAATCTAAAAACAAAAGGGTCTACAAGATGGGGCCATATGAGTGTGTCACCGTGGGTAACCACAGTCAGTCAACCTCGAGGCCTTTGTCGTTTAAGATCCCAAACAGCATAGTGGAGACTATCTCTATGACAAACACAGTGTATCTTCAGTGCTGACGGGTGCTCTGGAGGAATGCCTGGTCAGAGTCACAGCAAGGATGAGTGTGAACTGCAGGGAATGAGACTGGCCTTGCTGACACCCCTGGTTCTACCCAATGTATTTCTTGGCAGATTCACCTAGAGGAATCGAAATAGTCCTCAAGCTTCCAACTAACCTGCTTTTGAACATCAGGGAGTAACAGACAGTTGTGTGGTGGGTCCTATTACCACCACCTTTTTCCTTCTGAATTACAACCCTCACATGCTTTTCACTGCTGCAGGTGGAGGCCCTGGGGTGTTTCTGTATGCTGCCTTCACCAGGCGGTGTGCTGCGTGTTCTGGAAGTAAGCTCAGGACTTGAATTTCAGGTTTTAGTCTTTCTCACTAGATTCCCAAACCAGCCTAGTTTGGTATAAGAGCTCACAGAATACTCCTTAAAACTCTCCCCAGCTAGAACAGGGAATGAATGAACCTGGTATACTGAAATGTTAATAATGAAAGAAAGTAAAAAATATGAAATATCCACAAAATAACGATCTCAATACAATGAACATATGTACGTGTGCCGCATTTTATGCAATTTAAAAGTTGTGTGTGAAATGAATTTCTATGATCTGAATATTTTAAATAGGCCAAAGTGTCTTGTTATTTAAGGAAAATCCATAAGCAGAGCTTTTTGTAAAGAAAGTATATCATGTTGTTTTGTTCTATAAATCATTTAGTATAATTTGCCTAAAGGGAGGCACACGTGTATTGAACCATGGGGAAAATCAGTTAATAGGGTTCTACTTTTTATATCACATCTAATTTCTCATAAAGTAAGACAATGAAAAGTGAAGATGCCTATACTGATCTGCGTTTAATTCAACACACAGCTAAAGTTACCAACAAAAAGTTTTGATTTAGCACTTCCAAACGGATTATAATTTAAACAGCATCACTAAAATAGTTCCAATGTTACAACTTAAACATCACTAAAGAGACAATTTTATTTTATAAATGGATTAGGCATCTACTTACAGTAGACATTAAGCATTCCTAATTCTAAATGATCACACTTTTTAGCATAATCAAACTTTTGGGTATTGTAAAATTAATACTGCTGTTAATTTTGGTTTTAAAACGTTGGCCTGCATACGAATGTTGAAAATGGAAGCTAAATACCTAGCTGAGTGATAAAAATGATAGAAAAAAAAGTGTAACCACATTTATGAATTAATGTCTCTAAAATCTTGTATATATAACCAAATACAAGTCACAACTATCAAAAACAGCTTCCAGTTGCCGTGCTTATCAAATTTTTGAGTGTCATTCTTGAGGAATGAGTGAAAGAACTCCTTTTTGTATTTTTCTGACTTCTGTCCCCAATAAGAAAGTGGGAACTTGGACAAAAATATTAGGTTACAGTATTCTATTGCAGAAAGATAGAATTACTTGCAATTAAATGATAAAAATTCCGAACCATTCCAACTCAAAGCCCTTTCCACCATTTGAATCTAGGTTGTCTCTAGGGTTGGATGTAATCATGGGCTTGTGAAGATTCCAGAAAGGATGATGTCAACTTTGGGCGGTGATAGTAACACACTCTTTCTTCAGAGAGCATTACTGACTGATCTGGAATTGATCCAGAGAGAAAAGGAGAAAGCAAAGGAGCAACAGAAAGCTTATTTTTGACAGAAAAGAATATGATGAAGGACAAACATGAATCATGAACACGTGGGGGAAAAAAAAAACATAAATTTTTATTCTAGTGTCAAGGTTAAGAATATCAGATGCAAGACCACAAATGAAGTATCATTACCCTTATGTTTAACTATTTTCATTTACACTGCTACTGATATCCTCATTTTCTTCAAAACTGGACACTTAGCTACACTTTTAAGAGAATAAACTAGAGCTCAGAAAGATCTACTCACTTAGATTCATCGTAAGGCGTTTTACAGATACAGTAAAGCTTTGTGTCCTTCTTAGTTTCCTTTGAGGTAGTAGAGATCATTTTCTTCTTCTTGGACTTGGAGTTGGAGTCTCTCTCCTCTTCCCGCTTCCTTTTCTGGGAAGCCACAGGCAGCGTGGTCGTGGCCGTGGCCAGAGGGCCCGGGTGCTGTGGGGGAGGCGGAGGTGGAGGCGAAGGCGGAGGGGCTGGAGGTGCGGGCGGTGCTGCGGGGCAGGTGGCAGCTACTGCTGTGGCCTGCACCATGTCTTTTTCCTTCTTAATTTTCAGGTCCCTCTTGAGCTCTTCCTGTCATCAATTAAAGAAAATACCAGACCATCAACCGACTTACATAACACCCTGGCCAGAGGACCTTACTTCCCCTCCCTTGTCCGAGGAGTTCCCTAGTTCAGTCTAAGGCGAGGGAGTCTTGCTAACTCCAGACAAGAGGGTTCTTACTTTACCTTAAACCCAAAAGACAGCTAGAAACAGAAAATGATAATTACACAACAATTAGAAAGCTGCGAGTTATCTTCAAAGGAGGTTGGACAGAAAGATGAGCATGTGTATAAAAGAACAGTCCTTCTGACACGCCAGGGTCCTGCCCTGGTCACTGCGGTCGTCGCTCAGGACGCGGTTTCAAGTGTCCATACACGCTGGCTGCTTTCTCGGCTGGTCTCCTTCCATCCCCTTAGAGTGAGACTGGACATACTGGACATGAACGGGATGTGACCCTCCAGACGTGGCCTGACCAGCAGAGTATGAGACAGATACGCCTTATGTACTGTGCTTCTATGTCTAGAATTTAAGACTTGAAGGAGAGCTATTTTCTCAAAAGAAATTTTGCATAAATTACAATCTTCACTTTTTCCCATGTGAAATATTTTATAGACACACCTGTGGTACTAAGCGCTACAACTTCTTAGAAATGATGATTAAAAGAGTTTCATTTTCCTAAATAATATGACGTGTTTATAACATAACGTTTATAAACATAATTTTAGGAAAATTAAGATTGTCAAGACAGTATAAAGGGTATTCACTTTGACCACCCCTTCAAGAACATTCCTATGACAGCATTAACATATGAGAAGTGTCTGCTTTCTGTATAGTTTCTATGTAAATTTAAAACTGTTCTTAAAAATGATGTCTATTTGTTTCAAGGAAGGCAATCATAAATGATATATATACAGGTAGATATAAAGGACCAACTGCATATCTTCACAATAAGAATAACAGCTTAAAAATAATTTTTAAAATATACTAGTACACATAAATTTGAAAGCTGTTCTTCAAAGGAAATCATCCTAGCAATAAATTCTATTAGTTAAAATAATGCTGAATATTTTAAGTACAATTTTTCTCCCTCATTAGATTAGCAATACACTGTCAGAAACAACACCATAACATGTGTTGTTATGTGTCAGAAACAACACCATAATATTGTACACTAGGGTATCTGCAGTAGAAACAGCATTTTTAAATGGCGGCATAGTATGCAGAACGCAGGAAAATGTTCAATATATGCTGTTTACAGTGTGATTTTGATTAAAATGGGTTTTATGTAAACACCTATATTACAAATAATATATATAAGATATATCCTGAAATTATTTTAAAATGGTAATCTTTGAGGGGGGATCACCACAGATTATTGGCTCTTTTATTTTTGTTTCCTCTGACAATGGTTGTGACACCTCGATATTTATCTAGTAGTGACTACCTTACTGAACTCGCTCTTAAATTCTAATAATTTTTCTTTGGGGTTTCAATATAATCATACCATACACAATAACAAATTTTATCTTCTGTTTTGCTTTTTTTTTTGCTTAACATGTTAGCTAGAATTTCCAGAGATGCTGAGTAATGATGGTGATTCTGGGAATTACCACCAGTTTCTGACTCAGTGCAAAGATCTCTAATGTCTCAGAGTTACGTGCAATGCTCATTGGTAGGATGACCTACTAATTTAATACATTTAATATTTCTCACTTTTCAAAATGTACAAGACATTTTTAGAGATGCTTTAGATAGCCTACTTCTCTTTTAAAAAAATGTTTAAATATGTATGAGTAATCTTTCATTTTTCAACAAATTCTCTAAGTATACAGAGGACTAGCCATGCCTGCAGGATCAGTTACAAGTCAAGGAAGAAATCTGGCCTTATTTAATGAACACACTTAATTCTTCCTTTAACCTTATTTCACCATTTCTCTGTCTACTTTTCTCATGAAACCTGGCAACTTTTGGCAAGACTATGTTGCAGACAGTAAGAACTACAGCCAAGAGGATCCTCAAATGTTTTAATCAAAAGTCTAATCAAACCTCTCCAAGTGTCTAGTTTAGAGATTACAATATACATGTATACATAAACATCTATCTTATTTTAAAAGACATGTTCCACTGATTACTACTTATTCTAGGAACAAAAATGTAAATTCTAGAAAACAAACTCAGATTTTAAGTTTAATCACAATTTCAAAGGGGAAAAAAGAGTAAAATCTGATGCTGAACACTGGACACGGGAGGATAGAAAATACTTTCTTACCTGCACTTCAATTTGTAGATCTTTGTCGAGCAGCGCTCTCTTTTTCAGTATTTCAGCTTTGAGCTGCTCTTTGTGCTTGAAGAGCAGGGCAGAGAGCTTGCTGGCATTCTGTTTGCTACGTTTCTGTTCCACACTCTCTTCTCGCTTCCGTTTTTTTGCTGCCTGTTTTTCTTCTTTATCTATCTTATCCAAAATATACTTCATCACCTGGTTACAGACAATCATTCTAGAGAGAAATACACAACCTATGTAATCCTGGGCATTTTATTCTGAAAGACTTAAGACATAATTTTTCTATGTCTCTATAGTTGATACTAACTTTCTGGGACTGGAGAGCTTCAAAGAGTGCTTCAAACCAGTCACAAGAATCTATTAGTACTGAGTGTTCTGATTTAATAAACTCCAGTCAGGATAAAACACAAACTCAGAACTCCCGTGCATGTGTGTGTGTGTGTGTGTGTGCGTGTTTGTTCATGCGCACACTTTGAGAGAAGAGACTAACGTACAGTGAGAGCCCGTGTAATGGTATAAACACTTCTCCCTACCTTTGATTCTCTTCTCTTTCTGCTGGAGTCATGGTCTTTTTCTGTTTTAAATGTTCTATTACAGCATTATGCTTCATCACCACCTTCAGGACAGAATAAAATCCAAAAATGCGTATTTTATAACGACTACAAGTTAGCACAGGGGTAACAACAGTAGAAACCTGAGCGTGTATATGTGTTTCCCAAAGAAACTAAGGATTTTATATCATAGTACAAATAAAATTAGAGCTACAGTATGCGCCAGGTGCTTACCATGTACTGGGCCCTGCACTGAGAGAAGCACTTGCCATTACCTCGTTCATTCACTGTAACAATGCTGAATGGTAAGGACATTTTTATAAATGAGATACTGAGATACAAAGAATTTACTAACTTGTCTGAGAGTAAAGAATGAATACAGTTGTAATTTTAACCCAGCTATCATCCTCCAATGATCATGTTTTGAATGTTATGTTCTCCTTCCCAGGCATTAAAGATCACCCCATTCCAGCCCATCCCCACCTTATACAGAAGTTAGCATAAAGAGAGACATTATAATTCTCAGTTCATGGCCCATACACTACTGAAAGCTGGAAAATAATGCACTTTAAAATACTGCAGATGACATTAATTTTATAAGAATATTACCATACATCTTCAAAATCCCTCTGCTGCTTAACGAGAGCTTCTAACAACAGTATTACAATCATTAAAGTTGCTAAGAGACTAGATCTTAAATTATTCCAATCACCAAAAAGAAATGAAATTATGTGACATGACAGAGGAGTTAATTATTGCCATGATGACAATCATAAGATACAATCTGTGTCAAATAAGTCACACACCTTAAATTTATACAATGCTACATGTCAAATATATTTTAATAAAAAATAAAAAGTGCTTCAACATACATGACCTAGTTTAATCATTACAATAGCCTTGCATGGCTGGAAAGAGAGTTTTAAGGAGGATAAAGCTCAGGGAAGGTGAGTGAGCTTCATGGACTGTAAATGGGAGACCCAGGAACTGGGTTCTCATGACTTGGGAACATTTGAAATCCACACAAACTCCTGACAAGTGCAGAGTACTGCAAGCTGTAGATGCAAAGAAAGCTTTCTCCAGTAATGTCGGATATTATTTATTATACATGAAACTTCAAGTAGAATAACTCTAGTTCATCTAAATTGCCTAACTTCACTACGAGGCTACTGCACAAGGTTGCTTTTTATTTCTGCTATGGAGTAATGGGACTTAACACTTCTTTTTTTAAAACAAAGCTATGACTGGAAATACAAGTGAGTTTAATCTGTCTGTAAAATCTGCTTAGTCTACACACAAACTAAGGAAGGACAACTGCGAATACCTTCAAACAAATCGCCATGATGCCTCAAGTGGCTTCAAAACTTAGTCAAACCTTCAAGTTTCAAAGATACTTAAACTTCCTATGTCCATTCTTCCCATCTTAGTTCTCCCAAAATACGGGTAGTTTTCACCGGTAAGTACTGGCTGTTTATACACAACAGAGTTCCAAACTGTAAGTCATGTGATACGTTTTGGTCAATGCAGTGCTGCTTCCAACTCGAAGCGACAATGACTTCTGTGTCTCGTTTACAGCAAGCTAACACAACCAAACACTACGTCTAATGCACAGCACAATCATTCAAGCTACTGAACATGCTGCTTTTACTTAATAACTTTACCTGTTTCTGAATGATTTCACTTTGATTAGAAGCTTGGAGGGTGTGTTCCCGCTTAATTTCTATCTGTTGCTGCTTCTTCTTTTGCTGCTGATCCCTGAGTTGCTGAACCCTCTGCAACTGCTCTTGCACACTGGCTGCCTGCACTGCGACCACATTCTGAATGTGGTGAGTCTGCACAGGGCTGCTCTGCTGAATCTGAACGGGTAACTGGAGTTTGATCTGCTGGGGCACACCACCTTGCTGAGCCTGTATCTGAGCCACAACCTGCGGCTGGATCTGGGAGAGAACCTGGACTTGTGGTGGCAGCTGCGGCACAGCCAGGACTTGGGGCTGAGGCTGCGGTACTTGGAGCGGAGGACGGGGCGGGGATGAAACAGCAACTTGACTTAACGTTTGTCCTGGTGAAAGAGTTTGAGTTGAAGACTGTACCTGGGGTTGTGACTGTGGCTGGCCCTGGGAAGGTGTCGGAAGAGATGTATGTGGCTGGATTGGAATCGGTTGGGAGGCTGGAGTCTGACCCTGGGCCTGCTGTCCGGGAGACACTTGGGATGGCGTCGATGGACGTACTCGAGTCTGTGGTGGGCTCTGGACGCGAGCAGGAGACTGTCCTTGGACATTGCTCTGAGGCGGACACTGTCCTGCAACCTGGGGTTTGGAGGACTGTGCTTGGGTGGGCTGTGCTTCAGGAGGGACATGGGAGGCCACAGTTGTTTGGGTCTGAACTTCAGGCTGAGTCTGAGTTTCAGGCTGAGCTGGGGATGGGGGCTGGGTTTGGGGCTGGGGCTGAGCTGAAGGCTGAGCTGAAGGTTGAGCGGGCTGCGCAGGCTGAGGCTGGGCTTCTGGAGGACTCACGCTCGACGGCGGAGCTGGAGGCAGGCTTTTGGCTGGCTGCACCTGTGTCGGGGATGATAATTTACTCTGTCTTTGTTCACTTGTACCTGTGAAAAGGCAAGAGCAAATACTTATGACTCTAGAACGTAAGACTGTAGTTTAAGAAGAATTTGAAGGGGATTTTCTAAAGGTGAGAATTCTACATTTCAGGACGGAGGACTGAGGCTTAGAAATGCTCCATCCAGAAATACTTTGGTCAGGACTCGCCTAAATCGGGGAACCCTCCCCATGTTCACGGCTGCCCACCACACATTTTGCGAAGTCTCCAGAGGGCTGGCTTCCAAAGCAAAGCGCAGTCTCTGGACATCAGTCTGGTCTTGTGGCCCAGGCTAAGCTACCCATATCCCTCTCCTATAGCATGGGGTCAGTGAACGACAGCACCTTGCAGGGGAGGCTCACAGAGTGCTCCGGTTTTGGAGCTCTCAGTCCTAGCTTATGAGCTGGACAGACCATCTGCCCGGCGAGCACGTCCGTGATTCACTCAGCAACTACAGGTCTGGGGCAGAGCAGGAGCGGGCACAGTCGCCACGGCACATTACTACTGTGCACCACCCCCTGCTTTCCTCATTTCCTAAAGGGGTGGAGGGGTGGCGACGGAGTCTGTCCGGGCAAGAGACCTGGTCGAGCTCTGGGGAGGCTGACCAGTCAGCTGTGGACGCTCATCAGCTTGGGGCACATCCTCCCAAGGTAAGCCCCAGTCCTCTTGCCTCCTTTGTCACCCAGCAACTTGTGACACCAACGAGCAGCACTTCTGACAACTCCCAAGTTCTACCTGCTGCTGTAGTAGAGACGGTGGTGGTGGTGCTGCTGGTGGTGGCAGCTGTGGTTGCCAGTGGGGTGAAGAGGAATCGCTGAACGGTACCATTTGGCATTGCAGCTTGCATCAGCTGCTGTCCTGGACCCGGAAGTATAGTCACCCCTTGAGGTATCAACTGCAACTGCCCAGTAGTCTGACCTTGTCCTTGAATCACTACTGTCAAACCTTGATTGCCACCCTACAGAAAAAAACACCTAACATGTAAAGAGCATTCAAAAAGTGTCAATCTGGAAGTATACTGTTTTTATGTTGAAAAGATCCTTTAAAATAATGGAACTATGTATTTGAATGTCTATGGAATAGTACCAAGATAAATACAGGTAAGCTAGAAGAACAGTATTTATTTTAAAAGACTGATGGTATTAGTGGAAAAAACATGAATTAACAGTCCAGAGTTCCAGTCCAAGTTCTACACATGGAAAGCC
Organism: Bos mutus; assembly: GCF_027580195.1. Taxonomy (NCBI): domain Eukaryota; kingdom Metazoa; phylum Chordata; class Mammalia; order Artiodactyla; family Bovidae; genus Bos; species Bos mutus. Next base: position 35,313,560 of record NC_091635.1, read on the forward strand.
AGGAATTTGTCTATGAGTAACACCACTTACCTGGATCTAAGTCTCCCAGTCTCCAAAATAAGAGCATTGAAGTGACTAAGGTCTCCACAAAATTCTGAGTTTAAATCACCTTATTTATATTCATATTATTTTATAACGTTCAAAGCATCTTCATACATACTTTAGACATGCTTTACTTGATTCTCACAATAGACTTGTGACTTTGTGGAGTAAGGAGAGAAAATATTACTACACTCTTCCTACCAATTAGGAAACTCAAGTTAGTAAGTTCAAGTCCCTTGCCTACAATTAGAGAGCAAGTCCAAGGTGAGACACAGTGAGAAGCCCAGGTCTCCTATCAGTTTTTACACTACGTACCAAACGATCTATGGAGTGTGCGCATGCTGAAGCACAGCAAGCTTAGCGTTCTACACGTGGGATGCAAACACCACGTGAGGAAGGTCACTAATGTCCGAGTCATCACCAAAATGGGGACCAGGAACTAACAGCTCCATGTGTACTGCCACTTCTGTCCAGGACTTACTAATCCTCAACCACCAGGAGCATGAGGGAGAATTAGAAAGCAAACGTGTTGACCAATCCACCCCAAATCTCCCACAGTCAAAACTGACGCTACAAAGTTCACTTATTAAGCTCCAAGCACTTTCACTCAGGAGCCCTGTATTCACTCTTGCTTTTCTAAAACACTTCCTGTGTGCACAGTCAAAACTACATAAAACACAAAGCATAGTTTAAAGAATTATGAAGTGAAGATCTACAAACCCAGCATTCAGGTCATCATCGCCGGTACCCAAGAAGCTCTGCATGGGACCTGCTTTGATCTTAATCTCCTTCCTTTTGCCCTAGAGGGAAGCACTGACTTCGCGGATACCGTACCTGCATTTCATCGTGTTGTGACCACTGAGGTGTATACAGATCTCTACGGGGCCACAGGCTCATGGCTTCAGGAGCACCATTATTTACAAAGAATATGAAGGGTGCCCTTAGGTGCCCCCTCCAGGAAGGCAATGCAGCAGCCCCCTAACTCTGCACAATGTAGCTAGTTCTGCCTGTTTCTGAATCTCAGGCAAGTAGATCATAATGTATGTTTGTTTGTTACTTGTTCTTTATTTAGCTCAACAATGTAGTTCTACATTGCGGTAGTTTGTTCATTTCAGCTGCTGTAGGAAGGCATCACCACTTTACTGATCTAATCGATGGCTGCTGTGTATATTCGTGTCCATTATTCTGGTGCTCAGATGAACAAGAGCCTTTCGAGAGAACATACCTAGGAGGGCACCTACTGTGACCTGAGGCATGCTGAGTCTTCAACTTTGCTAGAAAGTATTAAGGAATTTTCCAAGGTGGCCAAACCAATTTACATTATTATCAGTTGTATATGAGAGTTCATTCTACTCCATGTTTTTGCTTTTCTTGATTTTGTCTGACATTTTACTTTATACCAATCTCTTAATATATGGTTTTAATACACATTTCCCTCATTACTAACAAAGTTCAGCAGTTTTTTGGATTTGTGGACTTTTAAGAGTTCCTCTATTCTCATCAAGTGTGTCTATTCTTATTTTCTACCACGTTATCTGGATTTTTTCCCGTCTTAATCTGTAGTAGTAGCTCTTCATTTCTGGAGAAGGGTCCTTGGCTGGCGACATGTATACCTTCCCCTCACTCTTTTCACTCTTTCATGTTTGATGGACTAAAGTTCTTACTTCTAATGTTGTTGAATTTATAAATCTTTTCCTTTATGGTGAGTATTTTCTGTCTTTAAGAAAGCCTTTCCTACCTTCTAACAAGTACTATAGTCTTATCTTTCACAGCCAGGACTTTAATCTTCCTGGAGCTGAGTTTATGAGTGAGGTTGTGGTCCAAGCCAGGACCTTTTATTGAAAAGTCTGTCCTTTAATGACCCACACTGCCATCCAAGTCATATATCAAGTGCCCACATACACATCTGGGTCCTCGTCCACTGTTCTGTGCCGGCTGGTCTACCTATCCTTGTGTCTGAACCTTACTGTATTAATTAGTGAAGGACTATAATTTAAAGTCTTTATATCAGGTTACTACATAGGGCAAATCCTCCTTTTCTTCAAAAGTGTTAAAGAGTTATTCTGGATCCTTTGAACTTCCATATAAATTTTTTAAAAATCAGCTTGTCAAACTTTAAAACCTCTCTCTCAGGATTTTGACGGCAACCACATTCACCCTATGGGTCACTACTGGAAGAACTGAGAGTAACACTGGGTGTTGCAAGAAAACAGCTTAATGTGCTCAAAATTTATTTTTCCCAAGCAAATTCGTTAACTAATACAATTTTGGTGGTTCAATGTGTTATCCACCTTGCTATTATAGCACACAATCTCAGCATTCTGGACAGTTGGGTATCACATCCTGCCTTTAAAAAGTACTTTTCTTTGACTTTAGGAAGCAGCCATTTCTTAAAACAAGTACATTTTTAAACCTCTGAAAATAAGTCCATGTTTTAAAACTTACAGCAGATATAAATAAGGTCACTTCTAAAGTGAAAAGGGAAGTCATATTACTTACGTGGCCCTGTGTTAACTGAGTGAGCTGAGCCATGGTAAGTTTCACCTGTCCTTGCTGGGGACGAGGGGGCTGTGAGGTTGAAGGCTGCAGATTCGCAGTGGATGTTCCTGAAGATAACCCTTTCTGTGCAGGTGTGGAGGAAACGGTACTAGGGGCAGAGATCGCAGTGGAGACAGGCTGCCCTCTGATGATCTGTGTCACCACCTGCTGAGGAGCACCTATGTAAACAGGGAAACATTAGAGTGCTTTTGTGCCCGGAGTGGTCCTCTGAGTTGAGATTTATCTTTCAACACTTCGCATGAATGTATTTTCTCAATTTTCAAAAAGACTTATGGGATGCCGACAGACAGATGCCTTTAGTCACATACCCATACCCAAAGGACCCACCCGGCTGTCAATGAGTCAGTTTTCACTCAGCTCACTGACAACCTCTCTCCCATTCCTGCTCTCCGTAGAAGAGTTCAAAAAACAAACAAACAAACAATGCTCTTCCTGTGACTCTAAAGCCAAAATGATAATAGGGAAGATGGAGGAGAATATGTAAAAAATGCCATTAGGCAGTCTTTCCTTAGGAATACAAATTAAAAATAACACATAATTAACTAATGTAATTTTTAAATAAAACACATATAATCTGGAATATTCTGGGCCAATTATATTTATAAATGAGCTTTTCTTACAGCTACTTGCCAGTCTGGGAGAACCAAGAGGGCAAGGACCCCTATATCCTCAATATTAGAGCAATGTGCTTAACTACTGCTTTCATATTTACTGTTCAATAACTATCTATAGAATGAATGAAGTTTAATTGAAATAGCTCTATCATCTTCTTTAAAAACTGTTTCTCATTTAACCTGATAAAACTGGAAAAAAAAAATCAGATGGTAATTTTTGGTAGCTAGTTTTATACTTACAAAGTCTGAATTCATTATTCATTAGTAAATAACATCGTATTTCTCAAGTTTTATGTTCGCATCCTGTTTGTCCTTTTGTGTCTACATATATATTTCTGTGTATATTTCTTTTAATGATTTGTGGTTAATATTACTGCATTATATATAAAATTATATCTATTTTGACCCTTAGAACACTTTCCCCTTTTCTTTTTTTTAAATAACACCATGGTGAAATCCCTGCTTATACATTTTTTTGTGTTTCTAATTATTTCCTTAGATTGAACTCCTCCCAAAGATTCTGTGTTCACAGTATGCACACAATACTAAATTGAATTTTAGAAAGGTTATACTCACTCATACTCCCCCCACCACTGGGTACTCATTTCATTGAACCTTTGCCAGCCCCATCACTAAAGTGACATATTCCAGCCATCAGAAACAGTATGACAGCATTGCAGTGCCTGTGATTCTTCAGCTGGGCTAGTTTTCTCTGGTAGCATGCTCCTGAATTCTGGTGGCTTATAAATATGCTTTAAAAATTGGCAGGATAAGTTTTCTTTCTTTTCTCTTTCTTCTAAACTGTTCTTGGTTACTGTCATCCATTTATTCATAAAGATGAATTGAAAAATAGTATAGTGTATGTAGACAAGCGCCTGAATTTACGAACTTCTGGCCCCCAACACTATGTTCTTGTACTGAAGTTCAAGGAACAGTTCGTGGAAAGTTATTTCATCATCTTGTATTGATACAATGTCATCATAATCACAGATGAATAAAAGGGTTTGGACTGACTGATTATATGATGTAATTCAGATGATCCCCAATATGTACGTGTTAATTTATTTTTAGATTATCATTGAAATGAAAATTCAAAAATTAAAACACTTTTTATTCCATCTTGGGAATGTACAACTTTGGGAAAGGCTAGCGAGCATGGTGGTAGGAATAAGGATATGCTGACCAGCACACACTCAGACACAGACACACACAGACACACACACACACTGCACACATCCACTCTCCCTCCATCTCCCTGACCACAGGGATATGCTGACCTGCACATACTCAGACACACACACACAGAGCACACATCCACTCTCCCTCCATCTCTCTGACCACAACTCCAAAGACTCTTCACTGGGCCCCCCAGCCCCACTGGCCACCTTGCTTTTCAAACAACACACCAGACACACTTATATATATTCACATATGCAAGTCTACTATCACTTATCATCTATAAACTTTTCTTCATCTTTACATGAGTTTTATCTTCCCTTTAAGTTAGCTGCCTGACAGCTATTTTTAAACACAAATAGATATTAAATTTCATCAATTGTCATTGTAGTATTAACTGAAATAACAAACCATACTTTCTTCTCTGGGATAAATTTTGCTTAAGCATTAGGGGATTGCTGTTTCAAAAAAATACCAAGCCATGTTTTATACTAGAATTATGCTAAATCTGTAAAATGAATGGGGGAAAAAAAAAAAATCAAACCCACCCCCTGCTCTTATGCCCTGAAACTATTTCTTATAAGAAAGATATTGTTTTCCAACCATTTTAGAGAATTTTACCTATAAACCCATGAGGTCTAGAATTCTTTTTTGTAGGTAGTAGTATGGCAACTTTCCAAATTTCTTCCCTTGATATGAGTCATTAAGACTTGAAATTTAGGGGCTTCCCTGGTGGTCCAGCGGCTTCCAATGCTTCCACTGCAGGAAGGCGTGGGTTTGATCCCTGGTCAGGAGACTAAGATCCCACATACCATGTGGCATGGCCAAAACAATTTTTTAAAAAAGACTAGGAATTTATAAACATAGTATATAACTATGCCTTGTTATTCAAAAAGATTTAGTTCACTCTATTGTTACGGCACTTTCTCATTCCTACTTTTAGTAAACTAGCATTTTGTTTCCTTTTGTCAAGATCAGACTTGCAAAGGAAAAGAGTTTAATATTTGCCTCTTTTGCCTTATAATCATTATTACTTGTATTTATTTTACTTCCTCCTATTTTCATTTAAGACTCGTTTTATATATTTTTCTAACTTCTGATTAAGGTTTAATATGGGTTTTTGAGTCTGTTTTGTTCACCAACATGTTTCAACTGCCTAGAGTAGGTGCTCAAATATTTGTTGAATCAATGAATTTGCCTCTCAGTTCAGCTTTGCAGCCTGGCTTAATTGCTATTTGATAATCCATTTGTTGGAGAAGGCAACGGCACCCCACTCCGGTACTCTTGCCTGGAAAATCCCATGGATGGAGGAGCCTGGTAGGCTGCAGTCCATGGGGTCGCTAGGAGTCGGACACGACTGAGCGACTTCACGTTCACTTTTCACTTTCATGCATAGGAGAAGGAAATGGCAACCCACTCCAGTATTCTTGCCTGGAGAATCCCAGGGACGGGGGAGCCTGGTGGGCTGCCGTCTATGGGGTCGCACAGAGTCGGACACGACTGAAGCGACTTAGCAGCAGTAGCAGCAGCAATCTGTTTGTAATGACACATTTTCTTTAACATAAAAGTTACTTTTGAAAACATACGTTTTTAAATTCCAAGCAAATAAAAGTTATTAGTATAATACCTTAGTATTAATTTCTAGATTCACTACAAAAAACGTAGCCTATACATATTCTACTTTTTGGAATTCATCAATGTTTTACCTATGGCTCCTTTTAAGACCATTTTCATAGGAACAGCTCATAAATATTTGCAACTAATGCGTATTCCTAAAGGTACAAAATTGATATAGTCTGGTTCTGGTCTATTATGCTTCTGCTAATCCTTCCTTGATTTCAAATAGCTTTTGCTTGATATACGTCAATGACATCTTATTTAAAGATACAAGATTACATCTTCACTGCAATCTTTAGCTTTAAGCCAAAATAAAGAAAACGACCCTCTGTGTCCTGGTTTTTTTTTTTTTTTTTTGAATTTGACTTTGTTCAGTATTAATAGGATTATCGATGTCTTCTCTCTGCCCCCCCCTTTTTTTGTCCTTTATTTCATGTATCCTTAACCATCTTTTTTTTTTTTAAACCTTTTGTGGTAATCTGCTTTTAGGTATATTCTCATAAAGGTTTTTCCACTAAGTCTTTATTGGCTTCAACTTTTAATATGGGAGCTTTAACATTTACATTAAAAAAGGCAGGGATTGCCTTTGTAATTTTGTCTCATGCTTTCCATTTAAATGCTTCTTAGCCACTTCCTTGATTTTATCTATCCTTTACCACACAGACAGATTTCTTTGCTCATTCTCTTTATGCCAGTGATTTCAATGTATATATCCCATTAACTAGAGGTCTGAAGAACATTTTAAACAAGCATACTTGAATCTGCTTTTCTCTTATTGACAATGCCAGAAATGAAATAAAATCGATGGGGACATCCCATGATAAATCAGAAATTTAGTATGCTCTGAAATCTTAATTCATATTGGTATTTTCTAATATGTGGAGTGCCAAATACAGAATATTATAGATTTCCTACACTGGCTATTTAGATGTAAATGATAACGCTGGGGTGGATGAATACCTGGCTGTACCATCACAGGTGTTCGAATAATTGCCTTTCCTAGTGTTGACTGCTGGAGTGGAGTTCTAATCACCGTCATACCAGGGCGGATCTGAGGCCCTGTGATGACCTACAAATGACACAAAGGACAAGGAATTAAATGTTTTTAAAAGACTAGAGCATGATGGACTCAGGAACAGAGATCTTTAAACGTTCTATATTGATAAACATGTCTATAGAAATGACAGACACTCTTGGACATTACATATTAAATTATATGAAGCATCAGAATACAGACAGACTTTTGAGGGGAGAAAATATAATTCAAATCAGATCATACGACACTCCTCATCACTGATACCAAGAATAGCCTACAGACTAAAAGAAAAGAACAAGACCCAGGAAAGCTTGCTCTATAACCACCACAGTTGCTCATAGGAAAACGAGGAGTCCTATTTTCCCTGAGCTCCAATCTTTATCTGTAACCCAGAGAACACAGGAGCAAGATCGGAAGCCAAAAGCACTTTCATACGGAGCATATTACTTTCAGTGTTAGGTTTAGAACGTTCTCAGGTCTGCAAAACATTAAGCCTTTTTCATAATACTAGTGCCAAAGAAATGGTCTATCTCATACGTATGCGTCTCAGCTGATAGACTAGTTTCAGGGCTGTGGAGTGTATTTTTCACTCTACTTCTTAGTTGAACATTCTCCTGGGTGATCCAGTGTTCCCTACTGTTTTCAATTAATAAATATTTTTGTAAAATCCTGGAAAAGCAATCTTTATGATTCACAAACTGTTCTAATGTGGTATTAACAAAATATTAAAAATGAACAGTTCACTAGAAATATAACTAACAGATTTTTTAAAAAAACCAATACTTCGTCACAGATAAAGTAAAAGGCAAAGAACAATTAGGAGCTGGATTAATCCTGGAGGAGGCCATTCTAAACTCCAACCAATGTGGTTATTAACATCAAATAAACCTGTAAAGGACTCTTACCTGGGAAGTGGTTGTGGTTCCTCCAGAGCCTGAGGTATTGGGCCTAATGGTGACTGTTGCTGTCCTGGGCTGGAATGAAGTAAAGGTTTGCTGACTTGTACCTGTACTTGATGGAATGATACCCAGGACTTTCTGCTGTACTTGAACAACGCCTTGAAAAAAAAGATGAAGAAGTCATTAATAACTGCTTCTTTAGTAACACCTCAGGTACTGCTTGGTTTTTGAGGAGAAACTAGGTGTGGCGGGGGGTTTTAGTGGGCTACATAAAATGTGAGAGCCGAAGACTGAAATCAGTGAAAAGGAAATGAAAAATAATGGCAACAGCATGATCTGGCAAATGTGAGTGAAAACTCTCCACATTTCCCTTACCTCCTTGTGTTGCTGGCACATTTACAGCGACAATCTTGCTGTTTGCAGGAAGTGGAAGTTTGGTAATTACTTTTCCTGCCATAGTGACTGGATTGCCTGTAATTTGGAACGTCTGACCTGTGCTGGCAATGGTTGTAGCAGATGTGGCAGCTGTGCTGGTGGCTAATGGGGTATAAGACATTTGATAAGCTTCAGATTTAAAATAACCAGCAACGCAGTGACTTCTAGGAAGGCACCAATGCATGAAATGTGGCTCATTTTTGTATTTTTAAGAAAAGCATTCCACTCCACTCAAAGTAAGTGAACCATGTAAATGTTGAAAGTGAAATAATGTAAGAGAGGAGTTTTGCTAATGTAATATTAGGAACATTATCTGTAACAAACCTACTGTTACAGTTGGTTTGCTCAACCGGCTGCTGAAGAAAAAGAATTTTCTAAAGAAAAGTTTCATTTCAGTAGGTAAAGGACTGAAATTTCTTTTTCTTGAATGAAAGCAATCTTTTATTTAACCACAGGTGTGTACCTGAATTTGACTGGCCTTGCTTAACCCAGGTGGCAAAGGTTTGATGAAAGTTCTTGTTCTGCTGGAATGTTACTGTAGCGGGAGACCCGACTTTAGTCGTTAGTACCATTTTAGTTCCAGTTGTAACCGAGCCACTTATGGGGGCCACCATGACTTTCTGTGCTGGAGAGATGGTACTAGTCGTGCTGTTTGTCGGGGAAGTAGTAGAAGCTGCAATCACTGTAGGCTTCTGTTGTTCCAATCGTTTCTAGAAAAGTCAGGGAGAGAAATCATGAACAAAAATCATTTCAAATAAAAACGCCATTCTGTAAGAAGTCTGGTCACAATTCCTTCTAATCTAAGAAATTGCACCAAACTTCTATAAATATTCTACTTCTAAAAATGGGCTCATATAAACTCACACCTGAATTTAATTTCTTGAGGAAGGCAATACTTTTATGACTCTAAATTACATAAACTTTATTAAAAGTAGCTTTTCACAACAAAAATTTGAAATGATCATGTTTTCCCAGTCCGTGCAAAGCTCCAAGCTTTCAGACTGAAAACACAAGAGACATGGGTGATCTTACTAGACACAAGGATATCGTGTGACTCAGTGGTGGAGTTTAGAACAGACAGCAAATGATGGGCCTGTAAAAGGATTTAATTTTATCATGATGATCATTTATCCAATAATAAAGAATGAGTCAATTTTTTTTGGGGGGGTGGGGGGCCTTTTCCATGTGACACACAGAATCTTAATTCCCTGACCAGGGATCAAACCCAAGTTCCCTGCAGTGGAAGAATGGAGTCTTAAACACTGAACCATTAGGGAAATCCCCAAGAACAGGTCAATATTTAAATATCACTATTCAAGTTGGCAAACCTGCAATCAAGCAAGCTGAAAATTATAAACGATTTTTCTAGACTTATAATCTTCAGATCAAGTATTTTTACATAAAAATCCTTAAGGGTATTTTATACAGAATGGTATAATCTGATCTTTCAGACCATAGGGTTATCAAAGACAATGTTTCTTTCCCCATAGATTGCTGCCTTTTCCTGACAGCATACTGACACGACAGCTTATGTTTACACATGTGAAAACTACAGATGGCATGGACTACAAACCTGGTGGGAGACCCTTTACCTTCATTATCCTATTTAATGCCTGGATCTTTAAATTATGATTTAAAGATGAGGAAACTGAGGCTCAGTTCGTAAAACTAGTCTAAGGTCAGAGAGCTAGTATATGGTGGCGCTGACTGGCACGCAAAGATCAAATTTCAATGAAGTATTTCCTGCCATCAAAAACAGCTCAGCAAAGACAGCACACCCAGTCTTTTTACTGTTACTTTTGTACATGTCCTGTATGCCTGAAAATAAAGGGAGCTATTTTACATAATTTCTCATTTCTCAGAAGAAAAGGAGTTTAGTTTTGGATTCTTGGAAATCTCATCTGACTAAATTAGTTATTTTTTATTTTAAAAAAGGAGACCAAACACCTCCCCCTAAACACATAGCTATTTTCTGGGTCTATGCCTTTAAATATTGGAAATGTACACTATGGGAAATATAGCCAATATTTCGTAATAACTATAAATGAAGTATAACTTTTTAAAATTACATAAAAAATTACAAGGGTAAAAGAAATCATAGATTTGATATGTCCACAGAATCTGCTGGGTTTGTACACATATTCAAAAAGGCAAGTCTGTCATTAAATTCTAGCTGTCATTATTGCCTAATTTTTGCATGAAAGAAAAAAAGTTAAGATCATCTTCACTGCTAAATTTGAAAAGCATATTAAAATGAAGACTGGCCTGTTTCAAGAAAGATTCTGAATAAAGATTTTGAAGTAATGTATAAATTAATTATATCCTGCTCTGTTCAATTAAGCTATATCCAGGATGTATGTCTATCACCTCAGAAGCTGACACACATGGGAGAAACAGAGACAACAATGCTCCTGGGGGACTTACAGGGGAAATAAATCAAGTTCAGGTTCTGACTTTCAATTGCCAGAGAAAAGTTCGTTATCAAATGATAGAAACTGACTCCCTGCCCACCCCAACCACCAAAGCAAAACCTCAGGTTACATCGTAGGGATGACAAAAGACATCCATAAAAGGGAAAACAAAACAGCTAGCCAGTCTTTCCATAAGTGGACAGACACACATGACAAGATCCAAGTGTTGTTATCTCAAACTGTGATCTAAGTAAAGATGACCCATAGTAAGCCACAGTAAAAGATATACAAGAACTTGAAAAATGTTTTATAAAATATGAGGGACAAGGTAAAATGTAAGCAAATGAAGAATCTGATTTTGTATGTAATTTTTAATTTAGTTTTGTGTCACTAAGTTAATGGTATCTATTTTATCTATATCCTGAAAATGTATATATTCAAGTTTGGCTAAAAGCTTTTATAGTATCTTCTTAACAATAATTATCAACAATAATTAACAACAATCTTCTTAACAGTAATTATCTTTTACGTGGGTCCCTAAGTTGTCAGGCACAATTTGCTTTTTCATAGGCTACAGAGATTTTACAGATCAAAATTTTGCAGGGAAAAATTGTCCTTAGAAGCTACTCATCAGGACTTTCCTAATGGTCCAGTGGTTAAGGCTCTGTGCTTCCACATGGAACTCTGCTCAATGTTATGTGGCAGCCTGGATGGGAGAGGGATTTGGGGGAGAATGGAAACATGTATACGTACAGCTGAGTCCCTTCGCTGTTCACCTGAAACTACCATAAAACTGTTTGTCAATCGGGCATACCCCAATACAAAATAAAAAGTTAAAAAAAAAAAAAAAGACTCTGCTTCCACTGAAAGAGGTGAGGGTTCAACCCCTGGTTGGAAAACTAAGATCCTGTCACACGACACGACACAGCCAGGAAAAAAAAAAAGAAACTACTCATTGAAATACAACAAAGAAGAGCTTAGACTTCAGTGTTCTTCAAATATGTACACTTTCTGCAAAAGCACAGCTTGGTATATCCACAGAATTACTTTCAAGTACTGAAATTAAGATACATGTGTGAGATACACGTAAAAACAAAACCACACAAACATATAATTACTGTGCTTTTAGCGTGCATGAATTTGGCTAAAAATGTCAATTCGTTGCCAGGTGGGACAGTACCAACTCCCCCACCTGCTGGGCAGCCAATCGCTGCTGTTTGAGGTGAGCCTCCATTTGGGCCTTGAAGTCCTCTGCCTTCTTCTGTTCACTAACCTTAGCCTGTTGCTCAACTGCTTGTGCCTTTTCTTTCTCCACTCTGCAGGGAAAGAAAGGAGGAATTTGTCAGAAACTACAGGCATACCTCAGAGATATTGTGGGTTTGGTTCCAGACCACCGCAATTACATAAATATAGCAGTAAAGTGAGTCACACGAATTTTTTTGATTTCCCAGTGCATATAAGTGATATTTACACTATTACTGTAGCCTATTAAGTGTGCAAAAGCATCACGTCTAAAAAAACGTACATACCTTAATTTAAAAAATACTTTGCTGTTAAAAAATGCTAATAATCACCTGAGCCTTCGGTGAGTACAGTGGTTAACGTCCAAGATCACTGGTGGGGAGTGGGGAGGGGGTGGGAGTAAGGTTCAGGAGAGGGGAAATGTATGTATACTTATGGCTGATTCGTGCTGTGGCAGGGCAGAAACCAACACAACGCTGTAAAGCAATTACCCTTCAACTAAAAAAGAAGATCACCGATCACAGATTATTATAAGAAATTATATAATAATGAAAAATTTCGAAGTATTGTTAAGAATTACCAAAACGTGACACAGAGACACAAAGTAAACAAATGGCGTCAGGAAACGGTGCCCACAGACTTGCTCAAGGGAGGGTGGCTACAAACCTTCAGTACGTAAAAAGAAAGAACAAACAAAAAAAGCAGTTATCTGCAAAGTGCAAGAAAATGAGCAGGCCTGTATCCTATCAGGCATCTGGAATCTAATATTAGGTGAAATCTGGCTAAATGTCATAAAAGTATAAAATTATCTCAATTTAAAAATAAAACATTAAATCAAGGTACTTCGCAACTGACAAGTGGATGATAACTCATAAAAATCAGGAAGAGGCCCTTAATAAACTACACATAGCTAGAGAATCAAAATGTGGATCAAAATTAGGACATACTGAATAAACTATTCAAGAATTCATTCTTGAATTCTGAAGTGACAGAAATGTTCAATATCTGATCACATGTAAGCCATTTCCTTACCTTTCAGCAAATGCCCTGATCTCCCATAATTCCAGCTCTTCCTCTGCCACCCAGGTTTCGATAATAACAGGGCCAGTTTGCTTGGGCGTTTCTGGTCTCTTTGGCCGCAGCGCACTTGATCGAAGGCCTTTCCTCTGAGGTGTAGGTGTTTCTTTGGAAAAGAAACCAGAGTATTCTAAGCAATATAGCTTCTAAAATTATAGTACTTCTGGCATCTTCTCTTATATGAAAAGCAAGGATTGGCAAAGTTTTCTTAAAGGGACAGATGGTAAATACTTTAGACTATGCAGGCCAGATGGTCTCTGTTACAACTTCTCAACACTGCCTTTGTATCATAAAAAGAGCCAAAAACAACATACATGTAAGCGAGTAAGTGTGGCTGTGTTCCAATCAAACTTTACTAACAAAAGCAGATGGTGGGTCAAAGCTTATGGGCCGTCGTTTGCTGGCCGCTGATATAAAAGTCCTATGAGCCTTTACCCAGCCTGTTCCCTCTGCCTGGACACTATTCCTAGCTCCCTTCATCCTCCTTTGACTGCTGCTTAATCATCCTTCAGACCACAGCATGGATACCACCTTCCTTCAAGAAGCACGGCATTCTCCTCCCAGGTGGGCTGTGGGGGTCTCTGACATGTGCAGCCCTGGCAATCTGTATTTCCCTATCACGGCACCGAGAAGAGGGACTGGAGAGTTGCTAATGGAAAGGAGGGATTGGAAACTATTAAGAATAGATATAATTTCCAATGATAAAGATTTTAAAAATGAAAAGTAAGGATAGACAAGCACTGAACCGTCCCATATGTTGAGGAAAAAGAGAAGCAGCAGAATCACAGGCAAGCAACAGAAGGAAACTGAAACAGCAGCGGGAGCTGGGCTGTACGAAGTGATAAAGAAGAGTGATCTCAGAAGACTGGCAGTGCTTTGCGTGGACGGCTGAGGTCGAGACTGGCCAGGAGCACGTTCTTCCATCTGCGTGCCTCTGCCCGTCAGTGCTCCAGGACGGCCCTGCTTTAATTCTACTAGTATTCCATCATCTTCTAGGACAGGTACCCGCCTCGTTGGTACTCTTTTCAAAAAAGTCATTCCTTGACACTGAAACATGTAAAATATCATGTGGGAAACGAGTTGCCAGTCCGGGTTCGATGCGCGGTGCTGGATGCTTGGGGCTGGTGCACTGGGACGACCCAGAGGGATGGTATGGGGAGGGAGGAGGGAGGAGGGTTCAGGATGGGGAACACATGTGTACCTGTGGCGGATTCATTTTGATGTTTGGCAGAACTAATGCAGTTATGTGGAGTTTGAAAATAAAATAAAATTTAAAAAAAAAAAAAAAAAAACAACAAAAAAGTCATTCCTATTTATTCACCAAGATGAGCTTTTGAGTTAATTCAATCAAGCTTCAAAAAATTAAATTTATACATGTGGGGACAATTAACTTCTATAAAATAGTAAGCTTCTACCTATAGACAGCATTTTCTTTTTACACATTTCTTAACAGATTTTTCCCTAAGCACTTTTACTATATATATAAAATAAAATTATTGACTTCTGTCTAATTATAGATCTTGAATCTGGACACCTTACTGCACTCTTTTTAGTATTAATAGTTTTGATTTTCAAGTATAGTACTATCATACCTTTTGCTTCCTTGAGAATAGGGCTGGATCCCATTCTTCTACATAACTGCCACCTAGTACCTATCATGTAGCTGTCCGTGTTTCTTTAGTAACTCTTTAGGCCTGTTAGGTTATTTCTATACTGAGCACTTATGTACGACACAAGAGCTTGAACCCTTGAGTCCACACATCTTCACTGACCACTTACATGTCAGATCCTGCAGCAGGCTCCAGGACTACACCCAGACAGACTTGAAGGCTTGAATCTTGGAGCTGATGGTCTGGTGTCAACCACTGCCCCACATCTTAATTATAAGAGGTATCTGTACCTTCCTCTGCTGGGCACTGTTGATTGTGGACATCACAGTGCCCAGGGGAATCTTGCTATGTTTATTATTTAAACATCATTTTAAAAATGAAACTGTCTGTGATGAAAAAGTATTGCTTTCAAAAGTTGAATGAAGGGTTAAACCGACACTGCAGGGCAGAAACGGAGACTCTGACATAGAGAACAGAATTATGGACACCGTTGGGGAAGGAGAGGGTGGGATGAACTAAGAGAGTTGCACTGAAATATTTACACTATCATGTGTAAAACAGACAGCTAATGGCAAGTCGCTGTGTAGCACAGGGAGCTCAGCCTGATGCTTTGTGACAACCTAGAGGGGTGGGATGGAGTGGGAGGGAGGGTCAAGAGGGAGGGGATGTGTGTATACCTATGTCTGATTCATGCTGACATACAGCAGAAACCAACACAACACTGTAAAGCAATCATCCTCTAACTAAAAATAAATTTTTGTTAAAAAGGCATTTTAAGGTGCCTCCCACAAGTATCTACAGACGATGAACTATTAAACAGTTAAAGAAATAATTATAATCAAATTTCAATTCATAAAAGGTAAGGATAACAGGTGAATAATAATAGAATTCTTTCTACTCCTTACCTTTTGGTGCTTCTGGAACTCCAATGGGGCAAATGATTTTCCTGATACAATATTCAGATCGAATGCCATAAGGACCAACATCTCGCCTCTTAATTATTTCTGTCGTTGTGATTTCAGTTTCTGATGTTTCTATGGCAATTTGATTCACACAGTATTAATAACCACCCAAAATATTCAAAGAATAAAAAAGTACAACATCTGGTGCTTTAAAAAAGACACACATGGACTAAACCTCTGGAAACATTTGCTTAATGAAGAGCTGCAGCGCCATCACCAGAGTGTCCTCCTCACTGAAAATTTCTAAACTGAGCAAAATGCTGTTTGGGGACAGCTTCGTTCCTGGTGGTAAAATTCAGTCAAAATAATAAAAACCCTAGGAAAGCAGCAGCAAGCACAGGGTTCCAGGAGTCCCAGTGTATGGTATAAGAAATAACTTCTAAAACTTCACAATGGCTCACACATTAGTGATTCATCTTATAATCTAAACCCTTCCCCTACCCCCAAGATTTTATAGCATATGCTGCCAAACTTTACCAAAGCTGTGTTTTTAAAATGGGCTTCCCAGGTGGCTCAGGGGTAAAGTGCTGGCCAATGCAGGAGATGCAGGCTTCATCCCTGGGTTGGGAATATACCCTGGAGAAGGAAATGGCAACCCACTCCAGTATTCTTGCCTGGGAAATCCCATGGAGAGGAGAGCCTTGTGGGCTATCGTCCATGGGGTCACAAAGAGCTGGACACTGAGCAAACTGAGCACATTTAAAAATACTAGCACTACCTTTTAATAAATAACAGATACGCTTACAAGGAACTATCAAAGAGATTTTTCTCTTTTAAACTTAAGTTAGAAAATAAGAAACCCCTTACCTGTCCGTGTGGTCCCTCCTCCTGGAGGAGCCTTAGCTGCCATGTCATCCCATCTCAGACTTGCCCACAGTAACCGCAACATAAGACTCACTCCAGCTAAGGACTTCACAGTCTGAAGTCTATACCTGAAAGAAAAACCCAGAAAAACCATGTATGTATATAAACACACATACACACACTGTATTAAACGGAAGGACTGCCTTTTGTCCTCATTGTGACTTCAATATTTATAATATGGCTTTGTAAATGCTTTGGTTATTACGTGTCCCTTAAGAAAAGAACTTTTTTATTCCCAGGCATGACATGCATCTAACAAGTTAAAAAGGGGCTGCAGTCACCTCAAATGCCATATAAATTTGTAAAACAAGAACATTTCATTGTAAGACTGATATGGAAATAATTTATACAGATTTTATAAATTTAGCCTAGTTCTAAAATATGTGTTAGAAAAATTATGAGAGAAAATAAATATGAAGAAATAAATAATGTTAGCAGTGTGATAAGTGATCTGAAGGATAAAATCTTAACTGACTGATTTTTGCTGAAACAAATCTAAAAATGTTTAATTTTCTCAAAAAGCAAAACAAAAACAAAGAAGATCTCATAAATTCAACAAGAGCTTTCCAGATGGACCAAAATTTTGTATTCAAATGGTGGTTCTGCAAAACATGGAACTACTGGACGGTAAATACTGCTAAAACTAATATCACTTTAGCAACATTAGTATAGTTTTGGAATTCTTTGATACAATGAATAATAAAATAAAAGGACATTACTGTATTAATTACTAGTCAGAAGACAAGGGAATCTCTGTGTTCAGGTTCCTCCTAAGCACTATATACAAAGTTATCGAACATTTTAGATATTATTTTAAAAATAATATTAAAAATGCATTCCAGAATGAATTTACAACTGCAATGAGTATCATGTCTTAAAAACAGTATATTGTAAAGTAGCTCTAGGCTGTCAATTCTCTATTAGCGGTTTTGAATCATTAGGTATTTAACTGACATTTCCACATACTGAAATGAATACACTGACTGTACTGTAGAGAAGAACTATGAAACAAAATTAATTTCCTCCTCTAATGGAGGTTCAGGTAAATCTTAAAACAATTTGTATTTGAAAAGCAATGCTTTCCATTCTTAATGTTAGAAAAATGAACAATGTGAGAAAAAAAAGCTCTAGCCAAAAAGTTGCTGCTACTTCTTAACTTCCCTTTTCCACCTATAGTACTATTATTTTCTTCCCTGTACTACCAGCGTGTGAGCCCTCTGACTTGTACAGACAGCTCTTAAATTAGAGGGCAAATGTTAAGAAGCATAGGGTAGGCGAGGGGGAGGTGTCACTTTCGGACCACACCCCTACAGAGATGCCTAGGGAACTTCAGACTCACGGGAGCAATCAGATATTTATTTGGAGGTTTTTCTCTTTCTCTTTCTTCCTCCTCTGCTCACTCTCAACAAACAATTTGAAAGTATCTCTGGTTTTACAATGGAAACACCACCAGGTGGGGAACACATCCATGCGTTAGAGCCTGCTCATTCATTTATTCATCCAAAAAGCACTTGAGTGTCATCTATGTGTTCAAATAAGTAAAAGGAGCTGGGGACACAGATGAATTTTAATCTCTTCCTACATCCTCAGGAGCTGTTAACAGAGGAAAGCACAAGGAAGCGGTTATCGGATTTGGCTCAGGGATGGGGATGAGAGCTTTGCTAGAGTCTCAAAGACAAGGGTGTGGGGGCAGCTGACCAAAGGCAACGGGGCACACACGTGCTTAGGAGGAAGGTGCATGAGGGCTCACACTTCTTCCTAGAAACCACATCTGGTGTGCTAGGACTGGAGGGAAGGGGTGTGGAGGTGTAGCAAGAGATGGAGCTGGCATGAGAGAGGAAGGCAGAAGCCAGAATGTGCTACACCAAACAGAAGAATTAAAGGACATCAGAGACCATCTCTAAGGAGATCTCTAAAATGTACACAGCTCTGCACAGGTTGTAAAGGGACGTACAGGTGACAAACACTCTCCCCTTCCCAGCCCTGCGGTAGTTAACACGTCCTCTTGATTTTTATTTTAAAAGCTTTTTGGCCGCACTGTGCAGCATGTGGGATCTTAGTTCCCTGACCAGGGATGGAACCTGCACTGCAAATGGGCAGCCTTAACCACTGACCCACCAGGAAGTCCCAACACACCTGCCTGCTCAGCTTAGTCAGAATAATCACAGGATAGATCTGTGTTTTAGAAGGATCCTTCTAATAGCACTATGGGGTCAAAGTGATCATGATACACAGAATAAGGGCCTGGGGAAAAGAGAGTACGGGAATGGACAGTGTAGAGGGAAAAAAAAAAGGCCCTAATGAGTCAATGAGACAAGTTTCACTTTTTCAATGTTGCTCAGCCTTAACATTAAATTTAATAAAGACCAAACATGTGTGCCTTTGGCACTCTTAGCTCCTACTCTAAGCATCAGACATATTTTTATTCAAGTGTGAGTAGAAAAATGCGTTTCACATGCATGGTTTTTATAGCAATATATATATATATTTTTAAATGCATTCTGAAGTCAAAAATAATTACAGTTTTACCCATGCCTCCATTAGGTAGAAGGGTTTATGGTTCTCTCAACCTCAGCAAATTAAGACATTAGCATATATCTGAAGGCAATACCTGTTTCAAATGTATAGGAAGGTATTTCCATCTCATTTCTCATTGAAAAATGAGAAATGAACTAAACAGACACAAACTGTGCCCCCAGTGCATATTAAAACATAACAGTACAAGGCTTCTGACACCCAGCCATGCAGAGAAGGGCCCTGGGCAACATGGGAACAGAACTGGCTCAGAGAACAGTGCTTCCCAGTCAAGCCTACCTTCCATTTCAGAATAGAAAGGAGCAGAAAGGTGGGCCTCCACAAGTGCCAGGTCACTTTAATTAAAGTATTTGTACACAGTAACTTTTCCAGTGGGAAAGAAGTTACCTGCAGGACAGTCAAGGATACATTTGGGGACCGCTCTCAATGAAGAAAGCAGAAAAGTGCAGAGTAATCCTACAAATCCATGAACTGTAATGAAGAGTTCCTTGATTCCCTGCAGGATTCTGCAAATCCTTCATTGCAGGCCCTGCAGAGAAATTGTACTTTTCAGCTGTCTCTATTGAATGTGTAATGGAGTGATGATATTTAATTCAAATCAAAAGATGAGTTATTAAAAAACTTGGTCAAACCAACTATGGTCATATTAATTCCTTCATACTGAGTATTCATTACAGTCTTTCTTTTTTTAATGCTAACTGTAATATAAAGAAAACCGAAAAAGTATGATTTCAACTTAAAGAAACCATATTAAAGACACAAAGACATGAAGCCTAAAGTGAAATGGCGTCTGCTCAGGAACTTGCTGATGTCATGAACTTCAGGATCTTAGGCGAAAACTAACTGCAAATAAGACCGTTCCTGGCTTCTGCGCCTGTCCCACAGAACTCCTTGTTTTTGATGTTCATGTTCCATCCTTTTCAGATGTAAAGGTGAAGAGATAAAAAGACGAGGCCATGGAAAAGGACAAAGCAAGGGGCAAATATGTGAAATGCGATACAGCAGATAAAGGACTGGACTGAGATTCAGGAAAACCAGGCACTGCTCCTTAACTCCCCCTGTGGCCAGAGGCAAGTTACTACGCGCTGAAAAAAGATAACGAATTTCTAAGCTCCTTCCCCAATTTAAAACTACATGATTTTACAACTGCCAACTCTTTGTACTTATGACTCATCCTCAAAGCTTAATGCCCAGAAAATTTTAAATTAAGACTATTTCTGGGTTTAAAAAAACTCTCTAAGGAATCTCAGATTACCTTTCTTCACAAAAATAACAGAGAACTCCAAAACAAATGTTTACATTGCAAATAAGTTACATTCAGGAAGATTTCTACATTATGATGAACCTTGTGTGAGTCATAGGCATGTCTCCTATGTCTTCTGTTTTTATGAATTATCTGATAGAAATATTCAATAAAACACAAACATTCCAGAAGGTTGATGAGTATCTAATTCTGTGATTATTTCATTCCCAAAGCAAACACATGGCAATATCTGGAAGGTTAGACCACAAAAACAACTATGTTTGACACATTTCTTGTGTCTTATGAAAAGTGAAGTTGAGTTTCATTTTAAAAGATTCCCTTACATTTCCAGTCTTTAAACATTTTTTTTTCCCTAAGCAAGCTTTAGTACCTACCAGCTGGCCGAGTTAAAAATTCTGTATCTTATTTCCATTACTAACATGCCCATTAAATATATATTTCCCTGTTTTGTTTCTATTATCTCATAAATGAGATATTCTTATTAGACAATTTTTCTAAAACTTTCTCCCTCCCTCAAATGCATTTGAAAGTACATACCTCCAAGTGATACCAAAGGTTGGTCTAGGAGAAGGATATGGCCATATATCCAAGGCAGGTTTTGCATTGTAATTAAAGTAAGGGACTTCTCGGATTCCTCCTTTTCTGGCCAATTTTTTTAGGTCATCATTGGGCAAAACAAATATGCTCTTCTTGCTGCTCTTGGTGATAAACTTTCTGTACGATGGCAGAGCTGTACCTGAACGAGTCTTTTTGGGTCTTGAAAACCTCATGAGTTTCACTTTGTCTCTTGTGGAATATTCTTTGCTCACGGTCATAGATGTTACCAGAGTGCCTCCCGCGGTGGTCAGCGAGTCTGTCACTGTTGTGGTGACCACAGTTTTGCTCTGCTCCTTCACGGAGATGATGTCCACGTCACTGCCTGCAGAGGGCGGGGAAAGCTTGGTTACTGTTGTAGTGGTGGTCGTGACAGTGGACTTGGCACAATTTTCCGTGGAAGAGACCACAGTCTGCTTATCGCCCTTTGCTACCTTAATTACGGTTTTTGATTCTGTGGCCACTGTGGACGTCATGGTGGTGACTTCTGTGATGACCGTTTTTCTTTTAGGTTCTCCATTGACATTTTCATCTTTGTTGGTGGGCAGGCCATTTTCATCAATAAAATCATTACTGAGGTTAGATTCCTCTCCAGAAGTAACAGGGGACGAAGTAACTTTCTTAACTTTGGAGATGTCAATTTCCATATCTTCTACCTGATTGGATGAACTGCCTTCTGGACAAGACGGCAGAGGCATGGCGGCCTGGGCACTCTCAGACTCTTTGGTTGATGGCAGTGTCTCCAGGCTATCATGGTAGTCACCTTCAGCATCCGAAGACCTCAGTAAACATGATTTTGTTTCCAAGTTGTTTTTTTCATTAAAATCTTCCATGATGACATCACCATTCATGAATGGCTTTACAGTAGATTCTTTAACAGTCAAAGGCTTGATATCATTTTCAGGAATAATTTTATTTATATTATTAACCTTTGGTTCAATGTCACCACTTCCTATTTTACTCTCAGAGATGTCTCTCAAGCATTCACCTTTCAAATATACTTTAGCTTTATTATCTTTTCCATTTATTTGAAAGGTACTTGCTTTCTGTCCTTTCTTTTCAGACTCTCGGTTTTCATTATTCTTTTTATCAGTGACACTTTTCAGACTGTTTTGATCGATACATTTATTAAGTGGTCTATCCTCTAGTTTCTGATCTTGACTTGGCTTTCTACCATTTGCGTCATTTACCTTACTCTGCAGCCTGTCATCACAGCTTCCAGTAGTCTTATCTGAAACAAATTCACGTTTCAGTGGTTCAAAGCCTTCACTACCTTGTTCTTGAGTTATTAACTGTTCAGAAATACTTTCATTGCTATTTTGAACAATCATATCTTCTTCACTGCTGTCCTGAACAGACATAGTATCAGAACTATTTTCCAAAGTGCTATTGTATTCAGAGTCACATCCCAGTTTTCCTTCAAAGTCTACTGCTTTTGACAGAGACGGGATATCTCTATCATCAGTACTTTTAGGTACTGATGGAAGCAAAGGGCTCTGGGAGGGACACACAGTGGTGTCATTATCTTCCTGTATGAATGGTTTTCTGTTCTTATAGATCAAAGTGCCAATTTCATCTGTGCTAGCTAGTTTAGGGTCATCAATGAGAAAATCAGTTCCTTTTGTTTTCATCTTACTGGGCTCCTGGCCTTCACTGGCAGGGTCAGAGAGACCCTCGTCCATGTCATTTCGAACAGAATTTTGTTTTTGACAGTGTGTGTCTGCACTCTGAATGGAGACATCCTCTAACATTTGATCTTTTGAATAAAGTTTGTTTGCTGTATGATCAGGGTCAGTGATTCCAAGAATTGAGGAATCACTCTGTGAACATCCCCGAGTTGAGTCTTCGGATTTATCGTTACTTGTGTTAGAGCTCTGTTCTTGTGTAAGCAAGTCACTCTGACATCCTTCTTTTACTTTCGTTATGACTGGTGACTCAGACAGACTTTTCACAGAACTTGTAGGGGTCTTTCCCGAACCTTTAATCCCACCCTCCAACTTCATTTTTTCGTGGCGTTGTTTTTCTTCCAGTGTAAACTGTTTAATTCTCCTTTCCAGAAGTCCATCTAGTTTGGATGATTTGATTTTCTTTTTATAACTAGTCCTTAGATGAAAACCCTCACTGACATTGACCACATCTACTTGAGAGCTTTCCTGACAATTTACATGGGACTCTGTTTTCACATCATCATCTATTTCCATCGGTTCTTCTTTAAAGGATTTATCATTGTCAGAATCTAAAACTTCTTTTACATCTGTGAAACAAAGACATTGATATAAATGTAGTTTTTAGCCTGAAATGTGGAATTCATGATAATATTTTTATTTTAAAAAAATACCAGTTTTTCTTACTTTTATTCAAAATCTTAACTATAAATAGCTATATATTTAAAAGTTCCTGATATGATTAAAGTAGGTCAATGGACAGGGCTAAACTTTATAAAAGGTTAAAAACCACATACATACCAAATATTTAAATATTCTGATTCTCAATATCTAAAAATGATGGAATGTCACAACAAAAAATTAGTACATGATATCTATTGCATACACCAGTACCTTCACGTAAGATTTCATTTATTTTAGGCTTATAAAACATCTTAAGGCTTATGCATTATCTAACTCCTTTAGTTTTTAAAAAACAACTGTTCACAAAAGACAAGTTCCTCAAAAGGCTGAACACAGTTTTCTTTGATTCAGCAATTCCATCCCTACATATTTACCCAAGAGAAATGAAGACATTTGTTCACATAAGAACTTCTATACAAATGTTCTTATTACCATTATTCTTAACAGCCAAAAAGACAGACGTTCATCAACTGATGAATGGATAAACAAAACATGACGTATTCATACACTAGAATATTACGTGTAAATAAAAAGGAATGAACTATTGATATTAATATACGCCACAACATGGAAGAACTCTGAAAATATGCAAAGTGAAAGAAGCCAGACACAAAGGAGCACATACTACCTGATTCCATTTATACGGAATGTCCAACACAGGCAAATCCATAAAGACAGAAAGCAGATTGGGATTTAGGGAAGATAGAGGACCAACTGCTAGTGGATATGAGGTTTCTGTTTGGGGTGATGAGAATGCTCTAAATTGAGCGTGGTGACTGCTGAACAACTCTGTGAACTGTACACTCTAAGTGGATGAAGTATATGGCATATGAACCATGTTTCAATAATGCTGTTATAGAAAAGAAACAAAGCAGTACCTTTCCTGCTGTGCCAACTAGATCCAGTGCTTTCTTATCACCCCCAGGTGCCCTCCACACTTGACTCTCCTTACCTTGATCCTTCTTCTCAGTAACCTTTGAAATGTCCATTTCACTTTGGTCTGCTCCTTTTGCAGCATCAGAGTCTTTTACCTCGCCTTTCTCAGAATCAGGCTCTGTTTTTATCTTTTTTGGGCTTCGTGGACTTTTCCTTCTATCCGATTCATCCATATTTTCATCCATGTTATTTTTAACTAAAAAGAACCAAGTACATAGTAATTACAAGTATGTCAAATGTTAGCAATTTACTTTAATACACCTACTTTAGTGGAAATTATGAAGTATATTCCAGCAATTTATACCTTATTTTTAATTCACAAAACGAAAATCGAATATACTACATACTTTCTTACATGCTGAGCTGACTTAAACCATAGAAGTAAAGACTACACTTGAGACGCACGTCAGGAATCTTCACACAGGACACTATTTCGCTCTCTTCACTGACCCCAGAAAGTCTGCATCGGTGGTTTCTAACATAGTTTGTATTACAGAACCATATTAGAACTGGATAAAGCTATGATTCCCTATCTAGGGAAAAAGTACATACAGAAGCTTTTGTTAATAAATTTCAATGGATTCTTAGATAGAATTGAAGTTTATCTATGGACTCCCAGGTTAAGAATATTTAAGTCTGTGTCACTGAAAAGAGAAAAAAACAAACGCAAAGTGTGGCCTTGTTTGGATCTGATTTACTACAAGTTTTTTCCCCTGCTGACAACTGATTAGGGAGGAAAAGACTCAAAAGATGCTCCAAGACCAACATGGCACCTGCTGGCTGGATAAAGGCCCAGCATTAAGACAATAGAAAACCCCATGCTAAGGAAATTGGATACAAAATAAATTTGCAAAAGCCTCAATGTTTTGTATATCAATAATCTGGATTTCACTACATAGGACAAAGCAGGTCAGACACAATTAAAAGCTCTCCATAATTCTAACTGCTACACAGTAACTAGAGCGATGAAATGAGAATAAAAAATCAATCTTTTGGAATTTATTATAATGGACATTTAGCTCGAATATAATCAGATAAGTAAGTGAATACTTAACATTTCTATTTAGCAAATAGTTATTGAGCATCTACTAAAGGTAGTTCAATGACAACTTTAATAGTTTCAAAAATCTACCAGTCTAGGTTTCACAAGAACCATTCACAAGTAAGCCAAATCAGTTAGCTAAGCGTGTACTTATTTGGCCTACAACACAGGTTTCCCGAACAAAAATCGTACCACACCATAAATCAGCAAATTATACTGCAGAGTGAACAGATCTGCTTTTGAAAATCACTTAGATAACAAAGGAGACTTGACAAGGTAGAGTGCAGAAAGGGGAACGGAAGCCAGGAGACACAGGTTTTAGCCAGGATTCGATTACTCTTCATCTGTGTGAGCGTCAGTACGTCCCTTAACATCTTCATGAAATAATTTGTTCATGTAACATGAGTTTCAAAATACATGGTCTCCTAAAAGGACAGTTTACCTCTAGAGTTCTGTGATTCTAAATTCTGAAGTCATCAGCCAATGGCATAAACTGAATTAATATCTCCTTTACGTGACAGTGTTATGGAAGCCTCTACTGCTTTCTTTCTGGTTTGGTTCTATGTTACAATGCTGAAGTCACCAGATATTTGATTCCTCAAGAAGTTAAGTAGTATTGAATTTAAGATTTTAGAAAGACAATTAAGTAGCTGAGGTCTTCTTTCTTTCAACAAGTTCTATTCTCTCACCTTTTTAAGCTAGAATCCTAAGTATCAAAATCCTGTGAATAAAGGTAATTTTAAAAATGAGAGCTTGTTAAACTACATTAGTAATTTTACACATTCTAGAAAGAATTTCAGAAAAACTTTTATCCAAAATATTGTCAATATACTACAAATTTGTAAGAATGTGGATCAGAAAAAATTATGCAGGAAAACAGCTTCAGTTACTTACCTCCTTCTACTGACTTTCTGTAATGCACATTGGTATTGCCTGGCAATTTAGGAACAAACCTATAAACATGAGTTTTACTAATCCAGCTCCAACCACCGTATCCTGTTACTCGGTATTCCTCTCCTTTTTGTTTCCAAACCTGGTGTAAATAAAAACATGCTGATTAAACAAGAATGAAAATGTTTTATAAAGCACATGTGGTTTTACATATTTTTACCAAATAAAATCAACAGTCAGGCAAATTAATTTGCCAATTTTATTTTCACCCAGAATCAAAGATTTCTGAAGAAACTTAAATATTCCTGTCTGATACAAAAAAATGTAAAAAACAATTTTACATTTTATAACAATTTCTACAAATTGGTCTGATGACTCACATATATTTTACTAATAAAAACCTATGCTTATAAAATTGCTAGATTTACTTCATTCAAACTATGTTAATTAAGAGTGTATCAAAAGTAAAATAAAATTACTAAGTATTCAAAGTCACAGAATCAAAGTCTCAGAAATGGCTAACACTTTTAAATAACATCATACTAAAAATTACCTGATGTTTAACTGGAAATGTGTATTTTACCCATGTAGCTTGTTGCATTGTTTCTTCCTCTTCTTGTTTTTTCTCCTTTTTTTTGACTTTCTCCTTTTCTTCTCTTTCAATTGATGTCATTCTATGTAACCTAAGAATGTATGAATAGAAAGACAGAATTACATTTAAAAAGTAAAAAGATAAAAATACAGTACTGAAGATTAGGAAGGTAAAAGCAAAGAATGATTAACTGTAATTCCACAACCCAGAAAACTGAAAAGTCACAAAAATAAGCAGATATACAATTATGTAATAGTAGAAAATCAAACAGTACAAAAAGGCAAAAATAAAACCTGCTGTCCTTCCCATATGCCTCTCTATAAGAAATAACTCATTTATAATTTATTTCATGCATATACCAACATTATAATCACACAAAGGATGTTATATTATAAATACAATTACACAGTTTTTAATCAATGGAAAACTGCATAGATCTTTCCAAACCCTAAGATACATTATCTTCTTGCCTCCCCCCAAAAAGATCAACAAGCCCCAAAACTTTTATCAACCAATATTTCTATTTAGCATTTGGGGCTGTAGCGCCTTCACAGGGTCCACTAACATAGAATTTAGGCTTCCTACTAGCAGAGAGACAGGGACCCTGCTTTTGGGTGACTGGAAGGGTTGGGCAGGAAGGACCACATTAATCAGGCAATAATCATTAGGCGTACAGCATAGACCATGCTCTTTTTTTCAGGCAGGAAATCAGATACCACTGCACCTATCTGTAAGGAGATGGGTGAGTCTGTGGTGAGGTTTTAAGTTGATTACACTAGATTTCTGTGAATGGGAGTATTTTCCATAAAAAAGAACATTAACCAAAATCTACAAAGGAGCTCCTGTCTCTAAAAGCCCTAGTGGTAGAAGAACTGCTTTTATCATACCCTACCCAGAAGTAGATAATTTCAAATGCACAGCTATATGGAAAGAAGAAAGAGCTCTTTTGTTAACTGGGGGAGCGGTAGGTGCTACAAAGATGTAAGAGGGGATTTAATTCTTTTTTATTTCTCCATCCTTCCACCAAAATCCTTCTATCTCCACTTTGAAACAAGTTTCATGTCCCTATAACTACAGGACCCTAGAATCTGTTAACTGCACACAACTAGTATAGCAAAGGTTCTTCATTCTCTCACAAATGACAGGAGAAGAGGAAAGGGAGGAAATTCTCACCAGGGACTAACTTAGTCTCAAATACCATAGATTTGCAGCCACTCCTGGAACCAGGGAGTGGGGCAAGCTCTGTAGGCACAGCTTGGTGGAAAACCAGACAGCCTCAACTTTCCAGACTACAGGAGTGACTGAGCCACAAGCAAGCAGCATTTCTCAACAGGGATTTTGTGGGCTCAGCTTTAAACTCCTATGAAAGGCCAGGTATGGCACAGTGACTGAGCCATCTTCACAGATGGTGGCCAGAAAGGAAGCACTGTCTGGGGAGAACACCAGTGCACTGACACTCTGGGAACACACAGCTAAGCCTGGCACTCAGCCTGTGGTCTTGGTGTTCATGGGAGGAACAGGTCCATCTTCATCACCAAAGACAAACGCTTTTCTTTGCTGGGGATGCCAGGCCAGTGAGGTAGTACTGTAGCTAACCTACTATTTCCCTCTACCAGAGCAGTTTCTATTGTTCTCAACACCTCTGAGACAATCCTTATGGGAAAAAGCAGCAAGAAAGGTGAGCTATGAAGGGGTTCACTTCTGTGTGGTTGGGCAGAAATCCTGGCTACTGCTGGCAGCCTGGTGGCCCCAGGAATCAAACCCCTGGAGGCTGGTAGTCTGAGCCTCCACAGGCTGCTCCACACTGGGGGGCACACTGGGCACAGGGGCTTCCTCCATACGTCCGCGGTTCACAGAGACCCTGGGCCACCAAGTTCGGAATGAGCCTCACTCTATTCCCCATGTCCATGGGGCTCTGCTGCGTCTGTCTTCCTATTTCTTAGTAAACATGTTTCCCACTGGTAGGATGGCTGAGTCCAAAGAGTATTGTATTTAAAATGCTGACAGTGCCCAATTGCTCTGCAGAATTACACACTTCACGTCGCCATCAACTCTAGTCACCCTGCTTTCCCATACCTTCACTCAAGTCAGTACCAAATTTCTAATTAGCCCAACGGAGAGAGAAGAAATACTGTCCCATTGTTTTTTATTTACATTTAATTATGAGAGAAGTTACCCCCTTTTTTTTAAATGTCTACTAGCCTTTCACATTTATTTTGCTGCCAAATGCCTGTTCAAATCCTATGTCTTGTAGGTTATGGATATTTCATTTATAAAAAAGGTCTTTTTCATTTTAAAGGAAAGTTTCCATTTGTGGTGCAAATATTTTTCCTCAATGTCTCAGCTGTCTTTTGAGTTTGATTATATTATTTTTCCACTGAGAATTTTAAATACATATATCCACTTTACTCATCTATGGCATCTGGGTTTTATATCTGTTTGAAAAGAAAGTATCACA
This sequence comes from Bos mutus, assembly GCF_027580195.1. Classification (NCBI taxonomy): domain Eukaryota; kingdom Metazoa; phylum Chordata; class Mammalia; order Artiodactyla; family Bovidae; genus Bos; species Bos mutus. Next base: position 35,342,764 of record NC_091635.1, read on the forward strand.
ACAAAAATATAAATTAATCCATGCTCTCTTTTTAAGCTTTCTGTTACTGTTTTTAACAGTATGTTGTTTTTCTTTTTAATCCTCATTTGTCTGATGAATGTTTTTGCTGAAGCAGGAATTTGGATGATATTTTCCCCACACACACCCTCCTTCCTTGTCTGACAGGAAAAGTTATCACAGTAGATTTCCATGTGTGTTTCGGTTTATTTTTGGATTCTCTGTTTGATTCCATTGCTCTACTTTTTCTCTAGGACAAAGTATTTTGACTATTGTAGCTTCAAAACACATTCTAAATATCTAATCCTTTTTCTGTAACACCTGTTTTCCTTTTCTTACACATTAAGTTTTCTAGAGGAAATACTAGCATCATTTTGGTCAAGTCTCCCTTACCCTCCAAACGGAAAACTATTCACATTGCAAATGAAAATTAATTTTGATAGATTAAATTAGCATAATTAGTATACTGCATGGAAGCATATGATGTTTCTTTCCATTTACTCAAATTATATCCTTTATATCTTTTCTTTCTGGTGGGGGAGGCGCTGAGGGCAGGGGGTGCTGCCACCGTGTGGCATGTGGATCCCAGTTCCCCAACCAGGGACTGAACCCACCATGGAAGTGTGAAGTCCTAACTGCTGGACTGCTGAGGAAGTCCCAAGGTAGCCTTTATATATATATATATATATATATATATAATATATATATAAATATAAATGATTTCTTCACATGCCCTGAATTAAATTTATTCCTGGTTTGAGATATTGTGTTATTGCTGGATATTTTCTTCATTATAATCTTTAAAAACACGGAAACTGTAACCAGGTTAAGAAACATACCCTTGTCAACAACGACTACATCCTAAGCTACAATGTCCCACCCCAGGCAGGCATTATGCTGACTTCTGTGCTGTGCTATCATTTCCTTGTTTTTCTTCATAGTTTCACAAGCACCTACATGTGTGTCCTGAAAACCCAGTAGCAAGAATAAAACCAGCTGCATGAGCAAGAGCAATGTTGTCATTATTAAAAAAAGCACCCCAGGAAAAAATAATCTTGTCTCCAGGTCACACTTCACAAGTTAAGAGCTTCTTGTGGTGCAATCACAGGGTGGGGCCATCAGCAAGGGCTAGAAGACGCTCCACACTCAGGGAACCCGGCAGGACCGGGTGTAAACAGCTGCACTGCCCAGAAAGCAGACTGCTCTGCACTTGCTGCTTCCGTGCCTTTCAAGGGTTCTGTAGTGTGACTGGTGAAAATTCTCAGTTCTTCCCCACTGACTTGGGATCTGCGTTTCTTGGTTAGGGTACCCCTTGTTCACCTGCAATACTGCTTCCACAGCTACACGGCACTGCATTCTCTGTGGTTTCCCTTGTCCCTATTGGTTTATGCTTTGAAAAAAAATCCCTTTGCCATAGCTATGGTGGAGTTCAGTAGGCAACAAAACTAAATGGACTTTTTAATTTGTTATTTTAACTCAGAACTCTCACTGTATTTTTCTCATGGTTACTATTCGTATATATAAATCCTATTGTAGAGTATAGGGGCCACCTTATTTAATTTTCATATTGTTTTATAGTTTTTCAGTCAATTAGGTATATAATTAAACCAACTTAAATAACTATCCCTACATTTACCTATATGTTTTACTTCTCTTGGCAAACTGCATTAACTAATACTTTTAGGAAAAGTTAACAGTAACAGTGGGGATTCTCTTGTTTTGTTCCACCTAAATGTTAATGGGAAAACTTCAAGAGTTCCATAAAAAAAATGATGGTTTGGTTTGAAATGTATCTTTACAACCAAGCAGGGTGGGTGGGGGTAATTACTCATCTATCTCTAGTTACTTGAGTATTTTTTAATACTTAACACAAGAATTAATAATGAACTCATATCTTCTTAATAAACAAATACCCTCCTGACATCTAAAGAGAAAATCAAAGTTTTCCCTGACTTCTTAAGATAACATGGTATTAATAATCTCCTAAAAACAGACAAACATTCCATGCCTACAGGAAGTCAATTTTGTCATGATTTATTATTCTTTTAATTTACTCCTGAGTATATTTCCTAATGCTTTAAGATTTCCTGCATATACTTCTATTTGCTATTATTAATCAATGGTAAATATTAATAAGTGAGACAGGATCTTACTTTTCCATTTAACTATTTGCCTATTTATCAAGTTATAATACCGACAGAACTAATGCACAAGATTTCCTTTTTTCCATATGGAACAATTTAAATAGAATTACCTGTTTTCCTAAAATTTGAAAAGCTTTCTTATGAAATCATCTGGTCCTGCCCAAATCCTTACTCTGATAGGCACAGTGATATCCTTCAAACTGAACCAGAAATTCTTTTCGTGCCTAAAAGCCTGGCCTCTGCCCTACGTCCAATGGCTGAGACCTGTGGAACTCCTCCTTCTCAACCCTTTTCCCACCCAAAACAAGGCGTTCAACAGGATGCTTTCTCTACAGATGTAGGAAGCCTGAGTGCTATGTCAGTGGACTCTGAAGGTTTGAAATCACCAGTATCAGTGACAGAGAATCAGAAATGTTCTTGATATTGGTTATTTGTCCTTTGACCTCTCCCTTTTTTTTTATTCCTGATAATCTCATAAAGATTAGTAAACTGTAATAGTATCTAAGTTATTTTTAATCCTAGGAAGAATTTAAGTCCATTCCATTTGTATAAGCTTATATCAGGAGCAGCAATTACATTCAAAATAGGAGGGAGAAAGGAGAGAGGGAAAAAAGTATCTGTAAGATTACAGGTTGGCGGGGGAGGAGTGGGGAAGACTACAGAAAACTTACAGCGACCTTTGACAGATAAAAAATATTTAGCAGGCATACTTACTTTTCTTTAAAATTTTTCATTATAAGGTAAAACACAGCTGTAAAAAGCAACACAAAATATATATTTTTAAAAGTATAGCATTATATCTTTGGAGTGGGCTCAAAGGGGCAGGGAAGGCAGGAGGAGTCTTTAGTTCAGTCCGTGGTGTCTCTCTGCGACCCCATGGACTGGAGCACACCAGGCTTCCCTGTCCATCACCAACTCCCGGAGATTGCTCAAACTCAGGTCCATCGAGTCGGTGATGCCATCCAACCAACTCATCCTCTGTCATCCCCTTCTCCTCCCGCCTTCAATCCTTCCCAGCATCAGGGTCTTTTCCAATGAGTCAGTTCTTCACATTAGGTGGCCAAAGTATTGGAGCTCCAGCTTCAGCATCAGTCCATCAATGAATATTCAGGACTAATTTCCTTTAGGATGGACGGGTTGGATCGCCTTGCAGTCCAGGAGACTCTTCAAGAGTCTTCTCCAACACCACAGTTGAAAAGTATCAATTCTTTGTACTCAGCTTTCTTTATAGTTCAACTCTCACATCCATACATGACTACTGGAAAAATCACACCTTTGACTAGACGGACCTTTGTTGGCAAAATAATGTCTCTGCTTTTTAATATGCTATCTAGGTTGGTTATAACTTTTCCTCTAAGGATCAAGCGTCTTTTAATTTCATGGCTGCAGTCACCATCTGCAGTGATTTTGGAGCCAAGAAAATAAAGTCTGTCACTGTTTCCCATCTATTTGCCATGAAGTGATGGGACCAGAGGCCATGATCTTAGTTTTCTGAATGCTGAGTTTTAAACCAACTTTTTAACTGTCCTCTCTCACTTTCATTAAGAGGCTCTTCAGTTCTTCTTCGCTTTCTGCTATAAGGGTGGTGTCATCTGCATATCTGAGATTATTGATATCTCTCCCAGCAATCTTGATTCCAGCTTGTGCTTCATCCAGCCTAGCATTTCTCATGATGTACTCTGTATATAAGTTAAATAAGCAGGGTGACAATATAGCCTTGACGTACTCCTTTCTCGATCTGGAACCAGTCTGTTGTTCCATGTCTAGTTCTAACTGTTGCTTCCTGACTTGCATACAGACTTCTCAGGAGGCAGGTAAGGTGGTCTGGTATTCCCATCTCTTGAGGAATTTTCCACAGTCTGTTGTGATCCACACAGTCAAAGGCTTTGGCATAGTCAATAAAACAGAAATAGATGTTTTTCTGGAACTCTCTTGCTTTTTCCATGATCCAGCGGATGTTGGCAATTTGATCTCTGGTTCCTCTGCCTTTTCTAAAACCAGCTTGAACACCTGGAAGTTCACAGTTTACGTATTGCTGAAGCCTGGCTTGGAGAATTTTGAGCATTACTTTGCTAGCGTGTGAGATGAGTGCAATTGTGTGGTAGTTTGAGCATTCTTTGGCATTGCCTTTCTTTGGGATTGGAATGAAAACTGACCTTTTCCAATGCTGTGGCCACTGCTGAGTTTTCCAGATTTGCTGGCATACTGAGTGCAGCACTTTCACAGCATCATCTTTCAGGATTTAAAATAGCTCAACTGGAATTTCATCACCTCCACTAGCTTTGTTCGTAGTGATGCTTCCTAAGGCCCACGTGACTTCACATTCCAGTATGTCTGGCTCTAGGTGAGTGATCACACCATCATGGTTATCTGAGACATTAAGATCTCTTTTGTATAGTTCTTCTGTGTATTCTTGCCACCTCTTCTTAATATCTTCTGCTTCTGTTAAATCCATACCATTTCTGTACTTTATTGTGCCCATCTTTGCATGAAATGTTCCCTTGGTATCCCTAATTTTCTTGAAGAGATCTCTAGTCTTTCCCATTCTATTGTTTTCCTCTATTTCTTTGCACTGATCCATGAGGAAGGCTTTCTTATCTCTCCTTGCTATTCTTTGGAACTCTGCATTCAAATGGGTATATCTTTCCTTTTCTCCTTTGCCTTTCACTTCTCTTCTTCTCACAGCTATTTGTAAGGCCTCCTTAGACAGCCATTTTGCCCTTGTGCATTTCTTTTTCTTTGGGATGGTCTTGATTAGTGCCTCCTGCACAATGTCACGAACCTCCATCCATAGTTCTTCAGAAGCAGTCTTACTTATCACATTAAATAATAATTTATGGTTTTCACTGTAAGCTTATATTATTTTTATAATAAGAACTTTTAAAAATTAAAGTTACAAAATAAATCCATTCGAGCTGCAAAGTAGAGTTACATCACAATAGTTATCCTTTTTGTTAGCCAGGTGCTAAAGTCACGTAACTCTTGGACTACTTAGGAGCTACATTATGTTGGGCCAAATACTCGTTTCTAAATATATCAGATCTCCAGCACATTCCAGAATAAATATTCAAAAAACATGAGCACTCTTCCTATTCAATAAAAGTGCTTTCACTTGATGTTGCTGTTTTAGTTTCTTTTTTGTTTTGGCCGTGCCTTACAGCATGCAGGATCTTAATTCCCTGCAGGGGAAGCACAGTCTTAAACCACTGGCCCACCAGTAAAGTCCCTAAAGATGTTTTTTTTACTTTAGAAAATATTTTTCATTTGTATATACCTGATCTCTTCTGATCTTCATTACAATCCTATATCATAAATAAGAACTAATATTCATTCAGGGTTATACCTCAGAGAGGAGAAAAATGAGGTCAAGGTTGTTCAGTCACTCAGTTGTGTTCGACTCTTTGCGGTCAAGATTAGTTAAATCTTTAATATGGCTTTTTAAAGACACTGACTTTCATTATTAATAGACTAATACTCCAAAAGGGGGTATAACACATTATTCATAAGGCTCAGGATTCACTTACCTGGTATGTCCTAAAGATTCCCGCCATATCGGCAGCATCACAACGGGCTTAACTGCACACTCCAAAATAGCTAAAGCCAATGCAAATTCTCTGGGTTTGCTACACATCTGAACAGCCTTGATCCAATTTGCCCTATATTTCAGAAGTGGGGGGAAAAAAAGGAAAAAACAAAATTTCATCTTGTTGATCTTTAAATTAAAAGCACCAGAGTTGTAATTTATGACAACTTTACCTTATAAGGCATGTCAAAGTGTTAGTCGCTCACTCATGTCCAAGTCTTTGTGACCCCATGGACTGTAGCCTTCCAGGCTCCTTTGTCCATGGGCTTATCCAGGGGAGCCCCTGGTGGCTCAGCCGGTAAACAATCTGCCTGCAATGCAGGAGACTTGGGTTCAATCCCTGGTTGGGAAGATCCTCTGGAGAAGGGAGTGACTAACCACTCCAGTATTTTTGCCTGGGAAATCCCATGACAGAGGAGACTGGCAGACTACAGTCCATGGGGCCACAGAGAGTCAGACATGACTGAGTGACTAAGCACATATATGAGGCGTATGTCTCTAGGCTAATCAAGTACAAAACACACTACTACTGGAGTTTCTACCTCACAGAATCACAGATTTTGAACACTGGAGGAATCTCAGAGGCCAGTTAGTCCTCCGAATCCTTACACTTTCTATGATGTCCCAACTTTGTTGGGACTCCATTTGGTTCCAGGAATAAAGACTGCTTTCCAGAAATCTTCCAAATGTCAGTGTTGGTTCATTATCTTTATATTTTAAATTAATCAATTAATTAATCAATTTATTGGTCATACCGCACGGTATGCAGGATAGATCCCTGACCAGGGACTGAACCCATGCCCTTAGAAGCATGGAGTCTTAACCAGTGGACTGCCAGGCAAGTCTCGGTTCAGTAACTACAGAAGTACACTCATATTCCTAACATCCTCAGTGTTTTGCTGACTAAACTGATGTCATTCAATTCACTAATACTGACAGCTTAGGGATTTCCCTAGTGGCCCAGCAGCCAAGGCTCTACGCTCGCAATCCAAGGGGCCTGAGTTCTATCCCTGGTCAGGGAACTAGACCCTACATGCCAGGACTAAAGATGCTGCATGCTGCATGCTGCAGTAAAGACCTGGAGCAGCCACATTTTTTAATATTTATTTAAAATTTTAATATAAACATATTTTTAAATGACAGTTTAAAGTGTGCAACTGCAATAATCATTTTATAAATACTTACTATATTCACAGCAATAAACAAACCTTAGTTTCCTTTACCTGTGCGAAGCCCAATTGGGATGAAGAAAGGAGGAAGGGATATTGTTTTCCAACTGGGTGATAGTCAGTCTCAGGGTAGATATAGTAAGAACTTTGGACCCATGGACAGAACCATTCCATTTGAACTCTCCAGCTGGAGTCAGGCAGAATTTATGTGCAAGATGTCTTCTCTTATCATGGTCTTCTCTGTGCTGATGCTTATTCAAAGCAAATGAATTGGTGGAGTACTGATTGTGGTAGACGCGATACTTCCCCTCTTGACCCAACTTGAAATAATTGTTGATGTTTCCCTTCATGACCACTTCCTTTTTGGTGCTCAACCGTGAAATTTCTCCTTGAGAGTTAACTACCAGTACCTGGCCAAGAAAATAAAAAAAGACTCCATTATTTGTGTCAAATGTATAATAAATCTGATCAATTGTCTTTCAACAGTTTTTAATTTATCATTCAAAGTAAGTTAAAATACATCTTATGACTGCACTTTTGAAGTTAAAAGCTCAGTTATAAGCGAAAGCTAATTATTTATCATTAAACAACCAAGATGTACCTGCAAAAAGAAAAAAAATTAAGCTTTATTAAAGTGCCTGTTGTATGTTGGACATTAGTAAGTGCTTTTATATATCTCAAATATACACCTGAAATCCAATGTGTGATATATAAATCATTCAACAGTCATTATCTCAAGCTTACAATACACAGGGGTTAGGCTTAAGCATGAGGGCATTACATGTACTATTCCCCTCCAAAGTACACTCCTAAAAATGTATTTTATTCTGTTCCTTTTATCATTCCAGCTTTAGATAAGAGCCCATAGATATATGAAAACAGTGTTTCAAATAGTTGATTCCAATCCTTTAGTGGCCTGTGAAATCAATAGTGGGCCTTATCCAGCTTTAAAAAAAATGAACTATAATACAATAGACTAGAAAAGAAAATACTAGAGTGCTTCCCACACAGTAAGGTAAAATACTATTTCAGGAAACTTTTAAATATATGTACTAGGTTGCTAAGGGCTTCCCCAGTGGCTCGGCGGTCAAGAACCTACCCGCAATGCAGGAGACACAGGTTCAATCCCTAAAGGAGGAGGAAATGGCAACCCACTCTAGTATTCTTTCCAGAACAAACCCACTGACAGAGGGGCCTGGTGGGCTACAGTCCGTGGTGTCATAAAGAGCTGGACACAACTGAGCACGTATGTGCACACTGGGCTATGAAAAATGTCCTACTGAGGGTCAGAGTGAAAAAGTAGCCTGAAAACCTCTGCTTTAAAGCCTTTTCTATGATGTTAAAAACACTGCATATTCTTGCAAATATCTACCCTGCAAATAATTCTCAAATCTGAAAGACACAACTGTGACCCTTATTCAATCACCATGGCTGGCTGGGGGACAGAAATACTGAGTCTTAGCTTCAATTTTTTTATTCAGAATCAGGGTTAAGATGATGTTCTACACACTACTGTCTGCTGTCAAGAGGTCAAGTCCCATCCTTTAGTGGCAGGTTCATCTAAAGTGACTCCAGTCAGATCTGAGCATCAGACCTTTAATAAAGCCCACAAAGAGCCTACCTGTTCCCACATGTGAAAAAGAAGCCTCTATCTCTTTAGAATTGCATACAATAAAACTAACCGTATATAAGAAAGTATACTATCCATGTCCAGCATTTCTAGGCATGGATTGAAACTGGGGTGTACATTTATCATAATATAAACCTAACACTTTTAATCTTCCTACACACTACACTCTCGAAGTCAGGAAAATACAGTTCAAAAGTATATGTCTACAAACATCCTGCTTCTATTTTAAAAATTATTTCACATTCCAGAGATGTTTGTTTTAAACAGAAAGAACACACCTCTTTCCCCTCCTTAAATAATTTATTTGCTTCATGGGCTGCAGCGGCCACCTGTTGGCTCTTCAGCTGACTCAGTTTGCTGTCTGGGTTCCGTAACCTGGTGATAATCCGAGTTGAACCAGATGCTCCTCTTCCTCCTCCAGGAGACTCACTTATTTCCCCATTAGACTTCTCTGATTTGAAATCACCTGTTATCAAACAAAAAGCCCAAAGTAATTGCTAATAGTAAGTAGACTATATGTAACAAGTAATAATACTTTACTAATCCAAATATTCTATCTGGTAGACAACTAAGATCCAGAAAACAAACAGAAAAAGTCCTTGAATACCCAAAGCAAATGGATTAGTTCTTCAAAGTTTTACTCCAAAGAAAGTATGTCAGAACTTCACTGTGAGTCATTATTTTACAGAAAATTCAAATATGCCCGGTCATCTGTTATAAAGGTCATCTACCAGAAAAGGGGAAGGGCTGCTACAGGTTAACAAGGAACAAACATAACTCGAAATGCAAACTGATAAAATATTGCCTTATATATTCAATGTGGATTTCTGTATTAAAAGGATATAATTAATTTTAGAAAGATTTCCACTGAAAGTCTGTTCAAATACCTAACCTTTTAAAGCTTATAAACATAAAGTGCATGTTCTCCTAAGGAATCTAGGTAATTATTTGTGTTTGCAGACAATGTACATGTGAAAATCAACTGCATTAATTTTTTTTAAATATAGTAAAGGCCTCTCATATTTTCATAACATCAATTTTTTAAAGTGATGGATTTAACTGCCAAGGAGCAACTTCTGCTTTTCCATGAATCTCACTTCAGCTGAAAATTCCTATATATTCTAAAACTATTGCATCACTATCCGATTTCCATTGGCCAGATAGTTAAACAAGACCTCATTTTCCTTTTTCAGTTTTTAAAAACTAAGTGTGGCAATCGCAAATGAAAAACCAAGCAGACAATAATGCCACTGACTAAATCAAGACACGGTCATGTTGAGCTATAGAGGCTACTTCTTGGGACCATCACTGAAGTTCTCCAATAAAGACATTTTAAACCTCACTTAATCAAGCCCAGACTTCCTAAAAGCAGAAAGGGAACAGCGTGGCACTTTTTAAACTGAAGCCACTCAATTTACAGCCAAGGATCCAATAGGCAAGAGTCCATTTGTTGCCACTTGCTAAATTTAGTGCAAATAAGGGCAAGGAGGCAGAAAATTCATCCCTGGGGGAAACACTTGAAGGAACAGAGAAAGGGAACAAGGCTAAGAGTGGAGGTCATTATCTACTACACCCTGCAAAAAGGTGTATTCTCCCTGTTACAAAGGAGGGAATCACAGTGATGCAGCCTGCAGGCAGAGTCCAGAGCTGCTCAACCCTAGCCTCCCTAACTCTTTGTTTAATGATGTCAAGAGGCAGGAGCTATACAGACTTTGCTCACCTGAGGGCTAGGGCAGACAAACTGGGTAAGTGAAGGGGGTTTACCTTCAGGTACCCCGAGCCAAGTTTCTGGGCATTAGGTACGAGCTGGGGGTCCAAGCAATATACAAGGGGTACGACTGCCAGAAAAAACTCCAAACCTGTCAAACAGGATGTATAATTATTCAAACCTACAGCAATTTCCAGCAGGCCATCCCTGACAGGTGGACCTAGGCTGGTAAAGCAGGATTGCCTCCAGCAGGGGGATCTTGCCATGTTCTTCTCACATCTTGTCCATATCCATCCTCCCGGAGAATGTCCCAGAAAATGCTAGCCAGGTTTATTGGAGAATACCGTCCACCATCAGGATAATGAGTGTTACAGGTAGTTAAAACTCATAACCTGGCTCATGGATTGTAAGATCAAGGTAAGCCACGTCCAGATGTAATCAAAATAGTACACACAATACACAGAAATCCTAGATACAATGTTATCAGGTGTAATTTGGGGACAGAAGTTTTTGAAACAATTTTCAGTTGTGGGTGAGACCTTTGCATTATGTTAGGCAGAAGCGCTTCTGAGTTTGGATACACATGCTTGTCCTGAGCTAGGGTGGAACTGTGGATATTCACTGTTTCCTGACTTCACATCTCTCTTTATTTGGAAAACCATTCCTACCCCACTCCAATCATATACTTTTGCTGGAGCCATCAATCATAATACCTTGCCTGCCCTGGCCACAGGGTGGGAACAATATGTCCAATAGGCCACTCAAATTCCTTCCTCAAGCACTTTTGATTTGGAGCAGAAGTAGGGGCCTTGCCTTTGGGTCACAGACCATGGAAACTTATGAATACAAACCGCTGAGGCCATCTTCCCTGCCACTTGGGAAAAGCCTGTCTGTATTAGGAGAGAACGAGGTTAAGACACAAACATATGCAGATCCAAAAAGTTGAGACAGAAAGAGGAAAATGGAAAGAGTTTTGATACCTGGGGGTCCAGTTATGCCTGATGATGGCTTGGACTTCCCAATTACATGAGCTAATTAAATTCCCTTTTCACTTAAGCTAGTTTAAGCTAGTTTGGTCACTTGCAATTGAAAAGGTTTTAATTAAAATAGATTTCCATCTCATACACAAAATTACACACCAGCAGGATTAAAGACAAAGTTATAAAGTATTAGGTGAAATTACTGTAAAATATATGTATGTTCCTGGGATAGAGATGGTCTTCCTTACTTAGCAAGACACAAAATCCAGAGAAATCCTAAAGAAAAAGATAGATTTAAATGCATAAAAAAACGTAAAAACTTTCTGTACAAAACAAGCAATGCCTATTTAAGTATAGAGGTAAAATAAAAATTAATACCCAAAATACATAAAGCGTTCCTAAAACTCATTGGGGAATATCAAAAGTCAAGAGGAAAAAGTGAGCAAAAGACATGAATAAGCAATTCACAGAAAGTTCAGCAAACACATGAAAAGAAATTCAACCACATTAGTAAGCAGAGATATGCAAATTTTTTCATGAAATACCACTGGCCAAAATGCAAAAGGTGAAAATGTGAAGAAATACATATATATGTAAATTATTAGTATACATTTCTTTTAATGTACAATTAAGCAATAGCCATCACTATTTTAAAAATGTACCTACCATATGATCCAGCAATTCCACTTACTGTACCTACACTGCCAGAAATACTTACATAAGTAGACAAAGATACATGTTGAGGATGTTAAAAAGCACCACTAGTTGTAATAAGGAAAAAACTGTTAACAGCCTAGATGTCCATTAATAGAGAAACAGTAAATGAATTATGGTTCATCTGTACTGTGGCATATCACGCAGCAGTTAAAAAGAATAAATTCAATTTATTACATGAAAAGAACCCCTACATGTATTACTGAGTGAAAAAAGCAAGATGCAGACAATACGTGCAGAATGATTCCGTTTATATATTAAAAAAAAAAAGTGTTTTTTCTAAGCATACATACATAAATGTAACTACACAGAGAAAGATACAATTCCAATTAATGGTGGTTACCTTTGGGGAGAGGGTGTGAAATAGATGAATTTTTTTTCCTATATGTTTGTTTTTTAAAAACAAAAGCACTGAGTCCAAGTGTTACTTATGCTTAAAAAAAAAAAAAAAAAAAGAAAGAAAGAAAATCCAAATCTTCCCACCCCCATCAAACTTGTATTTTAAAAAATTAAAAATTAAAAAAAAAAAAGTTCCTTTCGCTGTATGAAGTGTATCCTTACCTATCTCTTCTTGAATAGAGACAGGTGTATGGGACTCTCTTTCTCCATTTTCAGGGTCATCGGCTGCCTTGGCAGGCTCGCTCTGGGAAGAGCTTAGCTCACTGCTGCTGTTACTGTGCTCCAGGTTAGGCTGGATGGAGGCAGTGGTGGCACTAGGGTTACTGCTGTCACATGTCTTGTTAGGTTCTTCTAGAAAAATAGAATATCTGATTTTTAAATTGGAAATCACATCAAAAATAACTAATTGTCAGAAAAGACATTTAATTGTTTTAGGGTTGCATTACAAAGCCAGATTTTAAAAAGAAAAAGCTGCTCATGTATGAATAATGCAATGTATGAAAAGAAATTTGTAAATAACACCCTGTGAAGTGTCTTTTAAGTCTCTCAGCATTAACTCAATACACAGTACAAAGACCATCTGTCAGAGTCAAGTGATATAACTATCTCACAGAATTTATGTTATGATGTGCCAGATACTGCAGAAGTAATTTAGTGCAGAAAATCCCTCAAAATCAGAAATTTATATTCTTACTTTTCAAAAAGCCTTCAAACAGTATTCTAAATGGAATTAAACAGGATTACTTATCTCTAAGGTTTTCCTGCCTGAATTCTATACCCCCAAATTTAACTACAAGGTAATGCTTAAGTGATTGTTAATTTTAAGAACCTAACAGTATCAATAAGAGTGTAGTTGCTGAAAGACCAAAATGAACACTACCATGAACTGAAAGCCTTGAACTTAAATGTTTCCTGGTAGTTCAAAAATCTAGAGCCTCCTTGTGTATTTCATTTTGCCACTATTAAGGTAGCTTTTATACCAGTCACCTGAAAGTGACTGACAGTGTATCACAAAGACTATCTGTAATATATTATGAGTTCCTAAACTTCGTCTTGAAGGAAAAAACCAACAACCTCATAGAAAAATGGGAAAACTATATGAACAGTGACAAAAGAAATGAAAATGGCCTTTAAACATGGAAATAGGCTCATTTAATTAAAACTAAAAGAAATGCAAAATAAAACTGTATGGAGAAACTACCTCCCAGCTACCAAATGGGCCAAAAATTCAAGTCTCATGCTATGCTCAGGTAGAGAGGCAGGAGCTTAAGAGGTACTGCACACACTGCTGTGGGAGTGGCAAAAGGGTGCCAAGTGGATGGAAGGGAATTGACGATACCCAGAAAAATTACAGTTGCGACTACTCTTAACCTAGCAATCCCACGTCTATAAATCTATCCCAAAATTCACGGGCAGAAACACTACACTGCTTATTTGCAGAGGTATTCACTGTAGCACTATAATGGCAAAAGACCAGAAAAAGCAAATGCCCATCAATACGGTACTGGCTGAATAAAAGATGGAACATACAGTAAAATACCATGTACCATAACAAGGACTGAGGGGATCATTATATCCACATACAAACTGATCTCAAGATTAAATGTATAAAGAAATACGCATAAGAGCACTTAGAGTATGCCAACATCATGTAAGAAAAGGAGAGTAATATGAATTTATGGATATATTTTTCCTTTCTATACCAAAAAAAAAAATCACTAACGAAAAATTAATAAAAATGGCTACCTATAAGGGAAAGGAAGGACATGGTTACCTACAGAGGGAAGGAATGAAAGTGAAAATTCTCTGAACAGATATAGTTACACACAGCTGGACTTTGGAATCACATAAATGTTTTGTATTTAGTTAGAAATGCAACCCCTAAAAAGTGAAAACCAATGGAAACAAAAAAAGTCTAACTGTGCATCAAGTTGTTGGCATAACTGCACAGAGAAAAAAATCATTTCAAGTGACTTTGGAATACAGAATTTTGACTATACAGTCTTACTGGAAATATGGTACAAAGATGAAAAGCTGAAAAAACCTTAAATGCCATTACGAAATCTTACTGTGAGCAGTAACATTGGTATTATGAAATTCTATGCTGTTTAAAACATTTCTTTGTATTACTGTTATAAATGCATATCAGTATATTGATAATTATAATATAATAATAATATATAATTATTAAGTAACATCTGAATCAGGATAAAGCAAATATATAATTAAGCTACTGTTGTTAGGAACTAAGCCACTCAGTATAAAGAAAAAGATACAAGTGTTAAAAAAAAACAACTATGCAATCATCAATCTGAATTTGAAATGTCAACGTGAATTGGTCTTTTTCTTTTCTGAAATATGTATTTCCTAACACTACCCACCAAAAAATCCTACAGAGAGTGTACATTATAAAAGAATAGGCAATCAATCCTATCCCCAGATATTTTGATCCTGAAAAGACTGAGCTCAGAATTTATCTGTTTAAACTTTCAAGGTGCTAATGAGCTGAGGACTCCTGTAACTCATAACACACAGCACTTTTGTTAACTTGTCCCAAGTTAATGTCCCAAGTTAATTCCCAAGTTCTCCTCCATTTCAGTTTAGAATTCTGACTTTGTTTTTCAATGGTTCTAGAACTCTTGACCACTTTACTTCATTAGGCTATAAGATTAAAGAAATCTCAAGCATTTGCTTTAAGACACCACAAAGAAGGTTTATTACCCACCAATTGTCCTCTCCTTCAACCAGACTAGAAACTAAAACCAAACATGTTAAAAAAAAAAAAGAAACAAAAGAGTAACATTTTGCTGCAGAACCTCCAAAAGCTATTATTAATCAACTCAATGAGGTAAACCCATAATACATCAGTTCAGCATCCAGTATCAGCAGCCTCTTCTATCCACTAATTTCCTGATAATAAAATCAAAACCTAAAGCAAAGTACTATCTTTATCCCAAAAGAAACAGATTAAATAAAATGTTCTTATTATTCAACTTTATAGTTGCTAGAGTTCCAATATGTCTACGGAAACATTTTCAAAGCAGTTTACATAGTTATGGATATAAAGCCAGTTTTATCTATTGCTACTATCTTCTTAGTCCCAGGCATTAAATCTAGAGGCATAACTTAAATAAAAACAAATGCTGTCTGCATTATAGATTTGAATACAAATTCTCTGTAGTACATTTGAGGTTAAGATACTAGAAAGACATGCCCCTCTCTTCTCTTATAAACTGAAAAAATTGACACTCTGGTATAAAAAGTTTCTAATCTAAAATCCAGAACAAAAGTATAACTCTGAAATTGAGCTTTTTGTTAACTACAAAGGAGTTATGCTGAATAATAAACAGTATACTTGCTATAAGGCATCATTTTTGGCAACATAACCATTTTCATGAGCTGAAGTGAAATGTTTGGAGTA
Organism: Bos mutus; assembly: GCF_027580195.1. Lineage (NCBI taxonomy): Eukaryota > Metazoa > Chordata > Mammalia > Artiodactyla > Bovidae > Bos > Bos mutus. The sequence goes on from NC_091635.1 coordinate 35,358,509, forward strand.
GAGATGCGGGGTGGAGGGTGGGGGCAGGGCGGTGGCGGGAGGATCTGAGGAATAGATATTCAGAGATTAACTTTTTAAAGTGATGTCTACAAACCTCTCTCAAAATACAGTCCAAACCTCAGATTAAACTTCAGTCTCAGCTACATAAAATCTTTCTAATCACTGACCATACCCAACTTGAAATCATGAAATCTGTCCATTTTTCTTATGTTTCATGCCTTTAGTTTTTAGATCACAGATTTGTAATTCTTCCTTTGCATAATGTCATCTAGCGTAAGACAATGACAGTGCTGACAAGACGTGACAAAATACAGCTGAAATAAATAAATATACATACGCATATATCTATATATTTATGTGTATGTATGTATTTCTAAAAAATTCTAAAGTAGATGTATTTAAAGAGTTTAAATTCTCAGGTTATTTTTAAGTATCTTTCTATTCTAGAAAAGATATCCAATACAAATGCTAATCAAAAGAAAGCTACTGTATTTAGTAACATTATTAACAATAAAGGGTATTTCACAAAGATAAAGTTAATTCAACAATAAAAATTATGTGCACCTAATAACACAGGCTCAAACTATATAATGCAAAACTAAAAACATTTGAAAGATAAAAAGGCAACACATTAAAAAAAGTAACTTAAAAGTATCTTGCAGAGAGGGAAGGAAATAGCAAAAACACAGACATGAACAACACAATTGAAAACCCTGACCTAACTGTTCTGTACAGTACCCCAAAACTAAAAATATATGTCTCAAGTGCATATTGGAGGAGGAAATGGCAATCCACTCCAGCATTCTTGCCTGGAGAACCGTGGACAGAGGAGCCTGGCGGGTTACAGTCCAGGGTGTTGCAAAGAGCCTGAGTGACACGACAGAGTGTCTAACACCTGACTGAGTGATTAACACTTTCTTTCAAGTGTATAGGAGATAGTTTATCAATATTAACCAAATGTTGGGACCACAAAACAAGCCTCAGCAAATCTTAAATCATGCACAGAATGTTCTCTGACTCCAGTTTGTCAAACCAGAAATCAATAACAAAAATATAACTAGCAAATCTCTAAATGTCTGGGTGCTAAACAACAGATTTATAAATAAGCAATGGATTAAAAAAATATATAACAGAAATCAGAAAGTATTTTAAACTGAATGATAAAGACAAAATAACATATTAAAGTTAGTGAAATGAAGCTACAGCAGTATACAGAGGGAAATGTATAGCCTTGATGACAGCAAGTTATAAAAGCATCCATTAAGTGAGAAGAAAAAATTTTAATAAAGAGTGTATGAGAAACTTTTGGAGGTGACAGATGTTTATGCCACAGATTACAGTGATGGTTTCACAGGTACATCTTTATCTCCAAACTCATCAAGTTGTACACATTAAATATGTACGGCTTTTTGTGTATCAATTGTAACTCAATAGAATGGTTAACAGGGAAAAAAGGCAGGGAGAAATAACTCACAAGAATGAAAAGAAATTAAAAGGAATCCCAAAGTTATTTTTTTAAAAGACTCATAAAAATTAATAGTCTCATGAAATGATTAACCAATTTCTGGATTGAAAAAAGGGAACATCACTACAGATGCTATAGACACTTAAAAACAGTTATCATGTCAGTAAAATTTAAAATTTAAATGAAATGGTATATTCTTAGAAAAATAAAACTTAAGAAAATTGACACAAGAAATCAACAGAAAACATGAATACTTCACTATCTGCCAAAGAAATGAAATCTACAATAACTTTCCCACAATGAAAACTCCAGGACCAAAAGACTTTAGCAAACATTTAAGGAATAAACAACACCCACCCACAGAAACCCTTGCAGACAAAAGGAAAAGTGGGAAATTGTAAAATAAAAATTCATTTTATAAGGCCAATGTAATCTCGGCATCAAATCCTGACATAGACATTATCAGAAAAGGAGAACTACATGTCAATTTCATTCATGAAAGCTGATGCAAAAATTCTAAAATATTAAAAATGGAATGCAACAATATTTAAGAACAAAAATATGTCACAACAAAGTTGTATTTATTCCAGGAATATGAGATTGGGTCAACATTATTTAAAAAATCAATGTAGAAACTTTTGCTTCCAGTCAGGACAGAGAAGAGGGACTGAACCTAGCCCAGTCTATGCAATAACCACAGACAAAAAAAGAAACCACGTCATGGAAAATGAACAAAAGAACTGATAGGCACTTCAAAACAGAAGGTATCCAAACGACACACACACACAGAAGCACGTGTGCGCACAGTCACACGTACATGCACACACACACTAAAGGAGTTCAACATCCTTAGTCACCAGGGAACTGCAAGTTCAAATCACAATAAGCCATCCCTACATTTCCACCAGAAGGACTACAAAAGAACTCTTTCAGGGTTTCCATCACAGTATTAACTACAATTACTGACTTTCCATAGGATCACCAGTATTTTCTTGTTTTGCTCATCTAATTTTCTAATTTGCCTTCTTAAAAAAATACATTAAAAAAAATACATCAAGCTCCTATGATAAAATTTTTTCTTTTTTAAAAAAGGCAAAAGGAAAGGCATAACAACATTCTTGATGTGATATAACTTACTCTGAGTATTAATTTTAATAAGCTTAAAGTATTACTGGTTAACTCACATTTTCATATCAAAATACATGACAATGGTTTTCTATTACAATATTATGGTTTGAAATGTTGTTAAAAAGAAACTTACATGACCACATGCAAACATAAAATTAATCTGTTAGTACATACAGAACTGGAACGGTCAAATCATTCAACACTGAGCCATTAGCATGTGAGTACTTAAAACCAAAATATCTGCCACTATGGTCTGGTGATAAAATATACAAATAAGTCTATTAAACAAGAACAGCTAAATGAACTTTAAAAAAGCATGAAGATTATGATGAGTTTCAAGCACTAAATGCAGGAACATCTGTCAAACTCCCAATGTTAGGTGACAATTTAGTGGTCAGGGATGGCACTGATGTAAGCAAGCAGCATGATGAACACATACTTTAAGGTTTTAGGTGACATTCAGCTCTCACTACTCAAGGGAAGGACTTCCCCCCATTACAGAGGCATTGATACACTGCCCTCTGTACCTGGCACGTCCTGGGGGAGCTCAGATGCCACCTTCTTCTCTGCCATGTTGCTGCTATCGTGGGTTTCTGAGACACACCCCATGGGACTCCTCCCTTCAGAGGGAACAGTCTCTTCGGAAGAAGCATTTGTTGTGTTGTCGCCAAGATTTGCTGACACAGAGTTACCTTTATCCCCAACTTCTGTTGGCTCTACAGTAAAATGCACAACAAAACTTTAACGATACCCTTTAAAATTGCTCGAGGACAAATGGCCACATTCAGTCATCTACTGAAAATGAATGAGCACCAAAAAACCTGGCTTCTATTCAATGGCCATACTGAAGCAATTAGATTCTGGGATATTTTTGCAGCAGGTAATCCAAAGGGTATTTAAGAATATTTGGTATTATTAAGAATGTTTAAGTAGTCAACATAAGAAGGAACATTTTTTATCACCCAAAAGTGTATATTCTGATAGAAAAACAGTGATTTTTCACCAACAAATCTCATAGGGAAATCGTACCTTATTAAGAAGTATAGAGATGTGGATATAAAATCATAGCAAATCCACCAATATATAAAACTCATTACAATGGTTATACATGTTATAAGGAGGAAGGATATACTAATCTCTTTAGAAATGTAAAATTAAATAGTTGTTTGTAATAAAAAAAAAAACCTCATTTTCATTTTGCAAGTAAAATTGGAGATTTCCTAAATAACACTGATGAAATATTCTTTTTAACCAAGTAATGTCTTTACCCTCAGATTTTCCTTGCTCGGGATCGACGTCATCTGGTGTTTTGTCATCACTGTCTTTTTCAACAATCTGGTCTTCAAATTCCTCTCTGCTTTTCTCAGCATCTTTGGAGTTACTAGTCTCAGTCTCATTCTTGTCCTTGTCTATTTCTTCTGGGCTTTTAACAATATCAATGTCTCCCTTTTTGGCTCTTATGGATTCCAAAATTTCTTCTATAATAAAACAAATAAAAAATTGTGTTTCTATATTACCAAGTATAAGGTACTACAAGTGTTACTTAAGAGTTTCAATACAAGCTATTAAAAGATAAATTTGTTAAACGCATTAAGAACTCTGAAACAAGGATCGAGATTACCAGTAACAGTTTGATACCTAAGAGAACTTGACCAATTTGGTTATCTTCACAGCTAGAAAACAGTCTTTTAAAATTGAGATTGCTACAGATTGCTGTAATATCCTCTGCCATATAAGAAAAACTGTAAGCTGACACAGACCCACAGTCTGTGCAGTGTGGTACGGTGACAAAAACCTAGAGACCCATGACCTAGTACAGACCTGCCTTAACTGCGTGAGCTGGGCAGGCTACTTAACCTTCGGTCCTCCACCGTAAAATAAGAAAACAAAGGCCCATTAAACATTTCTATCTGAAATCCCATAGCTTTCTGAACGTCACTAACGCCTAATGGCTCTAATTTCCTCTCAACCTTGGTGCAGTGAGACCATAACACGGGTGCAGACCACAAGGAACAGCAACACAGATCCCTGGATACTGACGTTCTTTACATCATAATACAACACTATCGTGTTTTACTTTGCTGCTCAAACTGGTCCAGCTTTTGGCCACTGGGAGCTTTTCCAGGGGAGTCCTGTATCCTTTAAACACACTTCCCTTCCCTCCTTCCTTACTTTCCAACACTACAAGATGCTCCAGGCTCACCTTGGGTGTTCTCTGTCCCAGCCCTAGAATATACCACCTCTCAAGGAATCTTGACTTTTTTTAAACTGGAGAAAGAGATTTAGAAGTCGTGATCTAGGCACTATGTGTTCTTCTTACTAGTGGGGTGTCACTGCTTCTCTCCTCACCACAGACCCAGGGAATGTATATACGTATATTAACCTACGTATATATACATCTTAATTATTTCTGTATCTGTCTGTGTGTAGCGGGGAGTACGTGTGTGGTTCATTCAAGCATGGATCTGCTGTTTTTTTGTAAATTCACTGTCTGACAGAAGTTGCTTTCATTACAATTTATCTATTTATTTGGTTAACCCTATTATTCACAGTAAACCAGTTTCAGAATTGCTAAACTGTACTCCCATGAGAAATAGTGTTTGTGAACAAGAAGAAACATTAACGCCAAAGCTGGGCACCCATGGTACCTCTTTTGGGATTTTTAAATTTCTTTGTTTACATTTCCTTTCTTTAAATGTTCTCTACCTTCATTTTCATCCGTGTTTCCTAAATTGTAGGTTTCCTAGGATTAGAAAAACCTTGTAAAGTCATCACTGAAAAACACTGACCTCTCTGCTTAAAAGATTATCTTTGAGATGGCTGGAGTTAATTCCTTACTCTCTTTCTCTCACCTTCGCTGCTCCTAAATCCTATAAGAATTCTAAGTCAGTGATTATAGAAACATCTAAGTCAGCTATAGGACAATTTCAAACAGAAGAAATTCTAATACATATATTTTCTGTCTTCACCATCACCCCAGGATCCTTTTTTTACATCATTTCCTTATATCCTGTTACCTATCTATACATCTACACTGCTTTCAGTTCCTATTAACCCTAATGCATTTACTTGCGCTATATACACTAAACAATGGAAGTATCTCAATTACTGTGAAAAGAACTTTTTATTTGGAAAAAAAATTTATTCACCAATTACCTGCTTTTCTTAGAGCCATATTATTTCTTACTTTAAAATATAGCTCCATCCTGATCAAACTGTTACACATTCAACCAACTTCCACCCTGCCACATAATGAGGATAGAGTTAAAAAAAAAACAACTATAAATCAGATCACCTAAATTAGGTAGAAAGCACAGGTAGGATGACCAAAGGTCAACCTTTCTATAAAGGTTCTAATTTTAATAGTCTATCCTGTTATCCACTCGATCAAGTATACAAATAATTATCAGTGTATATGTCTGTATTTTCAGCTCAAGACCTACAGTACTCACAGCCTTAAAAGAAACACACCAAAAAAGTGGGGAGGGGAAAAAAAAAACATTAAGGGGGTGACAGAAGAAATAATTGGTCTAGGTTGTATCTGATCTGTAATAAATATGCATCCTCAATAAACATGTATAGTAGTCTATACTTTGCAGGAATATTTCAAAATTAAATAGAATTAACCTACCAAATATTAAAAGTCATCTCCTCTCAGAAAAAAAATTTATTCCAAAAATAAACTTCTTTCAAACAAGCAGAATAAAGCATTACAAAACACAATCACCAAAAGGGTATATGATAAAACAAACTATTTACAGTTACAAATATATAATAAATTTTAGAATCTAGATGGTAGGCTTATGTACTGGATAATTCTTTTAACTTTCTGTATATTTGACAATTTCAAAAATATGAGGGGAAAAAAACAGAAAAAATATTCAGAAAAAAAAAAACCCCACCAAAAAACTGAATTAAACTCTCCTGAAGTGGACATATATGTATATAACAACCAGAGAGATGAAAATGTGAAAGGATTTATGCTATTTGTGAGGTTAAAAAAGAAAAGTCATAAGGATAAGCTGGGATTCTGAGATCATTGATAAGATACTGTAAATTATTCTTGGCTATTTCAGGAGCCCAGTAGTCTGTTTTCTTTAATCTCATAAAACCCCCAATTAAAGAACACCACTAGATATTATTTTAGGTATTTACCTGGACTGGATGCTCCTAAACTATTATAGCCAAGATTTTGGTTCCCAGAGAGAGCAAATAAAGATAATGGTGGCAGATCGGTGTTTTAATAGGAAATTCTTCTATCTGAATGTTTAATTCATTGCCAATACATTCCTTAGAAAGTTGCTGAGAGGATTAAAGGCTTGTATAACATCTAGATGAACACCTGGCCCACAGTAGGTACTCAAAAATGTTAGTTTCCCCTTCTCTTCCCCATCAATTTTCAATTCTTGTGAATCCCTCCACCTTTAGTACCAGGTTGGTTGTACCTTAGCAAAAAAAAGGGGAAGGGGGGAGAAAAAAGAGAAGAAAAATGTCACTTGTTGTCTAGATCTCACCATTAAATTCAAGGTACACTTTACCTTATTTAAATTAAATTCAGCTGTACTAAGAGGGTAGCTGTCCACAAGGTGTGGCCACATATCTCTAAGAATATATTGCACCCTAATGCTCAAAGCTCTATTTCTGATTATTACAAAAGGTTTAACTGATTTTTAAAAGTACATCACAGGCTGAATTACATGAAATATAACATGCTTATTGTAGGAAATTTGAAAAATATAAAACAGAAAGTAACTATAATCCTACTATGCTAATTAGTTATTTTTTAGTGATAAAAGCTGATTATTCACCCAGTTGATTATTCAGAGGAAGAGAATTTAAGTACCTCAATAACCCAGGTACTGTTTTGGCATGGTACCTCATACATTCTCCAATGTGTAGTGCTCCATCACACGGTAATTCAAATGAAAGTAACCAATTCCTCCACAAATTCATTTTCAGTTTGACATTCCCCCCAGTCAGACCACTAAACATTTTAATTATCCATTTCTATATTGGCTTTGTTCTTTACTTAAGATGAGGAAGTGTTACTCGCTCAGTCATGTCCAACTCTTTCGACCCCATGGACTGTAGCTGCCAGGCTCCTCTGTCCATGGAATTCTCCAGGCAAGAATACTGGAGTGGGTAGCTATTCCCTTCTCCAGGGGATTCCTCCTGACCCAGGGATTGAACCTGGGTCTCCTGCACTGCAGGAGTACTCTTCACCGACTGAGCCACCAGGGAAGCCCATGATTAAGATGATACTACTATATATATAATTTTGTACACAGATGAGTTCACTCTAGAAAATATTTCTAATTCAACACCTGATAAAAACACATTCCACATTGCTTTTTAGGGGACAGCATGGCTCATTATTACTATACTAAAAGCTGAGACTGCAAGAGAGTAAAAAGGGATTTGTCAATTGCAATGCTGGGATCCATAAAAGGAAATTAAGAGGGGAAGTAATCCTCTTAATTATATTAGTACAATTATCAACCTCCCCAAAGAATTCTGATGAGTAAAACTTATCTGATGGAAAAAAATACACATTAAAAAAACCCAGATCTGATGATAAAAGATACTTTCAACTACCAGATATGAATAAATATAACTCTTGTTAACTAAATCTACTAGTTTTTGAAGAAGTACAGGAAGTCCCTGTACTATTTACTTTTTTAAAATGTCATATAATTCATTATTTGTTACAAAGCAGGGAATAAAAATAAAAACACTGAGCAGCAAAATAAATAAGGTAGTAATCAAAATCAGAGAAGGCAATGGCACCCCACTCCAGTACTCTTGCCTGGAAATCCCATGGATGGAGGAGCCTGGTAGGCTGCAGTCCATGGGGTCACAAAGAGATGGACACGACTGAGTGACTTCACCTTCACTTTTCACTTTCATGCATTGGAGAAGGAAATGGCAACCCACTCCAGTGTTCTTGCCTGGAGAATCCCAGGCACGAGGGAGCCTGGTGGGCTGCCGTCTCTGGGGTCACACAGAGTCGGACATGACTGAAGCGACTTAGCAGCAGCAGCAGCAATCAAAATATGACGCAAAGTGTAAAATATATATCCATGAGTCCTGATATACACGACTGAATAAATAAATAAGAATACACAAATCTGTGCAGGAATCCAGATAACGTATGTAGATCAATGCTCCCTCAAGGAGGTGGACTGTGATTCCCGATGGCCTAAGTGGGCTATGCACAGTGACTCTCTCCCCCAAACCATAGTATGGGTGGGAGGAGTAATTTTACAAGAGAGAAACCAGACAAATACTGCCTCAATCAGATGACCCAAGTTAATATCACTGGTGATAAATCATGCTGGTGGCAGGTACTCTGGATAAGATGACGAGGAGGGCACTTCATCTTTGTGGTCTTCCTCCCCAAATACACAACACAAGGCTAACTCTAAGAAGAACACAAGACAAATCCATGTTGAGGGCACTCTTTTAAGTCCCTGGCCAGCAATCCTCAAAACCTGTCCAGGTCATCAATAATAAGGAAAATCTGAAAACCTGTGACATCCTAGAGAGACAGGATGACTAAATAGAGTGTGGTGTCCTGGAAGGGATCATGAGACAGAAAAAGGACGTTAGATAAGAACTGAGGAAATCTGAATAAAGTATAGATATAAGTTATTAAATATATCAACACTGGTTCATTAGTGATGACAAACACACCACACTAATGTGAAAGTCGCTCAGTTGTGTCTGACTCTCTGCGATCCCGTGAACTATACAGTCCATGGAATTTTCCAGGCCAGAATACTGGAGTGGGTAGCCTTTCCCTTCTCCAGGGGATCTTCCCAACCCAGGGATCAAACCCAGGTCTCCTGCATTGCAGGCAGATTCTTCACCAGCTGAGCCAGGATGTAAGATGCTGATAATAAGGGAAGTCTACCGCAGGGTATGCGAAAAACCCTCCATGCTATCTTAGCAACTTTTCTGTAACTCTAAAATTATTCTAAAATTGAGAGTTAAAAAAAAAAAAAAGAAGCCAAAGAGTAAATTTTAAAGGAACACCATTTCTCATAATTAAAAACAGGACTCCCTAAAAGGTTTATTAATAAAATTTGTGAATTAAAAAACAAATATAATTTGTGGAATATCAGTAACGAGTAAGACACGGTACCAAACACTAAAATGTACAGGGTCTCTAATTTAAATTAGGATGAACAAGGTTCTATTGGGAAAATATTATAAAGAATTAAAGTAAAATAGTCATACTTGAAAATTTTAATACATTTTTAAATTTTGTAGTTATTTCATACCTAGAGTTTATCTCAAAAAGTAAAATCTAACAAAAAGTAAAATGAGAAGAATTTCCCACTCACCATTAGCTGCCGCCAGAAAGGATTTGTTACTACCCCGAGCTTTATTGGTCAGGTCTTCAGTTATGTCCATGTGCCGGTGGATTTCTTCACGCATTTCTTCTAGAATTTTGCAGAGCTCTGCCTCCCAGTAATCTTTGTCTAGACAGTCAATTAATTCTGCAAGTTGGACCTTTGTGCTGTAGTACCAAATTTTCTTTTCATTTTCATTTTCTGTATCTTCTTCTCTGTTTAAGAAAAAGCACAAAAACACTTTATATGTTAGACATAATGGCACTTATCTGACAATTTTATCTATCCAGTGAAAGTTAAAATACATAACACAAAGACTGCACACTAAAGTTCAATTTATTAACACTTATTCACAAGAGATCGTCAAGTTTCATTCAAATTCAAGGTACTCATTTTACTTGAACTTCTATTTTGATGTCCTAGCCCAACATAGACAGCATATTAAAAAGCAGAGACATTCCTTTGCCAACAAAGGTCCATTTAGTCAAAGCTATGGTTTTTCCAGTGGTCATGTATGGATGTGAGAGTTGGACTATAAAGAAAGCTGAGCGCCGAAGAATTGATGCTTTTGAACTGTGGTGTTGGAGAACTCTTTTGAGAGTCCCCTGGACTGCAAGGAGATCCAATCAGCCCATCCTAAAGGAAATCAGTCCTGAATATTCATTGGAAGGACTGATGCTGAAGCTGAAGCTCCAATACTTTGGCCACCTGATGTGAAGAACTGACTCATTGGAAAAGACCCTGATGCTGGGAGGGATTGGGGGCAGGAGGAGAAGGGGACGACAGAGGATGAGATGGCTGGATGGCATCACCGACTCAATGGACATGAGTTTGAGTAAATTCCGGGAGTTGGCGATGGACAGGGAGGTCCATGGGGTCACAAAGAGTTGGACATGATTGACCAACTGAACTGAACCGAACCTAGCCCACAACAGCTTAGGATAAAATATAGTAAATGTAGATAAATGTAGCTTGTAGTAGTGGGAAGAGAAGAATACAGCAACAAAGAAAGATTTCTAAAAACATGACACTCAGAAATAGGACCTTAAAACTCAGAGTGTGTGAGTACTTGGTGGAGGATGGTCTTGGTGACACTTCAATCAACATTAAGACCATCACTTGTAACAATAGCATGCAGAGAACTTTAAACAGAAATATTTAAACTCTGTTCAGTACCTGACAGGTACAGAGCAGGATCATGTTATACTACAGTTTAGAAACATTTCCACCAAAATGGTGGAAATGCTTTGTTAAATTTTGGTCCTTGAAGGAATCATCTCAATTGAGTGACAACATCTCATCGCTTTCCTTGCCTGTGGACAATCAAAGCTCAAACTGGAAAAGACCAGAGCAGCTTCCTGTCCTGCTTAAATCTTTCTAAAGATGCCATTCACTTGCAATGGAGGCAGACACTTGCACACGAATAGTCACTGATTAAAAACACAAGGCAAATTAATGTCTAGCGCCAGACTTTTAAGAAACATATGTGATGGTAGTTCTTCTCTCATTCAAAAGAATTCAGGATTCCATAGGCATGCATTAATATACAATACTTGTCTTTCTCTTTCTGACTTATTTACTCTGTATAATAGGCTCTAGGTTCATCCACCTCATTAGGACTGACTCAAATGTGCTCCTTTTTTATAGCTGAGCAATATTCCATTGTATATACGTACCACAATTTCTGTATAAGTTCATTGAGGGTGGGACGAATTGAAAGAATAGCACAGAAACACATAATTACCAGATGCAAGACAGACAGCAAGTGGGAATCTGCTGTGTCACACAGGGAGCTCAACTCAGTGCTGTGACGGCCTACAGGGGTGGGATGGAGAGGGAGATGGGAGCGGGGTTCAGGAGGGAGGGGACATATGGACACTCGTGGCTGATTCATGTTGATGTACGCGGAAACCGACACAATATTGTAAAGCAATCATGCTTCAATTAAAAAATTTTTTTTAATCAGGAGTATGTATGAAGTAGCTGACAAGAACAAGTCTAACTTTTCTACTTGCTCAAAGGCAAACTGATGGAGCTGAAAAAAGAGGACTTTAAGAAAGATCTGGCTTTAAATGAGCTCAGTCGCTTATGATATGTGAACGTGGACAAGACACAACCTCTCTGAGTGTCTGAGCCGTTTTATTCACCTCACTGGCACATGGGGATAACAGGACCTGTCTTGAGGGTCACTGTGAGATATTATAAAGCAAATAAAGGTATTCTGATAAGGCATCTTATTAGAGTTAAGTGTTATAGTGCCTGGAACATCATTGACAAGTGCAGTGTTAGTGGCTCAGTCGTGTCCGACTCTTTGCAACCCCATGGACTGTACATCGCCAGGCTCCTCCATCCATGGAATTTTCAAGGCAAGAATACTTGAGTGGATTGCCATTTCCTACTTCAGGGGATCTTCCCGACCCAGGAATCAAATCCAAGTCTCTTGTGTCTTCTGCACTGCAGACGGATTCTTTATTGTCTGAGCCATAATGACCAATAAATAGAAAATATTATTGTTACTAGTAGTAACAATAATAAGGTAAGGTAGTAAATAAATTAAAATGTAGAACTCCAGGAATGAGACATTCAATAGTTTTGAAGAAAGGATATATTAAATCATGGATAAATAAAAGGATATCAAACTTAACAAAAATTTTTAAGAAAAAAGGTTTAATAAAGGGTCCCCGTTACCTAGCTTTGCTTTTTCAAATAGGCATCTACCGACATAGGATCTATATCTCTGATAGAGGCTTTTCACAAAAATCTCTGAAAATCATTTTTTTAAGCTGCTCTGGATTTTACTTTACAATAGGTATTTTTACTGACTTCTTATGACTGAATGAAAACAATGGTCTACTGCAATTTAAAATGCTAAAGATGTCAGAATCTGCTAACGAAAAGATTAACAGGGAATGCCCTGGTGGTCCAGTCACTAGGACCCTGTGCTTCCACTGCTGAGGACCCAGGTTGAATCCCTGGTTGGGGAACTAGGTGCACACAAGCCATGGGACATAGCCAAAAATAAATAAATAAAAAGCTTTCCAAAGGCAATACCATAACAAAAACATTCTCAGGTGGCTCAGTGGTAAGAATTCACCTGCCAAAGCAGGAGACACAGGTTCAATCCCTGGGTCAGGAAGAGCCTGTGGAGTTGGAAATGGTTACCTGCTCCAGTATTTTTGCCTGGGAAATCCCATGGACAGAGAAGCCTAGTGGCTTACAGTCCATGGGGTTGCAGAGAGTCAGACACGAATGAGTGACTTAGCACGCACACACATCAAATCAGAAAGGACACAGCAAGCTTGGACCAAGCACAAGAGTTACGGGACAACCTAATCATTTTCTAAGAAACCAATCTGAAGGAGTTTTCCTCTGTTATAAATTTTATTCCTCTGTTATCAAATTTTTTTACCTGTTTGCTTTTTTCTCGATACAGAAATATCTACAAATTTCAATGGAACAAGAAAAATAGTCTACATAAAAACATTCTGGGGGTAGAAATACAATTTACGAGCATAAGAATGAGATGAGAACAAACTTAAGCAACTCACAAGCTACTCAAAGGGTCCCTATCGGATGACTAAATCAGCCCATGCCGGCATTTGCAGAGTTTCCATCTTAACAGAGAACACTTAATTTTCATCTTAAGAGAGAATTCACAACTTTGTAACAGTGGCAGTCCATTCTAGATTGAAACCGCTATTAAAAAGCTTTTTCCCTTTTAAGAGAAGACACACATACCTAGTATTTCCATCAACCCATTCTGCTAGAATTCTCTGAAATGAATCTAACACCTCCTCCACACAGTCCTTCAACTCTTTCACATCTATAATTTTACCACTTTTTTCTTTCCTTTGTATCTTAAATGATAAAATACTTTAATCATTTCTCACACAGCACGTTTTCCAGTTTTCACTACACTGATATTCTTCCCCTAAATGTACACTTTGTCAATGTCCTGCTAAAAATAGCCCTATTTTTTATTCTGCTCATCAAAGATAATACTCAACACTTTTTTTTTTTTTTTCTTCTTGAGGCTGTAGGGAGGATAAATTCATCAAAAGCATAAAGTAGTAAAACTGAATGAACAATAATGGCAAATGCTTTCAAAGAAAAGTTGTTTTAATACTGATGTACTTGGGCACATTTACACAATTTAAATAACCAAGATTATTTCTTCTAATTGTAAAGGTGACAACAGCTTTCCTGTAGGAATATACATCAATTTGTAGGTGTATCTGTTTATGGGGTTATAACCTGTTTTCTACAGAAGCTCTGTCTCTGCAATGCTCCTTCTGCACCCCTAAACTGGCCCAGCTTCCGTGAAGTCACTGATCAGCTCAAGGAGCTCACAGGCTGGTGGGGAAGGACAGGCTGGAACGAAAATATTTGCCAAAAATGCAAATTAAGCACAAGTTTCCAGATTCTATGCCTGTGTTTTAAAGTCTGTTTGGCTTCTACTTAGGCAAGATAAGAGGTTAATGACTAACAGTTAAATTTTGAGTTTCATTTCTAAACAAACCCACAGAAACTAAGAGTAAGGAACGCTAGTGTGGTGGGTTGACTAGTACCCCACAGAGATGCGTGTCCACCTGAGACCACAGAACGTGACCTTATTTGGAAATACAGTCTTTGCACCTGTAATTATCTAGGGATCTTGAGATGAAATCATCCTGGATTTGGGTGAGCCCTAAATCAAATGACTGCTATCCTTGAAAGAGGAGAAGATTCGAAGAGACACATGGAGAAGGTGATGTGAAGATAGAGGCAGAAATCTGAGTGATGTGCCAGTCTGTAAGCTGGGAAATGCCAAGGGCAGCCAGCAACCACCCAGAAGCTAGGAGAAAGGCGAAAGAAACAATCCTGCTGACGTGGATTTCAAACTCTCAGCCCCAGAATCGTGACAGAATAAATTCCTGTTGCTTTAAACAACTCAACTTATGTCAATAGGTTACGGCAGCCCTAGGGAACCAAAACAGATCTGGATACTGGGAAATCAAAGTCCTGCTGGAACAAATACCTAAAAATGTGGAAGCAGCTTAGGAACTGGGTAATGGGAAAAGGCTGGAAGAATCTTGGGCCACTTGACAGAAAAGGCCTATCTTAAAAACACAGAGGTTGGCAGAAACTGGAATTGTGCTACCATAAGCCAAGGAACACCTCAGGTACCAGAAGATGGAAAAGGCAAACAAAGGATTCCTTCTTAGCGCCTCTGGAGGGAGCACAGCCCCACAGACACCTTGATTTTAGACTTCTAGCCTCCACAACGATTAGAATGTGAATTTCTCACTATACTTTGTTACAGCCGTCCGAGCAAACTAATGCAGCTCAAGATTCAGAGACCAAAGGCAGCCCAAGCAGGTTAAGAGCACACATTCTGGGTTAGAATGCCTGGGACTGAATTCTGATTCTGCCACTTGCTAGAAGTATCATACCGGATAAATTATTTAACCTTGCGATGCCTCAACTTCTCCATCTGTAAAATGGGAGTGACAGTATTTATATATCAAAATGCTGCTGTGAGGATTAAATAAATTAAAAATGTAAAGTGCTTCAAACACTGACAGCATACAGTAGGTGCAGTATGCAGGGTTGCTACTATTTTGATCATCTTATGAAGTATATGATATCTACCTTAAAACAAATAATTAAAGTGGAGTGTGGGTTTTTTTTTTTTAAAGTTGTCTCAGGGTGCAAGTGGGAGAGAATTTCAGGGGGAAAGCTCTAGGAAATGGCATATATAGGCTGACTTGAAAGATAAGTTAGTAGAAAGGCTTTGAGTTTTTTTGTTTGCCTGGGTGCTTTTTATTTATTTTGTTTTGGGTGGTGGGAAGCAAGAGAATAGGGCTTCCCCGGTGGCTCACTGGTAAAGAATCTGCAATGTAGGAGGCGCAGGTTCAATCCCTGGGTCAGAAGATTCCCTACAGAAGGAAATGGGAACCCACTCCAGTATTCTTGTCTGGAGAATTCCATGAACAGAGGAGCCTGGCAGGAAGCAGCCCATGGGGTCACAAGAGAGTCAGACAGGACTTAGTGACTGAACAACAACAAAGTTAGAGAATATACAAAACTAGAGATCTACAAACTTTCTGTTAAGGGCAAATGAAAGCATGTAATTGAAAAGTTTTTCAGCTTGAGGGTAAAGGAGACCTGACCAGAGGGGCTGTTTTAAAAACAGTCCAACTATGGAACACAAAACACAACTGGGGAATGGGGAGTCACACACAGACTGGTTTGGAGACAACTCAACTAATGTAATTGAGATGATGCTGACAGTGAGAATGCAGAGAAAGAGATCCAATACTGAAGAGATAATTACAAGGTATAAAAAAACAACACAGGACAGGAAACCATTTCCAGGTTTCTAGCTTGAGCAGCAGGCAGGATGGTGATCCCATCACTAAGACAGTAACACTGAGCGAAAGGCAGCTAATGCGGGCAAGTGATGCATCAGCTTCAGACATGGTGCATCTGAGGCGCCTGCTATGTGGGCTTGTCCAAGAGGCTGCTGGATACGCAGAACTGGACATGGGCAGAAGGGTTACACGTGTTAGGTCTGATGGCAACTGAGTCAGCCAGTAAATCGGCAGCTTATGGCTGGAATGGGGAGGTACAGGTAGAAAGCTGTACAGGTTAAAAAGGATATATTAGTTCTGGAAAGTGAAAAAATGCTGAGCTTTAAAATGCTATGTTCAAGGTAATTTTATCCAGAAAGGAGAGGAAAAGGTGCTAATCTAATCTGGTACTTCCTACTTTATTAAAAGCCCCAATTTCAGAGCAAAGGATTGGTAGAATGAAAACAATATTTAAGAAAGACTGGCCCTCTTAAATATCAGACTGGAACTGATCTCTAAATTGTTTGCTCAATATCTTGGTTCTTCAGGTAGACTATAAACTCATGTGTAAGAACTTTTATTCACTAACCTATCCAAATAACATTTTAAATGACTATTAAATAAAAGCAATAATAGGAAAACTTAATGTCTATAAAATACTAGCATTACAGTGAAAAAGTGTTCACTGGGACTTCCGTGGGGGTCCAGAGGTTAAGACTGCGCTTCCACCGCAGGGGGCGAGGGTTCACTCCCGGGTGGGGAAACTGAGATCCCGCAAGCCTCAGCCAAAAAAAAACGAGTGATTACTGCCCCAGACTTTGTTTCAGACATAACCCCTTGGACAACAGGTCCACTGATTCATCATTTTAAGCTTCTGGACTTTCCCGGAAAGCATACACCAAATCTCTACATAACCTGAGCAATTTACAGTGTTTCAAAACTTTTCATCAGGAGTCCACATATAATCTACCACAAGGGGGCGCTTAAATGGAAATTGTTTTGATCTAACTTTGAAAAAGATGTAAAATCTTTCACATTTATTCAAATTATTGACAAAGAATGACTCTCATTAACAATGATACTGAAATCTTTGTATCGGACTTTACAAAGAAAATAGTCAAAATGTCACAACACATGAAAAAAGATACTATCCTAATTCATCTGAAATCTTCCATTAAATTTTGTGTACTTTATTATCATTAAGAAAGGAAATTTGAGGGACTATGATTAAAGCTTTTAAAACAAATAAATGTAAGTGAATAGTTTCAATGCCAAATATGTAATTATTAAATAATAATAATAAATTATTATTATTACATATTACACTGGGACTTCCCTGGTGGTCAGGTAGTTAAGAATCTGCCTTCCAATGCAGGAGACGAGGGTTTGATCGCTCTTCAGGGAACTAGACCCCACATGCTGCAGGGCAACTAAGCCCACGCACCAATGCTAGAGAGAAACCCTCATGCCGCACAATAGAGCCTGTGTGCCGCAACTAAGACCCAATGCAGCCAAACATACATACAGAAGAATGTTAGTGTCCAATTTAGAAAAGCAGATTATTTCATCTCATTGATGTATCACAAATCCACCCACAGAAACCTTCTTGAGTCCTTCGACTCCTGTAATTTCAAAGGTTTGCACTTTATTTAACCACATTCAATGAGTCTTCTCTTCTCCTTGTCTGAGTGTTGCTGGTGGCTCAGAGGATAAAGCGTCTGCCTGCAATGTAAGAGACCCGGGTTTGATCCCTGGGTTGGGAAGATCCCCTGGAGAAGGAAATGGCAACCCACTCCAGTATTCTCGTCTGGAGAATCCCATAGACAGAGGAGCCTGGTGGGCGACAGTCCACGGGGCCGCAAAGAGTCCGACACGACTGAGCAACTTCACTTCACTTCACTTTACATACAGATGTTGATTTATCAAGAAACAACTTTTTTGTAACACCACTTAACGTCATATTTTCTAAAAATGCCTTTGTTTCAAATTTATAAGATCTCAGAAAAATCCAGTCTCAACAGAGCCAAAACCATTACAGTATTTTTCTTTAAGCACCGCTTTTAACAACTAAAACAACACAAGTTGCAGACTTCTCAAGATGAGGCTTAGAAACTAGGCTACAGTATAGAGTTAGTTACTGAAAATATTCTTGGGACCTCCCTGGCGGTCCAGTGCTTAGGACTCTCACTGCCATAGCCCGGTTCAATCCCTGGTCAGGGAATTAAGATCCTGCAAACCACATGGTGTGGCCAAAAAAAAAAAAGAAACAAGAAAGAAGAAGAGTCTTAAAAATAGGTCCTGGGGAAAAAAAAAAAGTTTTTTTTTAAGGTCATACTTCCTAATAGCCACAGAGTTTCGGGCAAGTCCAAGAGCAACTTATTTAACTTCTCTTGAGTTTTAGTTTTTCATCTATGAAATGCAGACAAGAACAGTACCTACATTACTGGATTGTTGTGAGGATTAATTTTAAAAATATATTTGTAAATGCTTATTAGAAAACTGAACGCACACATTATTCTAAGTGGAAGAACTGAGAAGAAAAACATCATTATATATTTTTTATATGAAATGTTTAGAAAAGGCAAATTTATACAAACAGCAGAGGAGTGATTTTCTAAGGCTGAGGATGGGCGTGAGATTAACTGTAGACAGATATGAGAAAACTTTCATTCAGGATGACTGAAATGTAGAATGACCAACCATGTGGATTTGTCTCAGAAGGAAATGTTTCCTGGGATGTGTGGCTTTCAGTGTTAATTTACTAAAATTATTGAATTGTACAGCTATAACAACAGAATTTTATAATACATAAATTAATAACCATCCCAGGGAATCCCCTGCTGGTCCAATGGTTAGGATTCCGAGCTTCTGCTGTAAGGCGCAAGGGCTCCCCCTGGGTCAGAAAACTAAAATCCCACATGTCACGTGGAGGGATGGAAACAAACAACAAGGGCAGGACGGGGAAGACAACAGAGCAACGGGAGAAGAGGAGCACAGGATAAGCACCCCTTACTTACTTCCTGACTTGTTCACAGCAATCCTGAGGACCCTGAGCCCTATGGGAAGGCACAGGAGACTGGGGGAATGGGGCCCGTTAACTGCTGTGCCGCGTGCTGTCTAGAGGGTACAAGCACCAGGCTCCCTGAAAGGCAGTCACTGACTCTCCATTTAGAGCGAAAGACCGCATTAAACCTCACACCAGAATGTGGTTACAGTTACCTCTCCATGTGTAATGACCTCGCTGACACGAGCTTCCATGCTACCATTTCCATAGCATAATGTGAGAAAGATGGAACAATAAACACCACAACCAGATATGTGGGAGGTACAGGGGCAAAAAAAGAAAATTATGTAAAAATTTAATATAACTGATAGACCCAAAAAACACAAGATAACATTTAAAAACATAATACACTGTGTCTCACATCAGTGTCTGGATTAAGGAACAGACTGAATCCGCAGGTCTCATTCCCTGTCCCTTGAAACCCTCTTGCTGGGTGCTGTGCTGAGCCGCTCAGCCGTGTCTCTTTGTGACCCCATGGACTGTGGCCCACCAGGCACCTTAGTCCACGGGATTCTCCAGGCAAGAACGCTGGAGCGGGTTGCCATGCCGTCCTCCAGGGGATCTTCCCAACCCAGGGACTGAACCCAGGTCTCCTGTGTTGCAGGCAGATTCTTACCATCTGAGCCGCCAGGGAAGGCCCTTGAAACCCTCTTAAAACTGCTAAAGAAATATTTTTAAAGATGTACACTTAGAGTACTTCCCTGGTGGCTCAGTGTAAAGAACTGGCTTGCTAGTGTAGGAGACACAGGTTTGATCCCTGGTCCTGGAGGATCTTACATGCCTCAAAGTAACTAAATGCATGGGCCACAATGATTGAGCCTGTGATCTAGAGCCTGGGAACAGCAGCTACTGAAGCCCGTGCACCCACAACAAAAGAAGCCACCGCAATGAGAAGCCCGCACACGGCAACTAGAGAGCAACCCCTGCTTGCTGCAACTAGAGAAAAGCCCGTGCACCAACGAAGACCCAGCACAGCCAAATAAATAAATAAAATTATAAAGTGTGTCTGCATTTTTAAAAAAAGATCTAAACATAAAAGAATAAAGAAACTAGATAATCATAATTCAAAAAGATACATGCACCCTCGTGTTCACCGCAGCACTGAACTGCCAGGACAAAAGAAGTAATCTAGATGCCCATTCACAGAAGAATGGATAAAGAAGATGAGGCACATACATACAATGGAATATTACTCAGCCATTAAAAAAAAAAATGAAGTAAGGACGTCCCTGGTAGTCCAGTGGTTAAGAATCTCTCTTGCAATGCAGAGGACGTGGGTTTGATCCCTGGTCAGAGAACTAAAATCCCACATGCCTCAGAGCTACTGAGCCTATGGGCCACAACAAAAAATCCCACGTGATGTAATGAAGATCCCAACTGCTGCAACTAAGACCTGACACAACCAAATAAATACATATTTTTCTAAAAAGAACGAAATATGCCATTTTGCAGCAACATGGGTGGAACCAGAGACTCTTAAGCTAAGTGAAGTAAGTCAGAGAACAACAAACACCATATGATATCGCTTACATATGGAATCTAAATAAAGGGTACAAATGAGCTGGTCTATGAAACAGAAACAGCACTACAGATGGAGAAAACAAATGCGTGGTTACCAGTGAGCAACAGTGAGGGGGGTAACCTGGAGACTGGGACTGACACATGTACACTGCTATACACACAGCAGCTAACTAATAAGGACCCGCAGTAGAGCAAAGGGAACTCTACTCAATACTCTGTAATGGCACATATGGGAAAAGAACTTTTAAAAAAGCAGGTATCTGTATGCGTGTAACTGATTCACTTTGTGGTACACCTGAAACTAACATGAAATTGTTAATCAACTATACTCCAAAAAAAATTTTTAAAACAAAAGATTAGAGAAAATAAAAATAACAAAAACTGGAAGCAGGAAAGCAAATGGACAAGTGATAACTGCCTTTAACAGAGCCAAGAAAGTGCAACCTGAAATATAAAGGGTGGAGCTGAGACCCAGCAATCACAATCCTCAGAAGACACTGAAATGCGGAGGGAGTATCGACAACAGAGAAGGGCTTGACAGCTGCTTCAGGAGCAGATCTAGAGACCACTTACCTACCCACTTTAAGCCACTAAAGGCTTAATTACTACAGGAGGTAAAACTGAGGTTCTCCGGACCGGGGGACACCGGGAACAAAGGTACCGTACAGAAAACCAAGGAACCGAGTGGCTGTGCACACGGTATGGAGAAGTCCCTTGGGAGTCCCTTGAGAGTCCCTTGGGCTGCAAGGAGATCCAACCAGTCAATACTAAAGGAAATCAACCCGGAATATTCATTGGAAGGACTGATGCTAAAGCTCCAATACTTTGGCCACCTGATGCAAAGAGCCAACTCACTGGAAAAAGACCCTGATGCTGGGAATGATTAAGGGCAGGAGGAAAAGGGGGCAACAGAGGATGATGATTGGATGGCATCATCAACTTAATGGATATGAGTCTGAGCAAACTCCAGGAGATAGTGAAGGACAGGGACGCCTGGCGTGCTGCAGTCCACGTGGTCGCAAAGAATCAGACACAACTGAGCAGCTGAACAAAGAGCAAAGCACACAGTAAATGTGCCGTGCATGGTAAATGCAGCCCATGTCTCCACCCAGCCAGCCAGACCCTCACGCTCCACTCCACGCAGGACACGCAAAAGGCCTCTCTGGACCACCTGACAAGCTGTGCCGTGCATGGTAAATGCAGCCCACGTCTCCACCCAGCCAGCCAGACCCTCATGCTTCACTCCACGCAGGACACGCAAAAAGGCCTCTCTGGACCACCTGACAAGCTCAAGAGGAGGGCTAAAGATAGTGAGTGACACTGGGGATCACCAAGAGCAAAGATGAAGAAAAATCACCTAAAGGTTAAGCTCAAAATTGACACAGCCTACCCACTTGCTCAGAACTTCCAATCAGCTGTAGAATCCTACAATGTTAATCAATCAAGAGCAAAAACTAAAGATTAACAGACATCTAAGGATGGAAGAAACAAACAGCAGGGAGAAGCAGACTAGAAGAAACAGAGACCACGCACAGAGGGGAAAAATATATGAAGAACGATCAAAAATATCTTCAAAAGTAAGAGAAATTTTTATTTCCAGAAAATAAAAGACCAGGATTTCATGTTATTTTTAAAAAACGAGGATGATTTTAAGAACAAAAGAGCTCTTAAAAAATAAAAATATGATAGGAAAGGAAAAATAAGTACTAGGGCTTGAAGACCAATCTTCAGAAAAATCTTCCAGAAAAACTGAGCAACACATACACACACTGAGCAACACGCATGCGTGCACACACACACCCACACACTGCAAAGAAGACACAGAGGAAAACTGGAGAGAAAAGATAAAATCAGAAGGCCAAAACAGGAAGTCCAACATTCACTAAAACAACAGTTCAAGAAAAATGAAACAGGGAATAGGAGAGGAGGAAGTCCTCAAGGGAAGCTCTCGGAACTGACTCCACCGTCAGCCTGAAAGTGCCCACCACACACAATGGACAGAACAGACCCACGTGAGGCCGCGTCACTCTGCAGCTGCAGGAGACACCAAGGCAAAGGGGAGGGTCATTAAGCTTCCAGGTAACTCCAAACTGGTTAGACACAAAGAATCAATGAATGGGTTCAGATTTCTCAGCAGCAACACTGCAAGACGACAATGGCACAAAACTCTGAAATTCGCTCACTTTTAAAAACTAAGGGTGGGCCTGGCTAAGCTCCTCCTCTCTACCTGGCCCGGTCTGGCCTTATGCTGATGAAGTTTCCTCTCTCCTCTCCTCTCTTTCATTTCATCCCACGACAAATTTTCTGCTTTGACCTAGTTCTGAGAGCTTGAAGAAGGCTCTGAAAACTTTAGAAGCTGAAACTACAAAGCAGCCTGCTCTCTCTGACCATACCTCTACAGGCTGTCCAAAACCAAGTCCACACTGCAAACCTGTCCATCACCCCCACTGAGCTCAACCCTCTGCTTCCCCAGACTTTCCCCCACTCTTCCCCCCGCCCTGCCTGGAAGCAATCTCTTGAAAACCCTCGGGAAAGCACAAGCCAAGACTATGACCATGAGTTTGCTGGGTTTATCTTCCGGGAGGTTGCAATCAGTGTGACCGCACCGATCTTTCCTGAGACAGCCGGTTTGTTCTTGCTGCTCCATTTCACGTACAGATACAGCAAAACTAAAAAGAGAAGCAAGAAAATCCTAACGCTAAAGTGAGGATGGAGCCTATCCCGGGGGGCGGCGCAGGGAATCTAATGGGCGAAGGGCCCACAGTGGCATGTGGTCTTCCATTTAGTAATTAATGTCTTTAAGTAATTTTAAGTAATTAATTTTTCCATCCTAGGTATTGAATACAATGGTGTGTACTTTGCTTTTTCTCATCTACCCTTCTGTCCTTACAATTGTAAAAACTTGTTTTAATGCACATATTCCTTCAAGTTAGCAGTTATTAAACTATACAACTCACTGGGCTTCCCAGATGGTGCTAGTGGTAAAGAATCAACCTGCCAATACAGGAGACGTAGGACACACAGGTTTGATCCCTGGGTGGAGAAGATCCCCTGGAGAAGGACATGGCAATCCACTCCAGTATTCTTGCCTGGAGAATCCCATGGACAGAGGATCCTGGCAGGCTACATACAGTCCACTGGGTTGCAAAACGTCGGACAATATTGAAGCGACTTAGCACGCACGCATACAACTCCGTATTAAATCACAAAACTTTATATCACATCGGCAGCACAGCTCTGCTACATCAATCATGAAGGAAGCTGGCTTAATTTTAAATACACACACAAAAAAATCTAAGACCAGATTTACTCACATTATGAGTCTCCGGTTTAAGAACCAGTATTTCCTCCGACTTCTGTCATATCCGATAGGTTCGTGTCGAATATAGGGTTTGTTTTTTTGGATTTCAGCAACGCAGTCAGTCACACCAGGCACCTTATGTGCTACACAGACTTCACACTGCCACTCATCCTCCGGCACCTCCTCGAGCGGCGGCTTCACGCATTCCAAATGGTACACTGCCGAGCAGGTCTCGCAGCAAAGCAAATCCCCGAGTTTGTGACAGACCCGACAGTGGTCGTCATACTGGATCACCCCTTCAGACATCAGCTCCTCACGGGCGATGTTTGTGGTGAGAAACTGATCCACTAGGAACTGCAGAACTTTGATTTTGTTCTCCACTGGTCCGTAAGGGTAGTCCTCCGCTTCTTGGTAAGGAAGAACGTGATGGTACTCCTTGTCACTCTCACAGTACACCCGCAGCACCTCTGGCCACGTCATGCCATCAATGAAATACAGCGTGGAATTCACGCTGTCTTTCAGATCGGCGGGTCCAAAGGTAGTATTGGAAGTGTCTTCTTCACGCAAGACTGCTTTCAAAAGCACAACGTGCATCTCTGCCATAAGTGTGCACTGCTCTTGACTCACCAGAGCCGCACAGAAGTCCTCGAAGCGAAAAGGAGATAACCTTAGAACCGTGCCAAAGTTCCGCAGTACCTCATAAATGGCAATAACATTCATTATATGCTCGTTAGGCACCATTAAATCCTCAGAGGACTTGGGAAATTCAAGGGGCGGGATGTCTTTTTCTTCCAATATTGGAGAGCGAGGCCGATGTACTCTTGGTTTTCGCCTACCTGTAAAGAAAGAAATGGTATAGTTACAAATCAACACCTCAACCTCCACAAACTACGGGTTTTCCCGTTTTTCCTGTTTGGATGTATATCTCCGAAAAGAGACATGTCATACTTCTATTTTTCTAATAACTGTCAAGTTCAAAGAACACCAAGATGCAATGATTTAGCTCTGATCTTTAAGTCTGTAGAAAATCTAAATGCAAAGTTTTCCCATTATATCCCAAACTAGAAGTACAAAAACATATTGCAATTATATTCAGTTCTCAATTACCTAGAGGGGATAACTGGTTTACAGGTAACCACAATAAAAAAAAAGTTAACAGTGTATTTGTGAAAGACCTGACGAGAATATAAGTGAAAAAAAGATATCTCCAAGAGAACAGGCGCAGCACGGTGCCCCGCTGCACTAAGAAACGGCTCTCAGCAACCAGACAGGAAGGCCACTGGTGCCGCAGCCCTTTCCTTGGCCAGAAGTTCTTCCTGAGTGCCACGGTGACGCTCAAGGTTAGGGCTGAGACAGAAAGGAAGAAGGAAGAGAGAAGGCAAGCAAAGTTCCAATACTGGGAGAAAATGAGGTCGGGGGTTCTCTTAAGAAACAGACAACAGGCTCTAATTTGTCAGCATAAATTCATCAACAGCAGGTGCCTGTTTGCCAACTGATGAGCTGCGATGTCCAGCCTAGGAATACCCATGGATGTAAATAAATATACCAATATATATCATTTGAGAGCTTAGTTTATAACAAGCATGCATATTTAGTCAATCCTCTGAAAAAGTCTATGAAGTATTTTAATAAGAAAATTTGTGGGAAGAAACAAGTTTCTCTTAAAATGCTATGCCTGCATTATTATTATTACACTCTCCAATGATGTTTACAGAACAAGAAATGTATTTTTAAATATAAGGATTAATTTTATCAAGATCAGTTAACACTGAATTCATTTTTCACAATTAAGCTTTATGGTAACCATGGCTTTGGGTTGCTGGTCACCTCTTGATTGCCTCTTCTGTTCCCCATTCCTAAGCTCTCCTCAGGTCCAGCTAACTCTCATTAGGTACAAACTAAAAGGGTACAGGACACCAGGAGAAGAAAGTATACTAAAGGATATAAAAGGCCAAGAGCTTTTATACAAGGCACTACTCCCCATATTCATTCACTGGAAAGATTTTCCAAATAAGACTATATCCATTACTTTCTGTAGAAAAAGGGTCAAGGGATCACCCTAGGCCAGACTTCACAGGTGAGCCTACATAGTAAGGGGTTTCCCTGGTGGCTCAGTGGTAAAGAATCCACCTGCCAAGTAGAAGATGCAGGTTCGATCCCTGGGTCGGGAAGATCCCCTAGAGGAGGAAATGGCAACCCGCTCCAGTATTCTTGCCTGGGAAATCCCATGGACGGAGGAGCCTGACAGGCTACAGAGTTAGACACAACTGCAAAGAGTTAGACACAACTTTTAGTGACTGAGCACCCACCCTACGTAGTAAGTAAAGAAACCTCCTTCATCTCAGCAAATTTTCATCTACTACAAAGATGCAATTTTCACAGATTCAACTAAATCACGGAATCATCATATTAGTGATAAGCATCATGATGGTAATCCAGTCCATTTCACTGTCTTCTGGAAATTATTTGGGTCTCAGCTGCATAAGTATAAATAAGAGAAAGCTGAAAGGGATTACAGCGAAGACTGAGCCTAGAGGAATCCCTCAAATCCAAGAGAAGAAATACAAGTCAAACCTGCTTATAGAGATAGTGCCTGTGTTCCTCTCGGCTGTTTATGCAAAATGCTGTCAAACAGAGTCCAAGCAAAGGATTGCAGAAGCAAAGGTTGCAAAAGTAGTTCGAGGACCAGAACACAGGGATCCTTAAATGTTAGGTGTAGGCATTTGCACAGCACTTTATTCAGGCAGTAATGAAGGTTGTTACAGGCTTTCTGAGCAGGGCAGGGACATGAGAAGAGTGTTCTAGAAAGTCTTCTCTGGTTTCAGTGTGTACAATGAAAAGGACAAGGGGAACAGATCAGAGACAGGGCATCTGCAACTACCAAGAAAATAAAGACCTGGATTCAGAGTCTGGCTGTGAGAACAAAGAAAAAGATGGATAAAAGTGACCTTATGAAGCAAGAAATCAAGTGGTGTGGAATATAACATGGCCACCGTAACATCTGACTCTGGTACCATTTCCTGCAAAAGACTAATTCCCCCAAACTCTTCTGAATTCTTGTCGCCTCTCTGAGCCATTTGTTACCTTATAATTTACCTGTTCATGGTATCTATTCCACCTCTGCAGCTGAACACCCACCTCTTAGACCTAAGAAAGATTTGGCATGCTTCTTTTACTGGCAGCATTTGCCAGCATCACTCTCTTTAGAGACTTACCTCCCCCCTACACCACCTGATTCTGATGGGGTCCCCACACACAGTATTCCTTCTCCCGGTCGTTGGCACTGCGGGCCAGCTAGAGTCCTGCCTGAGGTTTTATATTCAGATGCTGAGTGAGAAGTGCTCTGAAGCTCGTTCTTTCCAAGATGGTGGCCAGAGGTGGTCTGGGGCCAACCCACCTTTACCTCCCTTGTGGAAGAAGGGAACAAAGACAAGAAAAAAGAAGCAGGAGTGGGAGAAAAGTACCGGCAGAAGCTGTCACTCAAACTTCCCAGTCACACAAACCAAGTGTGACTTGAAGCAAGTCGCTTGCTTAAAGTGAACATGTTGGTTTTCTGTCACTTGCAAAAGAAAAGGCAACTGATTAAAACAGTATTTAACACAGTATATCAATCTTTTATAATGAGAAACTCAGAAAATTGCTATTTAAAGACTATCAATGAGAGCAGTTAATGTTTTTTCCTAAAAAAGACTGTTGATAGTACTCTTCTGTAGTAAATTAGACAGTAACAGAAACACTGTCCAACATCTAATTTTGAAGGATCAGCTTTCACAGATTCTACAAGATTTTGGATAACCACTGTATTCTGATTTAACAGTTCATTTAGCTTTATCTTAAGCTAAAGTATGTCTGCTTTCTATTAGGTTTAGAGGTAAGAGGAGAAAGGCAAAAAAAGGCTCACAAATTCTACACTCCAGTATCTAGCTGGAAACCACAAAACAGGGTCTATTCAAACTACTACTATATACATACTGAACAATGTGAGCACTTTTCAAAGTTAACATTAAATACTGGTCAGTTCATTCTGAAGTATTATTGGGAGAGTTTAAATAAGTTCAATTGTTAAGAAGGCAATTTGGCAAAAATCTATCTGAAGGCATAGCCCTTTGACCCAGCAATTCCACCTCCTAGAAGTTATTCTACAGATAAACAGACACATGCACTTAAATAATTACAAAATACTTAACGCAACAGTTTGTGTGTATTTTGTGGGTTTTTTCGTTTAACCTAAATATACATCAATACTTAAATCATAAATTACAATGCATGTAGATAATAGCATCCAATATAGCAGTTGAAAAGAATAAGGTAATATTCATATGGGTTGAAATAAAAAATCTTGAAGATATGTTATTAAGTAGAAGAAAAAGCCAGCTACAAAATGATGAGAGAATGTCATTTGAGAAAAGAAATTAGAAACAAACAAAAAAAGGGAGGGAAGAGCAATATAGTATATCCATCTAAGAGGTCATATAAGGCTCTTTTTCATAGTTGCTCCTGGGGAGGAGAAATGGAGGAAAGGAAGGAAGAAAGGCCAGTTTTTTTTATCCTTTTAGAGTCTTCAACATCATATGCATACATTTTTACTATAATATTTTAAGAAAAATACTGGGCAGGTTATCGATGCAAATACATAAAAATATTAATATTCAAATCAATAAAATGATGCTAATAATAATGGCTACTGATGGTCTTGTATGAATACAAATATAAGGTCATTATGCCAAATTCAAAGATTCAGGTTTAAGCATAGAACATAGTGTATAAAGAGAAAACTGGTAAAATTAAACCACTTACGCCCCTCAACTGTCAATCACTAGTATTAGCAAGTCAAGTCATTTCCACTCTTCAGGGAAATGTATTTATAATATACCACTGAAGATTATCCTCATTACCATTGCAACACTGATATAATATCTAGCAGATAAATTATATTAATTTTCCTGTATTAAAGAAAAAAGTGATTAACGTCAACCTCACTAGCTATCCGGAAAAGGCAGAGTAAAACCACAATGAGATACTGTTTCATACTCATCAACAGACAAAAATCTTAAAGTCCATCCAAACAAACTTTTGAGAAGAACAGATAACAACAGAAACATTGATATATCATCTTCGGGACCCTAAAGTGGCACCACCACTTTGGGGAGCAAGTCAGTACGAGTCAGGTTAAGGCTATACACATAACCTTGAGAGGGCAGTCTGCAAACTTTTTGTCCATGACCCAAAGTAAGAATACATTTTATATCTCAATCTAGTATATAGCCCCAAAGTAAAGTCTTTTAAGCACTACTCCTTAGCTTTCCTCATAGCTCAGATGGTAAAAGATCCACCTGCAATGCAGGAGACCCTGGTTTGATTCCTGGCTCAGGAAGATCCACTGGAGAAGGGATAGGCTACCCACTCCAGTATTCTTGGGCTTCCCTTGTGGCTCAACTGGTAAAGAAACCACTTGAAATGTGGGAGACCTGGGTTCAATCCCTGGGTTGGGAAGATCCCCTGGAGAAGGGAACAGCTACCCACTCCAACATTCTGGCCTGGAGAATTCCATGGACTATACAGTCCATGGGGTCACAAAGAGTCGGACACGACTGAGTGACTTTCACTTTCTTTCACTTTCACTTAGACTAATATCTTCTCTTCCATCCCATTTTAATACCTTCTATTCCATTCTTTTTCTGCTTTTAAAACATGCTGCATGCAGCCCACAATCTGAAAAACACTTCTCAGGAATTTCCTGACATCCAGTGGTTAGGACTCTGCACTTCCACGGAGGGGGGCACTGGTTCCATCCCTAGTTGGATCCTGCCTGCCTCACAGGGGCTTCCCTAGTGGCTCAGTGGTAAAGAATCCACCTGCCAAGACAGGAGACGCAGGAGATGTGGATTCGATCCCTAGGTCAGGAAGATCTCCTGGAGGAGGAAATGGTAACCAACTCCAGTATTCTTGCCTGGGAAATCCCATGGATAGAGGACCTGGCAGCCTACAGTCCATGGCCACAAAGACTTGGACACAACTGAGCACAGCACAGCATGCTGTCCAGAGTGGCCAAAATATAAAGTTTGAGACGCTGCCTTGAAACTATCCATCCTAAAACTAGAAGTACAGCAAAATCACATGGTACACTGTTAAAGAAAGCACAGGAGAACTATACAAAAAAGATCTTAAAGACCCAGACAACCATGATGGTGTGATCACTCACCTAGAGCCAGACATCCTGGAGTGCGAAATCAAGTGGGCCTTAGGAAGCATGACTTCAAATGAAACTAGAAGAGGTGATGGAATTCCAGTTGAGCTATTTCAAATTCTAAAAGATGATGCTGTGAAAGTGCTGCACTCAGTATGCCAGCAAATTCAGAAAACTCAGCAGTGGCCACAGGACTGGAAAAGGTCAATTTTCATTCCAATCCCAAAGAAAGGCAATGTCAAAGAATATTCAAACTATTGCACAATTGCACTCATCTCACACGCTAGCAAAGTAATGCTCAAAATTCTCCAAGCTAGGTTTCAATAGTACTGAGTGAACTGAGCGAGAACTTCCAGATATTCAAGCTGGATTTAGAAAAGGCAGACAAACCAGAGATCAAATTGCCAACATCCACTGGATCACTGAAAAAGCAAGAGAGTTCCAGAAAAACATCTACTTCTGTTTCATTGACTATGCCAAAGCCTTTGACTGTGTGGACCACAACAAACTGCGGAAAATTCTTCAAGAGATGGGAATACCAGACCACCTTACCTGGTTCCTGAGAAATCTGTATGCAAGTCAGGAAGCAACAGTTAGAACCAGACATGGAACAACGGACTGGTTCCAAACTGGGATAAGAGTACGTCAAGGCTGTATATCGTCACCTTGCTTACTTAACTTCTATGCAGAGTACATCATGCAAAATGCTAGGCTGGATGAAGCACAAGCTGGAATCAAGATTGCTGGGAGAAATACCAATAACCTCAGATATGCAGATGACCCCATCCTTGTGGCACAAAGCGAAGAGGAACTAAAGAGCCTCTTGATGAAAATGAAAGAGGAGAGTGAAAAAGCTGGCTTAAAACTAAACATTCAAAAAACTAAGATCATGGCATCCAGTCCCATCACTTCATGGCAAATAGATGGGGAAACAGTGGAAACAGTGACAGAATTTATTTTGGGGGACTCCAAAATCACTGCAGAGGGTGACTGCGGCCACGAAATTAAAAGACACTTGCTCCTTGGAAGAAAAGCTATGACAAACCTAGACAGCATATTTAAAAGCCGAGATGTTACTTTAACAACAAAGTCCTTCTAGTCAAAGCTATGGTTTTTCCAGTGAGGTGAAGGTGAAGGTCAAGTCGCTCAGTCACGTCCGACTCTTTGCGAAGGTGACTTATGGTTTTTCCAGTAGTCATGTACAGATGTGAGTGTTGGACCATATAGAAAGCGGAGTGCCGAAGAACTGATGCTTTTGAACTGCGGTGTTGGAGAAGACTCTTCAGAGTCCCTTGGACTGCAAGGAGATCAAACCAGTCAATCCTAAAGGAAATCAGTCCTGAATATTCATCGTAAGGACTGATGCTAAAGTTCCAATACTTTGGCCCCCTGACGAAAGAACTGACTCATTGGAAAAGACCCTGATGCTGGGAAAGACTGAAGGCAGGAGAAGGGAATGACAGAAGATGGGAAGGTTGGATGGCATCACCGAATTGACAGACAAGAGTTTGAGCAAACTCTGGGAGTTGGTGATAGACAGGGAAGCCTGGTGTGCTGCCAGCCATGGGGTCGCAAAGAGTTGCACACGACTGAGTGAATGAACTGAACTGAACCGAAACTGTTAAACTGAACCGAAACTGTTAAGAGTAGAGTATCAAAATGCAACTCAAATTTACAGAACCCCGGGTGAAGCTCAGTAATCTGTATTTTTAATCTTTCTCCCCAGATAATTCCCATGTGCAGTAAAGTTTGAAAATTAGGGCTTTACTGAAATTGGATATTCCCCCTACCAAGCAAAAAGTAGAGCTTTTGTGGAAACTCAAGGCAAGAAAGCTAAGAGGCCGCCCCAAGGCACGATTAGAAGAGGACTGGTGTGAAAGGAAACTGAAGCCTAATCAAAGACATTAATAAGACCACAAAGAGAAAATGCTAAGGATGGAAAGTGGTCTGCATGGGGAGTGGGGGTGGAGTGGGGAGGGGAACCAAAGACCAGGAATCTGTCAATGTATTTCCAACACAGACTGGCTTAAGGGAGAGAGTTTCTTGACTGAACAACAAGGATTCTGGCCCATGTGACAGATTATTACCTTAAGAAGAATTATGTTTTTATGTACACTATTTAAATAACCTGGCAGTTGCTGAGGCAACACTTTCCACTCCTCTGAATTCCATAATAGAAGTTTACTTGATAGGGTTGGGGACACCTCTTCTCTGAGCTCTCTGGAAGAACTGGTCAATAACACTTAAGTGTTAACTGTTGCTTGGGGTCCTTTTCTACACGCCTGGGTTTTTTAAATATACACTGTTGGCACAATCTGTATTTGTTAATTTCCCATTGTTTTCATTTAAAAACTTGTCTATACATTTTAAATAGATATTGCCTTCATTTGCTGAAGCTGGGAGAAATCCTAGACCTTTTTCAAGGCCCTGATCATATGTTACCTTTCCGTCTTCTGGGCCTCTGGGCCCGGTGCTTCTCTGACACTTTGTACAGCTCTCTGTTATAGCATGAGCACGTTTATACTACAGGCAATTACTCACGGGTCCTCAGCTCATGTGTTAACTTCTTGAGAGCACAGACCATGTTTTACTGTAAAAAAGTGTTCAACAAATGATACCCAAAAGCAAAACTACCTACAAAGGGCAGAGATTCAGGGGTACAGTCAGGCCAAGATTAAAATCCAGATGCCACTGCAGATGTTTCAGTTTGGCTTACACATTTTTACTGTATTAATACTAAGAAGGATATTTACAATATTTTCAGACTTTTCAACCCCGTAACTCTATATATATGTGCTTCTATGGAAAAAAATGTTAATGTTGTCTCCCTATTTCTAACTGCTATCTGAGGGAAGAAAGATGTACACTCAGTATTGGTGTACTGGGTAAGTGAAGTTTGTTTCCAACAGAAGTTAATATTCAGTATCTAATCAAGTCTCATTCTTTAATCTAATGTTACACATAAACCATGAATGGCACAACAAAATAAATCATCTGTAATATGTTTACCGGGCTTCCCAGGTGGCTCAGTGGTAAAGAAGTCACCTGCCAATACAGGAGACTGGAGTTCAGTCCCTGGGTCAGGAAAATTCCCTGGAGAAGGAAATTGCAACTCACTCCAGTATTCTTGCGTGGGAAATCCCATGGACAGAGGAGCCTGGTGGGCTATAGTCCATGAGGTCGCAAAGAGTCAGACACGACTTAGCAACTGAACAACAATCTATTTACTAGTCATCTTCTTAAAATTGGGCTCCCCTGGTGGCTCAGGCAGTAAAGAATCTTGCCTGCAATGCAGGAGACCCAGGTTCGATCTCTGGGTCAGTAAGATCCCCTGGAGAAGGTAATGGCTAATCACTCCAGTATTTGTGCCTGGAGGACTCCATCAACAGAAGAGCTTGGCAGGTTACTGTCCATGGGGTTGCAAAGAGTTAGACGCCACTGAGCAACTAACACACACTTTTTTTAAAATTATGAAACTAATTTGTCCAAAGTAACAAAGATATCTCCCTTTGATCTGGAATAGTGTCTCAATCTAGCTTTAAGATTATTACTCACAAGTTTGTGCTCTTCCGGTGAATCTCCTTTGTCTCCATTCCCTAATCTCCCATTTTAGTAATAACAGGAAAAATAGGAGCAGCTAGCTTTCACAAGGGCTTCCTATACGCCAGAGAGAGGAATTGTGCTAATAAACACATTTAAATGCATTATCTCCACATCAACTCCATGAACTAGATATTATTATTATCATCTCCTTTTAAAGATGCATGTAGAAAGGCTGAATGACTGGTCCAAGGTAACAGTCTGTGCCACTAAGAGTTACAGTAAAGGAGAAGTCCACCGGTCTCTTAAGCTTATGCTCTTTACTGCATTAGACTTTCTCCCCTATTGTTAAAAAACCACTGGAGTCAACCTCTCAGGTAAAAGGCAAGAGAAATAACAAGAGTCCTTTGTGCAGGTGGCAGAAATAGCAGCTAAAGGAGATCAATGACAGAGTTAGAAAGTTGGGACATCTAAAGCAAAAATTTTAACAAAAGGCATCATTTCAAGTGCTTAATAGCCATGTATGGTTAGTGGCTTACCAGACTGGACAGTACATATACAGAACATTTCCATCACCACAGAAAGTTCTTTGGAGAACCCTGGTCTGGAAATGTATCTAGGGACTACTCCACAACCCTACCCCACTGGGTTAACAACACAAGGCTAAAACACATTTCAGTAGTCCCTCCCTTTAAAACAACTGCAAAATACTAACAGCATTCTCTGTGAAATTCCAGCAAAATAAGGAGTCTATCAAAACTGAAATAAAGATGTAAGCCTCAGATAAAGAAACCCATATAAAAATATACACCTACATATAGATTTAAGAATTGATAAGAGTACACGATACGCGCTCTAAAGAAGCACCCCCAAAACTGGAAATAACCTAAATGTTCATCAGGAGGAAATGGATAAATATAATGGAATACTACATAGTATTTAAAAACAAATGAACTAGGTGTATCAACACGAACAATGAATACTTTTTAAAAAGTGAAACAAGCAAGTTAATTAAACACCCAAAGACCATCTACGTAAAAATTTTAAACATAAAACAATAATGGCATATAAACATACGTAAGTGGAAGTGGAAGTTGCTCAGTCGTGTCCGACTGTTCGCAACGCCATGGACTGTAAACTGCCAGGCTTCCCTGTCCGTGGAATTTTCCAGGCAAGAATACTGGAGTTCCTTCTCCAGGGGATCTTCCCAACCCGGGATCAAACCCAGGTCTCCCGCATTGAAGGCAGACTCTTTACCGTCTGAGCCACCAGGGAAGTCCATAAACATATACAGGACAAGCATAAAACACACCAACTTCAGGAAAATAAATACCTCTGGAGGAGCAAGGAAGGGAAAAGGAGAGAGAATGTTAACCTCTAATATTCTCTTAAAATAGACAGAACTGGAACAAATATGGAGCAAATGTCAGTATTTACGAAATCTGGCTAGGGTGTTAAAGAGTGTACATTATCTTATTTTTCAAACTTATTTGAATGCCTGAAATATTTTCTAATTATTTTCAGAGGAAAGTTTCTTATATTTGAGAAGTTTACTTCCATAGAATGCTTAGTTGTTCAGTCGTGTCCAGCTCTTTGCTACTCCATGGATAGCAGCCCACCAGGCTCCTCTGTCCATGGGATTCTCCAGACAAGAATATTGGAGTGGGCAGCCATTCTCTTCTCCAGGGGATCTCACCCACCCAGGGATCTAACCCAGGTCTCCGCATTGTAGGCGGATCCTTTACCATCTGAGCCACCAAGGAAGCCCCTGAAAATCAGCACCACTATGAGCTCAGTTGGGTCCGACTCTGCAACCCCATGGACTGTAGCCCACCAGGCTCCTCTGCCCATGGATACTGGAGTGGGACTTACCACTGAACTCAATGGTTCTTCAACCATTTCTGAATATGCTACTTTCTGTATAGTCAAGAAATTTCACTATAGTAGAAAAGGTGAAATTCTGGCTTCAACAAAAGTTGAAGAATTCATTTACTAATCTCTTTTAGCCTTTGAAAAATAAAAATTTTACATAGTATTATACCTCTTTAGTTTCTTCTCCAAATAAAACGTTTCTAGAACAGTTCAGAAACATTATAAGTAACATTACCAAAGAATCTTGCTTCTTAAATATCTGGCACAAAAACTATTATGACATAAAAATCTCTTAAGTTTTCACAATGAATTAAAAAAGAATCTATCAGTCCACAGTAACACTCAAAAGAAAGGAAGGGACAGCTCTTCAAATGCTAATATATGAAAGAATGAAAAATCAGAAAAAAATCATTATGCAATCACG
The DNA here is from genome assembly GCF_027580195.1 of Bos mutus. NCBI lineage: Eukaryota > Metazoa > Chordata > Mammalia > Artiodactyla > Bovidae > Bos > Bos mutus. The sequence continues at coordinate 35,394,698 of NC_091635.1, forward strand.
AGTGTAATAACCGATTCAGGCAAGGCCTGAATGAATGCTAAAACCACTGGGTGAGAGCCTGATGGGCAATGGGATATTCTCACCATAGTATCACCTCATAAATTACCTGTTCCTTTCAAAGGGAAAGGAACCTTTAAAAGGCAGACTCAACCTTTACAAAGTGATCAAACTTATTGTCAATAATGGGACAAACTGATGACATGCCTTCTGCTGAGACGCGCAAAGGAAAACACAACATCACTTACACAGAATTCCCACCAAAAACATCTAAACTGAGTCTATAACAAGCAATCAGATAAACCCAAACAGTGAGACGCTCTGAAGACAACTGGCCTAGACAATTAAGAAATGTCATTGTTGGGGATTCCCCGGTGACCCAGTGGTTAGGACTCCATGCTTCCTCTGCTGAGGGGCTGGGTTTGATTCCTGGTCAGGGAACTAAGATCCTACAAGCTGAACGACGTGGCCAAAAAAAACAAAAAGTCATTGTCACAAAAGAACCTTTCCCTCTCCAAAAGTGACAGGACAGCTTTAGATTAAAGGAACAAAAGAGATGTCAGCTAAAAGCAACACATGACCCTTGAATGAATCCTGGATAAACAAAAAGACAAAACAGCAGTAAAGGGCAATTAGGAAAATTTGAAATGGAATATTATATCTGTGTTAAATTAAATGTCTTGAGTATGCTGCAGAATCTAGAAGTGAAATGTCATGATGCCTGCAATTTACTGTCAAACAGTTCAGCAAAAAGAAAAATTTTAAAGACTGAGAAAGTAAATATAGCAAAAATGTTTTTTAAAAAATTGGTGAATTCAAGAGAAAGGTATACTGGGTGTTCACTGTACTATTCTTTCAGCTTTTCTGCATATTTGAAATTATGTAGTGTTTAGAAAACATGTTCTACAGTTTCTTACTTTTAACTGCTTCAATGATTTGTTTTAATTTTTTTCAATACATAAGCTAACAGGAAGCATCATGTTATAGTCTAAATATAGACTAAGATTAAATAAGGTTATTAAATTAACTGCAAACTCAACACCAACTGACAGGTGAGACAGAAAGTGCTATAACGTGTCACCTGTCTTATCCAGCCTGTCTCTGAAAACATCTGACATATTTGGCCACAACACCCTTCTAAACTTCCTTCTGCCAAACGATTCACTGTCCCTGACTGGTGTTCCTCTGCCACACATCTCTCTTAATTCCCCAAAGTTTAGTCCTCAACAGATTCTCCTGCTTTCCCTTAATTATCAGTGGACTCAATTACCACCCAAATATCAATGACTTCTAAATGCATTTCTCTACCCAGACCTCTCTTCATAACCCCAGAGACATTATTTCCAACCAACCCCCTACTAGCTATTTTCAACAGGATGTCCCAGGTAGAAAATGAAAACAAAAAGGGTTCATAAAAGTTTCAGGTCAGTTCAGTCGCTCAGTCGTGTCCGACTCTGCGACCCCATGAATCACAGCACGCCAGGCCTCCCTGTCCATCACCAACTCCCGGAGTTCACCTAGACTCACGTCCATCAAGTCAGTGATGCCATCCAGCCATCTCATCCTCTGGTGTCCCCTTCTCCTCCTGCCCCTAATCCCTCCCACCATCAGAGTCTTTTCCAATGAGTCAACTCTTCGCATGAGGTAGCCAAAGTACTGGAGTTGCAGCTTTAGCATCATTCCTTCCAAAGAACACCCAGGACTGATCTCCTTTAGACTGGACTAGTTGGATTTCCTTGCAATCCAAGGGACTCTCGAGAGTCTTCTCCAACACCACAGTTCAAAAGCATCAATTCTTTGGCGCTCAACTTTCTTCACAGTCCAACTCTGACATCCATACATGACTACTGGAAAAACCATAACCTTGACTAGACAGACCTTTGTTGGCAAAGTCTCTGCTTTTGAATGTGCTATCTAGGTTGGTCATAACTTTCCAAGGAGTAAGAGTCTTCTAATTTCGTGGCTGCAATCACCATCTGCAGTGATTTTGGAGCCCCAAAATATAAAGTCTGACACTGTTTCCACTCTTTCCCCATCTATTTCCCATGAAGTGATGGAACCAGATGCCATGATCTTCGTTTTCTGAATGTTGAGCTTTAAGCCAACTTTTCCACTCTCCTCTTTCACTTTCATCAAGAGGCTTTTTAGTTCCTCTTCACTTTCTGCCATAAGGGTGGTGTCATCTGCATATCTGAGGTTATTAATATTTCTCCCAGCAATCTTGATTCCAGCTTGTGCTTCTTCCAGTCCAGCCTTTCTCATGATGTACTCTGCATAGAAGTTAAATAAACAGGGTGACAATATACAGCCTTGACGTACTCCTTTTCCTATTTGGAACCAGTCTGTTGTTCCATGTCCAGCTCTAACTGTTGCTTCCTGACCTGCATATAGGTTTCTCAAGAGGCAGGTCAGTTGGTCTGGTATTCCCATCTCTTTCAGAATTTTCCAGTTTATTGTGATCCACAGTCGAAGGCTTTGGCATAGTCAATAAAACAGAAATAGATGTTTTTCTGGAACTCTATTGCTTTTTCCATGATCCAGCGGATGTTGGCAATTTGATCTCTGGTTCCTCTGCCTTTTCTAAAACCCACCTGAACATCTGAAGTTCACGTATTGCTGAAGCCTGGCTTGGAGAATTTTGAGCATTACTTTACAAGCGTGTGAGATGAGGGCAATTGTGCGGTAGTTTGAGCATTCTTTGGCATTGCCTTTCTTCGGGATTGGAATGAAAACTGACCTTTTCCAGTCCTGTGGCCACTGCCGAGTTTTCCAAATGTGCTGACATATTGAGTGCAGCACTTTTATAGCATCATCTTTCAGGATTTGAAATAGCTCCACTGGAATTCCATCACCTCCACTAGCTTTGTTCATAGTAAGCAAAATTTTTAAATCCTTAAATTAAACAAACATTTTGTAATGATAAAGGATGCAGTCTACAATGAAGATATAGAAGTCATGAACAACTTAATAAAAAGCAAATATGACTGAACTGTGTCAGTCCTCAACTTTCAGCCTTTCAGTGGTCCCCACCGTACTTGGATTACAATCCAAACTCCTTCCTGAGACCCAGAAGGCCCTCCGTGAGGTGGGCCCTGCCGACTGCTCCAACCTCAGCCACCCTCCCTTCCTTTCGGCTTCAGTAACACTGGCCTCCTGGACCTCGCAAAGCTTTCTGCCTCCCCACAGCTGTTCTCTCTGTCTAGGATACTCCCTCCCACTCCTTCAAGCAGCCAGCTCCTCATTCATTCAAATCTTTTCCCTCATAGTATTTTATCACATTTTCAACTCTTAAGAGTTTCATTCAATTAACATATGCCTCCACTAGACTGAAACTGCCACAATGGCCAGGACAATTTTTGTTGAACTTGTCAGGCCTAGTACTTATGACAGTGCTTGGCCCGTGGTAGATTCCTGAGTTAGCTGCTGCATGAATTAATAAACAAAATAAACTGGCATCACACAATCAAACAACATAAAGCACAACTATAAAAACTCCAAGGAGAACCAGACAGAAACAGAGTAGTAGCAAGAGCCTTTAAGACACTTCTTTTTTGAACCTTAACGGATGTAGGAGACTGAAAGGTGAACGCAGGTCATAAATTCAAGTGTCCACAAAGAGGAAGTGGAACAGTGAAGCGCACAGTCAGAGGCAATCTACAGGGCCCAACCAGAACTAACCTCATCAAAAAAAGGTGGGAACTATGAGCCAGCAATCCCACTACTGGGCATATACCTGAGAAAACCATAACTGGAAAAGACACGTGCGCCCAGTGTTCACAGCAGCACACTTCCAACAGCAGGACATGGAGGCAACCTGGATGCGCATCAACAGGCGAACGGCAGAGAAGATGTGATACAGACGGACAGGGGAACACTGCTCGGTCATGACAAAGAACGAACAATCTGAGTCCGTTCCAGTGAGGCGGATGAATTTAGAGCCTCTAATACAGAGTGAAGTAAGTCAGAAAGAGAAAAATAAACATAGTATACTGACATATATACATGGAACCTAGAAAAGTGGTATTGATGAGCCTAACTGCAGGGAAGGAACGGAGATGCAGATAGAGCGAATGGACTTCTGGACACAGTGAGGGAAGAAAAGAGCGGGACGAAAGGAGAAGGTAGCATAAATACACCACCCTGTGTAAAACAGATGGCTGGTGAGACGGTATGGGAGTACGCAGGGAGCCCAGCCTGGTGCTCTGTGACGACCTAGAGTCGTGGGGTAGGAGGAAGGGAGGGAGCGGATGTATGTATAATCATGGCTGATCTGTGTTGTTGTACGGCAAAAACCAACACATTTAAAGCAATTTTCTTCCAATTAAAAAAAATTTTTAAAGGTGGGACTGAGTACAATAAATAAAATTGGTGATGATATACGAGAACCATCACAGGTACGGAAGCTATTAAAATGATGCTAATGAAGTCTAAACCCTGAGTGTAAGGACAACTGTCAAAGAATTACTGAACACCAAAACTAAATCAAAAATAGGAAAAAAAAAAAAAAAAAACAGAAAACAAACCAATAATGATAGGAGAAACTGAGGAAGAAGTCAGTGAACTCTTATCCGTAGAACAGCTCAGATGGTTTTCAATATATTTCAGAGGGCAGAAAAGGAAAATATTTTAAAAGTCCTTTTTAAAAAATCCAGGATAACAGTGACACCAAAACCTAACAAAGAGAAGCACCTTCCCTTCCACAAAAGAAATGATGGGCCAATCATAGTTATTAAACTAAAATTTAAAATACATTTTAAAAATGGCAAATAAGGTCTTCCCTGATGGTCCAGTGGTTAAGAATCCACCTTGCAATGCAGGGGACACTGGTTCAATCCGTGGTCCAGGAGGATCCCACATGCCGTGGGGCAACTAAGCCCCCTGGGCCACAACTCCTGAGCCCACACGTCGCAACTACTGAAGACCCCACACCTACAGCCTGTGCTCTGCAACAACAGAAGCCACCACTATGAGACGCCCCCCCACTGCAACGAAGAGAAGCCCCCCACGCATAGCAACTAGAGAAAGCCCCCCACTCACTGCAACGAAGAGAAGCCCCCACTCACAGCAACAGAGAAAGCCCCCACGCACTAGAGCAAAAAGCCCCCACACACTGCAATGAAGAGAAGCCCCCACTCACCGCAACTAGAGAAAGCCCCATGCACTGCACTGCAACACTGCAACGAAGAGAAGCCCCACTCACCACAACTAAGAGAAAGCTAGAGAAAGCCCCCACGACTGCAACTAGAGAAGCCCCCACTCACTGTGACAAAGAGAAGCCCCCCACTCACACAGCAACTACAGAAAGCCCCCCACACACTGCAACTGTGAAAAGAGAAGCCCCCACTCACAGCAACTACAGAAAGCCCCACAGAGAAAGCCCCCACACACCGCAACTAGAAAGCCCCCACAACAAAACAAAGAGAAGCCCCCCCACTCACTGCAACTAGAGAAAGCTCGTGAGCATCAGCAAAGACCCAGTGCAGCTAAATATGAAAATAAATAAATCCTTTTTTAAAATGGCAAGTAAAATCCAGAAGCATACTATGTTTAAGTATCTATGAAAAATTACAGAATAATACATACTTTTTAATCCAGCAATTCCCTTTCTAAGAATTCACCATATAACATATGTACATATACATTCATTTTGGTACTGTTTGCAACAGCCAGAAGCTGTAAATAATTTAAACATCCACCAATAAGGAACTGACTAAAATAAAAAGACTATTATATTGTACTTCCGCACAAGGGAACACCATGCAGCTCCTAAGAAGAATGTGGCCCAAAGCCAAGTCAAGATGGCATAAGCTCACTAGAGCCAAGGGTTCCACCAAGCTGCAACTAAAACCTCTGGACAGAGTAAAGAAGAAGCAACCACCAAAGCACTGGGGGCTGGGGGCGGGGTGGGGGGTGGGGTAAAAGCACAAGGACTGGCTAGGAGAGTCGAAACTTAGAGGAAGCAACAACCAACAACAAGCAGAGGCTTGTTTCCCTATTTTTTCTCCTGGAATAGAAGCAGCTCACAGTGGATCGTGGCAAGAAACATGAACAGAAAAAAACACAGAGAAACCCTGTCTTTCGGGCAGAAGACTGACGAAAGGGTCCCCCGGAGCTGAAGAGTAAGAGGGAAACCCCAGGTTTGTGATTTTACTCCCCCCGCCCTTTCTGGCCCCTGCCTCAAGGGAGGCTCAAATTACAGAAACTACAAAGAAATCACATCTTTCTGGCCAGATCAAGCAAAGGGGGCCCCTGCAAGCCATAGTATGGAAGGATCCCAGAACATACAGCTGAGGGAAAACCTACAAACAGCAATAGAAAACAACAATACGCACAAGAGAACAATAATTCAAATAAGTGCAAAGGGTGGAACAGCTTTAAAGTGCTTACAGAAGTATCAACCCAGAATTCTATAACCTTCAAAAATACCCTTCAACAATTCAGGAAAAATTAAAACATTTCACATAAAGAAAAACTACAAGAATTTGATGCCTGAAATCCTGCTTTAAAACAAATGGTAAAAATAGTAAAACAAACAGAAATAATACCAGAATGAAAACTGGACTTTCAGGAACAAAGGAAGAGCAACAAATTAAAAAACAAACAAAAAGGTAGTTTCAACTCTTAAGCGCTTTGAAATACGTATAATGGTTGAGAGCGAAAAACTGTCACAACGTCCAGTGGGGCTTTCAGTGTAAACAGAGGCTGATACAGAAGGCCGACTGTACTGCGCCACCTTATCAGGGGACTTGACATCTGGAGATGTTGATTACCTGCAGGGGTCCTGGGAATCAGTCCCCCATAAATAAAAAGGGCCAACTATAGACATACATGTGACAGCATTGGGGACGGGACTAGGATAAGTGAACCTCTGTGGTTCTGACACTTTATTTACCTACAGGAATAAAAAACTAAGTAGGTAAGTATTTTGCAATTCCTAGAGGAACCACTAAAAAAGTAGCACAGATATAACCAAAAAGCTAATAAATTAAAATAGGACAATATTCAACTAATGCAAAAAGGAGGCAGGAAAGAGAGGAAACAGAGGAACCAAAAGAAAAAGAAAAAAGATGGGAATTCCCTGACGGGCCACGGTCCAATGGTTAGGACTACAGCCCTTTCACTGCCGAGGGCCAGTGTTCAATCCCTGGTTGGGGAACTAAGATCCCACAAGCCCTGCAGTGCAGCCAAAAAGAAAAAAATAAATATATTTAATGTAAATAATCTAAATTCACTGTCATAAGACTGGATTAAAAAACAAACAAGGAACCCCTTTAAAATATGACATAGTAGACTTAAAAGTACAAGGGTGGAAAAAGATATACCATGCTAACTCTCTATTCAAAAAGAGTGAAGCTGAATTTGTTATATTAATATCAAGCAGTAGATTTTAAGCAAAGACTATTACCAGAGTAAAGAAGGTCATTTCATAATAATAAAGAGGTCAAATAATCAAGAAGGCAAACAACCATAAATGTTTATGAATCTAACAACAGAATCACAAAATACATGAAGTATAAACATACAAAACTGCAAGGAGACAGAGAACAAATCTGTGACAATGCTTGTAAATTTCAACACTCCTCTCTTAGTAATCAACAGAACAAGTAGATGGAAAATCCACAAGGATATGGAAGACTTTAACAACAGTATCAACACACCTGACCTAATTGACATTTGAGGAACACTCTACCCAACAGCAGCAGAATCTTCCTTCCTTGTACATATGGAACAGTCACCTAAACAGACAATATTCTGAGTCATAAAACAAATCTCAAATGATTTCATTTTTTAAACATTTAGTCATACTCTGACATATGAAGTTAAATAGAAGCCAATTTTTATAGTAGCCAAGACTTAAGCAACTTAAACGGCCACCAAGAGATGAATGGATAAAGATGTGGTAATATATACACAACAGAGTATTCTTACTCAGCCATTAAAAAAAAGAAAAGAAACAATGCCATTTGAAGCAGCATAGATGAACCTAGAGATTTATCAGACTAAGTGAAGTTAAGTCAGAGAAAGACAAATATTATAAAACACCACTTCTATGTGGAATCTAAAAAAATAATACAAATTAACTTGTTTACCAAACAGAAACAGACTAACAGACATACAAAACAAACGTATGCTGACCAAAGGGGAAAGGGGGTAGAGATAAATGGGAGTATGGGATTAACAGACACACACCATCATACATAAAATAAACAAGGATTTACTGTATAGCAGAGGGAACTGCATTCAATATCTTGTAATAACTATAATGGAAAAGAATAAAAAAGAAAAAAAAATTGATACACTGAATATACTGATTACTGAATCACTTTGCTACACACCTGAAACTAACACAATATTGTACATCAATTATACTTCAATTAAAAAAAAGAAAATTCAGCTTGGAAAAGGAAACATAAAACCATCTCTATTTGCCAGACTACATGATTACCTATGTAGAAAATCCCAAGAAAACCGCCACCCCCGCAAAAATCTACCAGACTAGCAGTTGAGTTTAACAAGGTCACAAAGATCAATACACAAAAATCAATTATATTTTTATTATAACAATTAATAAGTGGAAATTCAAATTCTTCTTCTTCTGGTCGTACCATGAGGCATGCGGCATCTTAGTTTTCCAATCAGGGATCAAATCCTGCCCTCTGCGTTGGACGCACAGAGTCCTAACTACCGAACCACCAGGGAAGCCCCCACGTTCAAATTAAAAAAAATAAGCACCAGATATAATAGCACCAAAACTCATGAGAGATTTAGGTACAACGGAATAATATGAACAGGACCAGTATGATTAGAACAACAAAAAAAAACAGTGATGAAAGAGATCAAAGACTTGAATTAATGGAGAGACAAAATGTGCTCATGGATTAGACAGTTAAAAGAAAGAAACACAAGCCACAGACCAGAAGAAACTGCAAGCACATTACACAAGCAACAATGCACTTAAATTCAAAACCAAAATGAAATATCCCTATATGCTTACAGCAAAAGGCAAAAAAGTCATAGCGTAACAATTAACAGTGAAATATTAGCATCAGTCTCATTGAATTTAGAAAGAACACGAAGATGCTTCTCATTTCAACTAGTATTTAACATTGCTTTGGAGATGGTAGGTAATGCAATTTGAAAAGGAAAAAAAAAAAGGAGAAATAAACATAAGAATAGCAGATGTATGCACATGATTCACTTTTGAAAATGATGCAACTTTATTCCTGGAAAATCCAACCCAACAAATAAGCTATTAGAAACAATCAGAAAAGAGGTGGCTAAATACAAAACTGATCTTTAAAATCCATGACTCCATGAGAGCAGACATTTTCATAGACACATTATTTAAAGACATACTAAGATCTCATGGGATAAGGGAAAAGATTATGCATTATCTAGTTTTTGTTTTTTTTAAAAGGTACATTTCTATGCACAAATAAGTATTCCTCATATAAATACACACACATCCACACAAAGCTGGTTATGTAAGGAGTGACCAAACTATTAGTGCTATCTTCTGAGTCTTCTAAGTTTTCTGTAGTTCTTTCCTGATAAAAAGTAAAAATTAAAAACTGAAGTTCTTACTAGACTTTCAACTGGTATTTTAAAAATTCAAAGGTCTTTTCCTAACCTAGTTATCCAAATCACAGATGAATGGACCTCAAGAGCTCAGAAAGGGGTTGGCAAACTGGCCAGCCAAAGGCTGTTTTTATAAATAAAGTTTTATTCAAACACAGCCATGCTCGTCTCCAGTTGTTATCATGCTACAATGGCAGGGTTGAGTAGTTACAGCAGAAACAGTCTAGCCCACAAAGACCACAATATTTACTATCCAGCACTTTATAAGAGAAAGTTTGCCAATTCCTTGCCCACTAGGATCATCTAGTCACAGAGGAATGGCTTCTAGAAGGTCAAATTCAAGCTAAGGAGCAATAAAGAATTCCATTCCCACTTGGTCAGATAACTGTCAGAGACATAGTTCAGGAGCTAAACCTCAGGCTCTCGTATTACAAGTAAGTATATTTACCAATAAATTGATGAGGAAAGGACTTTGGGCCTAGTCTATATCCAAGAACACCTGCTAAAGATCTGAGTAAACTTCGGTAAGTTCCAGAAAAAATCCACTTAAAAGCCACATAAACACAGATTGGGGAAGGTCTAAAAACAAATAGGTAATGAGAGTATAACCTGGCTCAGCCTATTAAATGCGACCCAACAATCTTATCTTAGGGATCTACCTTATAGAAACACCAGTCTGGGTGACTAAAGATACATCTCTAGCACATTTAGAACAGCACTGTCTGTAAAAGCAAAAAGGGCCTAAAATTCCAAAGGGCTAGCTTTTCAAGGCAAATAAACTTTAACACCAATTGCAATTATGCACTATTAGTAAAGGGGAAAAAAAAGGCCACTTCACATCTTTAATTCACTTGGACTCTGCAGCATTCAAGTTTGTGACCCCTGCCATACACAATCTCCCACGGTTAGGTTTCTCCTAAAACGCAGGGAGGATTTATAACTCAAGTTATTTATAATTAAGGACAATAATATATCTGGATAAAGGCAATCTTCCAAGTTTACAGAGAATCAGAAATCTGAGGTATTTCACCCAGATAATTCAAACTAAAAAGCTCAAATATGTATCTGAAATTACAGTAAAATCATTTTTCAATTTTTTTATTATTTGAATAATACTTTGAAAGCAGATTATGGTCCTAAGTTGGAGAAAAGGGTAATTTATTAAGACTTCAAGGAGTGTGTGAAAGAATTCTGATGTCTAGAAGAACAGGGAAAACTGCACTGATAGGAAAGTTTAACATTTTATTAGCTATTTTAAATGCCAGACTATCTCCTCAGACAAGTCTTGATATAGCCATGCAAGCATTAGAAGGAAAAAGGACAAGATGAGAAATTCCTCACAGATTAATGTGTGCGTTTCTGAAATGCTTTTTAAGTTCCATAAATAGGATATACTATAAACAGACCTCAAAGGAGGCAACGTTAGCATACTGAAATCAAGGAGGAAGCCATGACAGTAAAACGCAGAAAGTGCACCTACTGAACACAGTCATTCAGCATGAATCACTCGGCCAGGCAGTCTCCCAAGTGAATGAATTCTAGGGCACATCCATGAGGACAGAAGAGTCTAAGCATCAGGTTTCTTGGCAAATGTGCTGAGGCTCCATAATTGCAATTTAACATCACTTTAATAACAAAAGAATCCCACCCCAAAAGTGATGTCTTTTCCTTGAAAACTATTAAAGTAGTTAAGTCATTTGTCCAGAGACTCCTGAGAAAGAGGTTTTATACAGAACTCAGACAACTGAAGGCAATGGCACCCTACTCCAGTACTCTTGCCTGGAAAATCCCATGGATGTAGCCTGGTGGGCTGCAGTCCATGGGGTCACTAAGAGTCGGACACGACTGAGTGACTTCACTTTCACTTTTTACTTTCATGCACTGGAGAAGGAAATGGCAACCCACTCCAGTGTTCTTGCCTGGAGAATCCCAGGGATGGGGGAGCCTGGTGGGCTGCCGTCTATGGGGTCACACAGAGTCAGACATGACTGAAGCGACTTAGCAGCAGCAGCAGCAGCAGCAGCAGCAGCAGCAAACTGAGATGACCTCTCAGTACTCAGTTCACAAACCAACTTTCAGACTTTTACAATACGGAATTCTCTTAGTTGTCAAACTAAATGTCTCATCTAAAAATCTCTGAAGAATTTTAATTCTTTTTTCCCTTCTTACATCTATGACTTCACTTAATTTTCTCAGGACCATGACAGATTTTTTTAAAACTAAAGGTTAGCTGACTGTCTCTCCTCTTTCCCTCCCAGAAAGAACAACAAATGATGCCATCTTCCCAAAGACGAGTCCAAATCTCACTCCAGAAATTCAACACCATCACATGGACAAATAATGCTTTGCTGACAGGCTTAACAGAGAACCACAGTCAGAGTGCGGGGGCTAACCCAGGCCACGCAGGATTCAGAGCAAATACAAAGCCAGAGGAAAAGGGATAAACTCCCACAGTCTAGCAGAAGCAGACCGACTACAACAAACCACTCAGCCCAAGGGAACTTTCTGTGATGGTAAGAAATGACCCAAATGTTCTACATCCCGTGCTCCTGGGCATGGGAAATGTAGCTAGTGCCAATGAAGAACTGAAGTCTGAATTTTACTTAATTTAAATAGCCCCACATGGCTAGTGGCTGCCATACTGGACAGGGCAAAACTAAGAGTGAAAAGAATCCAGGTTTTTTTTTTTTAACACGCAATTCAACAATTACCGGTGCTGCCTACTGCATACTAGAGACAGAGGTGGTGCTGAGAGGCGAGAGATGAATGAGACCCTCCCTGCTCTAACGCAGGCTCTAACCAAGGAGACAGCCACATAATTACAGTCCATTTCAGCAGAATGTCTTAACAAATATAGATAAAATGATGGGGACTTCCCTGGTGGTCCAGTGGCTAAGCTCTGTGCTCCTAATGCAGGGGGCCTGGGTTCAATCCCTCTCAGGGAACTGGATCCCACATGTCCCAACTAAGAGTTGTCGTGCTGCAACTAAGACCTCGTGTAGCCAAATAAATAAATACTTAAAAAAAAAAAAAAAAAAAAAAAAAAAGGTGTAATGATGAAGGGATTGAATAATCCTCCCTAAATGTTTATGGACTTAATAACAGAACCTCAAAATATTAATACATGAAAACTTAACAGAATTCCAGAGAGAAATAGGCAAATCTGTGACAGTAATTGTAGACGTCAACATTTCTCTCTTGGTAATCAACAGAACAGGCCGGTGGAAAATTAGCAAGGATACAGAAGACCTTTACACTGCAACCAGCCTAACCTGACTCTTCAGGAACACTCTACCAACCAGCAGAAGAATGCACCTTCTTTCTAAGTACACTTGGAACATTCACCTAGACAAACAACATTTGGGGGCACAAAACAAACCTTTAAAGATGCTTTACAAAAGTACAGTCATATGAACACAATGAAATTAAGTTAGAAAAAAGTAACAGAAAGAAAGACACCTCTGAAAACCCTCAAATACTTGGAAACTGAACAATATATAAATGCATACAGTCCTGGGGGGGTAGGGGAGAGATAAAAGAACTCAGTCCCGCCTAAGGACAAGGGAATGGTGACCAGAGAAGGCAAGCTGGGTAGGCTATGGATGGCTGACTGGGAGTGAACCATCACAGCAGTGAGTAACTGGAAGGTGTGTGAGGGGAGGCCTTCCTGGGGGGTGCAATGGTAAAGAATCTGCCTGCTAACGCACGAGACACAAGACATACAAGTTCAATTCCCGGGTCAGGAAGATCCCCTGGAGTAGGAAATGGCAATCCACTCCAGTATTCTTGCCTGGAAAATTCCACAGACTGAGGAGCCTGGCGGGCTACTGTCCACGGGGTCACAAAGAGTCAAGACATACTGAGCAACTGAGCACAGCACAGAAGCACAGTGTGAGGGGAACTTTTACAGAGAAATTCAGTACTGCTTGACAGTCAAATTTAAGGTGAAGAGAAATAAGTTGTGAACAAAAAAACAAAGGAGATTTAGAAGTCAAGTCAACTTTGACCATACCCCATCTAACCCGTCTATCACCGAGATGTGTCATTCTAAGTCCTAAATTACTGGGTTGGCCAAAAAGTTTGTCTGGGTCTTTCTGTACGATGTTATGAAAAAAACCAAATGAACTTTTTGGCCAACCGAGTATTTTTTTTAATATTTCTCTCCAAGGTACAAAATCTATCACCTGGTTTATTTCAGCTGCCTAATTTCCTTCATTAATTCTTATCCAACTCCAATTCATCCTCTAGCCTATAGCCAAAGGGGGAGAACACTCATCTGATCACATCACTCTGATCCTTCATGGTTTTCCCTCCAGTCTATTTCATGCAATGATCATATGGCCTAGAGTCCTCTTTCCCTTCCCCTACCCCAGCTGCTTCAATTCTGAACTCAACTGTCACCTCTTTAAGGAGGCTTTTGTGACAGCCCCCCATACACACACACCACAAAGTCACTGTTACTCGCCCCCTCTGGAAGCACTTCTCTCACTGATACACTGGCTACCTTCCCCTGTGGATTCAGGGCAGGGGCCACATCTGCTTTGTTTGCGGCTTTATCTCACAGAGTGCTTGGAACACAGCAGGTTCTCAACAGGTATTTTTTAAATAAATGAACAATTCAGCGAAGCAACAGAACATGAGGCCGGCAGAGGAAGCAAAAGTCAAGTCAGAACTATCCACATACACTAACACACATACTCATTTTCCCACAGAAGATTTATAAGAAAGGGCATAACATGGTCAGCTTTGTCTCAGAGCAGAGCAGTATGTACCTGGAAGATGGAAACGAGAGATGAATGGAAAAAAGGAGACCAGGCAGGCAGGCTGGTTCCTTGAGAGACCAAGTACAGGATAAAGAAGGCCTGATTCAGGTTACCATTAGCACGGATGGACAAGAGAACTGAAAGATATTTAAAAGAGACATAAGATGTAAACTGAACAAGAGCTGGTGACAAGCCTGCAAATGGAGGGTGAGGCACAGGGAGGAATCTGTCACTTCCTCACTTCTGACTTGGGCAATTCAGTGGGCAGTGCCATTATTAACTGAGAAGGAAATGGGAGGTCGGGAGCAGTCATTAAAGCATGAACTCTATTTGGAACATGTGGAATTAGATGTGCCTATAGGACTTCCAAGAGGGGTTCAAGAAGGAGTCACTCATCCATGAGTTAAAACACAGGAAGGAAACCATGACTTCAGAGATGTGGGTGTCAGAGGCCACAGAGGTATTAGATTTTATGAGTAATATTAAAAAAAAAAAAAAGCAAATGAGAGCTTTTAACCCACTGAATGCAAAGCTGGTTTATAAATAACCAGTGCTGGTGAAATAGACACTTTCATACACTGCCAGTGAAAATGCATTTTTTATTATAAAGTATCTATACATGTTATATATAAATGAGGCTTCCCAGGCGGCTTAGTGGTAAAGAACCTGCCTGAATAATGCAGGAGACGTGGGATCAATCCCTGGGTTGGAAAGATCCCTTGGAGTAGGAAATGGCAACCCACTCCAGTATTTCTGCCTGGAAAATTCCATGATCAGAGGAGCCTGGTGGGCTACAGTCCATGGGACTGCAAAGAATCGGACATGACTGAGCGACTGAGCACGCACGCATGTTATATAATATTTATAATACATCAGGAATACATATAAAGCCTTAAAAAAAAAATCAGGAATGTGAACTAAGATTAGGGTAAAGGTTTAGTCACTACGAGTAATCACAGCAAACACACTCAACCCTCCATATCCAGGAGTTCGGCATCGGAGGACTGGAGTCTTGGGCACCAGCAGACTTCAGTATCATGGTGAGGGGTCGGTCCTAGAGCCGACCACCCACAGATACTAAGGAATGACTGTACAGTAGAGCTTAACTATTTGGTAAAGCCTTAGGACAGAACCTTATTTTATATCAGCCCCCTCCTGTTCCCCCAAAATTTTATACACCAAAGCCAGATTACTTTTTCAAAAAGCTCAGCTTTATCATGACACATTCCAGCTTTAAAACATTCAATGACTCCCCACTGCCTACTAAGTACAATTTCCTCAAACTGGCATTTATTGAAGTTGGACCAAAATATAAACTCCACTTATCTGCAGTCTTGTCTGAATGTGCACGTTCCTCTCATCTGGTACCTTTCAGCTCCCTTTTCTCTTCCTGTTCCATCTCCACCTGGAGAAATCCTACCCAACTTTCGAGACATATCTCAAATTTAACCTTGCTCTTGACCCCATTTCTGACCTCCCAAATAGAATATGACTTCTCTCCCTAATTTGTTTTTCTTACAGCATTTACCATGGCCTGCCCTATGTTATTTTATATTTATGTACTGTGTTATTATTCACTCTTGAGAACTCCTGGGAATAGGGGCCGATTTATCCATCACTGGGTGTCATGAAGGTTTTTAACACATTACCTTGCACTCTGAGTAAGTATTAGGTTAAGCTATTTTTAAACTGTTTTGTAGAGAAATACTTAATGTGACTTCACTTTACACACAATTAATATGTAACATGAACTACTATCCTTTTCTTCTCAACACTTGGTAAATTGACAACAAAGAAGTACAAAAGATAAAAACATACCAGAACAAAGAGAAAAGAACCACAGTGAGACATCGCCTCACACCTGTCATTGTGGCTATTATCAAAAAGATAAGAAGTAACAAGTGTTGGTAAGGATGTGGTAAAAAGGAAACCCTTGTCCACTGCTGGTGGGAATATAACTTGGTGAGGCCACTATGGAAAACAGTATGAAAGTTCCTCAAAAAATTAAAAGTAGAATTACCATATGATCCAGCAATTCCACTTCTGAGTATACATCCCAAGAAAAAGAAATCACTGTCTCAAAAAGATATCTACACCTCCATGTCCACTGCAACATTATTCTTTAGCTATAAGTAAATGTTTACAGCAGTTTTATTTATAATCGAGACATGAAATAGCTTTTATGTCCATTGATGGATGAATGGACACAGAAAATGTGGTGTACACACACACAATATGGAATATTATTCAGGCATAAAAAAGAAGGAAATCCTGCCATTTGTGACAACATGGACAGACCCTGAAGACATTATGCCAAGTGAAATAAAGTCAGACAGAAAAAGACAAATACAGTATGATCTCACTTATATGTGGAAACTAAAAAACAAGCCAACAAACAAGCTCATAGATACAGAGAACAGACTGATGGTTACCAGAGGCAGGGGATAGTGGGTGGGCAAAATGGGTGAAGATGAGTCAAAAGACACAAGCTTGCAGTTACAAGTAAGTCACAGACGTGTATGGTACAACATGGTAACTATGCTTAAGAAAGCGTATGTAGTGTATGTATTGTATATTTAAAAGCTGCTAACAGAGGAGATAGGAGAAGGCAATGGCACCCCACTCCAGTACTCTTGCCTGGAAAATCCCATGGGTGGAGGAGCCTAGTAGGCTGCAGTCCATGGGGTCGCTAAGAGTTGGACTCGACTGAGCGACTTCACTTTCACTTTTCACTTTCATGCATTGCAGAAGGAAATGGCAACCCACTCCAGTGGTCTTGCCTGGAGAATCCCAGGGATGGGGGAGCCTGGTGGGCTGCCGTCTATGGGGTCGCACAGAGTCGGACACGACTGAAGTGACTTAGCAGCAGCAGCAACAGAGTAGATCTCAAAATTTCTCATCACAAGAGAAAAACATGTTGTGTAACTATGTATTGATATGTTGACAGATGTTAACTAGACTTACTGTGGCGATCATTTGGCAATATATAGAAATACCAAATCATTATGTTGTATACCTGCAACTAAAATTAAGTTATATATCAATTATGGGCATGTGTATGCTCAGTCCACCAGGCTCCTCTGTCCATGGAATGTTTCAGGCAACTGGAGTGGGTTGCCACTTCCTACTCCAGGGGATCTTCCTGACCTAGGGACCCAACCTGCATCTCCTGCATTGGCAGGCAGATTCTTTACCACTGTACCACCTGGGAAGCCCTTATATCAATTATACCACAATTTAAAAAAAAGATTGCTCAGGTTTTTAACAGGGAAATTTAGTGAAGGGTGCCTACTCTAACCGTGAACTCTAGCCACCTGACCCCCAGCTTCCCAGGGTACTTGGCACTCACCCTCAGACCCCTACTTCCAGATCCCAGTAAAAGATGGAAGAAACCTTCCCTTAAGAAACCAAATAGAGGACTTTGCTTGCAATCCAGTCGTTAAAACTTGTCGCTTCCAATGCAGGGGGCACAGGTTCGATCCCTGTTCAGGGAACTAGGATCATACATGCTTCGTGGCACAGGCAAAAAAGGAAAAAAAAAAAAAACAGATTCATATGAGAATAATAGAAGTGTGAAAGAGAAAACAAATACACAAAAACAAAAACATTGATATCTGGGATCCCAGCGCCCCATTACTTCACAGTGAAACCCACCAACTGTCAAGCCATGGGCACCCACAAAGTGTGTACCCAGCGCTTCACTCCTAAATGTGAACAGCTGAGGGTCAAGAGGCATTTGAAAAGAAGCCTCCAATGTCAAAGAGGAAAAAACTAAAACATAAAAACGGAGGCTGATGAAACAAAAGAAACAAAGTGGAAAAAAAAAATCCTATAATAGAGAATTCCCTGGTGGTCCAGGGGTTAAGACTTGGCACTTCACTGCCACGGGCCCAGGTTCGATCCCTGGTTGGGAAACTAATATCCTACAACTCACGAGGTGCAGTTGACCTCCACCCAACACAAAAAAAACTATAATAAATGTCCTTAGTTAAGTGGGGATGTTGCATCCACGAAGAAAATGCTCTGAAAAAAGGAAAAGAGCTTCGGGAAACTATATAGCATAAATAATTATTATGTTAGCTGAACTTTCGAAATTTAGTAACAAGAAAACCACTCAGTGAAAAACGGCAAAATATTTCAGCAGACACTTCACCAATGATTTTCTTCACAGCAAAGAAGCACGTGAAAAGATGCTCAGCATTACCATTAGGGAAATGCAAATTAAAACCATAATGAAATATAACTCTGTGACCCCATGGACTGTAGCCCATCAGGCTCCTCTGTCCATGGGGATTTTCCAGGCAAGAATACTGAAGTGGGTTGCCATGCCCTCCTCCAGCAGATCTTCACAACCAAGGGATTGAACTCAGGTCTCCCGCACTGCAGGCGGATTCTTTACCGTCTGAGCCACCAGGGAAGCCCTGAAACATACCACTATACACCTATTAGAATGGCTAGAACCTTCATCCATTGCTGGTGAGGATGCAAAATGTTTAACTGGAAATGCTTAACTAGAAAAGAGTTTGGGGCTTCCCTGGTGGCTAAGTGGTCAAGAGTCTGCCTGTCATTGCTGGGGACACGGGTTCAATTCCTGACCTGGGAGGATCCCACATGCCACAGAGCAGCTAGGTCCACGCACCACAACTTCCTGAGCCTGTGCTCTAGACTTCAAGAGCTGCAGCTACTGAGCCCGAGTGCCGCAACAACTGAAGTCTGAGCTAGAGCCTGTGCTCCAGAACAAGAGCAGCGCCCGCTCACCGCGACTGGAGGAAAAGCTAGAGCAGTAACGAAGGCCCAGCACTGCCAAAAATAAATAAATAAAAATTATTTTTAAAAAAGAAAACAGTTTGGCAGTTTCTTAGGAAGTTAAAATACGCTTAGCATACAACCCTGTGATTCCACTCCTCTTTACCCGTGAAAAAGGAAAACTTACGTTTACACAAAAACCTCTAAGTGAATGTTTAGAGCAGTTTTATTTATAATCTCCAAAACCTAAAAACAACTCAGTTCAGTTCAGTCGCTCAGTCGTGTCCGATTCTCTGCGACCCCATGAATCGCAGCACTCCAGGCCTCCCTGTCCATCACCATCTCCTAGAGTTCACTCAGACTCACATCCATCGAGTCGGTGATGCCATCCAGCCATCTCATCCTCTGTCGTCCCCTTCTCCTCCTGCCCCCAATCCCTCCCAGCATCAGAGTCTTCCAATGAGTCAACTCTTCACATGAGGTGGCCAAAGTACTGGAGTTTCAGCTTTAGCATCAGTCCTTCCAAAGAACACCCAGGGCTGATCTCCTTTAACAACTCAAATGTTCTTAAATGGGTGAATGGATAAACCAACTGTGGTATATTCATATAATGAAATACCTAGTTGGCAACAAAAAGGAATGACCAAGACACAAGCCATATCTTGGATAAACCTCAAATGCATTATACTCGGTAAAAGAAGCCAGACTCAGAAAGCTAGATAGGTTGTAATCTCATTTATATGATATTCAGGGAAAGGCAAAACTGCAGGGACAGAAAATAGATCAGTGTGGCCTGGGGTGAGGGAGAGGAGTTGACTACTGGAGCACAGTTTAGGTGAGGTGATGGAACTGTTCTGTATTTCATGGTAGTAGTGGTTACATGACTATTTATTTGCTAAAACCTAAAGAGTCAAAACTGTACACTAAAAATGGTGAACTTACTATATATAAGTTGCACTTTAGTATTTTTTTTAAATTATCAATAATGAGAAACAAAAGATACTGTGTAAACAAACAGGATGCAAAGGAACACAGAAAATAGTTTTTAGAAATTAAACATCTGACAGCTGAAATAAAAACTGATTTAATAGAAAGCTCAGAAGAGAAAATCTCCCAGAAAGCAGACCAAATTGACAACCAGATAAAAAGAATTGAAAAAGATAAGAAATTTTACATGAACAGTCTAAAATTCCTAACATCTAACTAAAGAGAAGTTCAACAAAAGAACAGATCAAATTTGGGGGAAAATTAGCAAATAATAAAGACATTTTCTCAGAACTAAAGAGTATGAGTCTGCAGATTAAAAGGGCCCACCAAGTACCCGGGCAGAATGAGTGAAAAAGAGCCACATCAAGGGATATGCAGTCCCTTTAACTTCAGAGTACTGGGGACCATGAAAAGAGCCTAAAAGCTTTGTTGCTGTTCGGTCACTTAAGTTTTGTCTGACTCTTTGCAACCCCACAGACTGCAGCACGCCAGGCTTCCCTGTCCTTCACTATCTCCTGGAGTTTGCTCAAACTCGTATCTATTGAGTCGGTGATGCCATCCAACCATCTCATCCTGTCGCCCCCTTCTCCTCCTGCCTTCAATCTTTCCCAGCATCAGGGTCTTTTCAAATGAGTCAGCTCACCGCATCAGGTAGCCAAAGTATTGGAGCTTCAGCTCCAGCATCAGTCCTTCCAATGAGTATTCAGGGTCGATTTCCTTTAGGATTGACTGGTTTGATCTCCTTGCCGTCCAAGGGACTCTCAAGAGTCTTCTCCAGCACCACAATTCAAAAGTATTAATTCTTCAGTGCTCAGCCTTCTTTATGGTCCAACTCTTATATCCGTACATAAACTACTGAAAAAATCATAGCTTTGACTATACAGAACTCTGTCGGCAAAGTGATGTCTCTGCTTTTTAATACACTGTCTACGTTTGTCATAACTTTTCTTCCAAGGAGCAAACGTCTTTTAATTTTGTGGCTCCAGTCACCGTCCACAGTGATTTTGGAGGGATAAAAACAGGTCAGACATGAGGTAATCAGGATGGCCCTTCACCTCACAACAGCAATCCTCGATGCTGGAGCACACCAAAGCAAACCTTTCAGTGAAAGTGCTTTTTTAAATTTAGAACCCTACCCCCTGCCAAATTCTTTACCAAGGATTAGAACTGAAAAGGGCATTTTCAGATACATAATGATTTTAAAAAAAAACAAGTTTATTTATCATGCACCCACTCCTAGGAAGCAACTAGAGATTGTGCTGAAACAGACAAGTAAACCAAGGGGGCGGTAGGACCCAAGAAACAGAATCAACAGAGAAAGCAGCACAAAAAAGTTTCAGGAAACCCCCCGGCAGTGCAGCAGGCTAGTGTTCACTGCCGGGACCAGGTCCACTCCCTAGTCAGGGAACTATGATCCCACAGACTGACTGTGTGGCATGGCTAAAAAGAGAAGAAGAAACCAAGACATGGGAAAAGTTTGCTGTATATCAAGGGAAAACAATCAGTTTATTTCATCTTAGTCATAACTTCTAAAAAATATTACTAAGAACATGTTGCAGTAAATGGAATTAAACATGCACACACACACGTCCAATGGGTATCTTTGGTGGTGGGATTATAGATAATTTTCATTTTCATCTTTATATTATGTGTATTTTCCCAAAGGAATAAAACTGCACTGTTTTACAATTTTTCACTGCAATTTTTAAAAACAACTTGAGAACAGATGAGATCTCAGGGGAAGGAGGGACATAGTGAGAGGGCCAGGGGCTGGTTTGAAAACCTGGAAAACTGGGGTTTAAGGAAAAGGCAGAGGAAGATGTCTTGGAGAAGGAACTACCAGAGAGCTGATATTATCAAGAGCACTTTTTCTATTTTAACGGTAAATATCAGAAGCCAATGTATTTTTTATTATAGTTCTAGAATAAATCCGATGTTGGGTAAACTAAATGTTCTGAATGGGGAAGTTAAACGTTTAATAACCTTTTTAAAGGAGGGGGGGATAAAGCTCTAGTTTAACGTGCACTTTTACTTAAATGTGGTCTTCAAAATATTTTTCTACCCTGTGAGTCAACTGACAGTTTTCCTACAGAATAAAATACTACCTTGCTACACTGTAGGTAAGGTTCCTCTATTTTCACAGAATCTCAGCTTACAATTCAGGAACACATCAACAGACAAGAATAGCTACTATTTATTGAATCTTTACCCAGTACCAGGCACTGTTCTAGGCGTTTCACACACATTAAGCCATTCGGCTCTCACAACACACTGAATCCAGTACTACGGTATTTTACAAAAGAGGAAAGTGAGGTACAAAGACTTGAGCAAAATGCCCATCATCACAGAGCCCGGATTCATACGTTCATTCATTCATCCATGAGGATGGGTTCCAGGTCCTTCACGCTTTAATCTCTATGCTACATGCCACCTCTCTAGATCCTTGACATTCATAAAAGATTTACCTAGAATCCTGAGATTCTCATGTATCAAGATAGCCTAAGACTTCGTAGTGAGTTTATTTACACACGTGGGTGTCTCCAAAGCCTGCCACACGTGCTCACACTGACGGTGTGAAAATATGACTCCACTTACACTGCTCCTTCTCTGACAAATCTGGAATAAATTCTCCAAGCTGACCAAAAGCAATGCAAAAATCACAGATATTTTGGAAGACTTACAAACAAACTAGCTCTCATTCATCCTAAGAGAACTGTTTCAAAACAATTCCAAACAAAAAAAGTAAGTCTGGTTAAAGTGATTCTATTTAAATTGTATTTGTATCAAAAAAAAGTATTTGTAATTAGTCCAGCTATAACATTCCTAGGATATACCCAAGAGAAATGAACACATCTTGTCCAGACAAAAACCTATACATGAACATTAGCAGCAGTGTTACTCACTATAGCCAAAAAGTGGAAACAATTCAGATGCCCATGGAGTGATGAATGGATGAACAAAAAGTGGTATATCCATATAAAGGCATATTATTTAAATATAGTACTGTTACATGCTCCAAGATCCATGCACCTTGAAACCATTAATCTAAATGAAAGAAGTTATATATTGTATGATTTTTTTTCATAAGAAATTTCCATGAGAGACAAATCAACAGAAAATGAAAGTAGTGGTTGCCAGGAGATGGAGCAGGGGAGGCAGAGAACAAGGAGTGACTGCTGTGACTGTCACTGTTTCTTGTTGGGGTGATAAAAATATTCTGGAATTAGGTAGGGGTGATACATTCACAACTCCGTGAACACATTAAAAACCACTGAATAATACCTTTGTTTTAAAAGGTGAATTTTATGCTATGTATTCTGTATCTCAATAAAACTGCTATTTTAAAAATGCAACCTTTAGGGATTCCCCTGGTGGTTCAGTGGTTAAGAGTCTGCCTTTGAATGCAGGAGACAGAGGTTCAATCCCTGATCAGGGGTCCAAGATCAAACATGCCTTGGAGCAACTAAGCCTTTGCACCGTAGCCACAGAAGTCTGTATGCTGCAGCTAAGACTCGTGGCAGCCAAAGGAAGAAAATCAAAATTTAAAAAAAAAAGTGCAACTTTTAAAATGTTTTTGTATTTTTAAATGCAACTTTTATTCAATATTAGTTGAAAATAATTCAGCAATTCACATGTCCAATAAATGTTAGCTCTTACTGTTACTATTTTTTAAAATCATTCAGCAATCAAAAAACATTTGAGTAATGTAACTTAGTATCTAGAAAAATACATAAAAGAATTTGATATATACCAGTAGACAAAACAATTAAAACATTATCTTTAGCTATATGCACTTTAACTCCATCTGTATGATTTTACTTTCAATCTTTTCAAGTGCATTCTGTAAGTTTTTTCTTTTTAAGAAATGTTCTACCTCCTGAGGGTTATCATTTTAAAGGACTGAAAGCATGAAAAAAAAAATAGAAAAATAAGGGTCAGTGCTAAGCTAGTGCTAAATTATGAAGATGAGGCTCTAAGTGCCACAAGCAGGCATTCAGAGGAGAGAGATCAAGGTGATCATCAGTACTCTGGCAGGACTTCTAGGAAGAGATCCTCAGAGTGCGCTAAGGAGCAGGGAACGAGGGATCTACCCAGTGCAAAGACGGTATCTGCTAGGATCTGCCCCTGTCTTTGTTACCCAGACTACTGGTCTCCCATTACCCCCACCACCTTCTCACCCCCCACATCCCCACTCCAAGAATCTGCAGTCACAGGGAGGACGCAGTGTCCTGAAGAGGAAGAAACGGTGGACCTGAGGAAAGAAACCAGAGCTCCTGGCCTTAGTATCCCCAGTCCTGTTGCACACACACATTTCAATACCCAGCTCCACTTCCACTCATACCCCAGCAGAGTTCTGGGCCTGGGTGGTACACAAGACCATCTATCCCTGCATACCTTGGACATACCTCTCTACCACTCACAGATCACGTCGTCCAACTTTGTAATAACTCTCTGGGGCCCTCATTTTCTTTAATTCTCATGTTTAACCTCTTCAAGTACTGATACCTGCAAACAGATCTTACTAATTCCTCTTATAATCCTGAATACCTGTTGCTATTGAAAACGCTGCCATTCTTACAGAGGCCTATCTGATGAAGTCCTCTGTCTACACTTCTGATGCTGTCCAGGCTTGGAGAATTCTGAAGTACCTCCTGGACTAATGTTTCCATCCAGGGCTATAAAACCCATCCACATCCCCACCAGTTATCTGCCTTCTTTCAATCAGAACAGAAGCAACGCTAAATTTCCTGACATCCCACTGAAATCATATCCACTTGTTTCTATATCTTCTGACTGATCCTCAATAACCACAAGTGAAATAGATCTGAAATAGACTGGAGAGAAAAGAAAGGGCTTCCGGTGTCACCTCTCCATTAATTTTCTCAATTTGCAGAGGGGGAAGAGCTGGCTAAATCAGCGATTTAATAGTATCCGTGATTTAATGTGCTTTTGTTTCACGCTCCTTGCATAGTGCTGATAGGAATATAGCACATCCCTCGGGTGGTCCAGAAATGAAAAATGACTGAGGACCACTGATCTAGCCCAATCCTTACCCAACAGATGAGGGAGAGAGGAAAAATGCTGTAGCCCGGTTCTCTAACTACCGCCCAACAGTTTCTTATTCATATACTCAGGCTCTTGCTAGAGGAGGTTACTTAAGACTGCCCACACTTGAAAGTCAGTGCCCTGGTTTATGCTACTCCCTCCCTGCCTCTGTCCATCCTCACTAGCTACATGTCCATCCACACTGGCCACATCCCCATCCTCACTAGCCACATGCCCATCCCGGAAGCAGACATCCATACCAACTCCCCCATATAGCTTATGAGCCCGCCCTCCTTTAACTCTCCACAGTACTTTGTATCTATCTCACTGGTAGCAATCAGGAATCCCAAGCATACTGAAAAGATATTTGCTTGAAACTGGTGGGAATAAATATCGTCGAACGGGTAACAAATTCTTCTTCAGATAAATCGACAGTGCATTCATGGCACCTGTGCCACCCATCTCAACTGTCACAATCTTAGAGGACATAAATCACTAATTCTCCCAGGACAACACCAGGGCTTCTATTTTCTGAAGTCACCAGAAGTTCCGAATTTCAAAATTAACAGCTAAGTATTCTCATAAGTCCCACACAAGTTAAATGCAAGAACGGCTCTGTTTTAAAGTCTGACTTAACTTTCTTGAATTAGCAAACACTTGATTTCAAGCTACTGTCAGAATTTTACCAAATGCCTATGCAAAACATTTTCTATACAATTCTTCTCAATGTACCTCAAAAGTATGTCATAAAACCTACTGTCTGAAATAATTCTAACTTTTAACAATAAAAATACTAAAAGCCTTATGCAACCAAATGCTTTAAACTTAAGCAAAACTAGATGATTTCAAATTTTTATTAACAAGTTGCCATCCCTATAGTAACGTCTTTCATGTGAGGACCTTACATACCCATTTAAATTTTTTCTTCATTAAGAAGAAAACATTTCACCACCACTGAAAACTTGTTTAAATCTTTGGTTTTAGAAAACTAATCTAGTAACATCAACCAATGTCCTTGCATCAACAGGTATATTACCTACGAAGTACTCAATATATGAACAGATGAATGAGTAATTTCTTATACTAAGTATATAAGTATATCAAGTATAATTTCTTATTCTTATGTTAGTACTTAAGCCAACATTCTAGTTTACAAGACTTAATCAACTTACTCTAAATTACCAGGAAAGTATATTCCTCTTTTCAGTCTTGACAACATAGGTGGATTCGAATCCACCAAATGTATTTATTTATGAACTTCTGGGATATCTTAAACCAGTTCTAGACCATTTTTCCTTCCAAAGCATATACACACATATACACATTTATCTAGAAGTACACCGAATAAAACAAATGAAACAAGGGCTTAGCCTAAACAACTCACTATCATGAATTGTTATTCCAAGCAAGTGGACATATTCTAAAAGTTCAGGATGTAAAATGTATCATCTCTTTCACCATAATCTTGAGAAATAATGTTTCAAAAGTAAAACATCTAACAAGTTAACACCACATCTAATAAAGAAAGGAAAATGCCTGGCAAGCAATATGAAACAGCAGCTCAAAACACACTAACTCTGCTACTATAAACTGGTCAAACTATCAAAATCTAATTAGGCCAATTTTTTAGCTTCCCACATCCAAAATATTTAGGAATCATGGTACCCAATGGAGAATCAGCACAACTTCATCTATTACAAGTTCTCACCTACTAACAATCATTTGTCCAACCAACCTTCGATGAGCACCTGCAGTGTGCTCGAGGCACTGCTCTAGGGACTACAGGAGCTGGAAGATTAGTATAAGGATATATAACCCTTAATTTCACATCAAGGTGAAGCATACACAAGGTAGACTATGAATGTCATTGGAAAAAACAAAATATCATGGAAGTACTTAAAGATATAAGGATCTTTTTAAAAAAGGAAACCTAACCACAAAATTGTAGTTTAACAGCATATACACCACTCTCAACCCTAAATATTACTTGCTAAGCCTTCAAAGAGGAGTTAAAGTTAGCTGAACCACCCTGCCAAAACGCCTTAGCTCTGTCTAATCTGAGAAAACTTCCTCCAATAGTATAATTTACTCTCCACAAGTCTTTCAGTTCTGGGCTCCTGGTAGAAAAGACCACATGTGATTTCAGAAGGTAGAAATCATTACTATAAAAGATGCACTAAAAGTAAGTTGGCAAGAATGATGTGTAGTCCTTTCCACATACAAGACATACACACTTGACATCTGATTGATTCTCTTCATTCTCCTGCCAGCTCTCCCTCACTCCACCCCAAAGACAGGCAGATATTACTGTCAGGCAAAAGAAATTACCTTTTTCCTTTGCTGGGAGGACAAGCTAAATGGGCTTACATCTGACTTAATACTCATACTCCTCCAATGAGTATTTAAACACTTATTAAAAAAAAAAAAAAAGGCACATTTACATTTAACCACTTCTATTCCAGTCTCTCTCTTTTTTTTGTCTTTGTTGAAGTTTTTATTTGAGGGCTGGTCCAGTCTCTTTTAAAAACAAATGACACACCTTTATCACTGTAAGACTCTATTCCTTCCTGAACTTTAATTCGGAAATGCTCTGAAAACTGGATTCTAATTTAGTTCAGATTTTAAAAAAATACAAAGGAAAAGACCTTGTAGGTTACTGCTATAAATTATGATTTTTTTTTCACAATTCAGTAAACTGCAACTACGAATTTAATACACAGCAGCCATTGTGTGTATGTGTGTTTTTTAAATAAACAAAATGTATCTCAGCACCAGCGTAGAGAAGCTCTGTGAGAAAACAGGAGTCACCATGGAGAAATCAGGGAGGACTTATTACCCTCAGAAACAGAATGAAAAGAAAAAGTCATTTTGCATTAAATTTCCCTATACTTCTGTTGTGTGACTTGGAAGTTGGTCCAAAAGTTCATCTTCAGCAATTACGTCTGCATGATCAACCATACGTCTCTGCAACAGGTGACAGGAAACTGCATTTCTCAGGCAAAGGGATCAAATTAGTTAAGACGCAAGTTCCTGCGGTCTCTTATTTTGCATTTTACCAAAATGATATTGGAATCAGATAAAATAGCAAATTTGTTTTGGTTTTCTTTGGTTTTTCTTCTTTGCTTTTTAATCAGCCATTCACCAGCAACTGTTGCACAAGCCCATCAGCACTCAAGAATAAAAACACACACAGGACCAGATAAGGCTCCCCTACTAACCCAACTGATCCATTTCTTTAAGACAGTTTTAAAACCACACAGCTCGGGGTGTGAAGAGAAGCATGTTGTGTGTGTGTGTGTTTGTATGGCACAATCTGTCTGAGTCCTCCATTCCCTTTTTTTAGGAACCGATTATAGACGAAAAATCTAAAAGAAACCACATTAGAAATGCAAAGAGGTTTGCAAAAACAAGAAGCTTCTTTCATTCCAAAAAACCAAACCAAAACAAGGGAAGAAAAATGAATGCAATGGATATGTGTGTGCCAAAGTTTCAACTATGCCCGGTGGAGACACTGCACTGGCACACATTTTTAAGAGGAAAAAGAGGGGGTTGAGGGGAGAGAGCGAGCGAGCGAGCGTGTGGCCTGCGAACTGCAACAATGCAATCTCCATTTTGAACAATGCGCCTCTTTCCTCTTGTAAATCTAGTTTTTTGCCACTTGATGGGCCGTCGCATTTCCCCTCCGTTTGGGGACTGGGGGGAGGTGGGGGTGGGGGGAGACCAGAGAGGGAGTGAGCCAGGGGGAGGGAGGGGGGAGGAGGTGGGGAAGAAGTCTACAGCAACCGGGCTGGGTGGGTACCTGGAGTGCTGCTGTAGGTGCTATGGCTCCTGAAGCTGCTTTCCGTGCAGTAACTGGCGTCGTCGTCGTCGTCGTCTTCCATCTCCTCCGGATAGTCGGAGTCATCGTCGTCCTCCTCCATCTCATCCTCCTCCTCGTCCTCGGAATCCTGGGTCTCCTCGGCGTCGCCGTCCTCCTCCTCCTCCTCCTCCTCCGAGACCATGTCCTCCTCCTCCTCCTCCTCTTCGCTCTCGTGGTCATCGTACACCACTTTGTTGACGGCCCTCCGGGCCGGGGTGGTCCGGGCCAGGTGGCCGCCGCCGCCCCCGCCCCCTGTCCTGCCGCCCCCGCCTCCTCGCCCCCCCCGGCCCGGGGCGCTGGTGCTGGGGGGGGCCGGCGGCGGCGGCGGCGGCGGCGGCTTCCTCCGGCTACTGCTGCCCCCCCTGGGCGAGCTCAGCCGCGTCTTGGGCGCCACCTCAGCCTGGGCGGCGGCCCACCTGCCCCGGCTGCTGCCGCGGTGCCGCGAGCGGAGCCCCCCGATGGGTCCGGACGTGGGCGGCGGCGGCGGCGGCGGCGGCGGGGCCGGGGCGCAGCGCTCCGCAGCGGGAGCCGCGGGCTGCTTGGGCGGCCTGCCCCGCCGGCCCCTCATGTCGGAGCTGAGGCGGGGGGGAGAAGGGAAAGCGGAGGGGGGAGGGGCGGGCGGAGGGGTGGCGGTGGGGGGCGCCGGGGCCGGGTGGGGAGGCCCGCGGGGCCGGGCGGGAGGGGCCCGGCCGGCGGAAGCGGGTGGAGGGAGAAGGCTCAATCCGAATTGCTGGGGCCCCACTCCGGATCGCCTTCAGCCGCCATCTTGTTTCTTCCCTCTCGCTCGGTGACTGGGGGAACCGACAGCGGCCGCAGGCCCGGAGCGCGGTCACGTGAGCTGCGCCGCCGACGAGCCTGGGACGGAGCGAGGCCGCGCGGCGGCCGCTAGGGGGAGTGCGGGAGCGCCGGGTCGGGGGCGGGGAGCCCGGGGCGCCTCCGCGCGGCTTGGCTAGACCGCGGCCGCCGGCGGCTGTGAGGAGAGGGGCGCTCCCTCGCGAAGTGCCCCGTGTCGAAGGCCTCGGGAGTCTAAACTCACGGGGCGTCCTTCCCGCGTGTCCTCTTCCCCGGCTAGGAGACGAGGGCAGGGAAGCCCCAAATTTGTCCCCGTCTTGTCCCCTTGGGGGAAATGATGCTGAGAGAGCCAGAGGGTATCGCGCCGCGGCGGGGCGGGGCGAGGGGCTGTGCAACTCCAGCGACAGAAGGGACAAGGTGAGAGCCAGCAACGGAGGGAAGTTACCTGGGGACTGTGAGACGAGCCCCCAGAACTGTGAAACTCCGAACGCTTGGCTCGTGAGGGTCCAGGAATTGATCCCAATGACAGCTGCTGGGGTGGGGAGGGGTTGGAGGGGGCGCTGTGCTAGAAGCCCCGCCCTAAGCTGCCAGACCCTGAGGGAGGGTCGCTCTGAGACTCGGGATAAAATCCCCTCCCAAAAAGCCTTTGATAAACTTCAGAAAGCAACCATATTCCAGCCTCCTCCACCTTTGCCAGTGTCCCAGCTAGAAACTCGACCACCTCAGAAAGAGCTTTCTAATTTCTTCCTTGCTGTAGAAAGGATAACTTCTGTCCTTATACCTACTTTAAAATGTTGGATGTTTGAGTTATAGGGAGATAATTTTAATCTCTACCTGACAAGTAACAAAGTCTCGGCTAAACCCAGGGGACGAATCATGAGGATGAAATTTTAGGCATCCCGGGACCAAAGCTGGGCTTCTCTCGTAGCTCAGTTGGTAAAGACTGCCCGCAATGCAGGAGACCCGGGTTTGATCCCTGGGTCAGGAAGACTCCCCTGGAGAAGGAAATGGCAACCCACTCCAGTATTCTTGCCTGGAGAAACCCATGGACAGAGGAGCCGGGCAGGTTACAGGCCATGGGCTCACAAAGAGCTTGACACGACTTAGCGACTAAAACCACCACCCACCAGGGACCAAAACAGGGAGACAACTTGCAGTGGTCTGGGGCTAAGACCCAGACTGTATTTTATAATGTATTAATATTTATTGAAACATGTGACCACAAAGAAGTGATTTGTGTTAACAGGATTTGTGTTAACAGTTAACAGGATTCTGTCCCCCAAGTGAAGTATTACAGTGGAGTTAGAAGGATAGAATGCATACGTGAAATGAAAATGAACATACAAGCATTAATGGCCAAATTCACTTATTCAATTTATTAATAGTTCCATTGAGCGACAAGGGTGGCAAACTTATATGCCTTCAGAAACCATGTAATTAATGAAAGTAAATCAAGTAAGCAAGGTGTGGATTTTTCACAGATGGAAGTGCCTTTGTTTGAAGAGGGCAGCTTTGGGAATGTGGCCTGAAATGGTCAGATCTTCAGATTTTTTTAAGAGAAGCTACACATGTGCATTGCACACGAATCTTTTGGTTTTTAAATGTTGACAACTGTCAATGAAAAAAATATACTTCAGATTAATCAAAATGAATGCAGTTCATCTATAGCCCAGAACCTACAAGTCTGCAACCTGTATCCTGCACTATTTAAAGTACAGTGCTAGGACTAGAGAAACCCACAGGAAAGCAAGGAAGATTCAGCACAATCAAAAATAAAGACTACATTTGTAAAATAAATAAGTACAGTGCTAGGGACTTTCCTGGTGGTACAGTGGATGAGAATCCCCCTGCTAATGCAGAGGACATGGGTTCAATCCCTGGTCTAGGAAGATTCTAGAAACCACGGTACAGCTAAGCCCATGCACCAAAACTACTGAGCCCACATGCTGCAATTAATGAAGCCCCTCTGCCTAGCTCCACAAGAGAAGCCAGTAATGAGAAGCCCGTGAGCTGAAATGAAGAGTAGCCCCCACTTACCACAGCTAGAGAACGTCAAAATAAATTATTAAAAAAAAATACAGGGGACACAGGTCTATGGCTGGTCCAGGAAGATCTCATGCCTTGGGGCTCCTAAGCCCGTGCACCACAACTGCTGAGGCCCGGGCACCCTAGGGCCCGTGCTCTGCAACAAGAGAAGTCACCACAATGAGAAGCCCACACACCACAACTAGAGAGAAGCCCCCGCTCTTGCAGCAACCAAGACCCAGCACAGCCAAAAATAAATTTTTTTTAAGTACAATGCTAGGTACTTAAATACAAAGATATTTAAAATGGTGACAGCCTTCAGAGCCTACAATCTAATTGCAGAGGAAACATATTTTAAGATAGATTCTCATTATTATAAGTGATCTAGGGATGATGTAAAGTATATGGGAGAAGGCGTGTCGGTTATATGAAATACTATGCCATTTTATATAAAGACTTGAGCATGCTTGGATTTTGTTATTTGGGGGTGGGAGGGTGTGGGGAGAGCTGTCCTAGAACCAATTTCCTGAGGATACCCAGGGACTATTG
Organism: Bos mutus; assembly: GCF_027580195.1. Classification (NCBI taxonomy): domain Eukaryota; kingdom Metazoa; phylum Chordata; class Mammalia; order Artiodactyla; family Bovidae; genus Bos; species Bos mutus. The sequence goes on from NC_091635.1 coordinate 35,427,041, forward strand.
TAAATAGAATCCTAGCTCTCAGGCTCTTAGCTTCCAGCTGCTTCAGTAGGCATGCATTCTCTGTCATTCCACGGTTTCCTAAAGTCAGATGCTTCTGGTTGTTGGGGTTCACAGTGGGGTCAGTGAATCTGATCAGACAGCCAGTTTCTTACTTCACTGTAAAGTTAGTTCCTTAGTCAGATGCTGTTATGGACTAAATGTCTGTGTCTCCACAAAATTCGCAAGGTGAAATCCTCCCCGCGAGTGTGATATATTAGGATATGGTGTCTTTGAGAGGTAATTGGGATTAGGCGAGACTGTGAGGGTGGAGCCCTCATGAATGGGAATATTGCCCTCATAAGATTATGATAGAGCCTGCTTCCCATCTCTGCTCTGTGTGTGAGCAGAGCATCTCACACACCATCTCTGCGTGTGAGGATATAATGAGAAACAGGTAGTCTGCAGACTGAAAGGGGGCTCTCGCTAGAACCCAAACACACTGGCATCCTGATCCCAGACTTCCTGCTTCCAGATAGTGAGAAATAGATTTCTGTGGTTAATAAGCCACCCAGCCTATGGTAATTTGTGATAACAGTCTGAACTAAGACAGATGCCATAATGTATAAGATACCATGGTGGTGAATAAGGTATTCAGTAAACCCATTTAAGACGAGGATGGTAAAAGCATAGCTGGTAGGGGGGAAAAAAAGAAATTCAGTGTAGACCCCTTTCCAATGAGGTTGACTCACTGTACCTACCATGATAGAATTAATACATGATAGTGATTCCTTCTATTAATAAAACGGGCATTCTGCAGTGGGAACGGTCAGATACTCCTTGTCGAGAAGCATGTGATGAGCTCGTGACTCCAATAAGCAGGCTAGGGTTGACTAGGAAAGAGCTTCATCCACCTGATCAGTCATCTTGTTCACTAATTTATTAGGGCTTCTTTAGCAGTGGAGACATTTTGATAAATATTCATATAGGATGCAATTACCCTCACTTCCTAAGTCTATTTTAAAAGGTTTATCTATGTCTATATCCTCTCTCCCAGACTGCCTTGTCACCAGCCTAAGTCCCTACCCACCGGGCCCATGAATTGGTATAGTCTTTCTCAAGGAAAAGAGAACCCAAGAGTACAGCTCACAGCTTATGCCACTTCCAGGACCATTTTCAAGACCACCTCCAACTGCAGCTAGAACACTTTAGCAGTCCACTCCCAGCTGATACCATCTGTTACACCAAGTTCAAATGTCTTGCTTAGTCACCTAGTCACGGGAGTTTCCATAAAGCCATGGATGTGACTTGAGAGAGGAGCGGTGGTAAAATGGGAATACAGGAATATCTCATTTTATCACGCTTCACTTTACCATGCTTTGCAGTATAGATACTGTTTTTACAAATTGAAGGCCAATGTGGCAAGTAGCTGGTATGTCAGCTCCCACAAAGTGGGCTAATTCCATCTGAGAGGGACTGTAGGTTGGGTGAGATACAACACAGAGAAGTGAACGTGCTTTAACTTGGACTTGGGTAACTTGGAGAATGATGTATTACAGACCTGCAGTTAAGACTCAGAAAGTCAGCCCAGGAGCTGGTTTAGGAAGGAAGACATTAGCTCTGTGACCTTATACAAGTCACCCTGACTGGGCCCCAGTTTCCTCATATACAAGTTAAGGGGGCTGGATTAGATCTGTGCTTTACAACCCTTTCACATTACAGCACTCACTGAAAATTAGAAGGGCTTAATGAGTGTGATAAAATATTATAATGAAAATTGAAAATATAGCATTCACAAGTGAAAGTCGCTCAGTTGTGTCCGACTCTTTTTGACCCCATTTACTATACAGTCCATGGAATTCTCCAGGCCAGAATACTGGAGTGGGGAGCCTTTCCCTTCTCCAGGGGATCTTCCCAACCCAGGGATCAAACCCAAGTCTCCCGCATTGCAGGCAGATTCTTTACTAGCTGAGCCACAAGGAAAGCCCAAGAATACTGGAGAAAACAATAAATAGAGAATTTGTTAACACTTTACAAAAAAATATTTTTGTTAAATGAGAAACTTGAATCCTGGTATCTAATTTCATATTCTCAGCTTTGTGTTTTAAATAGCTCATTCCTGGTTGAGACTCTTGAACAGTGATCTCATTAAATGACAAGAAACTGCAGCAGTAGGTGATACAAAGAAATTTAAACCATCTTCTATAACCACTCATTTCCAACAGTAGAAATTATATTGAAGTTATGTTTAATGCTCTCCCTTTTCTTTCATTGACAAACGTGCTGATAAAATTTCTTGTGGATTTTCGATCCAATCAGACTTGTTCATAGCTAGTATTTCAAAACAATGATGAAGCCCCCACTTACAGGACACAGACACTTTTACAATAGTCACTTCACAGTTTGGACATCATTTGTGGCACATCAGCCACAAATAGACAAAATTATCCAACATAGAAGTATGTGAAGATGGAGTTTCTGAGCTGTGAGCACCAGAATCCCCACCACACACACTCACTTATTCACAGCTTCCTACCTGCCAGATTGCTTCTTGGGGACCTGGGACACGAACTCCTCCAGCATCTCTATCTAGGTAATGATGTGCCCTGCATCTGGCCATCAATGATGGCCTCTTGCTCAGTCTCAGAAACAACCCCCACCCCCACCCGCCAGCCCCATGTAACACCATCAGAGGATGAGGCTGTAGTGAACAGGAGTCCAGAGGCTCCAGTCACTGTAGGGACTGGGAGGATGAACATCCCCGTCCCCCACCATCCAGACCTCATTCACTGTGCACTGGTGTGTGTCATAGCTCCCTGGTTCAGCAGGTCTGGATTAGACCGTCTCTATGGTTCTTTCCAATGCTAGCATCTATGATTATGATCCTGTGATGCTTCTTATTTAGGAGGCTGGATTTGGCTTACTGGTGGGAAAATGAGGTGGAAATATCTCGGAGACAGTTTGAAACGTGGACCCAAGCTCTCGCGAGGTTGAAACTGGAGGTATAATTTGGGAGCCAGCCTCACTGAGATGAAAACAGCTTCCCCAAGGATAAATTAAACTATGAAAGACAGGGCAGAGAAAAAAAAGAACACCTCATATAGACCTTGGAAAATCATTTGCATTTCAGAGATGGAAGAGAAGTCTATTCGATGATGTAGCAAATGTTCAGTCAGTACCAGCTTTGGAGTGAGGCATAGCCAAATGGAAGCTAAGCGCTGATTGAGGACTGTGTCCCAGACTTGCGAACCTCAAATCTAACTTTTCCTTGACTGCGTTGACCACTCTCCTCGGTTTCTTTTGTGGACTTATCTCCTTCCACCTCCTGGCTCCAATGGCATTATCCTCAGGCTTCTGTCCTACTTACACATTGCCTGGACACTCTCCCTGACTTCTGTGACTTCAGTCACCACCCAAGAAGCTCATGTTTTCCAAGCCATCATCTCTTGTCCAAACTTGTGCTCTGATCACCTCAAGCGATCATTTGATTAGTTTACTTACTTCCCTAGTACCAGAGATAAAAATCCTCTGAATTTAAACACAAATATTCTGCTCACCGTCAGTCCTCATTTAGGGAGGAACACAGCCTGGCTCCAGCTGAGAAAACAAATGTCATTTGGGCACCTAAATAAAATGCTTGCACCTTTGGAAGTATTCTGGGCATTGAGTTGGGGTCACCAAAGTGGGATCACCAACAAGATGGGGTCACAAACTTATCCCAATTTGCCAAGGACTTTCCCAATTTTAACACTTAAGAGTCTTGCATCCCAGGAAATCTCTCAGGTCCAGGCAAACGTGGTGGTTGGTACCCCCACCCCACCATGGAGGTATGCCCACTGTAAACAGAGAAGGTCTGGAAAGAATGACTGGGTCTATAAGTGTAGACATCTTATGAATACTGGAGTGGCTGGGGAAAGCAGACCTGGTCTAGCTACTCCCTAGGGCCCCTAGAACATTTGCAAAGGTCTGCAGGAGCAGGTGGGGGCAATGAGGCAGAGAAATTTGGGTACGAGTTAAACCCACAAGCTGGAGATGCCAGGGGACTTTTGGAATATAATTACATAGCCAAGATGACACCACATACACAATTTTGTCTTTTTTTTTTTTTTTGCCATGCAACTTGTGGGATCTTGGCTCCCTGACCAAGGGATCAAACCTGTGCCCCCTGAAGGGGAGGCACAGAGTTTTAACCACTGGGCCTCCAGGGCAGTCCCTGTCTAGGGCTTTTGTATCTGTAATTCTACAGTACACTTTCACAGTTTAATGGCTTCGTAATATTCCAAGAAGATTCTGAATTTTCTTCCATTTTTTTCCTATTACAAATAACACTTCGTGAATGTCTTTGTGCTAAAAGGGTTTTCTGTATTAAAATGTTTTTCAACAGTAACTTAAAATTATCATTGATGGAACATATACATTTTGAGATATTATCTCATTTAATCCTCTATATTAAAGCACCTCTGTGGAGCAGATATTCTTTTCCTTAGGTAGGAATTGGAGCCCAGAGGCTATGTCATTTGCCCACAGCCAGTGCATGATGAAGCCAGGACGCGAAGCCAGCACCACTCTACATCTTTTTAAATATGCTGCTGATGAATTTTGATTAGTTCAGGGCCACACTGTTGCTTGCCTAGGTGTGCTGCACTGAGCCTCCTGAGCCTTGCGTGTGTATCTCTTTATTTCTGGTTGTATGCGTTGCCCAAGTCATCACGTGTGTCTCTCCTTTGCATTTCTCCCACTGTGTTGATTTAATATTTACTTGTTTACACATTTGTTCCACCTGCAAGCGGGGGAAGCACACCCCGAGGGTAGAAATGCACTTATGTATCTCCTCCCAACGTACCCAAGCAGAATGGAGTAGAGACGAGAGATTTGTTGTTGAATGTGCAGGAGGAGAATCAGTTGTAGTTTAAGAGTGAAGGATTATTACAGGATTGAAGGGACTGGAACATCTTGATGGGTGAGGACTGGTGGTCTTGTATGTGCTCAGGGAAGGTGACGTCTCAGGGGCTGGGAGGGAGGGAGGAAGGATTTGATCCAGGCAGACTAGCTAACTGGACTCCGGGAACAAGGAAAGCAAATCTAGGGATGTGAGAAGGTCCATGGATGCCTTAACTTACTCAGTATTTACAGAGCACCTACTGTATGCCTGAAGTATACGCAGTACTACTTTGGGCGGGGTGGAAAAGGCTTCTGTGGGGAGGCAACATTTTAGTTCTAATCTGAACACTAAAGAAGCCATCTGCTGAAGATCCGAAGAATGTTCTGGACAGAGTCTACCCAGCATGTTGGGGAAACAGTAACAAGACTAAATGTGTAGGGGCAACTCTAATCTGGGGCAGGTTTCTTGATCTCTATTTGTCATAGGTAAAATGGGGATGATAACCCCACTGTACCCATCTCAGGGTGGTTATGAGTATTAAATAAAAGAATGCACACGAGGAGCCCAGTACAGTGCCTACAACTTGGCAAACAATGAAGCTTAGGAATAATAGTAATCGTTATGATCCTATAATTATTTATTATTCTGTTAATAGAAGAACACTGAGAAGTGCATGCAAAGTCACGCAGAATCGTCCAGTGTTAATACTCAGGAGTTGGTCGGGCCTGGATTCAGCCCTGAGGCCACGACATAACAGTGTAATTTGCATTTTCTTTTACTTCTCTAAGCTGTAGTTTTCTCAGCTGTGAAACAAAAATAGTACTTATTGCATAGGATGGTTTAAGGACTAAATGAAAAAAATACACACAAAGCATTTAATACAGGGCCTGGTCACATGAGTTCCCAGAAAGTCTGTTTTTGATTATTATCACTGAAGTACACGGAGGTTGACTCTCTATCATCCCATCATCTCCCAAGGAAGAACTCTGTAGTTTACATCAGCCCTGAGCCCTTCTCTGACTTAACCCATAAAATCTTTTACCTAAGTGAATAATCTCCTGTTTGCAGTAACAATGCCTTAGATAGGTTTTGTTCTTTACATTCAATGCACTTATTTTGTTAGTCATTTTATTAGTTATACGAGAAAAGAATTAATATGTTCTGATCAAATCAGCAATCCTAAAGAAATCAACCCTGAATATTCATTGGAAGGACTGTTGCTGAAGCTGAAGCTCTAGTACTTTGACCACCTGATGCAAAGAGCTGACTCATTAGAAAAGACCCTGATGCTGGGAAAAGATAAAAGGCAAAAGGAGAAGGGGGTGGCAGAGGATGAGATGGTTAGATAGTATCACCAGCTCAGTGGACATGAATCTGAGCAAACACTGGGAGATGGTAGAGGACAGAGGAGCCCGGTGGGGTACAGTCCATGGGGTTGCAGGGTCAGGCACGACTTAGCAACTGAACAACCACAACACAACCTGATTTAAACAAAACATTATAAAATTCAAATCTAAATCACAATGAGATCCACTAGGATGGCTGAAATTTTTATTTAAAAAAAAAGGAAAACAACAAGTATTGGTGGATGTGGGAAAATTAGAACCCTTATATATTGTTGGTGAGAGTGTAAAAAGGTGCAGCCCTGTGAAAAGACATTGGCAGCTCCTCAGAAGGTTAAACGTGAGTTGCCATATGACCCGGCAATTTGACCCCTAGGTCTATAGCCAAGAGAACTGAAAACATGTTCATGCAAAAACATGTACACAGATGTTTGCAGTCAAACATAATTGTCCAAAAGTAAAAATAACCCAATGTCCATCAGCTAATGAATGGATATATCCATACAATGGAACATTAGTCAGTCTTTTAAAGGAAGGAGATGCTGACAAATGCTGGAACATGGATGAACTTTGAAGACGTGCCACGTGAAACAAGCCAGACACAAAAGGATAACTGCTATTCAGTTCCCTAGAACAGTCGGATTCGTAGAGACAGAAAGTGGGATGGTGGTTGTCAGGGGCTATAGGAGGAGCAAAATTGAAAGTTAGTGTCTCGTGGGGACAGAGCTCCAGTTTGTAACGATAATAAAGCTCTAGAGAGAGACGGGGATGATGATCGCACAACTGTGTGAATGTACCTAATGCCAATGAACTCTTCACTTGAAAGATGGTTAAAATGGTTGGGGACTTCCCTGGTAGTCCAGTGGCTAAGACTCTATGCTCCCAATGCAGGGGACCAGGTTCAATCTCTGGTTGGAGATTAAGATCCCACATGCTGCATAACTCAGCCAAAAAAATTAAAAAAAAATTTTTTTTTAATGATTTATTTTTGGCTCTGCTGGGTCTTAGTTGCTGCGAGGGCTTTTCTCGAGTCGTGGTGCATGGGCTTCTCACTGAGGTGGCTTCTCTTGTTGTGGAGCACGGGCCCTAGGGTGCGTGGGCTTCAGAAGCTGCGGCTCCCCGGCTCTAGAGCACAGGCTCAGTAGTTGTGGCTCATGGGCTTAGCTGCTCTGAGGCATGTGGGATCTGCCTGAATCAGGGATCAAACCTGTGTCTCATGCACTGGCATGCAGATTCCTTCCCACTGAGCCACCAGGGAAGCCTCTGTGAATTTTTTTAAAGTAAATAATTGGTACAAGGAATGGGAAAAAATATGTATAGATGATGCTTTGTCTTCTTTAATTAGTTCTCCTTACCCTTTCAGCAACAAAGTTACTCTCAGTGAATACTATTATTATCAATTAGTAAGGTTTCTAGTCCCTTTTCTAACATTTACCTATGTACAGCTCCAGAGAAAATATGCAAGGTTAATTTTTATACTCTAAATTTTCTCTTTTAGTGTATCTGTGGTTCCACAACTTCCTTTTTTCCCTCCCCTCTATGGACTTTCCTTCTGCCTCATTTGGACTCTGCTTAAATTGACCTAGTTTCCTCTTTAATCAAATCTTCAGGAACCAATTCATTACCATTAAAATGATCTAACAAGCTTTATTTCGATCATTGCTAAAAATTCTTTTTTATTTTTGGATAACGCAATCACAAAGAATGTTACTTGACCAGTAAAAGACAACGCTTCTGAATAAAATTTGAAAAACATATGCCAGCAGGCTTACCTGATGATAAAGATGATTGCAGCTGAAAGCTGCATCTGCCAGACAATGGTTTTAGATTTTCTGTGCTCCCTGAAAGCCGTGAAAAATGTATCACCCGGCATCTTGATAAAGAAATCAATTACCTACCTCATTCTGAAGGAAGAGAAAGAGAGGATTAAAAAACAACAACAACCCAAAACGGTAAGAATAAAACAAACTGGGAAGAGACATATGTTTCAAGGTAGCATTGCATTTCCTGAAAATAGCTTTTATGCGTTCAGATATTCAGGGTGATTTTTATTCCTTTATTCCTGAGTCCTCGGAAGTCACTGGAAACATTTATCCTCGAAGCAGCTAGCTACCAACCTTCAACCACACCCAATGTCATTTTTCTTAGCTTGTCAGGACAGTTATCCAGAGTTGCCTCTGCCCTTCCCCACCACAGGCATCCCATTCAAGAATTCACAGCCCCTGCTGGCCTGGCAGTAGAAAATGAATTTAGTTTGCAGGAGAAAGCTACACATGATTTTTTTTTTTTTTTCCTGAACTGGGTTTCTATCATAGGAGTTACTCCTTTTGCCCCTCACTGCTCCCTGAACAGCCCTGGTAAACAGAAAGTGAAAAAAAAGCACAGGTTTTTCAAAGCTCCATTTAGTCTTCTTAACAGGTCATTTTCACCAAGCAACACAGGGATGGAAAATTTTTATTTCCTGATCAATTACAAGTTACCCTCAGTAATTTCAGCCATTTCATTATCTTCTCGCCCTCACAAATGCCGCCTTCCCGGCCAGGAGGCTATAAAGCCAACGTCTTAGGAGATTCAGAATTTTATTAAACATTTATTTGCTTTACTCAAAAGTGAATGTATGTTAGCTTGATCGTAAAACAAATGACCTTTTTTGGGGGGCGGGAAGGAACGTGGTAAATGAAACATGGGACTCATTTGCTAGCTGATGCTGAGGGCATGAAATAAATAAGAGGCTGGTGGTGGGGAAGCCTCTCACACCTTGGCTAGGAGAGTGCATCCATGGATTGAGAACTGAGGCTGGAAGGAGAGGATCTGCTTTGCCCTGCTCTGGGAACACACACACGCACACACACACACACACACACACCCCACACACACACTAACTGGATTGATCTCAAGGGTAGCCATGGCCACAATGCACCTAATTTCAGAGGCTCTGCCCTCAGCCAGGGCTACTGTAGTTTTAAAGCTGCCACCATCCAGGACAGAACCTTGCTTTACTGATTCTCTACCTTCTACCATGTTTAGAAAACTAGACCCAGGTCACAGAGGGAGAGAATAAAAGCTAGTCTTACAGACATGCCTCAACCCATTTGTATAGACTGAGTCCCCTGACTAGGACTGTGGCCCCAAAATGAATGAACAGAACCTGGAATGTAGCAAGAGGTCTCAGACCACCTGTATTTCTGTCTTCTACCTGATCCCTCCACTGGGGGACTGGTAATAGTAGCAGTGTTAGTTGCTCAGCTGTGTCTGACTCTTTGCAACCCTGTGGATTATAGTCTGCCAGGTTCCTCCATACATGGAATTCTCCAGGCAAGAATACTGGAGTGGGTAGCCATGCCCTTCTCCAGGGGGTCTTCTTGACCCTGGGATTAAACCTGGGTCTCCTGCATTGCAGGCATACTCTCTACAATCTGAGCCACCGGGGGACTGGGGCTCAACATAACTGAGGAGGGGGCTGGCCAGGCTCCTGGGCACGGGGTGACTAAAGTACCACTGGCTACTCAACCTGGTCCCACTTGCAACGCTTCCCTTAGTAGAGGTCAGACGTGTCTTTGCCCTGGAAACACCCAAAGCGCGTTTTGACCAGAAGAATGTTTCAGATGTGTCACGGAAGGATTTGTGGGAAAGCTACATTCAAACGTTTATGAAGAAACTGGAGTGTAGTACTTAAAGTCTATATCATTCTGGATTTGAGGGAATGGGAGTTAGATTTCAAGCTAAGCCTTGAGCAGTTTGAAGACACAGCAGTGGACTTAGGCTTGGGCAATGCCCCTGCTCTCTTCAGGAGGTGATGAAAAGGTCCAGCCTAGGTTTCTGGGCATCCTCTTCTGTTGGGTGGTATCCTCATTCTTTTTTTTTTTTTTTTTTTTAGCTGCACTGAGTAGCATGTGAAATCTTACTTCTCCAACCAGGGATCGAACGCATACGCCCTACAGTGGAAGCTCAAACTCCTAACCACTGGACCACCAGGGAATTCCTGACATCATCCTTCGGCCAGACCTGCAGAAGCCTTGGTCCAGCAGTTCCAGACCAACAGCAAGGGCGCCACCTCCAGGCCGATCTCCAGAACTGAGGTGCTGTGACCCGGACCGATATTCCGGGTCACGTTCATTCTGGGCAGTGTATCCTGGGCAAAGGATCCCGGCTTCTGGGTTGGGGACATCCTCCCCCATACAGTTCTAGAATCTAGGGTTTCTTGGGACTCAAGAATCTAAGTGGTTCATCCATACTTTGCCACCTTTTTTGACCTCTAAAAAGAGAGGAGTTTCCTCAGGTACCAGCCTCGCTGTGTATTTGGTTTCAGGGATTAACAACTTTTTGTTTTTAACTTTACTTTGGCTTTCCTGAAATTACCCTGGCCTGACATCCTCAAAGCCAACCGTTCCAGCCTGTTTCAAGGACTCCCCAGCCTAAGTGACTTCCTCCCTTGTGACCCCATGTCAAGAAATCCATGATGGCTAACATCAGTGACCTTGTGGGGAAGATGGAACTGCTAGGCAGCCATGTGGCCTTCAAGGAGGGGTGTCCTTCACCTGACAGCCAGGCGTGCCTGAGACACACTCGGCTCTTCTCACGCCTCATCACAGTCTTCAAAGGCTGGGATTCTCACATTGGCCAGCTGAATAAAACTGTTTAGCAGATATCCTGTCGCAAGAGCTGGGGAAGGCAGGGAAGTCCTACGCCCACAGCCCCACGGCCTGAGAACTTTGCAGCCACTCCAGGTTTGCTGCTGGTGGTCTAAACAATTCTGTAAGACCACCATACAGCTGGCTGAGATCCTAGTCTCCCCAAAGGTAAGGCAACAAATGCACAGGGTCCTCTTCCGCTTGAATCGCCATCGGTGCCCAGGCAGCGGGAACCTGCTGGGATCAGATGAGACACTACTCAGCACGCCGCTGATGGTCATTCACAATCCTGCACATGGTCCAGAAGAGCTTTTGGTGGGGCTTCCCTGGTGGCTCAGAGATAGCGTCCGCCTGCAGTGCAGGAGACACGGGTTCAATCCCTGATCCGGGAGGGTCCCACATGCCTCGGACAACTGACCCCATGTGCCACAACTACTGAGCCTGTGCTCTAGAGCCCGGGAGCCACAACAAGGGAAACCAGTGCAATGAGAAGCCCAAGCACTGCAACTAGAGAAAAGCCCGCATGCACAGCAACAAAGACCCAGCACAGCCTAAATAAATAAATAAAATTAATTTTTTAAAAAAGGAGTTGGTTTAAAAGAAAAAAAAAGAACTTTTGGTGGCCCTGCAGTCTGGAAACTGTCCCTGAAACCCTGAACTCTTGAGGTCACAGGTACTGTGGCTAGGATAGACAGCAATGGTCCTGAGGGCTAATATACCCTCTGCAGGCCCTTTAATGCCCATGGGCATCACATCATCATGGTGGACGAAGGGGATACCCTGACTACGTGGGTGACTTCGCCCTCTACACTGGACCCTTCTTCTGGGTTTATGGTGGAACACATCAGTCAAGCTCTAGAGAACTCTCCCTGCTCCCTGCCACAGGGAAACATGACTGTACCACCCACCTTCACTGTAAAATCTGCGGACAGTTCAGCACATTCTTAGGTCCAGAATACACAGGCACACAACTACCACAGCTTCCATTTCTTGAAACTTCTAAATAACCAATCATCTCACCAGCAAATGCTTAGGACCCCAAAGGCTTGCACCCTAGGGATGTACGTCAGAGTCACCGGAAGAGCTTTAGAAAAAAACAGAATTCCTGCCACAAATAGACATGTATGTGGTTATTTGATTTTCAACAAAAACACCAAAACAATCCTGTGGGGAAAGGAAAATGTTTCCAACAAATGTTACTGGAAAACTGGACATCCATTCCAGGTGAGAAAACAAGCAAACCTCTACCCCTTATCTCGTGTGAATATAGTCGCTCAGTTGTGTCTGACTATCCTGCAACCCTATGGACTGTAGCCTGTCAGGCTCCTCTGTCCATGGGATTTCCCAGGCAAGGATACTGGGGTGGGTTACCATTTCCTACTCCCAGGGATCTTCCCGACCCAGGGATTGAACCCACGTCTCCTGAGTCTCCTGCACTGGCAGGCAATTCTTTACCACTGAGCCACCTGGGGAGCAACCCCCCCACCCCCCGCTCCCCGCCACTTACCTCACTCCATACACAAAAATTACTCAAGAAGAACCCTAAACTTAAATATGAAAGCTAAAACTATAAAGCTTCTAGAAGAAAACAGGAAAATATTTTCATCACTTGAGTGTAGGCAAAAGTTTCTTAGGACACAGAAAGCAATAACCATAAAAGAGAGACAAATTAGACTGATCCAAATTTAAAACTTTTGCTCATCAAAATACATCATTAAAAAAAATACATCATTAAGAAAATGAATAGATGAGCCACAGACTGAGTGAAAATTATTCTCAAAATATATATCTGACAGAGGAGGTATCTTGAACATTCAAAGAACTCTTAAAACTCAATAATAGGGCTTCCCTGGTGGCTCACTAGTGAGAAAAAAATCTGTCTGCCAATTCAGGAGACATGGGTTTGGCACGCCCTGGAGCTATGAAGCTGGTACGGCACAACTATCGAGGCTGTGTTCTAGAGCCCGGGATCTGAACCCGCTGAACCCACATGCCGCAACTATTGAAACCTGAGAGCCTAGAGCCTGTGCTACACAAGAAAAGCCACCACGATGAGAAGCTTTGCACTGTACCTGGAGAGTAGCCCCCACTTGCCACAACTAGAGAAAAGCCCACGCAGCGATGAAGACCCAGCACAGCCAAAAATAAATAAATTATATATTTTTTTAATTCAATTTTTAAAATAGGCCAAGGATTTTAAAAGACATTCCACAGGGGAAAACATATGAATGGCCAAAACGTACATGAAAAAGTACTCTCCGACATTTAGTCATCTGGGAAATACATGTTAAAATCACAATGAGATACGTCTATACTCCCACCAAAATGGCTAAAATTCAAGACTGAAAACACCAAATGTTGAAGAAGTTAGTAGCGTAACCAGAGCTCTCGTACATTTTTTTTTTCCTCCAGTATATTTTTGGTGAGAGTTTAAAACAGCACAACGATGTTGGGGAAATGTGTGACAGATTCTCATAAGATTAAACACATACCTGACCTCAAACCCAGCGAATTTATTCCTATGTATTTACCCAAGAGAAGTGAAAACACGTGACCACACACAGACACACAGTTGTACAAAAACATTTATGGAAGCTTTCATTGCAATAGGCAAAAACTGAACATATTAATAGTTCAGGTGTCCAGGAGACTGACTTTAAAAAACTGGTGGATTTTCTTGTTTAGTAATCCAAACAATGGATTACTATTTACAGTAAAAAAGGGACAACTGCTGATCCATGTAACAATATAAACAAATCCCCAAAATATTAAGTTAAGCAAAGGAAGCCAGATACAAAAGACACGCCATTTCACTGAAATTTTGTTAAGTTCTAGGGCAGATAAATCTATGGTAAGAAAAAATAATCACAATAGATTTTTACCTCTGGGGAGATGAGGAAGGGACTGAATGAAAAAGGGACTGAGTGGTGATATTCTGCATTTCCAGAGCAGTTTGGGTTATATGGGTACATGCTTTGTTAAGGTCATCAAAGGGTATATTTAATATTCATGCATTCCATTGTATATGTTTGAGCTAAAATTTTAAATGTAAAATTCATAAGCAAACACACGACATATATGATGAAGTATATGGATGTTTGTAACACTTGACATGCATAAAAAATAAGATGGGTTGATGGATGAATAGACAGGTGGGGAGATGGATAGATATGTGATCAGACAGATATAGAATCTTAGGTACATTGGTAATTATTGCACATTTTTTTTTCAATTTGGGAAGGGTGGTAGGAACGATAAACTGAATATGGTGATTTTTGTTTCTTAAGTGGTAAATGTACATGGGGGCTTCCCTGGTGGCTCAGCTGGTAAAGAATCTGCCTGCAATGCAGGAGACCGGGGTTTGATCCCTGGGTTGGGAAGATCCCCTGGAGAAGGGAACAGCTACCCACTCCAGTACGTGCATGGCTGTTTGTTAGACTTTTGACATATTTTTGTTCTCAGAATGTTCCATAATTATAAATTAACAAACACATACATTAGAGTTACCAGGTGGTTCTGACACTCACTCCTGGCTGGGAACTGCTGGGCTCTGAGCACACAGAGGTCTTTGTGTGCAAAGTGCTGAGGAGCCACACAGCACTCACCTGGGGGGAAGAGATGAACTTCCTATTGCTGCAGGAACACCATAGATTCGATGGCTTAAAACAAATTAATTGGAAATTCCTTGGTGATCCAGTGGTTAGGATGCCTCTTTTCACTGCTGGGACCTGAGTTCGATCCCTGTTTGGGGACCTAAGATCCTGAAAGCTATGCAGCCAAAAAGAAAGCAACCCCCAAATTCTGCAATAAACATTCTTATTTAAATTACTTTAGTTTCCTCTTGGATTTCTAGGGACAAATTCCCAAATGTGAGATAACTGGGTTGAGGTGTTCATCTATTCCTGTTTTTGTCTGACATTCATCCTTCTCCACCGGGAGCATGCCCTCCTCCACTGTAGAGTTGTCATGTGCTTTTAAGCAAAAGTCCCCACCCGTCCTGTCCCAGGGGTGGGTGTTTGAGCCAATTTGTTCATGGGAGATTGGTAACGACAAAACACAAATCTCAAGTGGTTTAGCACAGTCAGCTTTTATTTTTTGGTGATAGAACTCTAATGGCAGAAAGTGAAGAGAAATTAAAGATCTTTTGATGTGGGTGAAAGAAGACAGTGAAAAAGCTGGCTTAAAACTCAACATTCAAAAAACGAAGATTATGGCATCTGGTCCCATCACTTCATGACAAATAGAAGTGGAAAAGTGAACGAAGTCATGGATTTTATTCTCTTGGGCTCCAAAATCACTGTGGACAGTGACTACAGCCATGAAATTAAAAGCTACTTGTTTCTTGGAAGGAAAGCTATGATAAACCTGGACAGTGTATTAAAAAGCAAAGACATCACTTTGCCAACAAAGGTCTGTACCGTCAAAGCTATGGATTTTCCAATAGTCATGTACAGATGTTAGTCACATACAGATGTGAAAGTTGGACCATGAAGAAAGAAGGCTGAGCACCAAAGAATTGATGCTTTCAAACTGTGGTGCTGGAGAAGATTCTTGAGAGTCCCTTGGACTGCAAGGAGATCAAACAGTCAATCCTAAAGGAAATCAGTCCTGAATATTCATTGGAAGGACTGATGCTGAAGCTAAAGCTCCAATACTTTGGCCACCTCATGCAAAGAGCTGATTCATTGGAAAAGACTCTGTGCTGGGAAAAATTGAAGTCAAAGGAGAAGGGGTCAGCCGAGAATGAGATGGCTAGATAGCATTACCAACTCAATGGACATGAATTTGAGCAAACTCTGGAAGATAGTGAAAGAGAAATGTAGTCTTCTCCTGTGTCTGAGAAGAAATGAACCAGTCCGGTCACCACATAACATGCTGCTGCTGCTGCTGCTATGTCATTTCAGTCGTGTCTGACTCTGTGTGACTCCAGAGATGGCAGCCCACCAGGCTCCCCCGTCCCTGGGATTCTCCAGGCAAGAACACTGGAGTGGGTTGCCATTTCCTTCTCCAGTGCATGAAAGTGAAAAGTGAAAGTGAAGTCGCTCGGTTGTGTCCGACTCTGAGCAACCCCATGGGTTGCAGCCTACCAGGCTCCTCCGCCCACGGGATTTTCCAGGCAAGAGTACTGGAGTGGGGTGCCATTGCCTTCTCCACCACATAGCAAAGTTTTTGTCAATTAGAATATCCCAAACCTGAACGTATGTTCACTGGAAGGACTGACGCTGAAGCTCCAATATTTGGCTATCTGACGCAAAGAGCCAACTCATTGGCAATGACCCTGATGCTGGGAAAGATTGAGGGCAGGAGGAGAAGGGGGCAGTAGAGGATGAGATGGTTGGATGGCATCACGGACTCAATGGACATGAGTTTGAGCAAACTCTAGGAGATAGTGAAGGATAGGGAACTCTGCAATGCTGCACTTCATCAGGTCGCAAAGAGTCGGACACAATCTAGCAACTGAACAACAATACCCGAATGTTAGGCTTCTCAGCGATGGGCATATGACCTAGGCAGACTGATTACTGTCCTTCTAGGGAATTGTTGTGGATAATGGGAGTCTCGTAGGACTAGAGATATGCAGCTCTCCTTAGCATAGCACTGGCAGGGCTTCTCCAGGACAGGGAAGGGAGGAAGGCTACCAGAGAACAAAGGCAGAGTCAGGGACGGTCAAGGAGCTCAGATCCCGAGGGCCCTGCTTTGAGCTTCTGGATCCAGAATCAGCTCCTTTGGATAAATTCCTTTTGTTTCAGCCAGTCTGTGTTGGATTTCTGTCACTGGCAACTAAAGAAGTCCTGACTAATAATGCATAGCCCAAGGGATAAAAAGTTTTACTAAAAGTGTTTGAAACATCTTTTCTAGATTGCTCTCTAAACTAACCTAGTCATGTAGGGCATTTCTATTTTCCCAATTAAAAAAAAAATTATTGTTTTTGGCTGCACCTTGCAACTTGCCGGATCTCAGTTCCCCAACCAGGGGTTTGAACCCAGGCCATGGCACTGAAAGCACCGAGTCCTAACCACTGGATCACTGGAGAACTCCTTGTTGTCCCAGCTGTTGTTTTTCATAACTTATATGTACTTCTTTCTTCTCAATTCCTATGTATTTTACTTTTCCTTCTTAGAAAACTGTGGCAAGTGTTTCTACTATAGCAAGCACTAAATTAAGTTACATTAATTAAACTATACTATATTAGGACATTTTCGTTTTACATTTTAAGAAATTTCAACATGTTTGAAAATTCAAAGCTTGCAGATAAAAGTGAAGTGAAAAGTAAAATCTTTCCTCCTTACCACCTCCCCCTCTCCCAAAAGGCAAACAGCTTTTTGGGCTTTCGTCCAGAAAAAAACAATAATTGTATATGCAAG
Source organism: Bos mutus (assembly GCF_027580195.1). NCBI lineage: Eukaryota > Metazoa > Chordata > Mammalia > Artiodactyla > Bovidae > Bos > Bos mutus. The sequence goes on from NC_091635.1 coordinate 35,444,238, forward strand.
AATGTGATTAATGTATGTGTGTGTATGTGTGTGTGTTTGCAAGCTCTTGATTATATATCTTTTTATAGCGGTTTTTAGGTATGATGATTCTAAGTGAAGATTCAAGGTGTGAGAGGCACTCCTTAAGCCCTTAAGCCATGAACAGATGGGAGAGAATGCATTCACCCCTCCAGAAGAGAGGCAGGGTGCAGGGGGTGGGCCTGGGGGTATCTCCCAGAAGGAGCCCTGCTTGAGAATTGAGCAGAAGGACATTTTAATGGATTGACACCACTGGTTCATGGTTATTTTGCAAGAATTCTGCTCTTTCTTTGCAGCCCATTATCCCTGAGTTAGGAAGATTCCCTAGAGGAGAGCATGGGCACCCTACACCAGTATTCTTGCCTGAGAAATCCCATGGATAGAGGAGCCTGGTGGGGTACTGTTGATGCGGTTACAAAGAGTCGGACACGACTGAAGCGACCAACTGTGCACAGCATGCTGGTTTTAGGTCCTCCTTAGCATTTGCCATTTCATCATAAACTGCTTTCTCGATGGTTGCATAGCCCCTCTTATCACCATTATTTCTTCTCTGATTAAAAATACGTATTGGCAGGACTTCCTGGTGGTCCTGTGGTTGGGACTCCATGCTCCCAATGTGGAGGACCCTGGTTTACTCCCTTGTCGGGGAACTAGATCCTACATGCCACAACTAAGACCCAACACATTCAAATAAATATAGAAACTTAAAAAAAAAAAAAAAACAAACAACTTATTGGCTAAGGGACTTCCCTACTGGTTCAGTGGCTAAGACTTGGCGTTCTCGTTACAGGGGACTTCGATTCGATTCCTGGCCAGGAAACTAGATCCCACACGCCACAGTTAAGAGTTCAGAGGCTGCAACTACAGACCCCGCCTGCCACAACTAAGACCCAGCCAAATAAATAAATATTTACAGAAAAACTCATTGGCTAACACGTGTTCCGGAGAAGGCAATGGCACCCCGTTCCAGTACTTTTGCCTACAAAATCCCATGGACGGAGGAGCCTGGTAGGCTGCAGTCCATGGGGTCGCTCAGAGTCGGACACGACTAAGCGACTTCACTTTCACTTTTCACTTTCATGCATTGGAGAAGGAAATGGCAACCCACTCCAGTGTTCTTGCCTGGAGAATCCCAGGGACGGGGAGCCTGGTGGGCTTCTGTCTGTGGGGTCGCACAGAGTCAGACACGACTGAAGTGACTTAGCAGCAGCAGCAGCAGCAACACTTGTTCACAAGTCTCGCTTTTTCTGTGATATTTTCATTTGGAGTTCCTTTCCAGCTTTCTTTCCCCTTTGTGGTGGGCGCCCTGGGGGCTTGGAATGCAGGGATGCCAGGGCGTGTACATCTGCCTGGAGTCTCGTTGCCCGAGTTATCTACTGGGAAAGAATGACTCCTGGAGGACGACAGCTTCAGGCAGACAAACCTGGCACCTGAGTGAGCTTCAGGTGGTAGGATGTGGAGGTCGTGCTTGTCACACTTACCCATGTCGTCCCTGACCAAGCCACCTGGAACCCAGGATCCCTGGCTTGAACTGTCTCAGTTTTTAGGCTCCATATGAAGAAATCTAGCAGAGCTTTTTCCAGTATAAAGTGTATAAGACATAGGACCGGATGCAATCATGTTCCCTCTCATCATGTCCATGTGACAAAGCGTGTTGGTGAAGTATGGAGAGTGGCCTTGCTCCCCACGTCTGTGTGCGCTTATCATGGAAGACAGCACGCTTCGGCCTGCTGAATTTGTCAGAGAACATGAGGTAGCTTTGGCCTTCTGCTCATCGATGGTGGTGGTATTCATTGTTGTCGTTTGGTTGCTCAGTTGTGTCTGACTTTGCCATCCCACGGACTGTAGCCCCGCCAGGCTCCTCTGTCCATGGGATTTCCCAGGCAAAAATACTGGAGTGGGTTGCCATTTCCTTCTGCAGGGGATCTTCCTGACCCAGGGATTGAACCTGAGTCTCCTGCGCTGCAGGCAGATTCTTGACCACTGAGCCACTGGGAAGTCCTGGTGGTATTCTTGCATGATGGTTATTTCCACCTATCAACCTGGCTAAGCTGTAGTACCCAGTTATTTAGCCAAACACTCATGTAGGTGCTCCTGCAAAGGTATTTTGTAGATGTGATTATTGAGTTTAAGTAATTGAGATTATCCTTGATAATCTGGGTGGGCTGCATTTAATCAGTTGAAAGGCCCCTAAGGACAGAAACTTGTCTGTGGATTGTAACAGCAGCTCCTGCTCCTTATCAGAGCTAAGCTGATTCCTGGCAGTAGATTTCTTTATACACCTTTCCTACTGGTTCTGCTTCTCTGGTAGAAACCCGATAGGTATACCATGGGAGGGGTGGTGCCAAGGGGAGGCTGTGGTTGGGGCATTTTGTGGAGTTGGCGGGGCCCATCTTGACTGTGGGTATCAGACAGCATGGCAAGAAGAGACTCCACACCTTTTTCACTGGCGGTGGGTGTCAGTAAAAACAGGGTGGAGAAAAGAGCAGACTCCTTGAGGAAGCAGATAGCACTTGCTGGTGAGCGTGAGCGCACACACACACAGTCTGAGGATGCTCGGAAAGACCCCCGTGAGACAGAAGCGGCTGGAGGCCCTTCCTCCTCAGCAGCGGTAAATGTGGAACCCAAACGAATGTTAGTCTTCTTGTGACCCCATTTGTAGCCTGAGGATGGGGTGGTGCCAAGAAACACAGTGCCTGAGAGTACAGGAAGCAGGTGGCACGCTCAAATTAGCACCGTGCAAGGGGGTCTGACAGACTGTCTACTCGAGGCTGGGCGGGATGTAGGGACACCACGAGGAGCAGCCCAGTACTCCCGGGCTGGAAAGAGTCCAGCTGTTACTTCCTCTGGGCTGATGGGACGAGATGAAAGATGCCCGGAAGCTGGAAGCACAATTGTGTACAGAAAGTTGTCCTGTGAGGAACCTTCCCTGGAGGGACAGCCAGAGCAAGGCAAGCTCTTAGGGAGGGAGCCGAGGAAATAAATGACTCTGATCTTCCTGTTTCTGGGTCTTCACTGGCTGTCCAGTGGTTAAGACTCTGAGCTTCCAATGCTGGGGGCAAAGGTCAATCCCTGGTAGGGGAACTAAAATCCCTCATACCTTGCAGTGTGGCTAAAAAAAGAAGAAAAACAACAAAAAAGACGATCTTAGTCTTTTTCCTCCCCTGGTCTCTTGTCCAGGGCTCTCCCGACCAGTAGCCAGCGTCCTAGGAGCCCATCTGTTTGGTCCATGTAGGTCAGCCTCGAGGCAGAGAGCAGGATGGAGAATGATGAAGAATGATCTGGAAGGGCAGAGAAATGCTGTCTGGCCCACACAAATTACCCTGGAATACTGAACCTGAGGGGATCTTTCCTGCCTTGGGAAAGGTGTTTTTTTTTTTTTTTAAAGTATTATGTTACATTTATAGTTTCTTTTTGTTCTGGTGATTCTCAAGCAGGGACGGCAGGGCTCCCCTGGAGGGTAATGGAAAGGTGTGTGGGCAGTTTCTTTTTTCTCTGCTTGTCTCAATGACTTGGGGTTATAGTTGGCATTTTCTGGGTGGAGGCCAGGAACACTAAGTGCTTTGCTGTGCTAAGGAAGAGTCCTGAAGAATGAAGAACTTGTTGAAAGCCCTGGAGAGTAGGTTGGGCTCAACCAGGGGAAGGAACCAGAAAGCATGGTGGCTTGAACTGGAGCATCCAAAAGAAAGCTGGCTATGCCTAAGGGTAAGATCTTGGGTGACTTATAGCTACATGGGCAGCTGGAGGTGCCGCCATGTATGAAAGAGACAGGTTGGAGGTCAGGAGCTGGGACTGACTCGCACTGCCCAAAGGAGACAAGATCCATGGGTTCAACAAGCAAGACCCTGGGAGCCTAGAGTCAGGCTAGTAGATGCATCGGGGACATCTGTGGGCAGGGTTGGCCTGTGGGTTTATACCATAACGCGAAGGTCAAATCCAGAGTAAGGAGGGCACTCTAGGTCCATATGGTGCCAGCATGGATGGATGCTGTCCTGGGCTCAGATGGAGACGGGCTTCCCTGGTGGCTCAGATGGTAAAGAATCTGCCCTCAACATGGGAGACCTAGGTTTGATCCCTGGGTGGGGGAGATCCCCTGGAGAAGGAAATGGCAACCCACTCCAGTATTCTTGCCTGGAGAATTCCATGGACAAGAAGAGCCTGGCGGGCTACAGCCCAGGGGGTCGCAAAGAGTCAGACACAATTCAGCGACTAACACACACACAGATGCGGACACCAGCTGTTTGTCTTCTCTGCTGTCCCTGTGGGGTTGTCCTCGTCAGGTGGGTTCAGGTAAGATGAGCTTTAGAATCTGACAAGACGGGAGGTGACAAGGAGGGTCAGGGGCTGGAGATCCCGCCCCCTTTATTTCTGTGTCCTTGAGTTGGGGATAGAGCGGTGGCTCTAGAAACGGAGGCAGCGTGAAATGTGCAGGTGGCGGCAGCAGGGGCCGCTACTGGGTCTTCTAGAGGTGGGAAATTGGCGAAGTCAAAGGGTTGGTTTTATATAAAGTATATTGAATATAAGATGCATCTCAACTTCAGAGATAATATATGAAAAAAAGAATGTCTTAGAATTGACAAAATACACAGTCCTTTTACTTGATTCTCTCGGTAACCTTAAGAAATGAACAGGGGAAGCCTGGAGTGCTGCAGTCTATGGCGTCACAAAGAGTGGGACATGACTGAGTGAACTGAAATGGATATCTCCATTTTATCAATGGAAAAACTGAGGCTCAGAGAGAGTGGGTAACTCCCCAGGTATAGGGCTTTAGTCTAACAGGAACATATGTCTCCTAGAATCCCTGGAGCCAGTGATGCTCTGAAATTTCTATCTAGCAGGGATTTGGGCACAGCAAGTGGGTTGGAAGGAGCCGGGAGCCAGCTTGTCTTGAGAGCTACCTGGGAAAAATTACACTTCTTGCGTGGCTTTTTGGAGGACAAATGGACATTATGGTTGTTGTTCCGTCAGTCAGTCGTGTCTGACCCTTTGTGACCCCATGGACTGCAGCACGCCAGGCTCCGGTGTCCTTCACTATCTCCCAGTGTTAGCTCAAACTCGTGTCCATTAAGTCGATGATGCCATCCAGCCATCTCATCCTCTGTCGCCCCCTTTTCCTCCTGCCCTCAGTCTTTCCCAGCATCAGGGTCTTTTCCAGAGAGTCGGCTCACTGCAGATTATGGTGAGCGTGCAAATCCCCCAAGCCACTCCCTCCAGCTGTCAGTGCTTAGAGCGGTGAGCAGTACTCCCAAGGTTTGTCTTGTATCCAGACACCATCAGCCCTGGATGGGGACTCGCCCCTTACCTGACCCTCGCAGCGGACCCCAGTTTGTCTGATGCCACTGTGCTCCCCAGCTTCACTGGAACCAGGTCCCAGATACCTCAGGGCTGTCTCGGAAATGCTGAGGGCTTGTGAGGGTGCCACAGAACCCACACAGCCCAGCCAGTGCCTGCTCTCTGCCTGGGGCCACTCAGAGATCCCGGGCAGGCCCCACGCCTCCACGAGGCCACTCAGTCTCCTCTGTAGCCGAGTTTAAAGTGTCTAAGTCAGGAAGCCAGGACCCTGGGCCTGGTCCCCACAGGCCCCAGTATCTCTGCTCAGAAGGAATTAGAGCTCCAGGCTCTGTTCTTTTGTCTTTAAGCTTTTTTTTTTTTTTTAATGTGGGCCATTTTTAAAGTTTTCTTGAATTTGTTACAGTGCTGCTTCTGTTTGACATTTTGGTTTTGTGCCCATAAGGCGTGTGGGATCTTAGTTTCCTGACCAGGAATTGAACCCTCACCCCCCGCATTGGAAGGCGAAGTATTAACCACTGGACCTCCAGGGATGTCCCAGGCTTTTGTTCTGGCCTCGTGTGTCACAGAAGTGTCTGCATGGATAGATAGATCTGAGAGAAAATCAAGGCCCAAGCAGGTCTCTCAACACAGATGCCTGTGCTTCTGACAAGGCTGCATGGGGCATCTTTTTCTTGTACAAAGAAAGTGTTTAGCCTCCATGGCTTATTTCCGGCTAAGAATCTACTTTAATCTAGTTTCAGAGACTAACACTTATTTTTAAAATATTTTTAAAATTTACTTATTTCTTCGGTTGTGCCCAGTCTTAGTTTCCGCATCCGGGCTCTTCACTCTTTGTTGTGGCCTGTGGTATCTTTAGTTGCAGCATGCGAACTCTTAGTTGAGGCAGGCAGAATCTAGGGAATTCAGGGAATGAACCTGGGCCCTCTGCATTGGGAGCACACAGTTTTAGCCACTGGACCACCAGCGAAGTCCCTCAGAGACTAATATTTAAGGAGACCTAATAAATTGGCCACCTAAACCATAAACTCCTAGTTCCGTGCTAAGTCGCTTCAGTCATGTCCAACTCTTTGCCACCCCATGGACTGTAGCCCACCAGGCTTTTCTGCCCATGGGATTCTCCAGGCAAGAATACTGGAGTGGGTTGCCATGTTTTCCTCTAGAGGATCACCTTGACCCAAGGATCAAACCCTCAAACACATGCATTTAGGGTTTAGGTTTCTTTATGATTTTGGAGGAGAAGGCAATGGCACCCTACTCCAGTACTCTTGCCTGGAAAATCCCATGGGCAAAGGAGCCTGGTAGGCTGCAGTCCATGGGGTCACGAAGAGTCGGATAGGACTGAGTGACGTCACTTTCACTTTTCACTTTCATGCACTGGAGAAGGAAATGGCAACCCACTCCAGCGTTCTTGCCTGGAGAATCCCTATGGGGTCACACAGAGTCGGACACGACTGAAGCGACTTAGCAGCAGCAGCAGCAGCAGCAGCGGAAGGGCTGGCCACCTTGCCAGTTCATCTGGACCATAAAGAAGGCAGAGCGCTGAAGAACTGATGCTTTCAAATTGCGGTGCTGAAGAAGGCTCTTCAGAGTCCCTTGGACAGCAAGTAGATCAAACCAGTTAATCTTAAAGGAAATCAACCCTGAATACTCGTTGGAAGGACAGATGCTGAAGCTAAAGCTCCAATACTTTGGCCACATGATGTGAACAGCCTACTCATTGGAAAAGACCCTGATGTGGGGAAGGATTGAGGGAAGGAGGAGAAGAGGGCAACAGAGGATGAGATGGCTGGATGGCAACACCGATTCAATGGACATGAATTTGGGAAAACTCTGGGAGATGGTGAGGGACAGGGAAGCCTGGCGTGTTGCAGTCCATGGAGTTGCAAAGAGTCAGACACGACTTGGTAACTGAACAACAAAAACAAAGCTCCCAAAGGCAACCTGAGGTTAGAGGAAGCCCAGTGGGCTTGGGTCTGGCATTGGAGAAAAGACCTGGAGCCCTGTGAGGGTCATGATCAACAGCAAACATCTGTTGAATTACTGGTGTTCAAGACAGGCAGCCAGAGTCAGGTCTGAGTTTTAAGAGAAACTATTCCCTGATCGGTCTGGAGGCCAGAAATGCAAAATCAAGGTGTTGGCAGGCCTGTGCTGAAAAGCTCTAGGGGAGGACCCTTCCATGCCTCTTTCAGCATCTAGAGGTTGCTGGCAATCCTAGACATTGCTTGGCTTGTAGACGCACCACTCCATACACACCTAATCTTCGCACGGCCTCCTCCATGCGTATCTGTGTCTCTTCTTCTATGGACACTTGTGATTGAATTTAGGGCCCATCCAGTATGACCTCACCTTAATCTCATATACCTCCAAAGACTTCTATTCCAAATCATGTTCAGGGTACTGGAGGTTAAGGTGTCAACAAGTCTTCTTGGGGACGCAAGTCAGCCCCCAACATGACATAGTATCCAAACAATGTCAGGAAATTGACAACCATCCAAAGGAAACATGTTCTCATTTTCTTTTGTTTCCCAGGTCAATGGAATAGTTTTCCTTGTCATACACTGTACTCCTTCCCTTTGCCTTTATTTTTTTTAAAGAGAATAGTGCTTTTCTTCATTATTCGGTTGGCCAAAAAGTTTGTTCGTGTTTTTCCATCGCATCTTATGGCAGGACATGACTGTTCATTGCAGAATATTTAGAAAACAGAAGTGCACAAAGATAATCCTTAATTGGGAAAAGAATCTAAAAAAGATTGGATTTAAAAAAAACAGAGTGGAGATATATATATACACACATATAACTGATTCACCTTGCTGTATGACAGAAACTAATACAACACTGTGAATCAACTATACTCCAATAAAAAGTTTAAAAGAAAAAAAAAGAGATAATCAAGTATTTTTCCATGTATAGTTTTTCTTTGGATAAACAGTATCACATTACATAAATTGTTTTGAAGCCTGTTTATTTTTACTCAATGTATCATATGTATTTTCCTAGCCAAATAGGAAAATATTTGGATATTATACAACATGATTTTTAATGGGTCTATAGAATGTCTTCTTATGAATTATTACTCCTCTATTATTGGCTATTAGCTTGTGTGTGTGTGTGTGTGTGTGTGTGTGTTTTGCTACTGTAAGTAACACTATGATGACCATCCTTTTCACATAGGTCTTTGTATATGTATCTGATAAGTTCTTAGAAATGCAACTGTTAAAGATATCCACAGGTTAAGGTTTTGGGTGCATATTGATAAACTGTCCTCCAGAGAGACTATACAACAACTGCATATGAAAATGCCAATGTTAAATCACATAGGGTCTCCCTGAAGAAACCTGTCCACTATATTTTGAGAGTCTTGTTAAAAATGCAGATTCTGAGTCTGTATACAGGTCAGGAGAGAAGTGAGGACTGCAGTTCTCCATTTCCAACTCCCTAGGGGTTGCTGCCACTGACAACCTGCTGACTATGCTTTGAACAGGATTTAGAGGACTTCCAAATCATACAAGTGGATTAAATGAAAAATGGCCTCGCAGTACCAGCAGATCCCAGGAATTCCTTGGTGGTCCTGCAGTTAAGACGCTGCGCTTTCACTGCCAAGGGCCCAGGTTCGATCCCTCATGGGAGAACTAAGATCCTGCAAGCCCAAGAAGAAAACTCTCTTAAAAAAACACCAGAAAATTCCAATCAACAGGCACTTGACTTATTCACCCGAATAGAAGACAGGTAAGGCACCAAGGTTCTCAAGGCAAGAATACTGAAGTGGATTGCCATTCCCTTTTCCAGTGGACCACGTTTTGTCAGAACTCTCCATGACCCGTCCATCTTGGGTGGCCCTACATGGTGGCTCATAGTTTCATTGAGTTAGACAAGGCTGTGGTCTGTGTGATCAGTTTGGTTAGTTTTCTGTGATTGTGGTTTTCATTTGTCTGTCCTCTGATGGAAAAGGATAAGAGGCTTATGGAAGCTTCCTGATGGGAGGGACTGACTGTGGGGGAAACTGGGTCTTGTTCTGATGGGTGGGGCCATGCACAGTAAATCTTTAATCCAATTTTCCGTTGATGGGAGGGGCTGTGCCTGTTGTTTGGCCTGAGGCCAAATTGACCCACCAACATCTCCATTTAGACTCCTGGACATTCACAGGCAAGTCTGGCTCAGTCTCCCGCTAGCCTCCAAAGTCAAGTTCCCTGGAGAGTTCTCAGTCTGTTTGCTGGGTGCCCAGGTTGGGAAATCTGTTGCGGGTCCTAGAACTTTCTTAAAAATGCGAGAATTTCTTTGGTATAATTGTTCTGCAGTTTGTGGGTCGTCTGCTCAGCGGCTCTATGGCGGGGCAACCTCCTCTAAGAGGGCTTATGCCACACACTGGGTGACCCAGGTCTGCTGCAGCCAGAGCCCCTGTCCCCATGACAGGCCACTGCTGACCCGTGCTCCCACAGGAGACACTCAAACACTCAAAGGCAGGTCTGGCTCAGTCTGGAGCTTAAGTTGAACAGTTTTATGATGACCTACAAGACCTTCTAGAACTAACACCAAAAAAAGATGTCCTTTTCATCATAGGGGACTGGAATGCAAAAGTAGGAAGTCAAGAGATACCTGGAGTAATAGGCAAGTTTGGCCTTGGAGTACAGAATGAAGCAGGACAAAGGCTAACAGAGTTTTGCCAAGAGAACGCACTGGTCATAGCAAACACCCTCTTCCAACAACACAAGAGAAGACTCTACACAGGGACATCACCAGATGGTCAACACCGAAATCAGATTGACTATGTTCTTTGTAGTTGAAGATGGAGAAGTGCTATACCGTCAGCAAAAACAAGACTGGGAGCTGACTGTGGCTCAGATCAGTTCAGTTTAGTTCAGTCAGTCACTCAGTCGTGTCTGACTCCTTGCAACCCCATGAATCACAGCACTCCAGGCCTCCCTGTCCATCACCAACTCCCAGAGTTCATGAACTCCTTATTACCAAATTCAAACTTAAACTGAAGAAAGTAGGGAAAACCTCTAGACCATTCAGGTATGACCTAAATCAAATCCCTTACGATTATACAGTGGAAGTGAAAAATAGATTCAAGGGATTAGATCTGATAGAGTGCCTGAAGAACTATGGATGGAGGTTCCTGACATTGTACAGGAGGCAGTGATCAAGACCATCCCCAAGAAAAAGAAATACAAAAGGCAAAATGGTTGTCTGAGGAGGCCTTACAAATGGCTGAGAAAAGAAGAGAAGCTAAAGGCAAAGGAGAAAAGAAAATACATACCCATCTGAATGCAGAGTTTCAAAGAACAGAAAGGAGAGATAAGAAAGCCTTCCTCGGTGATCAATGCAAAGAAGTCAGTTCAGTTCAGTCACTCAGTCGTGTCTGACTCTTTGAGACCCCAGGGACTGCAGCACGCCAGGCTTCCCTGTCGATCACCAACTCCTGGACCTTACTCAAACTCAAGTCCATCAAGTTGGTGATGCCATCCAACGATCTCATCCTCTGTCATCCCCTTCTCCTCCCGCCTTCAATCTTGACCAGCATCAGGGTCTTTTCCAATGAGTCAGTTCTTTGCATCAGGTGGTCAAAGTATTAGAATTTCAGCTTCAGCATCAGTCCTTCCAATGAATATTCAGGATTGATTTCCTTTAGGATTGACTGGTTTGAACTCCTTGCAGTCCAAGAGACTCTCAAGAGTCTTCTCCAACACCATAGTTCAAAAGCATCAATTCTTTGGTGCTCAGCTTTCTCTATAGTCCAACTCTCACATCCATACATGACCACTGAAAAAACCATAGCTTTAACTAGATGGACTTTTGTTGGCAAAGTAATGTCTCTGCTTTTTAATATGCTGTCTAGGTTGGTCATAGCACTGTAGGATATCTGGCTCCAGGTGAGTGATCACACCATCGTGGTTATCTGGGCCATTAAGATCTTTTTTGTATAGTTCTTCTGTGTATTCTTGCCAGCTCTTTTTAATATCTTCTGCTTCTGTTAGGTCCATACCGTTTCTGTTCTTTATTGTCCCCATTTTTCATGAAATGTTCCCTTGGTATCTCTAATGTTCTTGAAGAGCTCTCTAGTCCTTCCCATTCTATTGTTTTCCTCTATTTCTTTGCATTCCAAATCAGGAATTTCTTTGGTTCCAAATCAGGAAAGGAGAGTATCAAAGCTGTATATTGTCACCCTGCTTATTTAACTTATATGCAGAGTACACCATGAGAAATGCCAGGCTGGATGAAGCAGAAGCTGGAATCAAGATTGCCGGGAGAAATATCAATAACGTCAGATATCAGATGCTGCTGCTAAGTCGCTTCAGTCGTGTCCGGCTCTGTGCGACCCCATAGACGGCAGCCACTAGGCTCCTCTGTCCCTGGGATTCTCCAGGCAAGAACACTGGAGTGGGTTGCCATTTCCTTCTCCAATAGATATCAGATGACACCACCCTTATGGCAGAAAGTGAAGAAGAACTAAAGAGCCTCTTGATGAAAGTCAAAGAATAGAGTGAAAAAGCTGGCTTAAAACTCAATATTCAAATAACTAAGATCATGGCATCTGGTCGCATCACTTTATGGCTAATAGATGAGGAAACAATGGAAACAGTGAGAGACTTTATTTTCTTGGGCTCCCAAATCACTGCAGATGGTGACTGCAGCCATGAAATTAAAAGACGCTTGCTCCTTGGAAGAAAAGCTATGACCAACCTAGACAGCATATTAAAAAGCAGAGACATTACTTTGCCAACAAAGCTCCGTCTAGTCAAAGTATAGTTTTTTCAGTAGTCAGGTATGGATGTGAGAGTTGGACTATAAAGAAAGCTGAGCACCAAAGAATTGATGCTTTTGAACTATGGTGTTGGAGAAGACTCTTGAGAGTCTCTTGAACTGCAAGGAGATCAAACCAGTCAATCCTAAAGGAAATCAGTCCTGAATATTCATTGGAAGGACTGATGCTGAAGCTGAAACTCCAATACTTTGACCACCTGATGCAAAGAACTGACTCATTGGAAAAGACCCTGATGCTGGTCAAGATTGAAGGCAGGAGGAGAAGGGGATGACAGAGGATGAGATCATTGGATGGCATCATCAACTTGATGGACATGAGTTTGAGCAAGCTCCAGGAGTTGTTGATGGACAGAGAAGTGTGGCATGGTGCAGTCCATGGGGTCTCAAAAAGTCAGACACGGCTAAGTGATTGAACTGAACTGAAGGCACCAGGGGAGACATTGTAAGGTGAAGATGGTGGAGTAATCCTAGATCCATTCGTACTTTTGATGCAATTTATCTTCTGTGGTTCCTTCTTTCTTACAGCTGACTCCACATTAGTCCTCACCTCCAACACCTAGGCCAGTTCCCTGGTATCAGTCACAAACTCCATGAACACAAAACTGTTTCTTCCTAATGGAGTCACAGTGGTCTTGACTGCATTCCTGTGAGCCCTTGGCCCAGCCCAGCACCCTCATGTTGGGGTCCTCAGAGCATCTATCCTGGACCTGCCTTTATTGCATCAGCAATGCCTGTAGGTTCTCTCCCCTGGCCCAACCTCCCGCTATTCCTAGCTCAGTGAGAAGGAAATTTGTTGGCAATGAAAGAAAAAGGTACTCCTATGAGAAAAGGAATTTCAGCAAAGAAATTCACAGCCTTTGAGTTTCCTCTATCTGTGTTCCATGACTCCCTCCAGCCTAAGGGCCTGGGTGAATGCCCACTGGGAGAGTCCTCCATGCAGAACACCTTGGAACCATTTGATCCTCAGTCCCACCAGCAGTTTGCCAAGGCTGTCCTTGGTGAATTCAGAGAGGGCCTGTAGCATGAAGGTGGGCACCCCTAGGGCACTGCGGCACAGATGACCCCTTTGTGACAAAGCTGAAACCATTTATGACATTGCCAATCATCCTCTGAATCCTGCCAATGGCAGGAATGACACCGAGCAAAGTTCCAAGGACAGTCCTATTCCAGTGATGTTCCAAAGACATACTGAGCACAGTGGTTCAAGGGACCAGAGCTGTCTCTTAACCCTGGAAACCTGTGAGATGTGGCTTGATCGTCACCCTACAGATACATTCTTTTACTGACATTTACTTCATTCTCTCAGAGTCCCCTCTGAGACTCTGAGAGCTTCAGTCTCTCAGAGTACCCGTCTCATGGGGTGGGCTCCATGGAGGCAGCCCGGCCCCATGCAGCCCTGGAGTTGGGTTAGTTACCCTGGACAAGTCACTCGACTCATCCTGCGTGCTTCTTCATTGAGTTTTTTAGTGTCTACATTCCTCAAGGTGATAGGGACAGAGTAGGTGCTTAAACAGTTAATACCACTAGGGGATTATAAGTAGAAAAAGTACAGGAGACTCCTGTAAGTTAATGATTACTTAAGAAAGCAGGTTTGCTTAACCATAAAACCAACAGGCTTGCTTAGCAACAAAGCCATACAGCAGAAGTGTGAGACAGACCCCCAAACAATAAAAGAATGCTGGGATGAGACCCACATCCTGCAGAATGAGCTCGATAAGTTTATGATCTTCAGCACATGTGATCCCTAGGACACATCAATGAAGACACATTGCAGCCAAGAATAAAAAAAAAATTTTTTTAATTTAAAAAAGTAAGTCCTTTTATTTTCAAGTATCGAATCAGAAATCAACCTTCTGTTTCATAAGCATCATATATTGTTTAGGTTTGTTTGTTTAAATTGATACATCTTTTATGTCTCTCAGTTTATAGGTTACACTTCCCTCTATTATTTTTAATTTTTTAAAATATTTATTTCTATTTATTTATTTGGCTGTGCCAGGTCTTAATGGAGGCATGTGGGATCTAGTTCCCCAACCAGGAAACGAATCCAGTCCCCTGCGCTGGGAGTGTGAAATCTTAGGCATTGGACCACCAGGGAAGCCCCCCCTCTTTATTACACCCTTGCAATGTATTTGGTAGTGAAAACCTAAATTATATTTTTAAACATGCTGAATTAAAATTATCTTGAGATCATATGTTGGTCTTAAAGCAAAACAGTATCAGTCAGGAGGGGGCAATCATTCATACTTTCCACTCACTTTTGTAATTAAACACTGATTCCTTTACAAGGGAATACTCAGTAAGAAGACAGTGTTACATTGTAAATTCAGGTGCATGATGGGAATATCTCTTGAAAATTTTAAAAATTTTGTGAACCAGTGTTTAAGCAATCTAAACGCTACAGAGTTACTCTCTTCACTGGAGATTTCCAAAGGGAAAAATAAAATCACTGAGTCCATTTTCTGTGAAAGAACAGGGTACACAGTAACTGCGAGGGGCAGCACCCAGGGCACAGGGCAGAGAGTGTTCTGCAGGGATAAAAGCATGCAAGTGCATAAAGATCAGCTGCTCTTTATTAAGCGGCTCAAGGCTTTGGGGAACATGAAAGTTTATAAAGATACCTGGTTGTTGTGGCTGCACAAAGTAGAGAACAGAGACAATTCTCATTCACCTACAATGAGGAGAAGGGTTTGAGGGGCTGCTTACATCTCCAGAATTGCTTTAATTTTCCGTTATCGTTGCAGTTTCTGTCTCCAGCCTTGGCTGAAGTGCTGAGGTCCCAGGGGCTCATCTTGAGGGGCAGGGGGTGGGGGGCCAGGGAGAGGGCTTTCTTTTTTCCTCTCTTCTCTGGGCCCTTTCACCCCCTGCCCTTTGAGTCTTGCCAAGACACACCCTGCCCTGAGAGAGGGTGGTTCCTGGAGAAGAGCCGAGCGGCCGGGTGGCTGGTCAGAGGCGACTGGGTGTGGACTCTGGTGTGGACGACACCCGGGACCTTCTGGCCCTGGGAACGGAGCCAGGCTGAATTAGTTTTCTGGCTATTGCGGGTCTCAGTGTACATTCCCTTCTCTAGTCCAAGCTGAAAATTCCGTTGTACTGAGCATGTGTATGTGTGTGAGCACGTGTGTGGTACGAAGAGCATGTAAGGAGAGGCTGGAAGGACCCGTGTTTGTGGCCTCCTCGGCCCTGGGATCCCAGCCCTCATCTCCAGGGGCCAGGTCTCCGGACTTTCAGGAAAATTGGCCGTAGAGCAGAGAGAAGGGGCCCTCACTCCCCTCCAGGCTACCTGGAAAGGGCAGTATCACCTGACATTAAGTGAAAAAAATCACAATAATAGCAAACCTGATTAAAGGCTTATGACCATAGCTGGGCATTTTCTATGCATTAATCATTTCATTTAATTTGCACAGCAATCCCCCAGGTAGATGGGATTGGATTGGAACAAAGCAAGCAAAGGGAGCTTCGTGAGGCTGAATAACTTGCTCCAAGTTAAACAGAGTATGAAGATGTTTGGCTTAGTGCTTCAGCTAAGCTGCGACTCTAGGCCAAGTCATCTGGCCTCTCTGAATCTCAGTTTCCTCATCTGCAAAGTGGAAATAATGGGAACATCCACCTGGGGAAGTTAATTAAAAGGAAAAATGAGCTAATGCATGGAAGACCACAGGGTGAACTAGAGCATAATGGGAAAATATGGTAAGAATGTGAGAAAGCTGCTTGCTCAGCACAGACCCAGTTGTTTTCCTAGCAATAAGGCACACTTTCTTTGATGAAATTCTTCTAGTCAATAAACTAGGTTACCTCATTGTAAGAATATCTTGTCTCCTCATAGCATTCAGTACAGCTCATGTCATCTAGACAGAGAGCAGAAAAAAATGAAGCCTGTAAACACTTGAATTTTTCCTGAATGAGCCTTTGTGCTAAACGAGGGGAGCTCGCTGCTGAAGTGGTGCATTCCTCAGAGGCAGGCCAAATTTTACATTCTGTCACCAGCAGCTTTTAGCCAAGTCCTAAACACAAGTTAGTCTCCTGAGAAACACCTGCTTGACGTGTACATACTTTCTCCAGTTCCTGCCCATATGACCTTACATAGGTAGTATGCACGTTTTCCTCTATTACAAAGTTCAAAAAGAGGGTCCTGTATTCTTAACATTCAGAGCTTCATTCATTCATTTATTCTACACTCAAAATTTAGTTGCTGGGTTTTTTTTATTCATTCTGTAATTTTTGAGATTGCAGTATCCAGGCGCTGTGTAGGTTCTGGAAATACAGGACAGACTTGGTCCTGTTCTCATGAGCTCACATAGTTTAATGGGGGCAACAGAAAAACAAGCAAACAAGTAGATACTGCTGTGATCAGTGTGAGGAAGGAAGCAAAGAGCTGATGCAGAGATGGGGTGGGCAGATAAGGGCCCTCCACAGTGGAGAAGGAGCCAGTCCCGTGGTGGAGCTGGCGACAGAGCACCGGTGGGGGAGCAGCCCGAGCAGAGGGTGGAGGCAGGCATGGCAAGGCTGCGCGGAGCAGGCCTGCAGGCAAGGCTCACAATGTGAGCACGGGCAGTCAGGGGTCACCATGCAGGGCTTTGTGGACTATGGTAAGGAGTTTGATTTTAAAGACTGCACTAAGAAGCCATTGACAGTTTTTTGTTGTTGTTGTTAATTGTGGTAAAATTCATTTAACGTTGTAATTTGAATTTCTATTCCTCCCTCTACCCACCCCACCCCCACCTCTGGCCACTGCTAATCTGCTTTCTGTCCGTATGGATTTGCCAATTCTGGCCCTGGGTTGGGAAGATCTCTTGGAGAAGAGAAAGGCTACCCACTCCAGTATTCTGGCCTGGAGAATTCCACGGACTGTATAGTCCATGGAGTCACAGAGAGTCAGACCCGACTGAGCGACTTTCACTTTCATACATTAAGTGGTGGCACGTTTTCTAGGGTCATCCACGTCTGCCCTTTGTGAAGGGCAGTGTGAACCCATCTGACTTAGTTGTAGGATCACCTTCACTGCCATGGAGAGGATGGATAGAAGCCAGAGGGCAAGTGGGCAGATAACCTGCGATGGGGAGGGTGAGAGGAAATGGAGATGCGGAAAGATGGCTGCAGTGGAAATGGAGGGAGGGGGCGCTTCCAAGTCCCCAGGAGGTCCAGGCAGGGGGAGCAGATGTAGAGGGAAGCCAAGAGTTCTATTTTGAATATCTTAAACTTGAGGTATCTGAGATGTTAATTAGGCGATGAAAATGTGACTCTGGGAATTAGTAGAAAAGTCAGAGCTGGATGCAGATAGAATTTGAGGGTCATCAGCCAGGAGATTGAGGCTAAATCCAGGGGAATATGTGTTAAATTATGTGCATAATAACAAAGAGATTTCCACCCCCAAGGGTGACCAAGAATAAGGTCTGTAAATCGAATACTTCTCAGCTCCTAGCTAAAAGTGGAATAGTCTGCATCTGAATGAGTGCTCAGCATTTGCAAAGACAGAAGCTGGCATCCTCCGGTCTGAATTCAGAGGATTTTGCATCTCTATTGCTTCTGCAGTCAGTCAGCCCTAACAACCAGTAACTCCTGTTAAGGGTGTTAAGTGAGAGGATACTTGCCTTTCAATTAAGAAATCCAACCAAGGGTCTTCCCTGACGGTCCAGTGGTTAAGACTCCGTGCTTCCACTGCAGGGGGTGTGGGTTCAATCCCCGGTCAGGGAACTATGATCCCGTAAGCTGTGTGGTATGGCCAGGAAAAAAAAAAAAAAAAAGAAACCCAACTAAGTGGGATGTCTTGGCACAAGTTAAAAATGAATGCTTTGATCACTGAGGTCACTTAGATAGAAGAAATCAAAGTTGTTTTTCTCAAATTTTTGTCTTAATTGAAGGGAAACATATATTCATGTTTTTACATTGTTATGTTTTCAAGTATTTGACCTTCTCCGGATACACTGTACTGTTTGGTGGAGGATTTTCCTAATTGCTAACAAAAACTCTCTAGGAGGAATCCTGGAACCTACCAAGTACTGGACAACTTTTGCTCAAACAGGTGGGGAGGAGGGACGAGGTGTGTTTCAACAACTGTCCGTCCTTTGCTGCCCACACCTGTTCATTTCCATGACTGTAAAACAGAGATACCCTGTGACTGTTAGCACAGGTCTGAGGTGAATTAAGAAAAATTAGGGCAACATAACAAGTACTTCTTAAAGGTTAATTAGCAGAAAAAACTGCCAACAAAGGTCCATCTAGTCAAGGCTATGGTTTTTTCCAGTAGTCATGTATGGATGTGAGAGTTGGACTATAAAGAAAGCTGAGCACCAAAGAATTGATGCTTTTGAACTGTGGTGTTGGAGGAGACTCTTGAGAGTCCCTTAGACTGCAAGGAGATCAGACCAGGCAATCCTAAAGGAAATCAGTCCTGAATATTCACTGTAAGTGTTCCAAGAAGGGGGACCCCCTGCCAGGGCCCGAAACTGGGCTCTTGTCTAACACTTGGAAATGAATTGCCTGAGGAGACACATGTGCTGACAAAGCGAGAGATTTTACTGGGAAAGGGCACCCGGGTGGAGAGCAGTAGGGTAAGGGAACCCAGGAGAACAGCTCTGCCTCGTGGCTCGCAGTCTTGGGTTTTATGGTGATGGGATCAGTTTCTGGGTTGTCTTTAGCCAATCTTTCTGACTCAGAGTCCTTCCTGGTGGTGCCTTGTTCAGCCAAGATGGATGCCAGCGAGGATTCTGGGAGATGGTCAGACATGTGGTGTCTCCTTTTGACCTTTCCTGAACTCTTCCGGTTGGTGATGGCTTATTAGTTCCGTGTTCGTTACCAAGACCTCCTGTTGTAAAACAACTCATGCAAATGGTTACTATGGTGCCTGGCCAGGGTGGGCGGTTTCAGTCAGTGTGCTTCCCCTAACAGAAGGACTGATGCTGAAGCTGAAACTCCAATACTTTGACCACCTGATGTGAAGAACTGACTCATTGGAAAAGACCCTGATACTGGGAAAGAGTGAAGGCAGGAGGAGAAGGGGACAACAGAGGATGAGACGGTTGGATGGCATCACCGACTCGATGGACATGAGCTTGAGTAAGCTTCGGGAGTTGGTGATGGACAGGGAAGCCTGTTGTGCTGCAGTCCATGGGGTCGCAAAGAGTCGGACACGACTAAAGTGAACTGAGCAGAAAAAAAAACCTTGGCAACCTTATGTCAGATCCCAAAATCTTTTGGAAATTTTACTGATTCATCAAGGCCAAAGTTTGGACTGTAGACTTCTTGGTTAGAACTCCAGAAACACTGCTGGTCAGTATCACTCACACAGCCTTCAGGGGAACTCATATTGTAATCTGCTTTTGCTTTGAGGTCTCTCCCGCTGCATAGTAAACACATTTAACACAGGATTTTTTTCTCCCACTTTTTGTATTCCCCTTGCAGGTGCTCAATAAATATCTGTGGACATAAAGGCAACATCTCTCCCCACTTTTCTGACTAAAAAAAGGCAACTCTTCTGCCTTTTATGTTTAATAATTCCCTAAAAAAGTCTAAATTAAGAGTTGTGGGGTTTCAATACAACCTGTTTGCTCATGATGCCTGTGGGGAAAGGAGATGGGCTGAGCCTCTCTAGATGGATGTTGGCTTTCCCACCTGCAGGGAGATCAGGTGAGGAATCTCCTCTCAGGTAAAGTTCCTTTTATCTCCCCTAGGCCCCCAGAGACTTCAAGCATCTTTGTCTAACCAATGAATGCCTTGGTTCCTTACTTAGAATCTGGTTTTGAGGGAACTCTTCTTTCATCCTGTAGATATTTCTCACTCAAACTGTCTTCTCCAATCCTTCAGTAATCATTTAATGAGCATGTCCTCTGTGTCATCTTCCTATTTCATCTGCTAACAGCTTCTAGCTCAGGTCGATCCTGTGTCTCTTCCTGAACAATAATCCAATTTGCCCTGGCACCAGGGCTCAGCAAGGAAGGCCTAAGCCCTTTAGCCAGAACCTAAGGTCCTAACTGTTTTCCCCAGGCTTTCAGGATATTTGCACAAAACTTAAAATATCAATACTTATTTTTAAAAAGATCTAAAGGTTCCCTGTGGTCTTCTGTCTTTATATTAAGAAAAACTACAGAATTAGAGAAAAAAAAAAAAAAGCAGAGATTTGAAGAAAAAGTGACTAAAAAAATCTATAAAAGAGACCAGGTAAAAAATCTGTAATAGGAGATCAGGTAAGAAAACAAACATTTCAGAGACATTCCACCCTATAGCAAATGCAATCAGGCACTGCCAACAGAAACTATGTTAGAGAAATAAATACACAGCTTCAAGAATACAACAGGAAACAGTACCATTTATTAAACGTGTAGGTATAGACAAAATTTCCTTTGAAATCGTAGGGAATATAGTTTTTGAAAACATCAATTTAAACATACTTACCGTCATAGAAGTAAACTTACATTAATTTATAATTATGGTATCCTGAAATGGTTCAATAGCTTATTTAAAATTATACACTGGGACTTCCCTGGCAGTCCAGTGGTTGAGATTCTGCTCTTCTACTGCAAGGGGGCATGGGTTCAAATCCTTGGTGGGGATCTAAGATCTCACATGCTGCAGGGTGCAGTCAAACCAATTCAAAGGAACCAGAGTCTCATAAAGTTTTTATATCCAAATACCAATTTGGAGGAAATATGAATTCAGAAGAAAATGTGAAAAATGATACTATGAGGAAATAACCAACACAAGCCAGACAGGAAATTCTATAGGACAAATGACCTAATTTCACAAGAAAGAAAAAAACGAGAGATAGTAAGAAAATCTACAGATTGAAAGTCATGAGACATCAGTCACAAATATGCAAACATCACTTTCCTGATTCAAATAACTTATAAAATAAATTAATAACTGAAATAGAGATGAAAAGTATTTGATGGCTGGGATGAGAAGGGAAGTAACTAGAGGCACAGATAAAACAAGACTGGGAAAATATTGATAAATGTTGAAGCTGGGTGATATATGATGGGACTCAATTATACAGTTTGGTCTACTTTTATATGTGTGAAATTCTCCACAATACAAAGAAAGAAAGAAAAAGAGGAGGAACTTACAAAGTAAAAGCTTAAAACTTATAATCAGGTAGTTTTGTGAGCTTAAATTAAAAATTCATTGACTTTTCCAGTTGTCATATTTGTACCCACCTTTCCTGGGCGCAATTTTGTATTTCTGTTATACTTGCTTGTTCATTTCTCTTTGAGAGGCAATGTATAAATAAAAAACTTTACACCAAAATTACAGAAATCTTAAGCCTCTTGATTTCAAGAGAATCATGCACCAATCAAACTGATGAAGTGAAAGTGAAAGTTGCTCAGTTGTGTCCAACTCTTTGCGACCCCGTGGACTATACAAGTCCATGGAATTCTCTAGGCCAGAATATTAGAGTGAGTAGCCTTTCTCTTCTCCAGGGGATATTCCCAACCTAGGGATCAAATCCAGGTCTCCCGCATTGCAGGTGCATTCTTTACCAGCTGAGTCACAAAGGAAACCCAAGAATACTATGGTGGGTAGCCTGTCCCTTCTCCAGCACATCTTCCAGACCCAGGAATCGAACCAGGGTCTCCTGCATTGTAGGCAGATTCTTTACCAACTGAGCTATTAGGGAAGACCTCAAACTGAGGGAAATGGTACAAATTTCATTTGTGGAGTGTAAACTATTGTCTTTTATATGCTGCTGCCCAACCTAGTAATGAAACAGGGATGGTGCATATGGTCTGTGCAAATCCAAAAGGCTTTCATTGAGTATGTGGGCTAACCTGGTGGCTTAGACGATAAAGAATCTGCTTGCAGTACAGGAGACCTGGTTTCAATCCAAGTCAGGAAGATCCCCTGGAGAAGGGAATGGCAACCCACTCCAGTATTCTTGCCTGGAGAATTCCATGGATAGAGGCTACAGTTCATGGGGTCGCAAAGGGACAGACATGACTGAGTGTCTTTTCATCAAGTATGTACTTGGGAGTACTTGGGATCCAAGTTCATTTTAAAGTAAAATAAAACATCAAACTTAACTGATATACAGCGTAAAACATAAGACATTTAACAATAAGGCAATAAAATATCCAAATGAACCAGAAGGAATTGTAAGCCCTGTGGTCTGAACATATCCTAACAAGGCATAACAAATTTGGCGCTGACAACCCAAATCAAACAAGTTCATCCAGAAATGAAAAGTAGCCAAGGATAATTAGGTTAACATGAAATTACAGCTTTAGAGAAGAATTTCAATTTGTTAATTTATGAGGATTCTAGGAAACTCATCACTTCTCATATCAAGTTGTTTCTAGGAAAGCAAATCAATGTCATTTGCTTGCTAAGAACAGAATTAGAGAGGGAAAATACTTGAAAAATTTCTTTTTGGAACAATGTGCACCTCTCATAGCCTCCCTTCTCTCCCTCCAGGGCAGTATGGTTTTTGGTTTTCCACTTAACAAGTTGTCCAAGTTCTCTAACTTTTCCTGTATAAACACCACTACATTTTTTTTCTCTGACTCAAATCACTCTTTTCACCCTTAGACTAATGGAACTTTACTGGTCTGTGCCTCAATTTCCCCAACAGTAAATCCTACTTCATGGGACTGATAAGCGGGCTTAGGACTATTATCAATTAATATTTCTAAAGCATTTAGAACAATGGGTGGCACACAGTAAGTGCTATATAATCAAATATATAGTAGCTTATATGTTATCTATCATAAATTTAAATGGTAAGTATACAAATGTATGTTATTACTAAGTTAAAATACAAATAAAAAGCTTATATTCTAAAACTGAGCATAGAATGTCACAGCAACGCGGATGTGAAATGCATTAATATTATATATACACTAAACATCTAATACACAAAAGTCACAATTCTAATTATTGGCTGTGCTAATCTAGGTAGTAGTATGTGACCTGAAACTGAAAGGAGAACCTAATGAGACAGTTATTACACTGCTTTCTTAGGGATGAAAAGGCTCTGGGGAGGTTCTTTTAAATAACTCCAGTCTCTCCAAAAAAGCTGTTCAGAATTTTGAGTAGTTTTCTCCTTAAGAAATTTGTCTGTAGCAAATGAAAGCGATTCCCAAAATTCCACTGATGCGGGTATGTGCTTTAAAACGCATCCCAAATTATACTGATGATGATTAAAAGAAGTGCAAGAGTATAATCTAAAATCACATTTCAGCTTTGCTAAAATAAAGATGTGGGAACTGGCTAAGACACTTAATGTTTACGACTAAATTTACTGGTGAGCCTTCTCAGCTCTAGTTTTTTGAGACTGAAACTTCTATGAATCAAAACATGTTACCTATGTAAAAACATGTTTTTATGAAAATATTAAGTGAAAAAAGTAATCACACACTGTATACTCAAGTGTGATTATAACTATTCCATCTGTGGAATATTTCCATCCATTTTTATCTGCTCATCCATCTACGTATTTAGAAAGTAGACTGGAGAGAGAAGAATGGTGGTTACGTGGCACACAGCATTCCACTTCAGATTGATGCCGAAACAATTTTTACATTTGCAACCATAACCACCACCAAAATAATAATCGAGTCCAGCAAAAATTACCCACGGATTTAAAACCATCACTGGGGAAGAATAATATTCCAGAACAGGATTAAATACTTAGGTTACAAGAATGAGACAAGCTGGAAAACCCTAGCTTAACTAAGTGGTCCAATTTAGCATCACCAGTGATAACCCACACCAGCGCCTCCTGAAGCTGTGCCTTCTCTGTGGCGTTCTTGTCAGAAATGTCTAATCTGAATCTAATCATGTGGAACCGAGACAAACTGAGGGACATTCTATAAAATAACTGGCCTAGGTTCTTCAGAAATGCAATTATCTAGGAACTGTTCTAGATTAAAGGAAATTAAAGAAACATGGAGACCAGATGCAATGCATGACCCTTGAGTGGATTTTAGGGAGAAGAAAGTCCAATTACAAAAGACATTACTGGGACAATTGTGGAAATCTGGAGGAGGCCTGTAATCATTCTAAATAGTACTATATTACCATTAATTTCCTGAATTTGGTATTGCATTGTGGTTATGTAAAATTAATGCTCTTGTTTTACAGGATTAAGCTTAAGTATTTATTGGATTAAATTATGAGATTGAACTGTTCAGAAATAACCCTCAAACGAATGAGGAAAAAAGGAAAAAATATATAGTATAAAACTATTAATAACATGGCAAAATGTTACCAAAAGGCAAATTCAGGCTAAGGATACAGGAGTACTCATTGTTTTTCTTGCAATTATTTGAGGATTAAATTGTTTAGAAGAGATGGGGCAAAAAAGTCCATCTTTGTTTTAAAATTCTACACGATCCAGGATGGACTCCACTACAGTTTACAGTCACCTGAGACTTACTAAGAAGGCTAAAGAGGCAAAAAATCAAACAAGCATCTACTTTTACGTAGTAATGATAACCTGTTAGCTCACAGTCCCCTCAAAAACTAATACGTTACAGCAGAAAACTATTTCCTAGATGGAGAACTTAAGTTTAAAGAATGATTCTTGGGAATTCTCTGGCAGGACAGTGGTTAGGACTCAGTGCTTTCACGGCTGGGGCTGGGGTTCAATCCCTGGTCAGGGAACTAAGATTCCATAAGCTGCCCAGTGTGGCAAGAAACAATTACACAGATGTACTATATATAATCAGAAACAAATCCGAGGCAAAGTTTAGTTATAAAAAAATCAAAGTCTAGGGGCAGAAGATACACTGCCTAAATGTGAACATAGAGGATTTACTTGCCAGAAAAAGGAAATATTGCAAACCCTCAGAACCTATTACTCAGTAACTGTATTCAATAGTCATTACTGAACACTGACTATGTGCCAGTGGTCCTCTGCTGAGGTGCATAAAGCGTAAGACATAGTCCCCACCTTGAAGAACTCAGCCTGTAAGAGTCTCCTGTCAATTATACCTCAATTAAAAAAAAAACTCTTTATAAAATCCTTAATTTCTAAACTTAGTCTTAAGACTAGTCAACCTAAAGATAATTTGCAACTAGTATTTAAAAGCCATTAAAATGTTCTACTTATTTTAAAAAATGGTTATTTGCTTCCATAATATTGACAACCCAAATTATTTATAATAAAGGCTTTATAAGGACCCTATACAGAAGCTCCTTCGAAACAGACCCAAGTCTGAGGGCAGAGGAAATCTTTCTCTCACTCAAAGGCCTCTACTTGTTTGAACCCTGACCAGGCAAGTAAGGTTTCACTGCAGAACCTGTCTTCAAGTACAATTAACTCAGGAGACATGAAGAGTATACCACCTATAAATTTCAGTTGTATTCTCTGACTGAAAGAATTCTCAGTTAACTTGAGATTCATCTGTTATGGGTTCTTGTAAGTTAAATCATAAATAACTCAGAATCTAAAAACTGAATATCCTGAATAATCTTACCCCACCATAAAACGATCTCTAAATCATAATGGATGTGCTATTCTAAAGCTCAAAGTTTTGTTATTTGTAAAAATTTATTTATTTTTTAATTGAAGGATGATTGCTTTACAGATTGTGTTGGTTTCTGCCAAACATCAACATGAATCAGTAAGTAAAGTTCAGGAACCCACAATTTTATGTCTCAGTTCAGTTCAGTTCAGTCACTAAGTCGTGTCTGACTCTTTGCGACCCCATGAATTGCAGCACTCCAGGCCTCCCTGTCCCTCACCAACTCCCGGAGTTCACTCAGACTCACGTCCATTGAGTCAGTGATGCCATCCAGCCATCTCATCCTCTGTCGTCCCCTTCTCCTCCTGCCCCCAATCCCTCCCAGTATCAGAGTCTTTTCCAAAGAGTCAACTCTTCGCATGAGGTGGCCAAAGTACTGGAGTTTCAGCTTTAGCATCATTCCTTCCAAAGAAATCCTAGGGTTGACCTCCTTCAGAATGGGCTGGTTGGATCTCCTTGCGGAAGGGACTCTCAAGAGTCTTCTCCAACACCACAGTTCAAAGGCATCAATTCTTCAGTGCTCAGCTTTCTTCACAGTCTCTCACATCCATACATGACCACTGGAAGAACCATAGCGACTAGATGGACCTTTGTTGGCAAAGTAATGTCTCTGCTTTTCAATATGCTATCTAGGTTGGTTGTAACTTTCCTTCCAAGGAGTAAGCGTCTTTTAATTTCATGGCTGCAGTCACCATCTGCAGTGATTTTGGAGCCCAAGAAAATAAAGTCTGACAGTGTTTCCACTGTCTCCCCATCTATTTCCCATGAAGTGATGGGACCAGATGCCATGATCTTCGTTTTCTGAATGTTGAGTTTTAAGCCAACTTTTTCACTCTCCTCTTTCACCTTCATCAAGAGGCTTTTTAGTTCCTCTTCACTTTCTGCCATAAGGGTGGTGTCATCTGCATATCTGAGGTTATCGATATTTCTGGCAATCTTGATATCAGTTTGTGCTTCTTCCAGCCCAGCATTTCTCATGATGTACTCTGCATAGAAGTTAAATAAGCAGGGTGACAATATACAGCCTTGACGTACTCCTTTGATGTCTGTAATTCTTAAATGGTTCATAAAAAAGAGGATGAATATTTTAGAGACTTGGATTTTTCATTTCTGCTGAGAAGTTCTGTATCACTTAAACTGTCAGAGCAAAAGGTCCCACTATGTTAAGAGAACATAACTCTTAATATATGCTGTTATTTTTGGTACTGCTTTTCCCTCAGGATTCAAAGAGAAATTAAGAATGACTAAGGAATTAATACGACATTGTAAATCAACCAGACTTCAAAAAAAAAAAAAAAAAAAAAGACTAGGGAGACCCTGTTTGTTCAACTTCAATAGTTTTAACTAAACTTTATATAGAGTGCCTGACCTAAAACGAAGCCCTTATCTACTGAAAATTAAGTTAAGCCATCAGGATTCTGGAAATATGGGCTCAAGAACCACATGTGAACTTATATTTATGCATTAGAATTTATAGGTATTAAAAAATACACACCTATATTGCAATTCTTCAGTTTAAAACAGGTTTTAAAATGATTTACTCAATAATAAGAGACTTTCATAGCTCAGAAATGTTTTCGGGAAACTTAGTCCATCACTTGAAAAAGTGATTTCACTTTTAAGAAAAATAAATTTGAGCTTATTTTTAAGAAACAAAACTTTCTATTTCTTCTATATACAATCTTTTGTTTCTCCTAAACTCAATGAGTTAAAACAGGAAATTCTATGGTCAACCAAACTATAAAACTTTTTGAGAAGAAGACTATTTTTACTACCTAGAAATATTCAATACATATACTTAATTAACTAATTTTATCTTGGTTGTGTTAGGTCTTTGTTGCTGTGCACAGGCTTTCTCTAGTTGTAGAGTGTGGGCTTCTCCTTGCTGTGGAGCGTGGGCTCTAGGGCACATGGGCTTCAGCAGTTGCGGCATGAGCCTGTGGCTCACAGGCTCTAGAGCGTAGGCTCAGTAGCTTTGGTACACCAGCTTAGGTGCTCTGTGGCACGTGGGATCTTCCTGGACCAGGGATCAAACCCATGTCCCCTGCACTGTATCACCAGGGAAGTCAAAATATTCAATATAACCAAAATCAGCATCTCATCACAGAGGTAATGTGAGGGATAATGTTCAAGTCCTAGATACGTACGGTGGTACAACTAGGTAAAGAACTGGAGAAGATGCAGGAGATAAGCGCATGTGTGTACCAGGCCCCTCCCCAGCCTGCCCACGGAACTGCCTTCTTCTCTCCCCCATGAATGCAGATGAGGCGAGACAGCTTCTGACTCTGATAAAACTGTATTTTTCCTAGAATTACTGTTTCTCCAATGGTGATTTTTTTTATTAAAAGAACTATTCAAACAGGTGGTAAGAAATTAAACTTTTATCAATACACAAATAAGTTTACTTAAAAGCAGCTCAGTTCCGTATTTTAAAAAGTTTCAGGATCTCACCCCGCCAATGTCCATAACCTAGAAGAGGCTCTCGTGAAACCTGAAGCCCCACCTAAGAGCATCAGCCAGTGATGGTCTAGGTGCTTTCACATGCATCTGTCTTGTGATCGAAGAGAGAGTCAAAAAAACACATCTCTTGCCTGGCTGAGGAGGAAGAATCCACAAAAAAGAGCTTCATAAAACGTCCATGAAGGGAAACTAGTAACATCAGAAGAGTTCCAGCACTTCAATTGAGTATAATTCTCTATTATTCTTTTCTTGATTTAATTTCTGTAGCTCACGAAAACTTACTTCAATCTTGTTGAGCTCGGAACAAATGCTTATCTAAAGAAAAAAATTCCAAAATAAATTTTTACCATAACTTGTACAAATAAACCCTCCACAATTACTTAGAGCTATTCCAAGAAAAACTAATAATAATGCTTCTTGGTTACAAACAGAATTCAGTATATATAAAATAATAACATACCTGGGATTTCACAAATTTGTAAAGACTTAACAGTAGCCTTTTTGCTTCTGGTATCATTACCACAACAGTAAAATTAGCATCCAGAAGTAGACATATCCAATCCATAATCTGAAGATAAACAGTGAAAAGGGAAGTTAAGATTTTACAAAGTCTATGATTATATCAAGCAGTTATAAGAAAAATAAGCTTTCTTTACAGAAGTCTGAACATTTTAGTTTAGAGATGAAGGAATTTCTAAGCAATCTAAAAAGGCTCTTTTCTGCTTTCGTATTTACCATTTTACAAGCATAATTGTGTATTTTCCATCAGATAAAGTCAGTAAAAAGAAAGCCACAGTAGTATTTAATCCTAGGGAAAGTGAGCATATTTTATTTAAAAATTTTTTTTGATTTAACTACTGGCAGCTATAAAAAAAGAACCCATTCATCTCCTATTCTGAAATATACTACATACATTATGACGCAAAAATAGGGTGTCATGTATTATAGATGAAAGGCCAAGAACTAAAATAAAATTACTTTATACTTACTTAAGTATCCTACATCTTCAAATGGTGGTGTTAACATGAAAATATCATTCATGAAAAAGCATTAAGGAAATCAATTATCCATTTGCGGGAGGGGGGAAAGCAGATCCCTATATACCCTCTACATCAAAATAAATTTTATATGTATCAAAGAGTTAAACACAGGAAAAGAAAATAAATGTATTACAGAAAAACACACGGTGGCTATTTTTATACTCAGAGTGGGTAGGGCCTTAAACATGACACGGCCAAAAAGAAGCCACAAAGGAAAAGCTTAACAACTTTAACGGCATGAAAATTAAAAACTCATCTACGGTAGAAATGACATTAAAGAAAGTAAAAAGATAGTGATAGGAAACGAGTATTTGTAATACTTTGACAGAAACAGATGAGTATCTCAATAGACAATAAATAACTTACAAGTTAAAATGAAAAAGACAGAAAATGCAATGGAAAAATGGACAAAGAATCTGATTAGGCAGTGCAGAAAAAGAAGTATAAATGGGCAAGAACTGATGGTCTATCTTTCTCATTACCAAAGAAATGCAAATTAAAACACCCATCTGTTACCTACTGACTGGCCAAGAGTAAGGTCTCGGACCTTTGTGGCCATAGTACCTCTTGTCACAACACTTGGAAAGGCAGCCTGGCATGCTCAAAACTAAAAATACACGTACCCTTTATCCAGTAATTTCACTAATGAGAATCAACCCAATAGGTGTTCTCTCATAATACATAATACAATACAAGAATATCTGTATAAAGATGCTCACTGAAGGTTCATTTACAATAGCAAAAAACTGTTAACAGTTTAAACGCTGATCAACAGGGGACTAGCAAATTAAGATTTTCTATAAAATCAAATGGTGTGCAGGTATATATCTTGATCCACAAGATACACAAAGCGTAGTACTGAATGAAAAACCTGAACTGCAGAACAGCTTGCACCTTATGATCTAATTTATGTCAGAAAGATACAAGAAAGATAAGTTAGTGTAAAGACAGAAAATTTCTAGACTAAAAGCAACTCTGAGTATTACTTATCTTTAAGAGGGACTAGGAATAGATTATTCAGAGGATACTTATTATCACCCTCTC
Organism: Bos mutus; assembly: GCF_027580195.1. Lineage (NCBI taxonomy): Eukaryota > Metazoa > Chordata > Mammalia > Artiodactyla > Bovidae > Bos > Bos mutus. The sequence goes on from NC_091635.1 coordinate 35,474,314, forward strand.
CCAATGAAGGTGAGGAAATGCTTGAAAAGGGTCACAATAAAGAATCAGAAATTGAAGTTCTAAAGATCTATCATTCTTCCCAGCACCAGATCAAAGTAAAAAGATTATCTCACCTGGCTCAAGGTTGGAGGGTGTGTTCCAGGAAGAGTCATTGTAGCATTTTCACTACACTTCAGATATAGGAAATACAAATACTGGAGAAACAGCTGGGCAGACGGAAAAAAAGACAATCACTTTCACAGAAAAATTTTCTCTGTAAAAAGCTAACAAAGAGACTGCAAAGAATTTTAAGAGGCTACTGAAATTAACTGTACATCAAATAAATATGCTATAGACATCAAGGACACAAAAAACAAATCAATGCACTTTCTGCCATCAAAGAGGAGTTCATTTGGTTTGGGAGAGGTGGGTGAAGAGCTTATTTTGTTTGCAAATAATAAGCAGAGAAGACAGACTCCTTCTCTGGGCAATTCCTTTTAGTTTCTGTGCTTGCTGTGCTTAGTCGCTCAGTCGTGTGTGACTCTTTGCAACCCCACAGACTGTAGCCCGCCTGGCTCCTCTGTCCATGGGGATTCTGCAGCCAAGAATACTGGAGTGGATTGCCATTCCCTTCTCTAGGCGATCTTTCCAACCCTGGAATCGAACCCAGGTCTTCCATATTCCATAGTATTCTTTACTATCTGGGCCACCAGGGAAGTCCTTTTAGTTTCTACTCAACTGTAACTTAGATGGATGAACCTAGACTTCCAGTTTGGCACCCGAATCATGTCAACCTCTGCCTCCTCCAGATCACTCTAGCCTCCTAGGCACAATTTTTCACCTTGAGGGCTGGGAAACCTCTTACTCAGATGAAAGAACTCTACAACCTTTTGAATGCTCTAAAAGCTGGGTACTGTTAAGCAGCAACATTTAAAACAGAAATAAAATCCTGTATGACCTGTAAGAACACTCACAGTGCTGTGCTGTGCTGGGATGTCCTTCAAATGAGGCAGAAGAAACGTCTCACTGTATGCTGAGTGAAGAACTGCATTTCTACTTAGGAATAAAGGAAAATCTTCAACAAATAAAGGCTTTTCAACTGAAATTACAAGTAACTCTCTTCCCCAGTGACATTTTTTCTAAATGGATACAAAAGTTCTACTTATCTAGAAGAGCTCTATCACGGAACATTCTCATCACTAGAGATCATCTTGTATGCTTCACTATTATAAATAACTGGTATTTATTCAATATGATAATTTTTAGAACTGACAAAGCTTCTATCTTAGTACAGCTTCTTAAATAAGAAGGTTTAAGTAAGTTGTTTAAACACAACATTGAATGGAATCCATTTTCAAGCAGAATCTGAAAAAAAAAAAAGAAAAAAAACCCACCTTAAACTATCTAATTACCCCTTAGTTTTTGCTTGGTATTGATTACATTCCTGGGAAAAAGACGATACGAGGCAAACTGTTTCAAAGGATACAAGAGCGCTGCTCTTTTCGGGGTAACGGGACACGAAGTGCTCTCGTCTGCTGTGGCCTGAGGCTTCTCCTTCAACTTCTGAGCACAGCTGTCACAGTTATCTTCCTCAGGACTGAAGCCATTCTGAAGAAATGCAGTTTGTTCTTCCATTTCCCCATCTTGCACAGGATCCATATAGTCAGAAACTGACTCCATATTGATATCTGTGTCTTGAAGAGTGTCATCACCAATGCTATCATGTTAATTGAAAGCAGGAAATAATTTTTATAAATACTTGAATTTACTGGCAAAATTTTCATTGTCAAAGTTTTAGAAGTCAAAAAATACAATAGACTAGAAAAGCAGTGAAAGGGAATTCTGTAGGGACCCAGTGATTAGGATGCCATGCTTCCGCTGCAGGAGGCACGGACTCCATCCCTGGTTGGCGAACTAAGATCCCTCACGCCACATGGTGCGGCTAAAAAATAAGGGGGGGTGGGCAGTGAAAGAAAAGGAGCATCAGCTTCTAACTTACCTCAAGAAAACTTTTAAGCAAGCGCAAGTGACTGACTCAGGGATGTCAGGGAACTGCTGTAGGCAGAGTTGTAGGATCTGCACGTCAGTCTTTTCTAAGGCAAACTCCATCAAGCCAGGGCACAGGCTAGGACCAAAAACATGAATTACTTTTATATATTAAGGAACTCTCAACTGCAAATAATTTACAAGGCTTTTTCAGAGTATGAAAATCAGAACTGTAGAAACCACAGAAATATTTACCTGTAAGAAAGCACGTGCGTTTGGACAAGCTGCATCAGACAGTTGCGGGGATAAAATGATGGCTCTGCTTTACATCTTCCCAGAAGTCCTATTATTACATCCCCAATAATGGTATGAAAGTCAGGGGTCCTCTTAGTAGCCAAAAACTTACGTAGTTCTACTTCGATATGTTTTTCTGAATCTTTCTGGAAGGGCAAAAGTAAACAGTTTAATACGGTACCAATTAATAAATGTCACTCTGTACTTGAAAGTTCCTAGCTCAGCATTTTCTTAAATCACTAACAGCATTCATGTATTCTTGTGAAACTGGAGTTGATATGACAATTTACTGCACAAAGACAAAATGCAAAGAAAAAAATAAAAACCACAAGGATTTAGACATCAAAACTTCTAAGAAACTAAATCACAAACATTTAATGCAAAATTGAATGAGATACGAGGCCACCACCATCACATTAAACTCACAAAATGCTTGGTGTGAGTCAAAGTATCACTTTGACAACCTCAACATACCAGACAAATGTTAGCCATAGCTCTAAAATGATCACAAAAGGAAGAAAGATAAAAAGTACATGGCATTTCTTTTAACTGTGAATTGATTTTCCATATTTCTAATATTTTAAAATTTACCTGTATGGTTGCTAAGAGTTGTGTGGAGGCAGGAACCTCTGGCTGTACACTCACTTCAACTTTTCTTCTCCTTAACTGGAATTCAGTAAATTGATTAGGATCTCAAAAATGATACAAAAGATCCAATAGACATTTAGAAGAAAATAAATGTCCCAAAGAGACTGGGACACTTTTGCTCTAATCACAAACTTTTTTAGGGTTTAGTTTTCTTAAAGTGAAAAGTGGGTCTATTTCAAATTTTAACTTAAATATCTTAAAGAGTTTAAGGTTTTCACTTTTTAATAAATAAAATAAAATCACTATGCTCAGGAAGGTATTATTACTAATTGCAAATTGGTCTGTTTTTACAGTTGGGTCTTATACACATGCCTAAAAAACTACTAGATGACATGTCATTTTTTAATAAGGGCTGTTAGGGTTCAAGCTTCAAATCACCCCATCATTAAGAACAAGCTGTAAGAAACTAGTACAGATATCAATTATTAAAATAATTCAGCCTTTTCTGGTTTTTAACATTTGTACTAAGATTTCTATTTAAACTACCAAACTTACAATTCTCTTTGACTGCTCTGAGTTCTGAGATCCAAGTCCACATCCCTGTGATGTTTCCCAGTTTACAAAATGAGGTGTGGCATGAATGCCTAAGAAAATACAAAACACACAATTTCTGGAATTTTTTGACCTATTGATATTTACTCAGCCAATCAATCAAACAAAGAACGCTGAAAAAACCACCACTCCGGCACAATCCAAGAGAGGCTTTATAGTCCATTTCATTCTACCAATAACAGATCAGTAAATGATGATATCCTAAAGGCCATGTGCCCACCGACATTAAGCCAACAGATGAGGCTACTGATAAACCAGGGAGGAAAAGGCATCACTGATTTTGTCTGCAGGACTTTCCCATTACCCCTAAAGTCAGAACACTGCTGTTTAAAACACAGTGTAGCTCTTTAGCCTGCAGCAGTATCTGCAACGTGGACTGTTTGCAAGGTAGCTTCCTAGACCAATGACATTTCAATGAACAGTGGCAAATTTCAACATTAAGAGCAGATTATGCAAACTGATAGCTGTGAAAACCTACATATCAAACTATAAGTTTATACGATGGTCTTTAGTTAATAAAACAACATTTAAGTTCCTACCTGGATCTTGACTATGTTTGAGTTTTCCAAGAGCACCTGCTAATGACGACACTTCACACTTGAATGGAACTACAGTTAGAAATTTTCCATGTAGCATGAACAGATTTTCCCCATAATACCAGAGCTACAAAAACAGAAGTTATCAAAAATATAAGAAACCCTTTTTCTAAGATCTGATTCAACAGAGCCATTTTTGTGGGGTAAGGAATCTTAATATGACAGAAAAGGATAAGGCAAAGGTAAGCAACTTTCTAGAATAATCTCACACGTTCAATTCATTAATTAAGGTAGGTTTACAAAGCTCTTACTTTTGCCCATGTGTGAATAGAGCATAATTTAGAGAAAATTTTCTTTCAACTCATAAAAATCTGATCAATACATATATTTAAAACAAGTGAATTGTCACTACTACACATCTGTTAACGTGAAACTCACGAAGGCTCCTATAACATAAGCAAACTGTTCTGATGTACTAAAAAGAAAAAAGTAGAATTTAATATTATTTCTATCTCATGATCTTAATTATAAAATTGTAAAAATGAGAAAGGTATAAGAATAAAAAGCTCACATGAAATCAAAAGTGAAGTCTGGAAAAAAAAAGTGAAGTCTGTTAAAATAGCAGAAGTGTGAAGTGTTAATTCTGTTTAAATATAAATTAGCATTCTTTGCTGAGAAATCTAGTCTCCTTATCCTCTAATTACAATGATCAACAATGTCCTACATCTTGATTTTCATGTATCTTATATCTTGATTTGAGTGAATATCTATTCACTGGGCAACCAGTACTTATTGAGCACCTGTTAGGTACTGGAGATATGATGAAGAACAAGAAAGACAGGGACCCTTGCCTCAGATAATTTAGTCTGGTCAGCTTAAGCTTTAATTCTTTTAAGTATTCTTATGTAATTCCATGATATGTTTAACATGTAATTTAAAAGACTAATTTATTAGGCAAAGTAACAGCCCTTAGATATAGTTCAAAATATGAAAGCAAAAGATCAAACAAAAGTGAGATTAAAAAGTTTTATTAACTAGGTAATTGTTCTCTCCTGATCTAAAATTAGCTTCTAATTTATCTTTTGAAAGTGACAAATGTAAGGAAACTGTTAAAACAATAGCCAAATTAAGTATAATCTTGTAGGTAGAAAATATTTCTTAATTTATTTTAATCAAAAACTGACAAATATTTAGATCTGTAGAGGTCTCTTCCCTTACAATATATTTAGCAAACACAAAAATAATTAAAAAAAAAAAAAGCCAAGGTGAAAAAACTTACTTGTCCGCTGGTCCCTTGTGGTAACTCTTTTGAAGTCTGCAGCGTTTGAAATTTTGTATTCCATACAGAGAGGCATTCTATAAGGTAAGACATACAAATTCCAAAGTTTTCCAAGTATAAGTATATGATGCTGGGTGGGGGGTGGGGTTGGTGGGGAAGGCGGAAAGTTATAGTTAAACACAAAAGTCTTACTTTAGTAAGTATAAAAACGAGTAACGAAGATAGAAAATCAAAGATGTGAGATCTCATGGTAAGAAGTGGACACGTGCAGGGAGGGGGTATATGGGAGTCTGTGTATCCTTCCCTCAATTTTGCTGTGAGCATTAAACTGCTCTAAGAAAATAAATTTTTTTAATTAATTTTCTAGTGAAGTATACTTGCTGTACAATATTATATGAGTTACAGGTGTACAATATAGTGATTCACTATTTATTTATTATAAAATACTGGCTATATTCCCATGTTGTACAACACATTCTTGTAGGTTATGTCACACACAGTACTCTGTACCTCTTACTCCCCTCCCTGTTTTGCCTGCCCCTCTTTCCCCACAGGCAACCACTAGTTTGTTCTCTATCTGTGACTCCGCTTCCTTTATCTTCACTAGTTTGTTGTACTTCTCAGACTTCACATTAAATGATGTCATACAGTATTTGTCTGACTTATTTCATTAATGCCCTCCCATTCCATCCACGTTGCTGTGAATGGCAAAATTTTCACTCTTTTTAATGGCTGAGTAGTATTTCATTGTGTGTATATGTGTATGTATGTATGTACACACACGTATCACTTCTTTGTCTACTCACCTGTTGACAGACACTTAGGTTGCTTTCATATCTTGGCAACTGTAAATAATGCTTCTATGAACATTTGGGTCCAAGTTTTTTTCTGAACTAGTTTTTGCTTTTTTTGGATATATACCTAGGAGTGGAGTTGCTGGGTCGTATGGTAGTTCTACTTTTAGCTTTTTTGAGAAATTCTGTACTGTTTTCCACAGGGGCTGCATCAATTTACATTCTTACCAACAGAGTACGAGGCTTCCCTTTTCTCCACATCCCTGCTAACATGTGTTATCTGATGACAGGTCTGAGGTGGTATCTCACTGCTATTTTGGTTTGCATTTCCTGATGATAGCAATGCTGAGCATCTTTTCATGTGCATACTGGCTATCTGCATTTTTTCTTTGGAAAAATGTCTATTCAGGTAGTGAGTGATATGAGGAAATGTTTTAGAGAAATTGATCAAGGTAAGATGAAGTCAAAGACCTATTTAAGAATTAAGAGGCTACAGTGGGAAGAGAATGATTTTGGGTGGTAATAAATAAATGAAAAAGAAAGAGGAGACTAAAAGGTACACTTTGATGGAAAAAATCCAAAGGACTTCTCAACTGACTGAATTTCAGTTACCCTTAGAAGCTGGCAGTGGTGCTCCCAGGACTGCTATGTGATCTTGATCCAGGATGGCGAGTGCAACACCATTTCGAGCACTGCCAGACACCACAGACTTGAGCAACTGCGACTGAACTAACCTCTGATTTTTTTCTGGTTTGCTCGGATGTATTGGTATCAAGGTTTCATATACACATCCATCAGAGCCTGTTGAAAACAAGTATTTATTGCTCATTATTGGATAAGGATAGTTCTATTATAGCTAGATGTACTAAGTTGTTTATAAGATTTTACCAATTTGATAGAGGATTTAACCAGAAAAATAAACAAATGTAACAATGCATTACTCTACAGTTTCCTATAAAGATTATACTACAAACTTAAAGTTGAGGAAGAAGAAATAGTAAAAATCTCAGTAAGAAATGGCATAATACCATGAAATGAAAATTTTAAGTATCCGTAATAACTTAAAACAGGAGGAGACAGCCACGAATATAGACAATCTAGTCAGTAAATGGCTATATCTCTTATTAGAAATTAATTAGCATTCTGAAATAACATTACATTTCTTATTACTCCATCACTCTGAAAACCCTATAAAATTGGCTGGGTTTTGCAGGTCAGCTGTTGGCGATTTCCCATGGTTCTAGCTATGTTATATGAAGATTTTATGACCCTTTGGTTCAGACTCCTTTACTTCAATGTTCAAAAGCTGAAACATAAGTCACAAACTTCTGTTCAACAATAAATATGTCCTATAAGCCAAACTTTAAGAAAACCTGTCCCTCTTAAGCAAAGGTAGTAAGCAGATTCCAATGATCCTCTAGACATGACAAATGATAGGAGCCTTTTTCTTAACAGCCAATGTAAAAATCTGCACATTGAAAAACTTCACAAAGATTTGAAACTGTGATAATAGGAAATGCTTCCTAAATACTGCTCTTGTTTCTTGCCCCCTTAACCTTCTCAAAACAACTTCAAAAGAAGCCATAAAGGATGCGGATGGAGAGAATTACTGCAAAGGCATTTTCCCCCCTAGATACAAGACTGAGATTAAACTTTAGAGGATTAGGTAAAGGTAAATTCCAAAGCAATAAAAACAACAACAGAAACTGTAAAATGCAGGCTGATCCAATACTGCTGTTAGTGCCCTTCTGTCTCCATCACTGTTCAAAGACGGGCACACCATACCGTAAGGCTGGAAAAGAGAAAATGGGAGTACCCACCTTAGGTACTAATTACAATATATCAAAAAACCTGGACTTACCATAAAACGTGATTTACCCTTTTTTATTGGTGTTTTATTATTACTTATTGCTTATGATAAATTTTAAGACATAAAAATTACCTGCAGAGAACTACTGACTTGCAGAGAACTATGACTACACGTGGCAAACTGCAAAAAGCGAGGGCATAAATGCTTGTTAAAAAGCATGGAAAGGCAAGTACTGCAATAGAAAACTGTAAAATCCAATGACTCTAACTTAAAAGGAAAATATTATCATGCAATATACTTTTATTTATAAACTCTGAAAGTTTAAAGAAATACTTACTTAATGACATTAGAGAGATGAATTTCCGACCTACAGATGTACTAAAACTCTGTATAACACATTTTTCTTCTTGACCAAGTAAAAGTGTGTATTTGCTTAGGATACGTGAGTTAAACTTTTGTACATAAACAAAGTAGTTTCCATGCTGCAAAAAAAAAAAAAAAAAAAAGGTTATTTTATTTTAAAAATATTCCCATTTTTACCAACTATATTTAAATGTTGAGACCAGTTGTTATCCCACTGTAATTACTTTAATGAATGCTTAAACTCTTCTCCAACTAAATCTTAGACATTATAAAAATGTTTAATTCAGGCATAGAAATAATGATCATTATAGGCTTTTTAGTATTTTAAAGATATCAAAGTCTTCTGAAAGAAATACCGAAGTCCAATTTTAGTTTTTTTTTTTTTCATTTGCTATTATTTTCTCCCATTCTGAAGGCTGTCTTTTCACCTTGCTAATAGTTTCCTTTGATGTGCAGAAGCTTTTAAGTTTAATTAGGTCCCATTTGTTTATTTTTTGCTTTTATTTCCAATATTCTGGGAGGTGGGTCATAGAGGATCCTGCTGTGATGTATGTCAGAGAGTGTTTTGCCTATGTTCTCCTCTAGGAGTTTTATAGTTTCTGGTCTTACGTTGAGATCTTTAATCCATTTTGAGTTTATTTTTGTATATGGTGTTAGAAAGTGTTCTAGTTTCATTCTTTTACAAGTGGTTGACCAGATTTCCCAGCACCACTTGTTAAAGAGATTGTCTTTAATCCATTGTATATTCTTGCCTCCTTTGTCAAAGACAAGGTGTCCATATGTGCGTGGATTTATCTCTGGGCTTTCTATTTTGTTCCATTGATCTATATTTCTGTCTTTGTGCCAGTACCATACTGTCTTGATAACTGCGGCTTTGTAGTAGAGCCTGAAGTCAGGTAGGTTGATTCCTCCAGTTCCATTTTTCTTTCTCAAGATCGCTTTGGCTATTCGAGGTTTTTTGTATTTCCATACAAATTGTGAAATTATTTGTTCTAGCTCTGTGAAGAATATTGTTGGTAGCTTGATAGGGATTGCATTGAATCTATAAATTGCTTTGGGTAGTATACTCATTTTCACTATATTGATTCTTCCAATCCATGAACATGGTATATTTCTCCATCTATTAGTGTCCTTTGACAAAATTCAACACCCATTTATGATAAAAACTCTCCAGAAAGCAGGAATAGAAGGAACATACCTCAACATAATAAAAGCTATATATGACAAACCCACAACAAACATTATCCTCAATGGTGAAAAATTGAAAGCATTTCCTCTAAAGTCAGGAACAAGACAAGGGTGCCCACTTTCACCATTACTATCCAACATAGTTTTGGAAGTTTTGGCCACAGCAATCAGAGCAGAAAAAGAAATAAAAGGAATCCAAATTGGAAAAGAAGAAGTAAAACTCTATTTGCAGATGACATGATCCTCTACATAGAAAACCCTAAAGACTCCACCAGAAAATTACTAGAACTAATCAATGATTATAGTAAAGTTGCAGGATATAAAATCAACACACAGAAATCCCTTGCATTCCTATACACTAATAATGAGAAAACAGAAAGAGAAATTAAGGAAACAATTCCATTCACCATTGCAACGGAAAGAATAAAATACTTAGGAATATATCTACCTAAAGAAACTAAAGACCTATATATAGAAAACAATTTTAGTTTTAATACTCATACTCTGAAATGTCACAAAATGGGCCAGGAATGAAAGATATCACTTACTTTTTCTGTAATGAAAATTAGCACAGGATGCCTAAATACCATGAAAAACTTTGTCCACCTAAAAAAAAGAAAAATTATAAAATGCCAAATGACCAGTTGAGAGAAACACATCTTCATCTAAATTTAAGAGTTTTTTTTTTTTTTTTTTATTAAATAGTTTCCAGAGCCAGAGAGAGAGCAGAATACACTTAATTCGGTGTTTCAAAATATCTACCACAGGAACCCAGGAGGCATTCCTCTGTTAATCATCCCTGGATTAAATCAAGTTGCCAATGCTTCCAGAGCTTTAAAGATAATAGCATGAATTAAAGGCGTATGAGACCAGACGCAGTGTTTTCTCAAACTTTTCTGACCTGTCTCGTTTTTTCAGGGTCATTTTGAGGACTGGTGTTATCAGGAAAATATTAGCATCTCACCTTTCTTTTTCAAGTGACGTTGGGAACTGAAGCACAGGGAGGGTAACAGCCTGAAACCAAAGTTGCACAACCATCTGGCAAAGTGGGGATTAGAACCCAGATTCTCTACCTGTATCTTTTTTTTTTTTTTGGGGGGGGGGTGGCGGCGGGTAGGCCTGTGCTGCAAGCCTTGTGGGATCTTAGTTTTCCCACCAAGGATTGAACCCGGGCCCACGGCAGTGAAAGCATGGAGTCCTAACCACTGGACCGCCAGATAATTCCTTTTACCTGTATCTTTTCCCCTAAAGATTTCCTCCAAATACAGTTGCTGACACTTCAGAGGCATTCATTAGTTCTAAGATTCCCTGATAGCTCAGTTGGTAAAGAATCTGCTTGCAATGCAGGAGACCCTGGTTGGATCCCTGGGTCGGGAAGATACACTGGAAAGGGGATAGGCTACCCACTCCAGTATTCTTGGGCTTCCCTTGTGGCTCAGCTGGTAAAGAATCCACCCGCAATGCGGGAGACCTGGGTTTGATCCCTGGGTTGGGAAGATCCCCTGGAGAAGAGAAAGGCTACTCACTCCAGTATGCTGGTCTAGAGAGAATTCCATGGACAGTCCATGGGGTCACAAAGAGTCGGACATGACTGAACGACTTTAAAAAAAAAAAAAGATATAACTGGTCAGGATCCACACCGTTCACTGACTACGTACAAGTCTTTGCTTGGAGTTTTAGATACTTAGTTTGTATCAGGTGCACCTGGAGGGGCAGCAAGTTAATTAAACAAGAAATGTGATGGAAGAATGGGGATTGGAAAGATATGAAATCAGGACATTTCCTTCTATCATTTTAGTGAGTCATTTTCCCAGTTTTATCCCAGACTTGGGAAAAGAGGAGGTTCCAAAGCACTACTGTGATTCCACTAACAACAAGCTGCCCATTTCTTCAAGGGAAGTGGGCTCTGACCTTGCAGTCAGGGCTATATGACAGAAGATTCCAATCTTGCGGGACTACTCACTTCAAGTTCAAATAACTGACTGACCAGTTGTGTCATTAGGACAGGACTCGTTTGGCCCGAGATTCCTCAATCGCTATCACACCAAAGGCTTTTGGAGGATGTCATTCTGGCTAAGGTTCTACAGATGGTTTTTAGCAAGTTTTTTTTTTGTTGTTGGTTTGTTTTTTATTTAAAAAAAATTTTGGCTGTGCCCCAAGGTTTGTGGGATCTTAGTTCTCCAACCAGTGATCGAACTCTTGCCTCCTGCATTGGAAGCTATGAGTCTGGAATCCCCAGAGTGCATTTTCCTTTAGTAAAAATTGTAAGTATTGGAACGTACTTAATCACTTCTTCATCAGAGATAACAGTTTCAATTTTCTGCTGGGGCTCTGCAAGCAAAGCTTCTAAACCACGAACTGCACCTTCCTTGAACAGCACCAAGGGTTCTGTTCCCTGTATTGAATGTATTCTATACACCTCAGCGGACAACTAGAAGAACATAAAAACATTTAAATTTTTATTACAATGCAATTGCCACCTAAAAGAATAAGGACAGTTAGAGAAGGCTTATCTTTAAGGTACTGATTTATTCTCATTTTGATTCACTTTTGTTTATGGTTCCAAAGTCAAATCTACAACATACAGTACATTTAGAAGTCTAACTTTTGCTCCCATTCTCTCCCCTGCTCCCCCCATAAGTAATCACTTGTATTCATTTTTGGCTTATCTTTCCATTATAAATACCGGAGGTTAGTTCACAAGCTGGGTCTCTCAAAATTGGAGGCGAAGAGAAGTACAAACCAAATCATTAATGCAGAGTTATAAGTGGTTCTGGTGTTAGAAAAAGACCGATGCCATACATAAATACATGCACGATGTAAAAAACTGACCTGCAAGCCCAAAACACCATACGGGGGATTAAAAAAAAAAATGTGTAAAATTCAGGGTCATGTTACTGCAGGGTAAACAAAAAGACTGGAGCCAACAGGCAGCACACATAGCTAGCTAGAAGTTTCAAGGGTCCAGGTGACAACTGCCATTATAACGGTATCAGCTCCATTGTGAACCACTTCTAAAATGTGCCAATTATATTGAGAATTCGGAGAAGGCAATGGCACCCCACTCCAGTACTCTTGCCTGGAAAATCCCATGGGCAGAGGAGCCTGGTAGGCTGCAGTCCGTGGGGTCGCTAAGAGTCGGACACGACTGAGCAGTTTCACTTTCACTTTTCACTTTCATCCACTGGAGAAGGAAATGGCAACCCACTCCAGTGTTCTTGCCTGGAGAATCCCAGGGACGGGGGAGCCTGGTGGGCTGCCGTCTATGGGGTCGCACAGAGTCGGACACGACTGAAGTGACTTAGCAGCAGCATATTGAGAATTAGACACTTAAAACCAGAATGAGCTTTTGAGATTAACATAGTTAAAGATCGTCATTTTATAAGAAAAAGTTAATTAACATACTGAAGGGTCATTGGGAGAAAAGGCACAGTTAGTTGATCATGGTGCTTTTTCATTTCATCATGTGCCACTCTTAAAATGTATAACTGCATGAAACGTGCAGAGTCTGTTCTACCTATTTCAAGAAAGGGATCAAGTTCATTTGTTCTTGCAAGGGACACACCACAAACATTTAAGTGCATGGAAATAACTATAAATGTGTCATTCGTTAATTATTTAAATTACTTCAGTATCATATGAAAATAACACATAACATTTTCTAACATACTCAAGTTGAGACATTTTACCAAGATATACTGTACAATAAATAGAATGAAAAAACGATTATAACATTCATGTCATGTTCACAGACCCTTTAAGATTAATAACTGCCACATTACAAATAATTCCATCTCACCAATAAACTAAATAAGTATGTTGGATCCAAAGACTTACTGTTGCTTTAAATACTTTATCCAGGTTGACGTCTTCATTATTCCATATTCTCAAGACCTTAAATTAAAACATACAATTTAAAAAAGCATTCCAATATCCACTTACATACAACATGAACAGTTAATAAATCAACATTTGTTTATATATATAGTTTTGAAAACTCACCTTATTATCATGTACAATAATATACTCGCCAGTTTGAAAGTTGCACACAGCTGGACATGTTATAATCTGCCCTTGTTTCACTGACCAGCTCCCCAAGGGTTTCTGATCAGAAACCTAATGAAATGAACATACGATATTTAAAAAGTCAGCTTCAGATTTTAAAGCAACTAAATTTACAATAGAAACAAAAGAAGAAATCATTAGAATGACAGCATTTAATAAAGCTCCTAAATTAAAAAATAAGAAGACAAATACTATATGGATTCCACTTAAACAGAAAGTAGAATAATGGTTGTCTGGGGTTGGCAGAATTGGAAATTTAATGGGAGTTTAATGGGTATAGAGTTTCAGTTGTCAGATGAAAAGAGTTCTGGAGACGGATGGTAATGACATTGTACAACAATGTGAATGCATAACCTGAACTGTGCACTTGTAGTCATTAAGATATTAAATTTTGTTATGTGTATTTTACCACACTTTAAAAGGTAGTTAAATTGAAAATATTAGTTTCCAAAATGCAAAATTAGTAACCACACACTTTGATAATGAACAATATTAGTACATTAAAAAAATTGATTTCATTGTGTTCTTGGAACAGAGGCATGAGAAACAAAGTAAGGATAGCTGGAATAATGCCAATTCCAATCAGCCACTCCACTCCTACGCAAAACTACAAAAGGTCCCCTTGACAGCCAGGTAAAAACCAATGGTATCAACAGAAGCATCAAAAAACAGTATAGGGAACTGTTGGCAACCTGTTCCCCAAACTTCAAAGCAGGCAGCTAGCTTTCTTTTTAAATTGAGGTATAATTGCTGCACAATATTATATAAGTTACAGGTATACAATATAGTAATTAGCAATTTAAAGGCTGTACTCCACTTACAGTTATTATAAAACACTGGCTATATTTCCCACGTTGTACAATCTATCCCTGCAGTTTATTTTATACAGAACAGTTTTCTCTCTTACCCCCCCACCCCTATTTGGCCCTCCTCCCTTCCCTCTCCCCGCTGGTCACCTCTCGTTCGCTCTCTGCATCTGTGTCTGCTTCTTTTGTTATCATCACTAGTTTGTTGTAGTTTTCAGAACCTAGTGCTATCAGATCGCGTTTGCCTTTCTCTGTCTGATTTATTTCACTTAATAAAATGCCCCCAAGTCCATCCACGTTGCTACGTGCTGGGCTTCCCAAGTGGGGCTAGTGGGTAAAGAATCCACCTGCCAAGGTAGGAGGCGTAAGAGACACAGGTCCCCCCTTGGGTTGGGATGATTCCCTGGAGGAGGGCACTCAACCCACTTTAGTATTCTTGCCTGGAGAACCCTATGGACAGAGGAGCCTGATTTTTGGCTACAAATGGCAAAATATTGTTTTTTATGACTGAACATTATTCCATTGTGTTTGTGTATGTATGTATAAATACACTTCTTTATCCATTCATCTGTTTATGGATCCTGAGGATGCTTCCTTACTTTGGCAATTGTAAAAATGCTGCTGCTATATACACCGGGGTGCATGTATCTTTTTGTGTTAGTGTTTTTGGGGTTTTTTAGATAAATAGCCAGGGGTGAAACTGCTGGGTCATATAGCTATTCTATTTTTCAGTTTTTTGAGAAATCTCCATACTGTTTTTTTGAGAAATTTCCAGCAAATTTGGAAAAAACAGCAGTGGCCACAGGACTGGAAAAGGTTTTCATTCCAATCCCAAAGAAGGGCAATGCCAAAAAATGTCCAAACTACCACACAATTGCACTCATTTCACATGCTAGCAAGGTAATGCTCAAACTTCTCCAAGGTAGGCTTCAACAGTACATGAACTGAGAGCACCCAGATTCAAACTGGATTTAGAAAAGGCAGAGGTACCATAGACCAAATTGCCAATATCTGCTGGATCATTGAAAAAGCAACAGAGTTCCAGAAAAACACCTACTTCTGCTTCATTGACTACATCAAAGCCTTTCACTGTGGACCACAACAAACTGGAAAATTCTTAAAGAGATGGGAATACCAGACCACCTTACCTGCCTCCTGAGAAACCTGTATGCCAGTCAAGAAGCAACAGTTAGAACTAGACATGGAACAACAGACTGGTTCCAAATTGGGAAAGGAGCACGTCAAGGCTGTATTTTGTCACCCTGGTTATTTAACTTATATGCAGAGTACATCATGAGAAACGCTGGGCTGGAAGAAGCACAAGCTGGAATTAAGATTGCCGGGAGAAATATCAATAACCTCAGATATGCAGATGACACCACCCTTATGGCAGAAAGTGAAGAGGAACTCAAAAGCCTCTTGATGAAAGTGAAAGAGGAGAGTGGAAAAGTTGGCTTAAAACTCAACATTCAGAAAACGAAGATCATGGCATCCAGTCTCATCACGTCATGGCAAATAGATGGGAAACAATGGAAACAGTGACAGATTTTATTTTCTTGGGCTTCAAAATCACTGCAGAGGGTGACTGCAGCCGTGAAATTAAAAGATACTTGCTCCTTTGAAGAAAAGTTATGACCAACCTAGACAGTATATTAAAAAGCACAAACATTATTTTGCTGACAAAGTTCATATGGTCAAAGCTATGGTTTTTCCAGCAGTTACTTATGGATGTGAGAATTGGGCCATCAAGACGGCTGAGGTCAGAAGAATTGATGCTTTTGAACTGTGATGTTGGAGAGAGCTTTTGAGAGTCCCTTTGACTACATGGAGATCAAACCAGTCAATCCTAAAGGAAATCAACCCTGAATATTCATTGGAAGGACTGATGCTGAAATTCCAATACCTTGGCCACCTGATGCTAAGAGCCAACTCATCAGAAAAGACCTTGATGCTGGAAAAGATTGAAGGACAGGAGGAGAAGGGGATGACAGAGGATGGGGTGGCTGAATAGCATCACTGACTCAATGGACATGAGTCTGAGCAAGCTCCAGGAGATGGTGAAAGACGGGGAAGCCTGGTGTGCTGCAGTCCATGGGGTCACAAAGAATCAGACATGACTGAGCGAATGAATGACAACAAAACTTTCAGTTTTATGAGAACTCTCCATACTGTTTGTGTCAATTTACATTTCTCGGATACACGGGTTCTTTATTCTCCACATCCTCGCCAACATTTACTGTGTTCTTTTTGATCACGACCATTCTGACAGATGTGAGGTGATATCTCATTGTGGTTTTGGTTCACCTTTCTCTGATAATCAGCAATGTTGAGATAGCGAGCTTCTTAAAGACAGAGAAAACTATGTTCAGAAGCTCACATAAACACACTTTCTACACGACCACTAAAAGCAAAGTTTAGGTGTGCTTTAGCAACCTAGGCCAGCACTTTCCAACCTTTTTGGCATCAGGGACTGGTTCCATGAAAGATGGTTATTCCACGGACTGGGGTGGGGGATAGTTTCGGGATGATTCTCATAAAGAGGGTGCAACCAGATCCCTGGCATGCACAGTTCAAGCTCCTTTGACAATCTAATGCCACCACTGATGTGACAGTAAGCAGAGCTCAGGCAGGAATGCCAGTGATGGGAAGCAGCTGTAAATACAGATGAAGCTTTGCCTGCTGGCTCACCTCCTGCTATGGAATCTGGTTCTCAACAGGCCACCAACCAGTCTGTGGCCCAGGGGTCGAGGACTGCCTAGGCTAGGCTGAAAAGGGGGCGGAGAGTGTAGCCTTCAAGGAAAGTAACCCAGAATTCACAGGGTGAACCATAGGTGGCAACCGACATGTCCCTCAGAATCAGGATTCCCACTAAGCTGCCCCCAAAGCAAAAAACCAAAACAAAACACCGACAAAACTTTCCTCCCTCATGAGCGGGTAAGAAGTGTAGTGATACACTGCTAAACCATTATTCTGGCAGTGACATCTCCCAACCAACCAATCTCAGTTCAACCCTTCAGCGGGCACCTGGGGTGACAGAGACCCCAGAAAGGGATACTTAGCAAGGCTATCTCCGGGAGATTCGAAGCGAAAATACAGGTTTCCTTTCCGAGTCTAGTCCACGTGCACATAAACGCTCTGCCGCCTGCAACTCGGAAACACGCCTCTCTCTAAGGGAAAACAACCCAGTCAAGTTCTAGACCTCATTCAGCGTCCCGGAGAGGCCACGCCGGCTCTCCGACGAGTCCCCTGCACGAGCTCTTTCTGAAGTTGTGAGAAATGCGAGGTTCGGGCTCCGAGCTCAAGGGACGAGACGGCAGCGGGGGCACTCCGATCCTAACGCTCTCACCTTATAGAGGATGACGGTCCTGCCGCTGTCCGTCACTAGAAACTGGTCGGTTTTGTCGCTTTGCTCCACTCCGAGGGGTCCGTCAGGCCCGGAACCCAGGGGTACCGCAGTCAACGCGAACCCTTCCTCCAGGTCTGCCATTTTGGCCCAACTTACGGACGGCCTAGCGTTGCTCCCGGCAGGCTTCGCGCTTTCTCTCGCGAGAACTAGGAGGCCGGCTGGATCTAGCACTCGGAAACTGGGATACCTGTTCGCAGAGCCTGCGACCTCTGCCGGGCAGAGATCGCTAGCGGCGCTGAGAAAGGCGTCGGGTAGGCGGGGCCTGGAGTTTGCGTGAAGGCTCCGCCTCCCAGGCCACTCCACCGAGTCCCGGATGTACCGCTCTGAAAGGGAAACGCTGGGCGGGACGGGGAGGTCTTACCTGTTAGGAACTTAATCCGCCGATTCTTGTGCTTGAGGGACTGAAGGGTAGGCGTGGCAAGTGGCAGAATATAAATAAAGTAAATCTTTTTAGTGGAAGTGAACTCTCTAGGAATTCCTACCACGGCTTCATGTAACGGTGTCTGCAAGGAAAATATTTTTCTGTGCAGGTTAACTACCGCTAACGTGCCGTGGGGTCGTGCTCAGTGTATCCCACTCTTTTGCGACCCAGGCTCCTGAACGTGGAACATTCCAGACAAGAATACTGGAGTGGGTTGCCATTTCCTCCTCCAGGGGAATCTTCCTGACCCAGGGATCAAACCCGTGCCTCTATTCCACTCCTGTATTGGCAAGCAAGTCCTTTACCACTGCGCCACCTGGGAATCCCTGAAATAAAGAGCGCAATTGGTACTCGTGGAGGCTTTCAACATCAAACATAAAGAGCCAGGCTGGAGAACAATCCAGTTTGTCTAAGGCAACAGCATTCTTCCTCAACTATGTCTCAATAGAGAAATGTGCCGTAGTCGGCAGGATTTGAACCTGCGCGGGGAAACCCCAATGGATTTCTAGTCCATCGCCTTAACCACTCGGCCACGACTACATACTGTACCCAACTGAAAAAAATGCTTAAGTCCCGCTACTTCTCAGAAAAGGTCGAGTCTCTGCAGCCTTTTGGGCCTCCTGGGTTGACAGACAATGTTGACAGGCAAACGGGGAAGACAGACAATGTCTCTCCTGTTTCGAGCACCCATGTAGAAATCTCTCCAGCCTATAAGAAATTCAAACTTGTCTGATGAAGCAGGTGATGTGAAAGGTTCCCCTGGGCAATTTTTTGGGGAAAAGACCATTTCCAGGAGAGATTTTTAAGATAAACATGACTGATTCAGTCAATAATGTATCACAAAAACTCAGAAAAGAGAAAGTGTATATGTTCTTAGGGAGAAACCATCTAAACAGGTAATTATTGAAATATGTTCTATGTGCTCCAAGACAGGGCAAAATACCTCCACATCAGTTTAGATTAAGCATCCACAGAGATCATCCCTTGTGTGTGTTTGCTTGTGGTCACAGCATTACAACATAGGAGAAAGGAGACTATGCAGCTCTCAAAAAAAAAAAAAAAAAAAAGTGAAAATCGCTCGGTAATGACCAACTCTTTGCGATCCCATGGACTGTCCATGGAATTCTCAGGTCAGAATACTGGAGTGGGTAACCTCTCCCTTCTCCAGGGGATCTTCCCAACCCAAGGATCAAACCTAGGTCTCCCGCATTGCAGCGGATTCTTTACTAGCTGAGCCACAAGGGAAGCTCAAGAATACTGAAGTGGGTTTACCTTCTCCAGGGGATCTTCCTGAACCGGGGTCTCCTGCACTTTAAGCAGATTCTTTACCAACTGAGCTATCAGGGAAGCCCAATGCAGCTATCATGAAAGAATTAAATACCTACTGTGAATTTTTTTCTTTTTGGCTGTGCTTGTGGGATCTCAGTTCCCCCACCAGAGATCCAACCTGGGCCATTGCAGTGAAAGCCCCAAATCCTAACCACTAGGTAACCAGGGAACTCCCCTACTGTAAATCCTTTCTGTTGTTGTTGAGCCAAACAAAAGTAGAAAGTCAAGAAATACCTGGAGTAACAGGCAAATTTGGCCTTGGAGTACAGAATGAAGCAGGGCAAAGGCTAATAGAGTTTTGGCAAGAGAATGCACTGGTCATAGCAAACACCCTCTTCCAACAACACAAGAGAAGACTCTACACATGGACATCACCAGATGGTCAGTACTGAAATCAGATTGATTATATTCTTTGCAATCAAAGATGAAGAAGCTCTATACAGTCAGCAAAAATAAGACTGGGAGCTGACTATGTCTCAGATCATGAACTCCTTTGCCAAATTCAGACTTAAATTGAAGAAACTAGGGAAAACCACTAGCCCATTCAGGTATGACCTAAATCAAATCCCTTATGATTATACAGTGAAAGTGAGAAATAGATTCAAGGGATTAGATCTGATAGATAGAGTGCCTGAAGAACTATGGACTGAGGTTCCTGACATTGTACAGGAGGCAGGTATCAAGACCACCCCCAGGAAAAAGAAATGCAAAAAGGCAAAATGGTTGTCTGAGGAGCCTTACAGATAGCTGTGAAGAGAAGTGAAAGGCAAAGGAGAAAAGGAAAGATATACCCATTTGAATGCAGAGTTCCAAAGAATAGCAAGGAGAGATAAGAAAGCCTTCCTCAGGGATCAGTGCAAAGAAATAGAGGAAAATAATTGAATGGGAAAGACTAGAGATCTCTTCAAGAAAATCAGAGATACCAAGGGAACATTTCATGCAAAGATGGGCTCAATAAA
Source organism: Bos mutus (assembly GCF_027580195.1). NCBI lineage: Eukaryota > Metazoa > Chordata > Mammalia > Artiodactyla > Bovidae > Bos > Bos mutus. The sequence goes on from NC_091635.1 coordinate 35,494,729, forward strand.
GGACAGAAATGGTATGAACCTAACAGAAGCAGAAGATACTAAGAAGAGGTTGCAAGAATACACAGAAGAACTGTACAGAAAAGAACTCATGACCCAGATGTGATCACTTTAGGTGTGATCACTCACCTAAAGCCAGATATCCTGCAATGCGAAGTCAAGTGGGCCTTAGGAAGCGTCACTATGAACAAAGCTAGTGGAGGTGATGGAATTCCAGTAGAGCTATTTTAAATCCTAAAAGATGATGCTGTGAAAGTGCTGCACTCAATATGCCAGCAAATTTGGAAAACTCGGCAGTGGCCACAGGACTGGAAAAGGTCAGTTTTCATTCCAATCCCAAAGAAAGAATGTTCAAACTACCACACAATTGCACTCATCTCACATGCTAGCAAAGTAATGCTCAAAATTCTCCAAGCCAGGCTTCAACAGTATGTGAACCGTGAACTTCTAGATGTTCAAGCTGGATTTAGAAAAGGCAGAGGAACCAGAGATCAAATTGCCAACATCCGTTGGATCATCGAAAAAGCAAGAGAGTTCCAGAAAAACATATACTTCTGCTTTATTGACTATGTCAAAGCCTTTGACTGTGTGGATCACAACAGGAAAATTCTTCAAGAGATGGGAATACCAGACCACCTGACCTGCCTCCTGTCAAATCTGTATGCAGGTCAAGAAGCAACAGTTAGAACAGGACATGGGACAACAGACTGGTTCCAAATCAGGAAAGGAGTACATTAAGGCTGTATATTGTCACCCTGCTTATTTAACTTCTATGCAGAGTACATCATGAGAAATGCTGGACTGGATGAAGCACAAGCTGCAATCAAGATTGCCGGGAGAGATAACCTCAGATATGCAGATGACACCAGCCTTATGGCAGAAAGCAAAGAAAGACTAAAGAGCCTCTTGATGAAAGTGAAAGAGGAGAGTGAAAAAGTTGGCTTAACACTCAACATTCAGAAAACTAAGATCATGGCATCCGGTCCCATCGCTTCATGGCAAATAGATAGGGAAACAGTGACAGACTATTTTCTTGGGCTCCAAAATCACTGCAGATGGTGACTGCAGCCATGAAATTAAAAGACATTTGCTCCTTGGAAGAAAAGTTATGACCAACCCCGATAGCATATTCAAAAGCAGAGACATTACTTTGCTACCTGAGGTCCATCTAGTCAAAGCTATGGTTTTTCCAATAGTCATGTGTGGGTGTAAGAGTTGGACTCTTAAGAAAGCTGGGTGCAGAAGAATTGATGCTTTTGAACTGTGGTGTTGGAGAAGACTCTTGAGAGTCCCTTGGACTGCAAGGAGATCCAACCAGTCCATCCTAAAGGAAATCAGTGCTGAATATTCATCAGAAGGACTGATGCTGAAGCTGAAACTCCAATACTTTGGCCACCTGATGTGAAGAACTGACTCATTTGAAAAACTCCTTGCTGGGAAAGCTTGAAAGTGGGAAGAGAAGGGGATGACAGAGGATGAGATGGTTGGATGGCATCACTGACTCAATGGACATGAGTTTCAGTAAACTCTGGGAGTTAGTGATGGAAAGGGAGGCCTGGTGTGCTGCAGTCCATGGAGTCTCAAAGAGTCAGACACGGCTGAGCGACTGAACTGAACTGAACTGTTGAGCCATGAAGCATTTGGGGTCTTAGTTCCCCAACCTGGGATCAAACCCATGCCCCCTGCATTGGGAGTCCTAACCACTGGACCAGCAGGAAATTCCTTATTGTAAAAAAAAATTTTTAAGGTGAAGGCAGCAACAGAGGATGAGAAGGCCTGCCAGGCTCTTCTGTCCATGGAATTTCCAAGGCAAGAATACTGGAGTGGGTTGCCATTTCCTTCACCAGGGTGTAAATTCTTAATAAGATTAATAGGTCTTTTATGTTTCAAAATGACTAATGTGGTTGACATTGGATTTGTGGCCCCTTTGTTATTTGGAAAAGAAATACAGTAAGATTCAGCATAGATATCCTGGCCTCTCCGAAACCTTTCTTTTCCTCCAAGCCTCTTTCAGCTTCCTTGGTGGCTCAGTGGTAAAGAATCTGCCTCACAAATAGGAGACTCAGGTTCAATCCCTGGGTTGGGAAGATCCCCTGGAGAAAGAAATGGCAACCCACTCCAGTGTATCTCGAAAGAGTTGGACACGACTTAGCTACTAAACAAAAACAACAAAATCAGTCTCTCTGCTGAACTGTGTTTTGCACCTACTACCCGTGTTTGAGATGCCAGCCTAGACACCTCCTCCTCCAGGAAGTCTTCTCTGACTCTCCGAGACTGGATCAAATGTCTGATTCAGGACACCAGTGTGATTGAAATGTTCAGAACGGGGATGTGCCAGTGACTTCTATATTTCCCCCATTATATGTATTTCTTTGAAGGGACTCTAGATCTGTCACAAGTGTCTGGCGTAGCGCCTGTCCCATAAATATTCGTGGGACTAATGAATTAAGAGTGCAAGTTTACTCATTCTTTTGTATTTGTGCTTTCCCTCATCTTCAGCCTGAAGGCTTTAAAACAGGGATTCTCAAACTTTGTGTTTTCAGGATTCCCTCTACACTCCTAGACATGGCCGAGGATTACAAAAAAACTTCTATTTTATGGGGTATATATATTGATAGTTACTATATTAGAAGTTAAAGGTGAGGAATTATGAAATATGTATTCATTTTTGTGTGTGTGAAAGTCATTCAGTCGTGTCCGACTCTTTGCGACCCCATGAACTATACAGTCCATGGAATTCTCCAGGCCAGAATACTGGAGTGGGTAGCTGTTCCCTTCTCCAGGGGATCTTCTCAACCCAGGGATTGAACCCAGGTCTCCTGAATTGCAGGCAGATTCTTTACCATCTGAGCCACCAGGTAAATAACAATCAATTCATTACATGTTAACATAAGTAATATTTTCATGAAAAATAATTTGAAAAAAACAATTTAGTGAGAAGAGGGACATTGTTTTACCCTTTTGCAAATCTCTTTAATGTCTGGCTTAATAAAAGATGGGCTTCCCTGATGGCTCAGGTGGTAAAGTGTCTGCCTGCAATGTGGGAGACCTGGGTTTGATCCCTGGTTCAGGAAGATCCCCTGGAGAAGGAAATGGGAACCCACTCCAGTACTCTTTCCTGGAAAATTCCATACATGGAGGAGCCTAGTGGGCTACAGTGCATGGAGTCGCAAAGAGTTGGACATGACTGAGTGCCTTAACTTTCACTTTAATAAAAGATAACTGGATGCTCATATCTGCTTCTGTATTCAGTCCCTCATGGAATCATATGTCATACCACACCAAAAGAGCTCCAAACTGTCCCCACCAAGGGAAAATAACATCTGGACAGTTTGTGTTCCTGAACTCCCTGAAAGGGCCTCAGGACTTCCAAGGGTTATACCTTGACTTGTACTTGAGGACCAAGCATAGTGATCAAGTTTACCTGCCTGGAAAGGGTGAGATCAAAGTTCCTGGTTCAAGAAAAGAGAAATAGAGCAACCTTTCCTGAGTTCTGGAGTCTGAAATGGGTGTAAAGACGCTGAGGGAGTCAAAATAAGAAGAAAATATGGGAGGGCTTTCACCTCAGAAGTGAAAACTAAGCCCCACCTTCCTGATGCCCAAGAGATCTTAGGATAAGTAACAGAACAGCTGCACTGGGAAGGCTACTGAACTCTTACAGATGCTAGAATTGGAACAACTTCTGACTCATTTTTAGCCCTAGAAATGATTATGAGACTGGAGATGTGCTAAGTCGCTTCAGTCATGTCCAACTCTTTGTGATCCTATGGACTGTAGTCTGCCTGGCTCCACTGTCCATGGGATTCTCCTGGCAAGAATACTGGAGTGAGTTGCCATGCCCTCCTCCAGGGGATCTTGCTGACACAGGGATCAAACGCATGTCTCCTGGTCTCCTGCATTGCAGGTGGATTCTTTACCCCTATCGACACTTGGAAAGCCTGGAGATAGATTTAAAATTTTTCTTTGTTTCTTCCTTTTTTTTTTTTGGATAGATGTCATTGGGCTGAATTGTCCATCCTCCATCCCCCATAATTCAATTTATCTGTTTCCTTTTTTTATCACAGTTTTTACCTATTTTAGTAATTTGTGGTGTTGGAGAAGACTCTTGAGAGTCCCTTGGACTTCAAAGAGATCAAACAAGTCCATCTGAAAGGAAATCAGTCCTGAATATTCATTGGAAGGGTTAGGGTTAGGGTTAGGTCTCCTCCTATACTTTGGCCACCTGATGTGAAGAACTGACTCCCTGGAAAAATCCTGATGCTGGGAAAGATTGAAGGTAGGAGGAGAACGGGATGACAGAAGATGAGATGGTTGGATGACATCATCAACTCGATGGACATGAGTTTGAACAAGCTCTGGGAGTTGGTGATGGACAGGGAAGCCTAGTGTGCTGCAGTCCATGGGGTGGCAAAGAGTCGGACAGGACTGAGCACCTGAACTGAACTTACCTGTTTTATCTGTTTGCTCACTCACCTAAGCTTTCCCACTGTATCATAAGTTTCTTGAGGGTAGAGGGGCCCTGCCTGTCCTATTTCCTTATGCATCCCCATTTCCTAGCACTTTGTAGACAATCAGTAAAAATGTGCCATTTGATGGAAATGAATGACTTTACATCTTTGTATTCATGGCACCAGCAGTTGTGTCTGATCCATATAAAGAGTTTCATATATGCTTGTTGAATAAATCATGCTTACATGGCAAGCTGTTGTAATAAATGGGACGTGCACTTGACCCGTTAGGATAAAGGAAGACTTAACAGATTGAGAAGCCCGGAACTGCCCTGGCATGTTTGTTCATAAATTTGAGTCTGAGTTTGGTAAGCAGTTAAAGGAGATTGTGGTCCTTTTTGGAAGGACACCAGCTGTAATGAATGAACTAGGAGTCTTTTGCAACCTAGCTTAAGATAAGAACGGGTCAAAGCATTCCTCTTCCAAGATGAATCAATCAAAGTCAATGAGCAAGAACAAGGCAGGCTATCCATCTCTGGTTAGAGATGTTTAAGAGTTGGTCTTCAAAGGCAGCTGTGACCCTGTACATTTTTATGTGAGCTGTGGATGTTCATTCTGTCTGGATTGCTTGTCATGTTTATGCTGCTTGGCTGCCTAGCTATGAAGGCTGGGGAAAAATATCGCCTCTCACATTCGATTCCTAGAATAGAATCAGGTGATAAATATACAATGAATAAGTCTAATTATACAGTAGGGATGCCTGCCCATATTCAAAAGGGAGGATGTTACCCATTATAGATTTTTCATGGAAGGTTGACAGTTGATGACTTGTGCATTGCATGAGTGGGATATAGTAAGTGCTTTGCCAAAGGAACATTTCTAGAAGCACCATTCTGGGAGCAGGATGGATGGTAATAGATATATTCTACCAAATCTCCAATGTTATATAGAAGCTGTAATGGTTCTTAAATCAAGATCTAAGATATCCTGAGATCTGTTTTCCAGTTTTAGAATCTCAGAATGCCTCGCGGTAAATGTCAAGACCACAGACGGGAGCTGGACAATATGACTGGCACTCAGGCAGGCACCTCTGAAGATGTTTACCACAGCAAATATCAGAGATAAAGGAAGAATCTAAACTCTTCTGTCATAATCTGTGTACATTTCAATTTCATGCTAGTGCCCTCCCTGTGAATGCCAAACTCCCAATGGGTGTGTTTGGAATTTGGGGTCAAGCCAGCACTTGTGATTTAATTGTAACAGGATACGGAAGTGGGAGAGAAGACCTGGGTTGAGGGGTTTCAGATAGGTGAACAGAGTCGAGTGTTCACAGAGCCCAACAATCTTCAGGAAGAGTTTGGGCAACTTGTCATCTCCAGGGGTCCAAGCTGAAGTCTGAGAAGCCCTGAGCAGTGACCAGAGCTCTGGAAAAGGGAGTACTTGCAGGTGAATGAATAAGCAACCCAAGAAAGGTCTGGTCACCGGAAGTAGTTTCCAGGCACCGGGCTGGGGATGAGGGTGAAGCAGGAGCAGGACAGAGCTTCAGATCTGGCTGGATACCACTGATACTTCTTATCCCTCGTCTCGAAGATCTAAACTGCTCCAGTGCATTTATCTATTTCCCGAGTGCTGATGAGTGCCTGAGTGCCTGCCTGCTCAGTCGCTTCAGTTGTGTCCAACTCTTTGCAGCCCTGTGGACTGAAGCCCCCCGAGCCCCTCTGTCCATGGGATTCTCCAGGCAAGAATACTGGAGTGGGTTGCCATTCCCTCTTCTAGGGGATTGATTCAGAGATCGAACCCGTGTCTCCAGCATCTCCTGAATTGCAGGCAGATTCTTTACCCACTGAGCCATCTGGGAAGCCTGATGATGTCTAGGAACTGTGTATTTTGCAGTGAAGGAGACAGGGGAAGTTCCTGTTCTCAGAAAGCTCACAATCTAGCGATAGGAGACAATCTGCTCAAGAAAAGTCTCCTGAAAGATGAGACCTTTCCAGGGACTTCCCTGGTGGCCCAGTGGTTAAGAATCCACCTTGCAATGCAGAGGACACAGGTCAATCCCTGGTCAGGGAACTGCCACAGGGCAACTAAGCCCACTCTCCTTAACTACAGAGCCCATGTGCCACAACTAACCTCTGACACAGCCAAATAATTTTTTTTAAGTCTCCCTAAAGATAAGATCTTTCCAGTGAGATTTGATAGACAAGAAGGGGTCAGGTAAGGGAAAGAATGAAAGACGATGAGGCTGAGAAAGGCAGGGACCTTTGATCTTGTAGGGCTCTCTGTAGGCTAGAAGAGGAGTTGGTATATTCTAAATGTAATAAGAAGTCACTGAAGGGTTTTAACCTAAGGTCTGATTCTGTTTTGAAAAGATCATCCTTGCTCCCAAGAGGAGAATGGTTTAGAGGTGAATAAAAGTAGAAAGAGAAATAGCAGTTTTGAGGCTCTGCAGTCTTCTAGATGCAATAGATGGTGGTTTGTGGTGGCTGATAACAGTGGAGAGAGAAAAAAATGGATCAGTTCAGAATGGGATTTAATGGGTAGAGTCAACAGGATGGAGGATGGATTGAGTGAGAGGAGAAGCGGAATTAAGGGTGTGTTTGCCTTGAAGGATCAGGTGAATTGGGGTGTTCTTTACTGACATGGGGGAGGGTGGGCAGGGGAGATGGTTTCACAGGGAGGCAGAGCCAGAGTTCTATTTTGACTGTGTTCAGTAGGAGATGCCAAACAAGTTGGTAGCCCATCTGAGCCTGGAATTCCTGGCAGACACTCAGGTTGGAGATGTGGATTTGGGCCTCATTCGCACTTGGAAGGTGTCTAAAGCAGTGGGACCTGAGTAGATCCCAAGTGCTACTGATTTTATCTTCTAAAAATCACTGCAGGGACTTTCCTGGTAGTCTAGTGGCTAAGGCTTTGCCCTCCCAATACAGAGCCCCAGGTTTGATCCTTGGTCAGGGAACTAGATTCCATATGTCAAAACTAAAGATCCTGCGTTCGGCAACCAAGACCTGGCACAGCCAAATAAATAAATACACATTTTAAAAACAATAACAAAATAATGACCACATTTGAAATTAAAACTAAGAAATTAAAAAAAAATTCCTCCAATTGCCCACCTCTCTCCTCCACCACCACTCAAGTCCAAGTTGGCCACTGTAACTGCTTGCTTGTCACCTGCTTCTCCACTTGCCCCCTTCCAATCTGTAGCCAGTATGATCTATTCAAAATTTGAATCTGATTATGCCACTCCCTGCTTAGCATCCTTTGATATTTTAATACCTTGGTCTCAGGATGAACCAGATCAAATCCTTACCTGACCCACAAGTAGGGTTGCCAAATAAGACACAGGATGCCCAGTTAAATTTGAATTTCAGATAACACATAATTTTCTAGTGTAAATGTATCCCATGCAATTATTCATTGCTTATATGAAATTAAATTCAACCTGGCATCCTGTATTTTTATTCACTAAATCTGGCAACCCTACCCACAAGGGCTTTGTAAGATCTGACTTTGGGCATCATCTCTCATCAAATGTCCTTTGTTCTCTGACTCAAGCTACATTGTTTTGGAACAGGCTATGCCCTTTCCCGAGGTTCCCTTGTGGCTGAGTGGTAAAGAATCTGCCTGACAATGCAGATGTGGGAGATGTGGGTTGGATCCCTGGGTCAGGAATATCCCCTGGAGGAGGACAGGGCAACCCACTCCAGTATTCTTGCCTGGAGAATCTCACGGACAGAGGAGCCTGGTGGGCTACAGTCCATAGGGTTGCAAAGAGCTGAACACGATTGAGCACGCATGCATGCATGCCCTCTCTCACCTCAGGGGCTTTGTACCTACTCTTTCTCTTGCTGGGAATGCTTTTAGCTCCTCCTAAATCAACTAACTGCCACTCACCTTTCACATCTCAGTCTCCACATCTCAGTCCTCTATCCTGAATTCTCTGCTCTTCTAGAATGATGTAACTCTCCTTCACTGACCCTGTATCGAGTAGCAATGACACATTTATTTGTGTGAATTGTAAGTACTATATATCTTTTCCACTAAACTACTAGGTGAGAGATCAGATTTATTTTTGCTCCCCTTTATGTCCCCTGTGCTCTCCTAGTGTCTGCTACATAACAGGCACTGTGAAAGGAAAGAAGGAATGAAAAGGGAGGAAAAGGATGAAAGACTGTATTAGATTATAAAATAAATTCTATCAGGATCAGAATGAGGACCAAACAGACTGGCTCTATGACCCAGTTTGCAGGGAGGGCTGGGAGGGAATGCAAGCGAAGAGAAAGCACTCAGGTCAGCCTAGGAAGAGGTTGACTTAATAGTCTGTGCCAATACATTGAGGGGGTGCGGCTGAGGAAGAGGTTTGAGGCTGCTTAAACCTTTTGAACTGTGGTGTTGGAGAAGACTCTTGAGAGTCTCTTGGACTGCAAGGAGATCAAACAGTCCATCCTAAAGGAAATCAGTCCTGAATATTCATTGGAAGGACTGATGCTGAAGCTCCTATACTTTGGCCACCTGATGCAAAGAACTGACTCATTGGAAAAGACCCTGATGCTGGGAAAGATTGAAGGCGGAAGGAGAAGGGGACGACAGAGGATGAGATGGTTGGATGGCATCACCGACTCAATGGACATGAGTTTGAGTAAACTGCGGGAGTGGGTGATGGACAGGGAAGCCTGGCGTGCTGCAGTCCCTGGGGTCACAAAGAGTCAGACACGACTGAGCAACTGGACTGAACTAACTGAAACCTTTTCCACCCCAATCTGTATTTGGTCTGGCAAATCGGGCAGCCTGGGGGCAGTACTGGTGAACTTCTTTGTAGAACTGCTGCTAAGGGGAAGGCCAAGTGGGCCTGGACTAGGGCCCTGTTCAGCTGTCTGGGAATTGTTCCCCTCCATGCCATGTTCCATGAGTAAGTATGAGGCTGTGTGTGGATTAAAGAAAAGCAATGTGATGCAATTAGAGACAAACAATGCACTAAACCCCTCCTTCTCAACCAGCTCTCCAAAATAATTTCATTTTTAAAATTATTTTTTTGGGGAGTCACATGGTGCAGTACATAGCATCTTAGTTTCCCAATCAGGGATCATACCCAGGCCCCCTGTGTTGGGAGCACAGAGTCTTAACTAGTGAACTGCCAGGGAAGTCCCAATTTCATCATTCTACTCAACCTAAACTTTTACTTGACTACCTTTTTTTGGTATAAAGATAGATTTATAAATTGCTTAAGTTTTGTCTTTGTGACAAATGAAGTAATGACGTCAATAGGAAGGAAGCAAGAGAGTTGGTGCTCTTGACAAACATTTCCATTTTTCTGCTACACATGTTGGGGGCTGTCTTCATGGCAAACGTTAGCTATACCTAGATCTTTTTTCTTTTTGTCATCTAAATTTTGATAACTGGAGATAAAATGGCTTAGAATTTTGCAGTTTACATAGTATTTTCATACCAGGAAATTATTTTTAATGGAATTAAATGAGATTAAATTCCTGTAAAATTAAATTCATTATCTCAAACAGTAGATGACTTCTTCCCTGAATTACATCAAATTAGTATCTATAAATGTTGTTACAAATATGCATATACACAAGGAATCCCCAAACTCTGGAAGAGTTGTGTTCCCAAAGGAAAAATTACTTTACAATGTTACAAAATAATTACTTTACAACTTTGAGGGTTGGTTGTTCAGAACGTGGTCCACATTTCCTCACGCTCTTTAGGGAAACCAGGCCAATCTCAGCGCAGCTGAAGGACCAGCAATATCACTTTATGTTAGTGTTTAAAACCCTAGTGACCGTGGTTCAGTAGGAAAATGTTTTAAGAGTTTGGGATGTCAGAGAGACATCTTTATCTGCTAGTGTTTAGACAGGGGTGGCGGTTTCCATTGTCTTGGGGGTTTGGGGGGTGGGGAGATGGGTTTGAGGGAAGGTCTTGGAGACCCAGTGGCCAGCATTACAGCAGGTGGGACTAGGATTAGAGAACCATTATGTGTATTGGTCATGAACAGGCCAGATGTTTGGGCTGGAGAGGAAAGTGAAATAGCAAAAGCCTTGGAATGGGCGAGAAGAGAATACCATATGAAATCTTAGGGGTCCCTTTACGGGTTTCAGTGCTTTCACTGGGAAGAAAGACTCTAAGATTGTCCACTCAGAAGATAGCGAGATGGTCTACTTTTTAACGCACCTTTCCTTGGTTTTCTTTTTTTAAAAAAATATTTATTTTTGGCTCTGCTGGGTCTTCAGTGCTGTGCAAGGGCTTTCTCTAGCTGTAGCGCTCAGACTGCTCACTGCCATGGCTCCTCTTGTTGTGGAGCACTGGCTCTAGGGGCTTGGGCTTCAGCAGTTGTGGCTCGCGGGCTCCAGAGCGCAGGCTCAATTGCCCTTCGGCATGTGGGATCTTCCTGGACCAGGAATGGAACCAGGATGCCTTGCATTGCAAGGTGGATTCTTAACCACTGGATCGCCAGGAAAGCCCAATATTTATTTGGCTGTACCTGGTCTTAGTGGCGGCATGTGGAATCTTTAGTCATGGCATGTAGGATCTAGTTCCCTGACAAGGGATGGGACTTGGGGCCCTCCCCCACCGCACTGGGAGCTTGGAGCACCAGGAAAGTCCTCCCTCTTCCTTTGAAGAATCAAGAAAGATGCAGAGAGGAGGGAAGGAAAGGAACTCAACCAAAGCAATGAAAATAGTTGACTCCTATTTGGATTCAGATTTGAAGATTCATTTTTAAGCTATGAATGCTTCTTTGGGTACTTTTGGTTCAATTTTATTTAAAAGGAATCACTGAAGAGTTTTAGCTGAGGTGCTGGTATTCAGCAAAACCAATTAAAGTCTTGGCCTTTCTTGGTTGAGTTTTTCTGTGTATTAATCAGATCTGACTTAAAAGTTGTTCATCAGGTTGGGGAAGGTCTCATTATGCTAAGAAGCTTTTTCATTTAGATCTAAATTACACCTGCAAATCAGAAAAAAGGGAACTTTTGGATATTTTTATATTCTGAACAGAAAACATATTGCTCAAAAGAATGTGAATACAACACAGTGTTAACCCACCGGATACACAGGTCAGTTTGCTGCTGTTGTTATTTAAAAAAACCAAGTGCCCTTTGTATCTAAAGTGGATAACCAACCAGGACATACTGTATAGCACAGGGAAGTCTGCTCAATGTTATGTGTCAGCCCGGATGGGAGGAGATTTCGGGGAGAATGGATACATGTATATGTACGGCTGAGTTCCTTCACTGTTCGCCCGAAATTACCACGACACTGTTAACCGGCAATATCCTAGTGCAAAATAAAAAGTTTAAAGTTGGGGGAAAAAAATCCACATACCCTCATTTAACCCTCTTTACTTGAGTAAAACAATTATTTTACAACTTGCACGCATGAAAATGAAGCAGGTTTTGCGGGTCCGGCTTCATCTGTATAGTTTTTTTTTTTTTTTGAAGCAGAAATGTCTTTCACCTTATTCTCGAAACATTTTCACTTGGGATGTTTTCAATGTTTGTTGAAGTCCTGGAAAGGAAACACAAATTTGCATTTCTTCCATTTGTTCCCTTTGGCAAACTTGTGTCTATAAAGGACATTTCAACCTACTTCCCAACTGCTTTTAGTCACCTCCTGTGGTTGAAAGGAAGAGACTCACTCAAAATAGACTTGAAATGAAAGGAGCTTCGCATAATGATGGAGCTCTAGGAAATGGCCAACGTCTCTTTCTCATGAGCTACCTCATCTTTCGCATGGGGCTTTTGTTCGAACTTGTTTGTACACTCTCTTTTTCTCATGGTTCTTCAGCAGCAGCTTCCACAACCAGGTGGCAATCTTATTTTTGCATACTTGCCATTGAGCTATAAAATATGCCACTTACTGTTACACTTAAAGAAAGGAAGGCTGGGCGGCCCTGGTGGCTCAGTGGTAAAGAACCCACTTGCCAGTGCAGGAGACATGAATTCAATCCCTGATGCAGGAAGATCCCACACGCCATGGAGCGACCAAACTCGTGTGCCACAACTATTGAGCCTGTGCTCCCCTGGGAACCGTAACTACTGAGCCCACGTGCTGCAGCTACTGAAGCCTGCATGTCTAGAGTCTGTGCTCTGCAATGAGACGCCAGAGCACCGAAACTGGAGAGCAGCCCTGACTCGCTGCAACTGGAGAAAAAGCCCTTGTGGCAATGAAGATGCAGCATAGCCAAAAATAAATAAACTATTTTTAAAAAAAGAAATGAAGGCTCAGAAAGATGAAGTGATTTACACAACATCACACAGCTTTAGAAAACTTCTGTTAAAAAAAAATGGAACACACGGGAAGGTGTGTTTATCAGCCTATCAGATATATTTCCAATAAAATAATCCTTTTAAAATGTCTGACACATGCTTTAAAATGAATGGAACTTGACAACATTTTGCAAAGTGATACAAGCCAAATATTGTATGATTCCATTTATAGCAAACATCCAGAACAGGCAAATTTATAGGGACAGGAAGTAGAATAGAGGTTATCAGGAGCTGGAGGGAGGAAGGATAGAGAGAGAGTTACTGTTTATCTACAGAGTTTCTGTTTGGGATGATGAAAAATTTCTGGAAATGAGTGCTGGTGATGCTCACCCAGCATTGTGAATATACTTAGTGCCACTGAACTATACACTTAAAGTAGTTAAAGGGATAAATCTTATGCGGTGTATGCTGCTGCTGCTGCTAAGATACTTCAGTTGTGTCCGACTCTGTGCAACCCCATAGATGGCAGCCCACCAGAATCCCCCTGGGATTCTCCAGGCAAGAACACTGGAGTGGGTTGCCATTTCCTTCTCCAATGCATGAAAGTGAAAAGTGAAAGTGAAGTCGCTCAGTCGTGTCCGACTCTTCGAGACCCCACGGACTGCAGCCTACTAGGCTCCTCCATCCATGGGATTTTCCAGGCAAGAGTACTGGAGTGGAGTGCCATTGACCACAATAGAAAAATAGCCTAATAGAAGTTTGAAAGCTGTAATGAGCGTGTTATAATAGAAAGAAAAATTGATATGGCTATTTCCCCCAGTGAAATATTGTCTTTGTTTTTAAAAGTTTTGTAGGGACAGGGTGAGGGGGGGGTGGCGTGGGGAGATGGGGCTTGCTTATAAAGCGACAGTATAGGGACTTCCCTGGCGGTCCTGTGGTTAAGACTCCGTGAGTCCAGTGCAGGTGGTACGGGTTGATCCCTGGCTGGCGAACTAAGATCCTACATGCCACTTGCTGAGACCTAAAATAAATAAATAAAGGGACAGAATGAGGGAGTTCTATAGTGATGGAGTAGTTCTGTGTACTGAGTGTGACAAGAGTTACATGAAGGCACACAAGTGATAAAACCGCATAGAATCATACACACACACTTGCACACACATCAACGAGTGTGTGTAAGGCTGCTGAAATCTGCATAAGCTTTATGGATTGTATCCCTGTCAGTTTCCTGGTTGTGACATGGTATGGTAGTTATATAAGCTGTTATCACTGCGGGAAGTTTTAGACCATCCATGTACCTTTCTTTGTAACGTCTTTTGAATCTGTAATTCTTTCAAAATAGAAAGCTGACATCAACACACAACACTGACAGCAAAAAAAGGAAAGACTGCAGTCAGATTCCAAACTAACCCGAGGCTTAATTTTATACCTTGTCCTTGTTATGAGTGAGAAATGGCCATCCTCCTTGAGAAAAGATTCTCTGTCCCTCCAGAAGGACTCTCACGTGGCTCACGAGAGGAGATGCACTGTTACCTTCCTTTTTTGGAGCACACGTGTAATCCATCATCACATTCTTTCCAAGTTAAATGAGAGACTTTGAAAGGACTCTGTTCTGTCCTTTAGGCAGGTTCTGTTAGAATCAGGAAATCACTAATTCTAAAGGAAATTTCACGTTTTTACTCCCTTGGTTAAACAAACAAACAAACAAAAAAAGCAAAAAAACTGGATGGCACATATATGGTGGTTTCCAGGAAATCCTCGAGTAAAAAAATGCATTCAGTGTTTGTCATCAGTGAAAAATGAAAACAAAATGGCTTTACATTTATGTTTGTTCAGAAACACAGTCACAGACTTTGGAAACAAACTTATGGTTACCAAAGAGGAAAGGCTGGGCGGAGAGATGAACATACAGACACTGCTGTAATATAGGCTCGATAACCAACTAGGACCTCCTGTGTAGCACAGGGAACTCCACTCAGCACTTTGTAATGACATATTGGAAAAGAATCTGAGAAAGAATGAATACAGGTATAGTTGGGCTTCCCTGGTGGCTCAGTGGTTAAAGAATCCACCTGCCAATGCAGGAGATGAAGGTTCGATCTTTTCTGGGTTGGAAAGATCCCCTGGAGAAGGAACTGGCAACCCACTCCAGTTATTCTTGCCTAGGAAATCCCATGGGCAGAGGAGCCTGGTGGGTTATAGTGTATGGGGTCACAAAAGAGTTGGACACGACGTAGGGACTAGACAACAGCAACAAGTAATCGAATCACTCTGCTGTTCATCTGAAAACTTCTATAACATTGTAAATCGACTATGAAAGAAAGCAAGCAGCAGGGTGAAAGTGCCAGTCACTCAGTCGTGTCCGACTCTCTGCGACTCCATGAACTGTAGCCCACCAGGCTCCTCTGTCCACGGAGTTCTGCAGGAAAGGATACTGGAGTGGGTTTCCATTTCCTTCTCCAGGAGAATCTTCTCGACCCAGGGACTGAAGCCGGGTCTCTGGCACTGCAGGCAGATTCTTTACCTTCTGAGCCACCAATGTATGTATATTATGCTCCAGTATAAAATCACTGATGTATAGAACAGTCTTATGGACTCTGTGGGAGAGGGAGAGGGTGGGAAGATATGGGAAAATGGCATTTAAACATGTAAAATATCATGTAAGAAACGAGTTGCCAGTCCAGGTTCGATGCACGATACTGGATGCTTGGGTCTAGTGCACTGGGAAGACCCAGAGGGATGGTATGGGGAGGGAGGAGGGAGGAGGGTTCAGGATGGAGAACACATGTATACCTGTGGCGGATTCATTTTGATATTTGGCAAAACTAATACAATTATGTAAAGTTTAAAAACAAAATAAAATAAAAAAAAATCAAAAATAAATTTAAAAATTGATGCGTTTATTCAGTTAAATGCAATTCCTTATGCTTTTGTTTCTATAGCGGACAATGTTTCTAAGATAGGGAAGCCACCGAATATCTAAATAAATCAGAGGACTTCTTTGTTAGGTTTGTCCTTCCTCACAGGAACACCCAGAAAGAGAGTATTAAAGATATTAAATGAACAAAGGACTTATGTGGGGAATGGATGCTTGCCACTGCTTAGCGAGTTGAGAATCGCAAATTTTTAAAACTGCAAATACTTGTTTAAAAAGACACATGTTCTCACTCATATATTGTCAGTGGAATTGTAAACTGGTAGAATTTTTCTATGGAGGAGATACTGGCAGAAAATACTCAAAGTCATAAAAATATTTATATCCTTTGACCCAGTGTTCAATTTCTGGGAACTTATCCAAAACAAATAATTAAAAAGAAGACATAACCTATATTACAAAGATGTTCTCAACAACCCTATATATAATAACAAAATCCAGAAAATAATCTATATGCCAAATAATAAGGAACTATTTAAATGACAGATTTCCAACCAAAGTGAAATATTACACAGCCATGAAAATGACGACCATGCTATACACCAAATGTAGTTTACAAAATAATTCAAAATTCTTGAAGTGTTTGGTAGAAAGATATGCATCTATGAGTTACCTTCCCCAGAAGGGCAAATTCCAAAGTACTTAATGAAGGTGAAAAGAAAATTCACAATCTGGGTCAAAATGCAAAGAAATGGAATAACGCCAAGATAGGAGTGGGAAAATTCAGGCTTGTAGACATACTTCTAAATTTTCAAATTGTGCTCTGGGAAGAAGCACAGCACACATTAATACTGATGATTGGCTTGAAGAACAGACTGGACAGAGAGCAGCAAGCTATCTTTGGACTGCTCTGAATATAATCCCCCTGTGTGCTGAAGATCACAGAACGATTCCCAAGGGTTGCTGAAGAGCAGCAAACTGCCAGCAGCTTGCATGCAGAATCCCTTGGGAGCAGGAAAGTTATTTCAGAATACGACTTTTTCAAAATCACAAAGGTCCAGATCTGGCTGTCCTTGAACACCCTTAAGTGACAGATGACCGAATCTTTCTATAAATTAAAAGAGGGGAAGTGAGGACTCCTGGTCGTTTGTGCCTGCCTTTAGTGCAGACGATTGTACTTCTAGTTAAACATGAGTATCCCCTAAATTCCGGGTGTATGATTCAGTGGTTTAATGTTGCTGTACCGAATGGCTGGACTCTCGTAGAACCTGAGGCCATGTCCAGTTTCTTTGGCTACTTATTAGCTCAAGTCCTCCATGCTTGGACCAGGGCAAGGACATTAAGGCAAAGTTCCAAGCTGTTTCTCCTTTTCCCAGGCGAAGGAGTAGTTAAATGTTTGGACTTGAATGAGACATCCTACTAGGTTGGATGCTGTAGAAAAGGGAGAATTTATGGGAGTGTGGAATAGCAGAGGGCTAATAATTAAGCAGAGAAAGTCAATACAACAAACTGGAAAACAGCTTGCCTGGGTCAGCCACATAAGTTACAGGCTCACACACACACACACGAACGTACATGTACACAAGGTTGATTGTTGTTTCAAAGCCATCAGAACTTCGGGTTTGACACTAACGTTTTTGTAAAGGGATATTTCAGATTAGGGCTGGAGAAACGACACATGATTTATCTTCAACTCAAAAGGGCAAGGTACAGTTGGAAGCTGGAGGCAAAAAATTCCAAGTGAATGTAGTGAAGTAAACAGGAAGTTTTAGAAAAGAACTTGGGTGTTCAGAAATGTAAGAGTAACACTCAAATGAGATAATGTCATGATTAAAAGCTGACCAGGAGAACTGGGGGTGTGATAAACATCTACGCATTCAACATCAGGCATCCAAATATTTACTCACCTATAGAGTCTGTGTGCGTGTGTGTGTTAGTCAGTTAGTTGTGTCCGACTCTTTGCGGCCCCACGATCTATAGCCTGCCAGGCTTCTCTGTCCCTGGAATTCTCTAGGCAAGAATACTGGAGCCAGGCTTCTCTGTCCCTGGAATTCTCCAGGCAAGAATACTAGAGTGGACTGCTTTGGCCCCAGGAATAAACAGCTAGCCTGCCTGTACCAAGTTGGCTTTCAGCCAGCAACTACATGTGGGAAGTTTATGTGCTTTGAAGAATGAATTAAGAGGCAGGGCAGGAGTGGTAAGTAACTGAATTAGTGTTACATAATTTGGGGAAAAATAGTCAGTCCTACCGGAGAAGGCAATGGCACCCCACTCCAGTACTCTTGCCTGGAGAATCCCATGGACGGAGGAGCCCGGTAGGCTGCAGTCCATGGGGTCGCATAGGGTCAGACAGGACTGAGCGACTTCACTTTCACTTTTCAATTTCATGCATTGGAGAAGGAAATGGCAACCCGCTCCAGTGTTCTTGCCTGGAGAATCCCAGGGATGGCGGAGCCTGGTGGGCTGCCGTCTATGGGGTCGCACAGAGTCGGACACGACTGAAGCGACTTAGCAGCAGCAGCAGCAGCAGTCAATCCTACAGGAAATCAACCCTGCATATTTACTGGAAGGACTGATGCTGAAGCTCCAATACTTTGGCCATCTGATGCGAAGAACCAACTCATTGGAAAAGACCCTGATGCTGGGAAAGATTGAAGGCAAAAGGAGAATGGGCGACAAAGGATGAGATGGTTAGACAGCATCATTGACTCAACGCACATGAATTTAAGCAAACGAGAGATAGTGAAGGACAGAGGAGCCTGCGTGCTGCAGGCCATGGAGTCGCAAACAGTCGAACATGACTTAGCGACTGAAGAACAGTCACAAATTTGGGGAAAATCCTCAGTGTAGTTGTGGTGTACTGTTAGAGGAAGCTGTGGCCTGACATGATGCAGAGATCAATGCACATAATGTGGATGTTCCTGAACATATGCCCAGAGAAAACCATAATTCAGAAACATAGATGCATGTCTATGTTCATGGCAGCACTATTTACAATAGCCAAAACAACCTCAGTGTCCATTGACAGATGAATGGATAAAGAAGACATAGTACTTACACACAAAGGAATATTACTCGATCATTAAAAAGAATGAAATAATGCCACTTGCAGCAAATGGATAGACCTAGATTATCATACTAAGTGACTTAAGCCAGAGAGACAAATACCATAATCAATATCACTTATATGTGGAATCGAAAATGTGACACAAACGAACATATGTACAAATAGAACTCACAGATATAGAGAACAGAACTGTGGTTGCCAAGAGGGCGGGGGGATGGCGGACAGAGGACTGGGAGCTGGGGATTAGCAGATGCAAACTATTATACTAATATACTAATATATGGATGGCTGAACAAGGTCCTACTATGGCACAGGGAACCCTACTCAGTGTCTCGTGACAAATCGTAAGAATATGAAAAACTGGAAAATATGAAATATGGAAAATAATATGAAAAAGAATATATATAATGGAATCGCTTTGCTGCACAGCAGACATTAACAACATTGTAAATCAACTACACTTCAACAAAATAAATACGGACATTGACATTTGTTACAGGGTTGAATAGAAGAGGAGGGAGAGCTCTGGCTAAGCTCCGAGGCGGCTATGGAACAAGGAGGGTAAAGCATTTCTGTGCTCACTCTTCCATCCCCAGAGGACCCTTCTGTGAACAACAGGAGCTACTTGAGTTGGAGAAACTCTCATCAGATCAGAGTGATTTCAGCTCAGCTCAAACTGGCTTGCTCTGCTGTGGAGAGAATCTGGTGTTCCCCTGGGGTGGTGTTCCTACAGATTACCTTGGGGAGATTTTTCTTGGTTATCACTCAAGAATGTTGCCTCATATTTGATGAGTGGGAACCAAGAATCTGTCGGGTGGTCCCACTAGGTTACAGACTCACTTCGGTGATTTTTTTAGCTGGATAGAACTGGCACCTAGGCATTTCCTACCAAGGGCTGAGCCCAGAAGATACCTATTAGACACTTCTTTGCATACAAGTCGCCTAAGAACCAGCCATTGGCTTGTTCTTTCTCCCTTGATAGCTTCTTTCCCCATCAACCCACAAATTCCCAATTTGTCAACATTCCCTTGGAAAGAGCTGAGAAAGAGAGAGAGGAAGATACACTTGGAAAGAAGATTGGTTTGTACTTTATTTACAACAGAATGTAAGAAAAAGTAAGTTATTATCAATAATAAATAACTGGGAAAAAAAAACACAAAACGGCTGCAAAATGACATAGGAGGATGGCTTCCTGGCACAGTTAAGATGTGTGAAGATCAACTTCTGTTTGCTTTGCTGTCTATCACACTGTGCATTCCAGAACTTGGTCCTTCAGCTGTGGCAGTGGTGTATTGACCATTTAACTAATCAAGATCCCAGTTCTCGATGTAAACACTAAAATTGACACTTGAAGCTACATGTAAGCAGCACAGGTACAACATCAGCTCAAACAGCCCCTCTTGGAGACACACAGAAACTGAGGGGAGACTTGCAACTCGACAGACAGGCTTTTGATTTTAAGCAAAAACACTGAGAGAGGCTTATCCTAAAGCGTTTGTTAACAACAAAATGATAATTAATAACAGCATCTGGAAAGGTCTCAACATATTCACATTCTCTTATTGCACTAACTCCTAAAAAGCTTAAACACTTACATTTCAAATGAAACAGACTGATTTGAAGGTAGAACACAGGAGAACCCAGTATGCATTGCCTCCATAAGCCATTGCTGTGCTCTTCTGTAACCTTTCATTTTCAGCAGGAAAGAATAGTTTTAAGCAGTCTATTTATGATCAGTTGCAGTTGTTGGACAGATTTTTTTTTTTTTAAAGAATTATGGCTCAGATGGCATATTGTCACCCAGCCTACTGAACCAGATGATCAGAAAGAGACTAAAACTATTTAAACAATCCTTCTGTGTTGGGAGTATCTGAATACGCATCACATATGGAGTAAAATTATACTCTGGCCCTTCTGAAAAGTACAACTGTTGTTGACCTATGCAAGCCAGTGCAAGTTGTCTTTGGGCCATGAAGAGGAGCTAAGGTGAGTAGGATTTAAAAGTACACATAAATTCATTAGCCATGAAATTTTCATGGAAAAACGATTTCTCGAGAAGTGTCAGAATCTACTCTTAGGTCACTGTTTATTATACTGTCTTGGAAGAAAACCATATAATAACACTTGGGAGTCCTGTTGTGTTTTTTAAGAGTCTACATAAGACATGCACAATTGCGCTAGTTAGAGATTTATTTTCACAACCAAAAATGTGGCTAATGCCTTCAAATAAATTAAAGCCATTTTCCCCACACCCAAATGCAAAGCCAAAACAGAAGGGTTTATAAATTAGTTCATGAATAAATGCATATTGTTTCAGTTACAATGTGGTAACTGAAGAAGGTCACGGACTCCTCTGTTATGCTTTTTTCTTTGCTTTGCCTTATTCTAGCTCAAAAGTAGGAAAATGAAAGGTCTTCAGAGCTGACTTCTGACAAAGTTTATGCAGTAAAAACACTGAGGCCTTCTTGTCCTGGAAAGGCACAGCTAAAGCAATGATCTGTTTGCCAGCCAATGAAAAGCACAGGGGCACTTTCTAATTTGAAGTCCATCCAAAGTAATGAAATTTATGTTCATCTTGATGGTCTCCACTAACACGAGAGACAAAGATGGGGTGAACATAAATGTTATTCTGTGGATTATTTTAATTTGGCTACTAGAGACTTAAAACTGATGGTGTTGGACTTGCCATACTATATTTATATATATACAGGTATAATACAATTTTGGTGAACAAAGTTGAAGGTTTCCACATTGCAGACAGAGGCACTGAGTTAAGATTCTATTTTTTCCCCAAAACATGCTTAATTAATTCAAGTTTCTGGTTTTTTTCTTCTAAGTTTCCATCATGCAGCCATTTAATTTCCATCCTTATAGGAATTAGTAATGTTCTATATACACATTCATTGCAGGCTTGTACCCCACAAAAAACAAATCCATGTATGAAGACTGTGAAATGACACTTGAAAATCAAGATAGATAAAATATTGAAGCCATTTATGCCTTGTGATGACTGGATTAAATATTCGAAGCAGCTAAAAGAATATTGGCACCCCTCCCCGCTTTGAAAATGCACGCGAACCACATGTAGACAGAAAAACTGAACATACTCTAAGACCACACATATTTGTTGGCTAAGAATCACACTATCTGTGGTAGTTTTGCGAGTAATGTCTGTGGTATTATACTGGCTATAGGAGAAAGAAAATTCACAGTAGGAAACCAGGAATTAGCTTTCTAAAGCATATAGAACTGTTGACTTTGATAGAGGAAGCTACTTTACAAAAATGGAAAATGAGCTATGGCATCGACAGAAAAACTAGGTGCCAGATGTGTTAACAACGTGCTCAAAACAAATCCATTCCATGCGAATATCATGATCCCACCCCATCCTGATTTCAGCTTGCAAATGTTAAGCAAATACATACGCTATGCAAGTGTCTTCTGAAAGGAGAATTTTGCTTCCTGAAGCCAGACATTCTTGTTAAGTACTACTGTGTTGAAAGGGAGCCATTGAGAAGTCCAAGAGCTCTGGATAAAAGACCGAGTTTCCCCACAAGCAAAAATCATGCTACCGTACCATGCAAAGAGGGCATCTTACTGTGGCACTATCCTTAGGGAAGAGATGCACTGTTGATCTAAGCTAGTTGCAATGGGTTTCCTTTGAGTTCTGGGTTTATTTATATGTTTATTAAGCTACGTGTCAACCTACAGGTTACGAAATGATCTTGACAACCTGACATACGACTTAGAACGCTTGGTGCTGGGCTCCTGGGGCCAGCACTTGCACCTTGGGAGAGTTTGTAACTTGAAGAACACTACGCAGAGTGCTGGGCACGAGAGAGAGAAGCAGGCAGGGCCCCCTGGCTGAGAGCCTGTGTAAGAGGAAGAGGACGCGCTCCTTGGTCTATGTGGTTTCCTTTGGAATCTGCGTTTGGGGAAAGTCCCTTTCCTGAGGTCGGAGGTTATGGTCAGGAAGGCTAGCTGGGGCCTTGGAGTTGCCCAATTACCTTGTTCTCTTCCTCCCTTGGAGGACAAAGGCTAGATTCTGTTTACTCTTCCTTCTATGTTTAAAGGCAGTGAGGTGCAAAGGTGGCAGGTTTTCTCTTTAGATTAAAAGCGAGTTCTCTTTCTGCCACTTTGGTGAATGATCTTGTCTCCCGTCAACCTTGAGTCTAATCCTGCATTACCAAGACCCTCAGAAAAGAAAGCTGGCCAGAGGGGCATCTTTTATAACTTCTTTTCACTCTATAAATAAGAGTTAGCCGTTCTGCTCACTTTCTCCTCCCACCTGATGGTGTTGACTCAACTTTTGCCATCTTCCTGATATTTGGATTTCAAGTAAGGAACAAGAGAATGACAATCTTTTCTAAGGTCCAGTGATGGTAATGTATTCCAGGGAGGTCCAGATATTATTAAGAATATCCCTGTCCCATTAAAGGGATGGAGACAAGTCTGACAGTGTTAAAGTCCAGGCAGCTTACTCTACCCTGAACTTCTCTGAATAAGCAGAGTCAGTGAATTCTACTCAATTAACTGCAAATTCTGAGAATCTTAACAAATGACGTAAGGCTCGTTGATACCTGTAGGGAAAAAAAAAAAGACATTTGCCTCACCTGGGTCTCTTGGTTCCTAAACCAAACCATTCAATATCAGTCTGTTATGGTCATATTTATCCATGTAATTCTTAAAGATTTCTGAGGCCACAAGGGCACAAAGGGGAAGTTATTAAAAGACTGAAACAAGTGGCATTTTTATTAAATTCTATGAAAGGTATCAATAAGTTATTGTTAATTGCACTTGGAGCCTCTACAAGTTGATAATTAAAATTTCCAAAAAATTTAAAGAGTTAATTAGGCCCCAAATCCTGAGTCAGACTAACCAAAATAGGAATCTTAGTAACTTCTGGTATTCAAGTATTGATAAGGAGCAGTTCAAAATTTAACAATTAGGTGTGTAATGCCTGAGAAAATTTTTGAGAATTCCACGTTTGATGGGAGGAAACTTAACTTCATTATTTTACTGTACCTTGTAACACAGTGGTGTAAAGTTTTCATTTATTTACCCTTGAAGTCCATGCCAACCTCATCAAATGCCCAATAAACAAGGCTTCCTCCCTGGCGACCAGGTGCGGCCACAGATCTCTTCTGTCCTTCGCAAGTCTTGCATTTTACATCTAACGTGACACCCTGTGGCAGACTTAGGCAGTCATATTCTATGTGAAATTACTTAATCACATGCACACTCAAGAGATCAAAGGGACATGTCTGAGTGACAAAGCAGTCTTTTTCTATATCAGAAGATCCTTAAAAACAAACAAATAAGACCCAAAACCGAAAATATAAAACCCCATGAAATATTCATGTGAAGTTACTCTGATTTGGGCCGACATGGCTTATCTGAAGAGTGGATGCCAGGTAAATTCAGGGTGGCTTTTTTCTCAGGGTCTGGAAGTGTGAGAGTTTCTGGGGCAGACTTTTTCCGGGGCCGATCTCTGGGAACTGACAGGAATTCTGGTGCGTCAGTGGACAGAGGAGTGGATGGAGCGCTTGAAGGGGCACTGCGGACTGAAGACGGCAGCAGGGGGATGCTGGAGATAGAAATGGCAGGTGGGAAAACGCCAATTTTCTTGTTGGTGGCTTCCTGAGTGGCTCGTTCAAATTCTCGGACTTCATCCATTGTCATGTCTTAAAGGCAAAAAATAGAAAGAAAAAAAAATGAGCACGTATTTGGAAGAGACACAAATGGATTCATCTCTCTGCCTTTTTAAAGGAGCTATTAGAATCCTATGATTAAGGGGGCTCTCCAGATTATTAGCCCAAATTAGCATTGAAATGCTAAACCCTGAATTTTTCCTTTTTACTGAGGCTGACCTCTGAAACAATATTCCTTTAGGAACATCCATCCAAGATTTTCCAAAGCACTTTCAATGAGTACTTTAAGTATTCTGAAGACGAGTTTATCAGGCGAGCACAAAACCACACCAAGCTGTGTGTGTCTGTACATCCGTGTGCTGTGGACAAGGCTGGTATATGGAGCTATTATTAGACCTGGCCATCTTTTCTACAAAAGGAAGGTAATTAAAGCAATCAGTGGCCCCAAATGATACATATTAACAACTACTTTAGATCATGAAAAGACAAGTTTACCTTTACAGGGTAAACAGACAGATGATCAGAATTTCTCAACATGTTATCCTCTTGTTCAATAAATATACTTTTTGCATTCTAGGAGTTACTTGTTTCCTAACTATGCATCCATCCTGAGATCTTTGCAGATGAAAAAACAAGTAAGATGGGACAGCAACAACAAACTTTTCTAATTATCCACAAACCAAGGAAACAAAACAGTTTGTCAAGGAAACATAAGAAGAAAAAGAGCAGAGAAGAAAAAGAGAGCAACACAAAATCAGTGCGAATTTCATTTAAAAGAAAAAAGAACTTTGGCATCCAAGAAATAAATTCAGTGACGCCTTATTTAACGGGCATTGTCAGATGATACAGACTTGCCAAATGTCCGAAATGTTCTTATGTGAGAAAGTTAAAAAAAAATTCTTTCAAAGGCAAAGCCTTCCCTAATGTAAATACATTAAATAATGTATTACACACTTACTACCAATTAGACATAATATATGGAAAGAATATCACTGTGCTCCAGTACAGTGGTGACTCATTTCTTAGGACTGATTTGCTTTATATAGTGAGGCATTTCTTCTCTCATTCTTAGGCACTCTATTATTACTCTCAGTCTGGCTATCCTTGGTATCCTTTGCCAATTTTGTTACTGGTAACTGGGAAACTAGGTAACTGGTCTTATTAAAAAAGCTCTGAGTGAAGGCCGACAAGCTTGTCCTGGTGTAAAAGGTGAAACCTGCTGACCATGGGCTTCTGTACCTGTTTTATCTTCCCAGAGACCCATGTTTTCACTTGTGTCCTTTCCCATGAACTTAGCTGGTGAGCTTTCATTGGATGACACTACATAAACCAGTATGAAGCATGCAGGCACTTTGGAAATATTAACTATGGAGTGAATATTCATAACATAGTATTAGTCATTAAGATAAATGACCTATAGTCATATCATAACATAAAGCAAACCAGAAATGTGTTTAAAAAAATCCTTAAGAGTATTTATTGGGAACAATTATTAAAATCTTCTGGAAGGGAAAAGTTTTTACAAAGGAAATTAAAAAATTATGCCCATGTTGATAGAATATAAAATTCAGAATATAGCAAGAACTGTATCTGTAAACTTACCACTTAGAACACTAAGGCTACTAGATAAGCTAAGAAATAAGATTAAGTTCTTTAAAGAGAGGTATTTCAAAATAAAACTGAGACTCAGCAAAGTTTCAGTGAATTTCAGCAAAGTTTATCTTTGAAAAATCAGGTTTTCTTTACAAGTGGCTGAATGGTGCACTACTCCACACATCCAGCAGGGGGCAGAAATCCCCCAAAGTACAGAATTTTGATTCTACACTCCTGTTCAGTCTCTTAGAAGTTCTCTCCCTTGAAATGTGTTGAAACTGCTCAGTTGAAAAGGAGACTGTTATTTCCTTATTGCTGGGGCCATGGATGTTCATTTTGCCCAGTTTCAATATAGTTTGTCTCTGCTCAGAAAGTACATCTAAATTTATTGAGCACCCATGTAATTTTGTGATGGACAGCAGCCTCTTGGTTTCAACTTTTTCATTATGATAGAGAAGAAAAATATGGAAAAATCAATGACCCTTCCCAATTTAATGGAATTTCAAAGAATAAGGCAAGTGTGGTATGCATTTAAAGATAACCACATTGTGTAACTTCTGAGGAGACGGGCATTTCTGACACTGAAGTTATGGGAAGGGCTCTGAGTTGCAGCCAGAGAATGCACGGGCTTTCCCGTGGGGAGACCCATTCCAGGTATCACCATCTAAACGGTAAACTGACTTTCCAACAGTAATAATCAGAGTAAAATGGAAAGAAAACCAAACTAAGAGTCTTAAGCTGTAAGCTGTAAAAACTTAGGCTGAGGAAAGCGCTGTGTAGTATCCTTCGCTACGTGGCATCTTCCCCCTTCCTCTGGTTTCCTTTGTCATGCTTATATAGGGAGCAGCTTTCAGACAGTGGCTGAGAGGGGACAGGTATCAACATTCCTGAAGAAAAGGTAACCGAGAGTGATGGAAATTTAAGGACGGTTTCCTTACGAGCACTTCTAACTTTAGAACGGGGAGAGAGAAAGGGGGAAGCCCTATAGGAACTGGCCAGCGTCTCCAGAGGAACACTTCAGTTAAGTCTGATCCAAACAGCTTCTGCAAATCCAATCACGGCATGCAAGAAGAGTTAGGGCCATTTCAGCCTCAAGGGCTGCCACATGCAGCCAGAAGCAGCACATAATGCCTGACAGGGCACACTCCCAAGACATGCTCTCAGTTCACTCGACATTTCCAAGGTGCAGCCAGAGGTCTTCACAAATCTAGAGCATTCACAACAAGAGCCAGCTCTCAATTTTCTGAAACTACCCTGTCAATTTCTTACATAGCTGATATGCATTATTCTGGGGCTGACAGACAAGCGGGCTCAAGCTGGCACCCAAAGAGACCACAGCTCTGGCCAAAGATACATGAAAATGACTTGGTGATTACATTTTCTTTGTTATCTGTAATTCTTCCTCATAAGCGTGGATGACTGATGGAACTATATTTAAGATGCTGGCATGTAGACAGCACACTGTCGGCTCCCAGTCACCAACGTGCCATTAAATACCCTTGGGCTCTCCGAGGCTTAGGCCCCAGCTGGACCTAGCTCACCCCACCTCACTGCTCAGCCAGTGTGTATGCGTGGGCAGCAGCCCCATCTGGACAGGAACCTAAGTAAAAAGGAACCAAGGGTAAGACAGCCATAAAGAGCCGTGGAAAGCATTTCAAAGCAAATGCAAAGAAACTGAAAATACCAGATGAGCCAATAGCCCTCCCTGAAACGAAGGACTGAACGTTAACTACGTCTTTAAAAGTTACTGGCACTGATGTTCTAGCTTTCGTGTGACATCCGTTTCTAGCCCTCTGTTCTTCTGTGGTGCAGGCCACAAAATGTTTCCATTCTCTATACTCTTGGTTTTATGACCAAGACAACGTAACCTCTGAGTCAAGCGGCTTTAAAGAATAGAAATGTCTGGAAGCAAGAGGTAACATCGCCCAGTTAAGACCCAGCTCAGGTTCTTCGCCGACAGCCTCTGGGCTACAACGCTTTTTTGTGGAAGTTTGAGAACTGATGCGTTTGAAGTCATTTCAAAGATCGGTTTATGGGTACGTTTGGTAAAGAGTGGGCAACATGTTTTAAAAATTCTACATACACTTGTTTGGGCCTGGCTCTCTATGTCATCCACAGTGGAGGAATGCTGATTGCAAACTTTTATGTTGGTTTGTTCATGCATGTTTTTCTCGTATTCCCGAACGTCATCCATTGTCATATCTGAAAGAAGGTCAAGACGTTGGCAACTTCCGTTATTAAAGGTGAACTTTCAATGGGGGAGACTTTAGGGGACGATGGCAGCTTAGCAGAAGCCAAAGAGAGGAGTAAAAAAGCGGGGAACTCACTAACTTTATGAAGAGTTAATCATAAAGTTAGCTAAACCAGCCAAAGGCGGAGTGAATACAAGGGAGTTAAGTCAAAACAGTCTTAGAGCTGAGAAGAATGGAGATTATTTAGGGGTGATTCTTGTACAGTGAGTTAGGTGGGTAGGAAGTATTAGCTAGGGTTACAGCCTGAGATCTCCTAAAAGCATGGTTAGAAGATCCCTGTAAGGGACAGGGTCAAGCTTGTGTGGTTTAATACTTACCTTTCATATACCTTTCAAAATAGATCTGGAGATTCTTTACAGCAATGCGTTCAACAACAGAAAGGACACTTTCATTGCTATTGTAAGAGACATGGCATTAAGGGCAGAGAAACGATGCCCACTGCTCCTGGTGAGATTTGGGTGCAGTGCTCACACGGAGATGTATTTTTGCACAGAACACATGGTGCCAGAGAGTGCAAGTCTACCCCGAACTTCAAGTCTAGCCTAACAGCATGAAATGGGCTGCCACTACTCCCACCCACACAGTTCTATAAATAAAACGGCACATGACATTATGACTTTTGGGCCTGATTCTGCAGATTTTTCAGGATTTCAGAATAATAATTTCTTAAATCCTGTGGTTCTAAACAGGGGACAGTTCTGGTTGTCACGACAGAGGTGGAGGTGCTACTGGCATGTGGCCGGGAGGTGCCAGGGATGTGGTAGCACAGGCCTCCTCCCTCCCCGACAAAGAATTATCTGGCCCAGAATGTCCGTGGTGCTGAGAAGGTTGAGAAACCTTGTCTAAATCCAAGGGATAAAAAACTTCAACAAAGAACCTGTTATCTTCGGTATGTGCAATGCATAAAAATAATAATTAGTGTCACTTTAAATGTTTCTGTTGCTTTATCCTGCACTCCCCACTCCACTCCTTGGAAATTTTACAACAATTCATTAGCAGTTTCCCCAGATGGGGATTCCTCTGCCACTCTCCTGGCGGAATTTAACTTCATGCCTCTTTACAATGAATGGTACACGCTCAACAATAGGTTAATCAAGCTACCATCTTGATCACTAATTAGCTTGGTGGGGATTTAGAGCGAGTATTTACAGCTGGAATTTTTCCCTTAGTATTTTCTGCATCATGTGGTCTGCTGTCTTTTTATATCAGCCCTTGTGTGTCACGTGAGAGTCTCTTCAATTCCAAAGGGCAGACTTGCGAGAAGTTTATGAATTAATTCAGTGTGGTCTGGGGCCAAGACGGAGGGCAGCTCTAAATCCAAACCTGGGTGATATTATTTAGCTGGTGACACCCCCACACCCTGAAACCGTTAATTAAAAATGCCATCCATAAGCAATGTAGGTATCAAGAATGCTAAGCAACAGTCTGGCCAAGCGCAGAGCATGCTTTTCTTTTAGAAAATCAAGGTAACTGCAAAGCAGTAAAGAGATGCTGCTTTGTGAATAGAACAAAACATCTTTGTTAACAATAGTAACATCCTTTCAATACAACCACTTTAATTTCAATGCCGGGTTATCAAAAGTTCTTAAACCCAAATATACCTGGAATGAATACTGAGATCATTTTAAATTAAGAGTTTAAAATTAAAGAAATTTCTTTATACATACGTTCATTAGACACTTTATTTCCCCCCTCACTGGCATGCTAGTGATTTTAAAAACAAAAACAAAGGAGGCTTCATTTCTTTGTTCTAGTGAATCTCAACGGAAATCATTCTTTACCTTTAATTAGCTCAATGTTAACAGGGGCTTAAACTGTGTGACTAGGGACTTTCAAAGATTTTTATGGATGTGAAGAAAGATTTAATAATGAAGATACTCATTATTAGCTTGTTCATAATAGTGAAAAATTGAAAACAACTCTGGGGCCTGATAGTATTATGCAGCAATTAAAAATGATGCATAAGAATATTGAACACTATAAAGAAATGGCTTTGGTATATTGTTAAATAAAATATTGGAGGTAAAAGAAATCATTTTTGCCAGAAAAAAAACAAATGGATACACTTCTAAATGTTAACAGTGATTGTTTTGAGGAGTTGAAATTTTAATTTTCTCCTTTTGCTTATCTATATTTTCTAAATTTTCTACATCAAATCTGAATTATTTCTGTAAGAAAGAAAGAGTGTTAAAGAAAAAAAAAGGAAAGAGAATGCTATTTCAAAATCAATTATTTGGGGTCCTTAGAAGATGGATACCATCAATTTGCACTTGTATAAGAAGATACACTTTAGAAAAGAGTATTTGCCGATTTTAGAATCATGATCCCCCCCTTTTTAAAATGAAGAGTTTAGAAACAGTAGCAGAAAACTTCATCTTAAAGAAAAAAAATCTCTCAATTAGACCACATAATAATGAACATTTCTAGGGAGTTTCCTGGTGATCTACTGGTTAGGATTCAGTGTTTTCACTGCCATGAACAGACAAAAAACAGAAAAAAGAATGAACCTTCTAGTACAGGGTGTTCTCTAAAAGATAATGATAATTTGGTCCCAGCCAATGCTGAAGGAAAATGTTTGTCTAAATCGTGAACTATCCTCTCATACCATGCATGCTTATGGAAATGATGTCAATATTCCTCAATAATTTATGGAAAGCCTAATCAAGTGAAAATGTTCTTATTCAGGTTATCTGATAGAATGCACTACATCTTGCTTCAGCAAAGTGTATTACCTTGAAATCTATAAATGAGTCAATTTTTTAGTAAATTCAATTACACATGCCCGATGATGGATTATACTTTTGGAGTTGATTCATCTTCATTACTAATTGATTTTCAAGGATCAGAGCGACTTCTCACAGTTTAGGTTCAGATCTCTTTGTCCCCAGCAAAACAGTGCTTATGTATATCAGATAAACTCTTAAAGGAATCCTATGTCAATTATTTTGCAAATAACTGAATTTAATTATCCCTTAATTTACAGATCTGAAAGGTCATATTTACTTTTTTCTTGTAGAGTTTCTTAAATGAAGTCTTCTTAAACATGTAATACTGGCCTAATGGCCTGATTTAAGAGACTACTGGACCTAGTTCCAAAGTTCTTCTGATAAGGAAGCTGTATCCCAGTATCTTTGACACTTGGCCATTAGAGGGTGACTGATCATCTGGCGGCATAAATATTCTCTTTGTTTCAAGACTTCCTGTCTTTGTCCTCTTGCAAGATCGTTTCTGTCCTTCTTTTTCTCACCCTCTTTCAGGTGAGAGAATAAGCAGACCCCAGTCTTCTATTCCAGCATGTGAAAGTGAAAGTGAAGTCGCTCAGCCATGTCCGACTCTTTGCGACCCCGTGGACTGTAGCTCACCAGGCTCCTCCGTCCATGGGATTCTCCAGGCAAGAGTACTGGAGTGGGTTGTGACAGTCACACTAAATTGGCCTGGGTAGAACCCTCTCCTCTACCACCAGCCCAGCTTTATTATAGAAGCTCTGGACTCAGAGGATTTGTTAAGAAGCTCCTTCAATTTCTTAAACCATGAACTAAGCAAAATATACCTCTGTATGAGTCTTGGTCTGCTTCAACTATTTTCTGTTTTGTTATAAAATGTGGATTTCAATTATTATTTACTTACTGAATCACTCAACTAATGTGTGAATTCTATTCCATAGAAATAATTCAAATAGTACTGGATTATATAGAGAAAAGAGTTTGATCTCTTTTAACTTCCTGTTTCCTATTCCTTCTGGATATAACCACTGACAGGTTTTTTCCTATGAATTTGCATGTGTTACACATGCACATTACACACACACATACAGTCTCATTTATTTTCACATTTATGGAATCATACTATAGTCTACTATATGATACAAGTTGATCTGGCTCACTTTTGCCACTAATGGAAAATGAACATATTTCCATACCAGTACATACAGAACTACCTCATTCTTTTTAACACACAATACTTATCATATGAGTGGTATCATAATTTACTTGACCATATTTCTGTTGAAGGACATTTACATGGAGACTAGATTTTAGCTCTTATCAGCAACACTACACTGAATAGCTTTGTATTTATATTCAGGAACATGTATGTGCATTCCTTAAGAATGCGTATCTAGAGCTGGGATTACTGGGCCACAGATTATTTATATTTCCCATCATCAGTTTTTATGGAAACTGTTAGTGTGTTCTCCCACCTATACAAAACTGGATTATTATCGCTCGTTTTAAATTTTGCTATCAGATGGGCAAATGTCATATCTTCTTGCTATTTTCATTTCTTGTGATTAGTAGAGAAGACACTGGTTATTTGCATTTCTTCTTCCATGGTTTACCTATTCAGGTTGTTTACCTTTTTTCTAGTGAGTGCTGGATTTTTGATTTATAGGACCTCTCTGTATATTGTGGATATTAGTCCTCCGTTGGCTACATATATCACAAATAGCTTCTCTTAATCGTTCAGCTTTGTTTATGGCGGCAATTTTCTTTCAATCATTTTATTAAAGATTTCACTGGAAGTGGAGGCAAGATTGTATATCTGAAAGGCCTTTAGGGTAGAAGTCAGCTGAATGTACAGAGATGCTCCAAATGCCACCAAACAAAATGTCTGCAGTCAGAAATTTTCCTTCATTATACAGTTTTAATAGAGAGTCAGATTCATGTTGATGTATGGCAAAACCAATACAATACTGTAAAGTAATTAACCTCAATTAAAATAAATAAATTTATATTTTAAAAAATTAAAAAAATTATATAACTTTCAAAAAAGAGTCATATAGCTTAATTCAATGACCTAGCCAATGGCATATTATATTTTATTTCCTTCTACAAATATTTTCTCTCCATTTCCAGACCTGTCAGCCTAAACAGAAGTAACTTTTTCTTTTGTTGGTGTTCTAGTCAAAATGGAAGTCTTAAACAAGTGGCTGGGTTAGAGGAAGCTCCAGCAATCAAGAATTATGTCTGATACCCCTTTGACTTCAACAAAATGGTGGCCCATCCTTTGGGAAGCGCTTTTTTTTTTTTAAAAAGGCTATAAATTCAACAGGTGCTTATTACAAACAATTTACTTTTTTTTTTTCCTGTAGTGAAAGTAGCTAATCCTCAAGGCTTGGTGTATACCCTTTCCTTGTGATTCAGATCACAAGATCTAGAATTGTAATCTACAGTTATGATTTTTCTGCAGTTCTTAATCTGGGGAGGTGGAGAGCAGAGTCACAGATCCCTTTGAAAATGTGATGGAGTACAACGGGTTCTTTCCAGAAAAATGAATGTAAGCAGATACACATAAAATGCTGCCTAAGAGACATGGGACTTAAATTCATGATTCAGGAAACCTGCAACCATTAAAAAACGCTGGCTTGGTGAAATCAACCAGCTAATGCTAGCCTTTGAGTCAGCTTCTTTCTCCAACTTCAGCTTGATTCTTTCACTGTTAGATTGCTCTTGGGACTCCAGAATGATCTCTAAGTCATTTTTGTGAGGGAGTTTCATCTGTACTAGCCAGAACAACCCCCTATTTTTTGGGAGGGTCAGGATTCATGAAATTCCACTCAATCACAGCCTCCCTTGGGCAACCCTCTGTGTTCCTCTCAAAATACTGTCAGATTTGTGAAGCAAAACCAAGCTTTGGTGAAGCTGGGCTGCCTATTTTTATTCACCTCTTCTTTTACCCCATCTTCTAAAATATGCAGTTGTTTTTTTCTGATCAATCAAGACCAATCAAGGCTTTGAAAACCAAACCCAACTACTCCAACAGTAGAGACGGTTGTACTTTAGGACAAACAAGAGCAGAATAAAATCTGTTTAGGGAAATAGTTTATTGGGACAGTCAAATGCTAAAATTCAGGAAGGATACAAAATTAATGCTTGGGCAAGAAATGATTACTGTCATTTATAGTGTCCTTTTTAAAAAAACAAAACAAAATACAACTCAGTTAAGCACATGCACTGGAGAAGGAAATGGCAACCCACTCCAGTATTCTTGCCTGGAGAATCCCAGGGACGGGGGAGCCTGGTGGGCTGCCGTCTATGGGGTCACACAGAGTCGACACGACTGAAGCGACTTAGCAGCAGCAGCAGCAAGCACTGGAGGTGGTGAGTTTAATTAGGGAGAAAGACATCATACAGGGCTGCCAGTGTATAAAGATATACAGTTTGGGCACTGTAGGAGCACAGCCCAGGGTCAACAGAACTAAAATTCAGCGCTCAGCCGACAGCACCTGCTGAATCTGCTTGGAAGGGGTGCCTTTTTGTAAGGTTTACAAGGCACCAGAGTTTAGCAGTTGGCCCTGAAGACATCTACCATTTTCTAGTCTAATTAAATTTGGACTGAATTAATTAAACTGTCCTTTCAATCTGATTTAAAGTTGTTCTTAAAACTTTTGGGACTTCCCTGGCGGTCCAGCGGTTAAGACTCTGCGTTTCCAATGCAGGGGGCTCGGGCTCAATGCCTGATTGGAGAACTAGTGCCGTGGCCAAAAAACGAAAACAAAAACCAAAAACCGAAAAACAAAAAAACCTTTGGGATTCACCTGGAGGGCTTGTTAAAACACAAGGGGGTGTGCCAGGCTACACCCCCAGAATATCTGATTCAGCAGGTTTGGGGTGGAGTCTGATAATCTGAAACAAGTACCCCAGGGATGCTGACGTTGCAGGCCCAGGACCTCACTGGGAGAGTAAGTGCCATAAGCTATAGGAAAGGGTTTCTTTACTTTGAAGCCTTTCCATGTTTACTAGTGAAAGCCTCACTGAGCCTGTATAGACCAAAGAAAAATAAACAACTTCAGGTACCCAAAACTGAAGGGCTGTGCTGGTGGGCGATGACACACCCGTTTACCTGAGAGGCTTGCAGTACACAGCATTACCTTGAATAAGGAAGAGGTTGTGGGCAGGGTTCTTAGCATTTAGTTGATTGAGTATCTGCATCTGTGTAATGAAGAAGCTACCACTTTCCTGGCAAGCCGCTCAGCTGGGGACAAGGATGCCAGTAATTTACATGAAATTGATGGGGCAGGTCTCAGACCC
Source organism: Bos mutus (assembly GCF_027580195.1). Classification (NCBI taxonomy): domain Eukaryota; kingdom Metazoa; phylum Chordata; class Mammalia; order Artiodactyla; family Bovidae; genus Bos; species Bos mutus. The sequence continues at coordinate 35,529,853 of NC_091635.1, forward strand.
TTCGCGGAGTGAAAAGGCTGCTTGTTTTGGTTGGGGCTAGGACTGTATATACAGCGGGTGGAGGCCTTCTCCGGGGAGTACACGGCGCCCTGATGATCTACGTCCACTAAACCACATGCTGTTTTTCTGCACTCAGATACAGAAAGGGCTTTTTGTCAGTAGGCTCCTTGAGTTAATTCCTGTCTCCACCTCTCCATCTTAAGTAGGTGTTCTCTTTTTAAAGGCCTTCCTTTGATGCCTTATTCTAGCTTTGGGCCCTTGTAATAGTCTGAGATTTTCTTTTTTTTGGACTAAAAGTCTTTAAGTCTCTTGGTTGCTGAGGGCTTGGTTGAGATGGAAAAAAAATCGGCCCTTGTCCTCTGCACCCCAGCTGTTCCTTTACTAGAGGCCTGCCCACATTTTCTTGTCCTTTATCCTGCCTCTACTCAGACTCTCTTTTCTGGTCAATAGGCTTGCAGTGTTTTGTCTTCTTGGTTAGGGTGCAGCTACCCTTTTCCATGCTGCCTTTTCCTCGAAGGCCTCATGGTATTCCAGAGAAATCTATTACGTTGTCCTGTCTCCTGGTCTTCAAGATGGTCGAGGTTTGGCTCTTCAGGCTTCAGTTCACTGACCAAACTTCTCACCAGTTTGAGCCTATTATTCTTTGACTATCCTTTTGAAATTCCCTTAGGACGCCAAGAGCGTGGACGAGTGCAAGTTGGGGGAGACCAGCAGTTGTTAACCTTTGGGGTGTCTCTAAGAATCTGTGAAAAGCTCCCCAGAAAAAACAACCAGAAAGATCTGTTTAGTGATCTGGGGAAGTAATCACGGGAGACTCTCCCTCCTCCCATCTCACAACAGACAACCACAAAGAAGTGCTGGGGAGACTTGCGACAGTGTGGCCAGTCGGTGTAGAGCTGCCTGTGAACAGCATCCCGGGTCCTGGGGAGGTGTGATTATTGTTCTCTGGTTGCTGAGTCGTGTCCAGCTCTTTGTGACCCTATGGACTGTAGCCCGCCAGGCTCCTCTGTCCATAGGATTTCCAAGGAAGAATACTGGAGGGGGTTGCCGTTTCCTTCTCCAGGGGATCTTTCCAACCCAGGAATCGAACCCAAAGTCTCCTGGATTGGCAGGTGGATTCTTTACCACTGAGTCACTAGGGAAGCCCAGAGACATGTGATTAAGAGAAAGCAAATGGTGATCTTTCAAAAGCATCTCTTCTAGAGGTCTGCATTTGGGCAAGCCAAGGAAGAGGCAAAGATGTATTTGCTTTTCAGCAAATCTGGGAAAACTGTGCAAAAAAAGAAAAAAAAAAAAAAAAAGCACACCCATAGCCTACAAAACCCTATTTTGAAAAATATGGTTCAGAAACAGCTAACGGTCACTGTCTTTGTCTGTTCAGTCCACTGTAACTTTTCACTTTAAATTTGATGCCTTCAGCTAAGAAGAGAGAGGGCATTGGTGAAACAATGATACAAAGGCACCAAAATGCAATCGAGGTTATGCTGAGAACAAATTCAATGTGACTTAGGAAAAGGCCAAAGAGAAGAGCATTTTCATTAGGCAATCAGATCTGACCCAAGTCACCAACTGGGTGTGTTTGTTTCTTTTTATAGTCAAGGACTCAAGCCTCTGATGACTGATTCTGGGAATGTAGGGGATTCACGTGGACAAAATGATAGCACTGCAGATATGGAAAATGTGGTTCATCCATCATGGGATGAAACAAACCTTGTTTCTTTTCACTTACTGGAAATATACAGAACAGGTTTAATTCTTCTCAACTCATTTTTTAAAAGCTAGAACAACAGTCTCAGTTAGAATTAAGGGGTAACCAATTTCTTTGCCCTTGAATCCCTGCAGAGTCCTTATATTTTTGGTGAGGGAGTGTTTCAAAGGACTCAAGTCAAAGGACTGCTTTCACCTGATATGGTGCTTAATGACAAGATCAAGGCAGCATTGATCTTGAGGTCTGGGATAAATTAGAGGGGTTTGAAGCCAATCCAACAGAGGATCATAGAACCCTGCACTATCAAGCATGCAGGCATCAAACATATTGAGGTCCTACTTAGTCAATAATTAAGTGCTGTGGTTATTTTATACCAAGCTTCTATCATTACATTCTTCTTCATTATGTCCCACGGACAATGCTATTTTCAATACAGGAAGCAATAGCTCTGCCTTTGTTGTTGAATTTCTAGGTAGCAGTTGAAGCCAGATGGACTGAAAGTCCAAGCCAATGTGTTATGAAGTTGTTCTATAACTGATTTTGTGGGAGTTGACTTACCATACCACTCATCAACCCAAGCAAAAGCCTGTCTATGTCCAATCAGAAGAATATCTCGAACCACCTAAAAAAGCAAAAGAAGGAAGTTGACAGAATACCAGGTTTGATTAAAACGATCTGGAAAAGGAATGGTTTCCAATTCTAGGAAACCTGACAGTTACAAATTTCTGCATCCCTCTGTCCATATGGGATGACAATTAGAGGAAGACATACTTACTCTCAGCCCTTTCCCATGGTGTACACATACACTTGCTGTAAATTAATCTCTTTATCTTATTTGAAAGTTGGGCTGGAAGCTGTTCAAAATAATGACAACCACTTGGCAGTCACACAACAGTGACTGGAACGAGTCTCCAGGGCTGATCACCCTCGGATTTTTCTCTTCATTTATCTTTACCTAAAACAGGTTCTACTTTTCATTTGTGGAAGGGTGCATCTCACAGGCGCCAGGAGGTCATAAATGTTGGAAATCAAGCGCATTTGTTTGGACAGAAAAATCACTTCCAAGACCAAAGCACTTAGAACTCTCTCTTCTCTAGTGAAGTATCCTATATATTGGTAATTTTTTTTTTTTTAAGTAATTGAAGGTGTGGGATTCAAGATAAGTAAATATCTTTCTAAGCTTGGCTTTCATGTATTAGAAGTCACGGGAGGGAGCAGTTTAGTCAGCTATTATGTTAACTATTATTGAAAGTCATGAAATAAGGGACCTGAACCAGAGTAGAACCTAATGGGAATGATGAACTTGACTGGAGATGAAAGGAATGAAATTATTTCTTATGGTGGCACATAATGGCAATAGAAGATTAAGAAAAATAACTGTAAAGAGTTTGTGTGTTATACCATTTATGTGCTTTTATTTCATGGCATTCTTTTTTTTTTTTTGAAGTTTTGAAAACTTTTATTTTATATACAAAGAGCTAGTATTGTTTCCGCCTAAGGTTGATGTGCTGGATGAGCCATCTAAGGAAGTTTGGTTAGTCCAACTTAATGAAGCTGATGTCCTTCGCATACTGGCGGAAACGCTGGCGGCACATATTGAGGCCGTATTTCCGGATCAGACCGTGTTCATGGCATTCTTTTTTCGGCCTTCTATGGCTATTAATACAGCATGCCTTTTTACCTTTCTTAAATACTCAGTACTGTCCTTCCAACATTTCCTTCCTCCTGACAAACAAATCTAGCAATTGTCAAAAACCTCTTGTAGAAGGTTCGAGCATGTTTCAAGAAATGAAGGATTTTAATTCAGTGAATTTGCAGAAACAAGGGAAGCCTTCATAATGAAGTGTTTATTATTCCAGGCCTATGGATATCTAGTGAGGCTTTTATGATTTGGAAGGAGGAAACATATAATGAAACTAAGAAATAACATGAAGCCATGCACACTTGAGTGCTGAGTGTGTCAAATTCATGGGAATTAAAAGAACAGCATTGAGGCGTCAGTAAATACGCCCTATTGCATTAAGCACAACACAGCTGTCTGCTGGAAACAAGAATCCAATGATGTGCTAATGGCTCGCTTTCGAACATTTTTTCCCCCGTTAACTGTGAATAGATTCTTCAAAAACAAAAGGTGTTCCGAGAAAGGCATCCCTGGCACTTGAAACCCACGCAAATACGAGCCTCAGACTCTCATTAGTGGCTCGTGTGCCACAGCAGGTGTGTTTCGGGGGTGTTGATGACACTTCATTATATTTGGAAATGGGCGATGGGAATGCCTATTGCTAGAGTGTAATTCTTACAGGTATTTTAAAGAAACGGATTCTCAAAACTAGAAACACAATGACCCCTGTGGCAATCTGAATATGTTTTGTGAGAAGACGAGATAATGAAACATACTATGGTAGTGGCCCCAGTAAGAGGAGATCTTTCGGGGTTTTTTAAAAACAGGTGGGATGTTGTAGGAAGTCAAGAATATACTGCCAGAGACAGTCGCAGAGCTGAGGCTGGAAAATATTTACTCTTGGAGTCTGGACTTTCTTTCTTCTTAATAACTGGGACACAGCAGGAAAACAGCAGGTCCCAGAACTTGATTTCTATGCATGCCACTTGGCTCTCACCCCTGGCTGGGCAAAAACGGATTCTGGAGCTCAGCAGATTAGTACATTTCTCTGTCTCAAATTTGCTCCAGGCCCTGCTATTATCAGGAAAGCAAGTTCAATCTATTTCTTGGACCCAAATTCAAGATTTACACATTTTACTATCAATTGGCTCCCTAAGCTCAGTAGACAAATCCATCTAAGTAACAAACAGCTCAGTGCATTAAGGTTAAATTCCAGTGCCCCCAAAAGAATTTCAGAAAGCTATTCTTTATCAGTTTTTAAATGGAAAAATAAACAGATATCTAGCCTATCTGGAATGTAGAGACAACTTGGATAGTACTTATTCTCATGAAAATAGGAGTTACAAAGGGCAGTGCTCAGCACTGCATTTCCAATTAATTTCCATGAGGATAAGAGTTATGTTCAGTTCAGTTCAGTGCAGTCGCTCAGTCGTGTCCGGCTCTGCGACCCCATGAACCGCAGCACGCCAGGCCTCCCTGTCCATCACCAACTCCTGGAGTTTACCCAAACTCATGTCCACAGAGTCAGTGATGCCATTCAACCATCTCATCCTCTGTCATCCCCTTTCCTCCTGCCCTCAATCTTTCCCAGCATCAGGGTCTTTTCAAATGAGTCAGCTCTTCCCATCAGGTGGCCAAAGTATTGGAGTTTCAGCTTCAACATCAGTCCTTCCAATGAACACCCAGGACTGATCTCCTTTAGAATGGACTGGTTGGATCTCCTTGCAGTCCAAGGGACTCTCAAGAGTCTTCTCCAACACCACAGTTCAAAAGCACCAATTCTTCTGCTCTCAGCTTTCTTTATAGTCCAGCTCTCACATCCATACGTGACCACAGGAAGAGTTATGTTACAAGCACCCAATAAACTTAAATCATCGCTAAATGGGTTCCTGCTACAAAATTAACATGTTTAGCCAAAGGAGGTATACAACTAAAACCTGTGTTTTGAGCTTGCCAATAATTCTTTGGTAACAGAGTTATTAAAAGGGCAGAAATGCTGGGGTACATCATCTAATGGGACCACTGGGGTTTCTTCTGTCTCTTGGGGCATCTTTTACTTCAGGTGTCTGCATTTGCAGGATCTTTTGAGTGAGGGCTATCCTTGGGGGGACAGTGCACACGGATAAACCCTGTGCCTCTGCCTGGAACCTGAGTGCCCAAGCACCAAGTACAAGAACCTCTCTTTGAAACTAGGAGAGCCCAAGAGAACCATACTTTGAGAGCCCAACTTCCTGAGCATACTCACCCAGTAGACATGGAAGTCACAAAATGAGGGATGAAGTGCAAGATATCTGTTAGTAGAAGAAAGTTAAACAGTAGGCAAAATTCACTTTTATGGAAACAGTGTTTTCTAGATGCAGGTAACTTGTGTTGGTTCAGTGCCTATACATCTGTTGGGCACTGGGCACTCCGGCTCACAACAAAGACAGTTACTTTGCCCACAGCCCGGGAACTGCCAACCATTCACTTACCTTGTGTACAAATTGTTCCACTCTGGTTTGAAGCCCCCAGACCTCGAACTTCACGGTCACCAGCTTATAGGAACACATGATGGGCTGATGACTATCTCTCCAACCTTCCCTTAACTGTCCTCGTCCTGTCTTCTCTGACTTGAAGTGTTTAGGATCCTGGAGGAAAAAATATATCAAAGAAATGAAAACTTAAAAGTTCAACCATCATTTTTATGAAATAAATGAATACAGAAAGCTAAGTGAAAGAAACCAGTCACCATAATAAGTATCTCAAGGAAAAGAATGCTTCTGGGGAGGAAAGGGATGGTGATCTCGAGTGTGGCTCTGTAGCCATTTTTGAATCTTCAGTACCAACTGTGCCATGCTATCACCTGAACCAACCCAGGAACTGCCATTGAAATTACAGGTATAGGCCTGGGAAGATTACGAGGATAACGTTATATATGAAAAAAGCATAAGCGTAGAGTTTGGCCCATAGCAAGTGCTCAACTGATGTTGGCCATTATTGTACTTCCCAAGGCAGTCAGTGAAGCCTCTGATGCTCAGCCCTACAGTCCAGGGAAGAGACAGCAATGCCTTTCCAAAGCACCCTGGAATTGCTGGTAAAAGCTGATGTTTAAGACGATGGGACTGTTTCCTGCCTGACTTGTGTTCTTACACCACAAAATGCCAGCAGGAACAAAGAGAGGAGACCAATAAATCAAAAGAATACCACGAGATTATAGGAGATAACCTCCAAAGATGGCCCCCACTCACTCCCTCCCTCACTGTGCCTGCGTGTTGTTTCTCTCATCAAGTTGTGGAGAGTACTTCCTCTCCTCATGAATCTAGACTGGTCTGTGACTTGCTTTGACCAAAAGAATGTGGCAGAAGAGACACTGTGTCAGTTTGGGTCTTTAAGAGAAGCTGGAAACCAGAAGTCTGCCACAATGCAAAATGTCTTGTTTGATTATCCTGAGACCATGATGGAGTGAGGAAACCCAAGCCAAGCTTGCCACATGGAGGGCCACGTGGAGAGAGGCTCACTCATTCTGGCTGAGAAGCCACGCACATGAGCGATAAAGCCATCTTTAATATTTTAGCTCAAGCCTATACCATGAGGAACAGGAGATCCTGTCCAGCTAAGCCCAGTTGAGATGGCAGAATTGTGAGAACTACCACACTGTTGTTTTAAATCACTAAAGTCTGTTTTCCTAAATGGCTAGTCAGTCATCCTATTACTGGCTTATATATCTCTTCTTTTTTTTCCCCACACCAGGCCGCTTGTGAGATCTTAATTCCCCAACCAGAGATTGAACCCAGGCAGTGAAAGCACGGAGGCCTAACCACTGGACCGCCAGGGAATTCCCATAAGCTGCTAAATTCTGGGATGAACTGTTACTTAGCAAGAGAACAAAACAGAAACATCATGTGGATTCCAAGCAGATGTAATAACTGGATCTCCAAAGACAAAAGGGAAGGAATGCTGCTTTGTTCTTTCCCAGCACTCTCCAAAAGTTCGTACCATTAGCTACATCCATAAAAACTATACACAAGGAAATGCACACCTGCCAAGCCATTCCTGCAACTTCAAACACAAAAGCTGGAGTTAAACAGGGGACGCTGGTTTCTTTCCCCATCTGCCCTTTACTTTCCCACAAGAGGGACATGATGGTGAATAATGAGCTCACCACCAACTATCTGGAGGCTCAGAAGACATGGCTGCCACATGGTGGCCGAGCAGAATATACAAAGGCAAACCCTCATGAACCTGAGTGACGGTTGTCCTACTCCAGTTAGCAACTGGGTAAACAAAGGATAGTTGCAGAGCCAGCAAGCAGTTGGAAGCCAGAGGCCAAAGCTCCTGGCAACCCAGACATGTAAGGGACAAAGGACCCGCAAACAAAGCAAGTGCGGCTGTGGCCGGAGCTGCCTTCATTTGTCTCGGGTCCTGTGCAGTGGGCCTGAGAAAGGCCTGCAGGTGGAGGCCCCCGGGTCAGCTGGGTGCACCCCCACACTCGCCTTCCCAACACTAGTACCTGACTCATGGACTGGCCCCAGCTTGTTCCTTCAGCTGACCACTGCGGAACTTGAAACGATACCTATTGTGGAATCTTCGTGTAGATTCCAGACATCTCAAGAATAAAATAAGGCTCTGCTGTATTAAATGTGAAACACTGGTAGACTGCATTTCCAAAGTCGTTAAAACTTGTGGGGCCTCACAGCAAACTTCGGATCTGAGAAAGACCAGAAAAGTACTGCCTGCAGTGTGAAAACTATGGAGACACTTAAATTTGTGTGTGGTTCCTTTTCCTCGTGGAACTACAAAAGTGTACAATGATATCAGGCTATCATGAAATAAAGCTTCGGGCAAAGGTTAGAAGAGTGTATTGTATTTTCAAGATGCAGAATGGGATTTTTCAGTTGGAAGTGGTAATTTGACTTCATACCCTTGGTTTTATGGATAAGGATACTGAGGCCTCAGAGAAAGAAATGTTTTTTGTCCTCAAACCATAGGCGCTTAGTAACAGGTTTGGGACAAGAATACTAGCCTCCCCTAGTTCTAGCCCAATGTTCTTTCCACTACATTGAGTTTTAATATTAAACAGAAAAAGAGTGTTTTTGTTACAGCCAGATGCCAAAGAAGCAATTAACAATTGGGCTTTTTATGGCAACAGTGTGTTGATTTTTTGAGAGTCTGGTGTCACATCCACAGCCGCTGATTTCATCTAGTAAATCTCATACATGGCCTATAATTAGGGATTCACTTTCAAAGAGCTGGAGGGAAGTAACGGAGAAGGATTTACCAGAGGACTGCATTAATTCAAAACTCAAGATCAGAAATGAACATCCAGCTGAATGCCTCTGGATGACAATAAGCAAAATAAATAAATATACAAATAAAAAATTTTAAAATCCAACCCAAACACTAGGTATTTGAAGTATTCTGGTCACTGCAAATGTCCCCCTTTACACAGTTTTCCTACCTTTCCCCTAAGTACTCATTTCTCTTGAAATATTACCTTCGAATCTCATTCTCTCACTTGGGTTTGCGAACATGAATACCTAAACTGTCCCACTCATACAGCAGTTGACCTTTCTTACAACTTAACAAATTTTTTTATTTTTAAAATTTCTAGTTTGTTTCTTTCCATGGCTATAGTATTTTGTATTCTGATTGTATTTCGTATCATATAGTAAAGTATTTCGTATAGTATTTTGATTCTGATTCAAGCTCAGTTATATCATTTATTTTTTAATAAAATAACTGGATTGTTTTATGTTTTAAACTTTCATTTCCAGGTTTTTAAATTTTAAAATAAAATTTATAAACCTCCAGCTTCATCTTGATGCCGAAAAGTTGGCCTCTGTGCGACGGTGCTGAATCAAATCTTGCAGATAGTTTTGGGTGAAGTAGAAAAGAACAGCTTTATTGCTTTGCCAGGCAGAGGGGAGCAAAGCGGGCTTGTGCCTCAAAAATTGTGAGTTTCCAACCTGGGAGGATTTGGTGAGGAGTTTTATAGCAATGCTTTAAGGGTGGAGTTGCAATAAGGATGGGGTGTATGCAGAGCCCATAGTCCTTTAATCTGACCTTAGATAGTCTCCTGATGAGTTTCTTCAGTTCCTTTAATCTGGCCTCAGGTGGTCTCCTCCCTTGTTTCTGCATCCCCTCCCATTCCAGACTGTTGTTGTTCAGTCGCTCAGTTGTGTCTGACTCTTTGTGACCCCATGGTCTGCAGCAGGCCAGGCTTCCCTGTCCGTCACCATCTCCTGGAGCTTGCTCAAATTCATGTTCACTGAGTCGGTGATGTGACCCAACCATCTCATCCACTGTTGTCTCCTTCTCCTCCTGCCTTCAATCTTGCCCAGGATCAGGGTCTTTTCCAGTGAGTCGGCTCTTCACATCAGGTGGCCAAAATGTATTGAGCTTCAGCATTAGTCCTTCCAATGAATATTCAGGGTTGATTCCCTTTAGGATTGATTGCTTCCCCATCTATTGGCCATGAAGTGATAGGACTAGATGCTATCATCTTAGTTTTTTTGAATGATTTGCAATGGTTAGAATCTGCCCTTTGGGACTCAGGGAAGGTAATGGAGGTTGGAGTCTATTCCTTACACACAAGAAAAGGGGACAGAAAAAGGCCCCTCAAACCACGGAACTCCTGGAGCCAAGAGAAGCTAGAAGAGGCAAGAGGATTTTCCCCTAGAGCCCCACTGTCACTAAGAACTTCTGTTGTCCAGAAGTGTGAGAGAAACCTCAGAGGATGAGGAGTAAGGTTAAATCCCCATTGACTCTGATCAAATTTGTCTTGGGTGGGGTCTCTGCATCCAGCATTTCAGAAGCTTCCCAGGTGCCGAGTTTAACCACTACTCTCAGGTACAAATGTCATCTCTGTGCTCCAAACAAGGAGCCTGAAGTTCAGAGATAACAGCTGACATATCCACAGTCTAGGACTTAAGCTCAGGTCAAACTGACTCCCAGACCTGGGCTCCCTGCACCTAGACTATGAAGATTCTCATCTGAAATTCTGGCACAATCTGTCAGAGGGGAGCTTCAGTCTCCTCATCTGCATGAAGGTGTTAATACTAACTCCGCTGTGGGACTGCTGCAGGGCTTAAGTTGGATAATGTCAGGAAGTCCACAGCCCAATACCCAACAGGTGACGCATGAGACACAGGAGATGTCCCAGAGTGATAAGAAGCATATGATACTGAAACATCCTTGAGAAATAACACAATTCAATTTCCTCAAATCTCATGAAGCTCCTCAGAAGAAAGGAAACAGGAATATCTTCAGTGCTGTACGATTACTTCATTGTTATCCTGTGGTTGAGTGTATAGAAAAATGATTGCCAAAAAATATGGCTGTCCACCATCATGCTGGTGTCTTTGTGCCAGTGAGAGGCAGTTGGGCATTTCCATTTTCTGGAAGCTGTTGCCCATCAGTGTCCATAACAATGGTGGTGGAAGAAATCCCAAGAAAAGGGTTTTTGCTTATTGAATGCTTATGACTAGGTTCTGGGCCAAGTACAAATGACAGTCTTCAATATTAGAATCAATTCCTTTCCCTCTTTCTCTTATGTTTCAGGAACAAAGTTGACAAAGCAGACAGCAAGGGAGATTGCCCCACTGTAGGCTGCTCCCTTAGAGGAAGGGATTGTACTGATGGCACCAGGTTCTGAAACTACATGAGGGCACACACAGGAGATGGTCTATCCAAACTGGGAGCTTCCCTGGCAGGTGGACACCCTCGGCGGCTATCTCCCCATGTTGGGATGGGCCAGCCTTGCATCAGACAATCTGAGCATCCTCGGGGTTATTAATAGCTTTCCTCCTGAAGAGCTGAGAGCTACACAGAGATAAATGCAATCCTTTCCTTTCAGTAATCTTCCAGGTAGGGTGGAGCTTGTTTCCCTAACAGGGAACCCAGCTGTATGTAAGTTTGCTAAGGTGGCCGTTCAAAGTACCACAAACGGGCTGGGTTGAACAGCAGAAATGTACTCTCTCAGGATTCTGGAGGCCAGAGGTCTGAGATCAAGGTGTTGGTGAGGTCGGTTCCCACCGGGGGCTGTGAAGAGGAATCTGTCCTGCCCCTGTGCGCTAGCTCTGGTGGTTTGGTTTGCTGAGAAGTTTGGTGTCTCTTGACTGGCAGATGTGTACTCTGGTCACATGGTGTTCACTCCATGCGTCTCCACATCGTCTTCCTTCTGTGCATGCCTGGCTCTGCATCTAAACTGGCCCCTTTCCTAAGGACGCAGTAGTATTGGATTAGGCACAGCGAACCTCACTTTCACTTGATTATCTCTGTAAAGACCCTATTTCCACATAAGGTCACACTCTCAGGTATTGAGGGTCAGGACTTCAACATATCTTTTTTGGGGGGCACCCAGGTCAACCTCTAACACCGTCAGAGAAGTTTTCACAAGGGAAATCTAGGTTCCCCTCTGACTCCTCCGTAGCGTGTTCATCCACTTGGTCAATGCTCTTGCTTTGAGGGCTCCGCCCCACAGTTGGCTAGCTGGGAATGTGCCAGTCTGCAAGTTCCTCTGGGTGGGGGCTTCTAAATTCATCCACAGCAAGAGCCCTGGTTCTGAATCTCATCTGCGCTCCCTAGGCCTGGCAGATGGCAAATTGGACGCTTGTTGTTAAAGCCCATCTGTATGGAGGGACCTGAGCTGGTGCCAGGGCTTCTCCCCGGGGCCAGATGGACCATACTGGCCACGCTTTCTTCAGCGCGGGTGCATCTTCTTTAGAAGGCTTCCTCCTTCCTCACTCCGGAGGTCAGTCACACCTTCAGGTTTCATCTATCTCGCACTTGGACAAAGCAGAACAAAGATGACGCTAAGGGCTTTGATTAGTGCAGCCAACATGAAACTGTGTCCCTGCGTTTGTCAGGATCTGTCTCATACCTGGGAGGTGCAAGGAGAAACCCGCAGGAGGTCTCAGCCTGGATGGAGCACAGTTTGCATCTCCAAGGCAATATTATTGGCCGACATTCACTGAGATATAAAGTCTCTGTGATTAATTACTCTTTCAATCTGAACCACAAAGGACTATAGCCAACAGGGGCTTGCCCTGTTAATTGAAATTAGAAGTCTTTGATAAATGTTAAATGAAAAAGGGCTAAGCAGTCACTGGCTAGGAAATGCTACATTATGTAACTACAATGCTCAGCCCTCAAGTAAGGATGAACTAACCCATCTGAAAGACATCAGATTTTTTTCCTGCATTTGGGGAACTTTTCTTGAAGACTCCAAGGTGGTGTTATTTTCATTCCCCTTTAGTGAATGGCCCTTTCAATCAGGTTAAGATTTAGCCCCTAATTTGGACCAACATTTTTTTTGCACAGCTTGCAGGATCTTAGTTACCCTACCAGGGACTGAACCCCGGGCTCTTGGTAGTGAAAGCGTGGAGTTCTAACCACTGGACTGCCAGGGGATTCCCTGGACCAACATTTCTTGAATTTGAATCCTAAAAGGGATGCACCGAAAAATTAAAGAGCTTTCAAAGAAGTTAGTCCCCAAAGACCACATATTAAAGGCTTCTATTCATATGAAGTGTCCAGAACAGGGAAATCCAGAGACAGGAAAATTAGTGACTGCCTAGGGCTGGGTTGGGATTGAGGCTAAAAGAGTAAGGGGTGTGACAGCTAAAGCATACAGGGTTTCTTTATTGGGCTGGTGAACATGTTTACAATTTGATTGTGATGATGGTTACCCACATCTGTGAATATGCTAAAATCCACTGAATTCTATACTTTAAATGGGTGAGTTGTATGGTACATGCGCTGGATCTCATAAAGGTATTTAAAAGAAAAAAAACCCCAACAGAACTAAGGAACTTTCAGTGCACTTGAGAACTGACCAAAAACTTTACTGAAAGGTCACCTGCTATGCATCAGTTTAAAAAAATAAAACCCTAAATGCAAATTGTGGCCAGAAGCAGCCACTTCTTGCTTTGTTAGCAGTTAATACCTAAAGTGCTATTTTTAAAGCATTTGCTCTTGGCACTAGCGCGCACAGCACACACACAGTGATCTGTGCTAGTCCTCTGCAGAGCGACTCTCTTAAAGGAACTTGACTCAGAAGGTGTGTCTGACATGCAGAAAGGCAGAGAAAAAGGTGGCTGTGGTGGTGGGGGGAGTGTTTTGGTGGGTGTTGTGAGCCCTTCTCGGTTCTAATTCAGGGCCAGAAAAACTCAAGACTCTCTACTTGAAGAAGAGGAAGAGTGAGAATGGAAAATTTGAGCAAACCACAAAACCATTGAGTAGTCAAAGGCCTCTAGCCTTGAGGGTGATGCCTTTTAGGGGCTATGGAAAAGACGAAGGCAAAAGAGACCCCTGAGAGAGGTGGTCAGGAGAAAGTGGAGGATGGAAGGAGGGAAAAGTCACGAAACTAGTTAATGCTCATCAAATACTTGCTGGGAACCAGAGTCTGGATCCAGCACTTTGGGTACACTCTCTTATTTAATCTTTGTGATAGAAGAAATACATGTGAGGTGACTCAGGGTGCGGTCCCTAGATGGCCTCAGGATAGGGCTGGGTCTCAGAAAGATTGTTTAGTCGGCTGTCATGTGGGGTGGGGAGAAGAGAGAGGCTGGCGACTGAAATATACAAACGCTTGACAATGAGATCTGGAGAGCTTCCGGGTTGGTGAACACATCTCTGCTGGGGCCGCGGGTGGTGGGGGGCATGCCTGGAGAGGGCATGCAAGCTTGTACCTCCCTCCCTTATACTTGCTTGCCCTATGCATTTTATCCACGTGGCTGCTCCTGAACTGTAGTCTTTCTGAAAAAATGAGTAAATGTAAATCAACTGTTCTCCTGAGTTCTGTAAGCCTTCCCAGCAAATTCTCGAATGTGAGGATGATGCTGTGGGAGGAAGGGAAAAATAACCATAATGTTGTGGCCTTGGGCTTGTGACTGGCATCTGAAGTGCAAGTGGTCTTGTAGGACTGCGTCCTTGAACTTGTGCTACATGATGCTAAAGCCAGGAAGTGTCAGAACTGAACTGAATTATTGACACCTGGTTGGTATCAGAGAATTGGAGAATTTGTGGGTCTCAGAGCAAAGAGAAATTCCCTCACTACAAAACCTCTAAAGTAGTATGCTATTATCTTCATTTTGTATAATGTCCAAAAGAATGCCCCCTTCCTATTTCCAGACTCACTCTCCACAGCTCTGTCTCAGCGTCCTTGCCACAGGCTCCTTCCACAAGCCTCCTCCTTCAGAAATCTCCTGATGGGAAGCAGGCATCAATCAGTCTCTACGTTCCCCTACAATCTTCTAGGGCCACTTTGCAGCCTTGCCCCAGACTCATGAGATGGCAGAGTTGCATGTGGATCTGCAGGTCCCCAGCTTGGCAAATAGCCCTTTTTTTTTTTTCCCCCCCACCAGATACTCCATGGGGTTGCAAAGAGTCGAACATGACTGAGTGACTTTCACTTTCACTCCAATTTCTGTAATTAATTCTCTTGGAATACTCCCTTCACATGGCTTTGGGGTTAGGCAAGGATGCCCCAAATGACTCTGGGAATTCCCCTCCCCCATCTCCAAATACGGACTGGGAATGGGGGAGAGATGCAAGACAGGCGCCATGGCAAGAAGGCCAGCTGAGCCACCTGGGCCAGTCCTGGGGTACCAGACCTCAGTGATAAGCAGCTGCTGGGGAATGTGGAATTACAATTTCTCCTTGGCCCCAGCTTTGGGCCTGGTTCCCAATTCCAGAGCAACAAGAGATGGCTCCCTATTATCCTGTTACACAAAGCGAATCTGCTCCTTCAGGCAGAGATGACTTTTTATGTATAAGATCACCTCTAAGCAAAACCAGTAAAGTTATTCAAGGGCCCACCGGGAGAGGATCCCCTGCCTCACTACATGTGACAGTGAGAGGCCAGGCACCAGCTCTCCTAATAGCCTGGAAGCCAAACTCTTCCCAGAAAGGAGTGCCGTTAGGACCTGGCTCTGTTTGCAGACTTTGAGCTGGGACTGCATGTTGTGGACTGTCCGCGCTCACTCTCATCTTAGCTGTGCTCTTTGGACACATGGTATGAACATAACTAACCATATCATCTATCCATCCTGAGGATACACAATTTGGCCCATAGAGAGCATAAGTTCCTGAAATCAAAAGCTGATGATAGACTAACAAATATTCTTGATGAGTTGCAACATGGCAACAGTGATCAGCACTGGATTAACTGTCCCTGAATCTAAGCTTGCTCCTCATACACGGTATTATTTTGGGAAACCTGGACCTCCAACTTGTTGAACAGAAACTGGGGTAGAGATAGTGAATAAGCTCTGTATTTGGAGGCAATAAAAGATTCCCATTTTTAAAGCTGGAACAGATTTCAAACTTATTTTAGCTTTGGAACTCATTTTGTTTTTCAAAAGATCATATTATTTAGGGGACTGCCCTAGTGGTCCAAGGGTTAAGAATATGCCTTCCAATGCAGGGGATGCGGGTTCGATCCCTGGTTGGGGAACTAATATCCCACATGTTGTGGGGCAACTAAGCTCATACACTGCAACGACAGAACCCATGGGGTCTGGAGCCCACACACGACAGCTAGTGAGAGGCCCATATGCTGCAACCACGACCGGAGGCAACCAAAACTAATTAGCTAACTAAACAAAAAGCTACAAGCTGCAGCTTATACAAAACACTATTTGGAATCCCAATATATCAAGTAAAATCCCAATATATCAGGTAAAAATGAAGAGTGGATTCCTTGTACTATTTCAACCTTCATTATTTGAATTCCCTGGCGGCTCAGATGGTAAAGAATCTGCGTGGAATGCAGCAGACCCAGATTTAATCCCTGGGTCGGGAAGATCCCCAGGAGAAGGGAATGGCAGCCCACTCCAGTATTCTTGCCTGGAGAATCCCATGGACAGAGGAGCCTGGCGGGCTACAGTCCAGGAGGTCGCAGAGTTGGGCACGACTGCGTGCCCACCACTTTCACTTTCACGGCATTGTTTCCTGGGCTCAAGAAGCCCCTTATGGGGCCCTAGGTTCTGTGGAGCAGAACTGAATGGGGGACCAGAAGAGCTGTGGAATGAGACACCCATGGGGGAATTTCTGATTCAGCAACTACTACCTGGGTGAACCTGGGCAAATTATTTAACTACAGGACTGCTGTGGGGATGATAAAAATAAGAAGAGGAATGCTGCCCAAACTGGAAGTTGGTGGGTGTTTTCTTGAGGGGCTATGACTTTTATTTTGTCTTTAATGGGCTCCTGTATTATTCAATTGTGGGATGGCCAGGTTTTTTTTTCTTTCCAGACAAGGTCTGCTTTAATCACTATTATTTACCTATAAGATGGGGAGTCAATTTTCATGAAATCATTAAAGCTAAGGAGGGGGACTTCTCTGGTGGTCCAGTGGCTAAGACTCCATGATCCCAGTGCAGGGGGCCCAGATTTGGCCCCTCGTCAGGGAAATTGATCCCATATGCCACAACTAAAGATCCCGAGTGATGCAACCAAGACCCTGCATAGCCAAAATAAATAAATAAATATTAAAAAAAAAAAATTAAAGAGGATAACCAAGGGACTGGAAAGGCCCTTCCTCTTACTTTGTCTTTCCCAGCGATTCCCTACTCACTGGGTCGTTGAGATTTGGGGTTAGTGAATTACATTTCAGAAGGAAACAAATATCTAGACTGTTTTTTAAAGACAGACAACAGTGTCTGTACCTTCAACTTTGCCTGAAGGAGCCAGCTTGGTGGGGCAGGAGGAGCACAATCTTTGACATTTGAATCAAGGCTTCCTGAAACATTGGCAAACTACTGAGCCTTTCTGAGCCTCAGTTTCCCTATCTGTAAAATGGAAACAATATCTATTCTATTTTGTAGTTAGCATTAAAAGATACAATTGAATAACAACTTAGCAAGGACTTTTCTTTTTCTCGAAAGTTAGTTCCTGTCCCTCTGAAGTCGGGTTTAGCAATTCAGTGAGAAATCCATTAAAACTTCTAAGGCCCAAGTTAATGAGCTGGTAATTGTATGTCTTTCTTTGGGTCCCTTAACAGTAAAAGATGAAGACAAGCAACTTAATAGCACCTATTCTTTCCTGGATATTTTTGGAGCAGAAGCTGAACAGTTGTACTTGGAGTCTGCAAAAAAATTAGAAGTGGAGGAGGCAATCACTGGGTCAGGTCTTATTTCTCAAGGTAAAAAATACCACTTCCATCATCCCAGTCACAGCTCTTAGAGCTAGTTGGGAAATGGCTTGGGCTAGACCTAGCCAGAGGATCTGATGGACACTGACTGTTGTTTTTAATTAAAGAAAATAAATTTGGATGATCTGAAGACGGCCCCCAACTCAGAAGCAACTTAGGAGAAAACTGCACAAATGTATATTATAAAAACACTATTGGCTGGCAAGGAAGGCATTGAGTATGACTCTACAGATGACAGATGGGATCAGATTCTCAACAGATGGAATGAAATTCAAAGGTACTGACCCCTCCCTCGGTAGGGGAATGGGCAGTCTTCCAGGCTTACGTTGCTGTTTCCTTTTGCCTCTACAAAATTAAGTAACGATAAAATGCTTTTAAAATGTGAGCATGGTAAATGCGTCTCTTCTAGGCAGAATTTCCTTACCTTGAATGGATAATAGATGTGACAAGGTACTGGTTCCCTTGGTCCCTGGGTGAGAAGACTGGGCTTCCTGACCCTGCGGGTGGTCCTCTGTGATGAGGAGCTCCCGACATGCCAGTCAAAACTGATCATTTTCTATGTGCATCATGCCATGAAAAAGGCTGGGATGCTCTGCTCAGAGGGTTTCTTCCCCCCTAAACCTGGTGCATTTATCCTTGTTTCCCATCTTACTGCATCTGGTTAGGTGGGTCCAGAGAGGGTTCTGGGTATCTACATTTTTTGGAAGCTCCTAAGGGGATTCTAATCTGATTTGGGAACTCTGCTCTAAGGGTCAAGAAGTTCTGGTGTTTTAATAAGACAAAAAAATAGCAGGGGCTGATGTAGGTGACCCAAGTTCTGAGCAAGGTGTGGATTTAATGCTTGCTTTCTTGAAAGACTTCCCTGGTGGCTCAGACAATAAAGCGTCTCCCTACAATGCTGGAGACTTGGGTTCAATCCCTGGGTCTGGAAGATCCTCTGGAGAAGGAAATGGCAACCCACTCCAGTACTCTTGCCTGGAAAATCCCATGGACGGAGGGGCATAGTAGGCTCCTACAGCCCATGGGGTCGCAAAGAGTCGGACACGACTGAGCGACTTCACTCTTCTTGAAAGTACTCAGGCAGGTTCTCCGTGAGATGGGACTGAGGAAGAGCCTGGTTGCATCTGTTCACTTTTGGTTGAAAGCCTTGGGCCCTTTGGACTCTGCTTCCTTCTTTTAAAGTCTTAACTCTTATTCTCCTAAAATACACTCGGGGACTTCCCTGGTGGTTCAGTGGTTAAGAGTCCACCTGCCAACGCAGGAGGCATGGGTTTGATCTCTGGTCCAGGAAGATTCCACATGACGCAACTACTGAAGACTTCACACCCTAGAGTCCATGCTCCGCAACAAGAGAAGCCACCACAATGAGAAGCCCATGCACTGCACCTAGGGAGAGTAGCCCCTGCTCGCTGCAACTGGAGAAAGCTCACGTGCAGCAACAAAGACCCAGTGCAGCCATAATTAATTAATTTTAAAAAATTAAGTAAAACACACCTGGTAAAAGGCTTATGGCAATCAGTTGATAAAATGCTCAAACTGCCTTGGGAAGCATCCTGGACCCCAGGGCCACAGAGTGTCCTAATTTGGCACAACAAACAGTAAATGTAACCTCTAAAGTTTCTTAGGGGGTGAACTATCAGAGGCACATGCCAGTCTGAATTCAGGTTAAACAATAACAGAAGTAATAATAACACATTTTAAAAACAGCTGTACAAATGGCTGTACAAATGGCTCTATTTCCTGAAGGATCTTGCTATACATGCAGCAAACTCTGTCATCTTGTGAACTGGAGTGACTGACATCAACTCTCTGCTTCTGTTCTCCATTCATGCCAACAGGTAAAAAGCAACATGCAAACTGATGTCCACAGCCCCGCTCATGGCAGCCACTTTCCAAAGACACTTGGTTTCTGCTGAGCAACCACACCAGCAACACACCTGCAGATCTCAACGCCAGCGTCAAAACAGGGAGAAGGGAACACATTCGTTAAATGTTAACTATGTGCTGGGACTGGGTATGTTAATGCCTTGCCTTTCACATCATCTCACTGCATCTCATCTCATCTCTCCATCCATCCACTCATTTGAATGGAAGAAGAGATTCAAAATGGTGAATGATGAAGCCCAGTGGCTGTGATCACCTGGGAGGCCTCCCTAAGTGCATACCCACGGATACAACAATTTCACTTTTAGAAAGTATCCTACAGAAATATTAATACCAAAAAAAATATAGCATGAGGATGTTGCTGCAGTACTGTTAACAGCGAAAGGATGGAAACACTCTGAATGGCAATCAAACAGAGTATGGCATAACTGTATACTGGCACATTATACGGTTGTTACAAAGCCTGCCAGAGAGATGTGTGCTGCCCCAGAAAGACAGAAAGCTTATATCATTACTGAGAAAATGAATGTTGCAAAGTTGCATCCTATGAGCTCAATTTTATAAAATAGTGTTATGTTTAAGTATGAACACCACAAATACCAACTTCAACAACACCTAACTCTGTGATTAGGACACAGGACATTTGCTTTTCTGATGTTACACATTTATGTCATGTTGGGCTTTTTTTTTTGGCTGCACCCTGCAACTTGTGGGATTTTAGTTCCCCGACCAGGGACCAAACCTGTACCCCCTGCACTGGAAGCATGGAGTCTTAACTGGACTGTCAAGGAAATCCTGGACTTTTTTTTTTTTAAACAAGGATCATGAATTATTTTGTGAACAGATAAACAATAAAAGTAGACATTATTTAAAGGCCCAGTTCAGATTTCATTACTCCTATAAAGTCCCTCTTGACCACTTCTGTTTATGGGGCTGCCCCCTTCTTGATTCACGCAGAGATGGCAGAGCAGAGGAATTTTCAGGGCGTGAATCCCACATGGTGAGAAGGCCTTTCTCCTGCTGCCTGAGGCTAGGCTGTCATTTAGCCTCTTCAGCCTTTATCCTCTCAACCAGATCACGGGCTTCTTAAAGGTGAGGGTGTCCTACTTTTCATTGATTGTGTCAACACCCAAGGTCTCACATTGCGTCTTCACAGAGGATATGTTCTCGAAGATCATGGGAATGGCAGACTTCTCTGCAGCCTTGCTGGGACCAAGTCTTCCTGGCTAAGGTGATGGGATCACCACTCCCACACACAAAGGGAGCCACTCAAATATCATCGAAGCCTCCCACTGGGTGGGCTACCCATTGCTTTTCCAGTGCCATCCACCTGGATTAATGAGCAGGACATCATCCAACTTGCAAAAGGGAGGGCAGGGGGAAGGAAAGGCAGTTGCCCAGGAGACGACTCACACTGTCCTGCACAATCAGGAGGGCCCTTGTAATGACAACATGGTCAACACGTTGTTCTCCTGGGACCACTGGAGGCATTTGTGCTGTCACCCAGGCTTCGGAGGAAGCAGGTTAAAAGAAGCTCCACTGAAGAATGTTCTTTTCCCAGGGCTTTCCTTCTCATCTACTGCTCTGGCCACTTTCAGAGGCCTCCACAAGCTTCCATCTCTAATGGAACTGGCCTTATGGAGACCCTGTGATGCAGCAGCTCTGGGTGACCCTTACCCTGACCCTTTCCTTGCAGACTTCCTGCCCCAGCGTTGGTGGCTGGCATCAGGGAGCACTTTGGTGGCAGGGGCTTTGCCCCACACCAGTGAGGGCAGCCAGCTCTTATTCTCCCAGAGGTACCCAGCACTGGTAAATTGGAGCCCATCACCAAACAGCTGTGTTATATTCTCAGAAAGAAACAGATGAACGGAGGGAAAAGAGAAAAAATGATAATAACAATACAACAACAAACTGAACTGCACCATGCACCCCAGCGGGAGGCAGCTGTGTTAAATCTGCGCATTTGGAGATAACTGAAAACTCTGACCACCCTCAACCGCCAAGATGCAGACTGACATGAAAGTATTTTTAATTTGAGGGAGCAGAGTTATTCGAAAGAAGCACTTTGCACTGAAGGGTACAGCTATGTATGACAGTATTTGCTCATTTCATCTCTTTGTTCCCTTCTGGGGGCCCGTTGTACCCAGCAAAAAGCATTTAATCTCTCACCCTTGACAGTTATTGGAAAAGTTAGACACATCTCTGTTCCCTTCTCTCTCCCTTAAGAGACAACCCAGCAGATAAATAATTTACACCGGTGAGACCAATGAGCTGGCTGCCAAGGATTTCTTAGTTCAGAAAAACTCTAACCTAGGGGCCTGGAGGCTGAGTTCCAAAGAGCCCCCCAGTTAACCAACTCAAAGGGAAAGCTCTAAATCAAATCCTGCCTAAGACTCCCTGTAGCCTCCTACCTCCAATTATACCAGGGCTGCTTGCTTCTCAGACAGTCTCACATTCTCCTTCACTGATACCCAAGTTTAAAACACTGTGAGTTCCTTTAATTTCTCCATTAGAATTATGGTGCTCTTTATCACTGGTAAATGGAGACTTCTTTTACATCTTCCAAAAGGAATGAGAAATTTCCTTTTTCTATTAAAAAAAAGGAAGATCAAATTCAAACGGTGGTGGAGACTGGTGAGATTATGGCCTTTGTAGCTTCAGGGCCTAGCACAGAGCCTGGCACACAGTAAGCACTTAATAAATGCAAACGAGGGACTTCCCTGATGGTCCAGTGGTTAGGACTCTGCACTCCCAATGCAGGGGGCTTGGATTTGACCTCCGGTTGGGGGAAACTAAGATTCCTGCATGCCATGTGACAAGGCCAAAAAAATCAAAAATCAAATCAAATCAAAGTAAAAACAATTGCCGTGAATCGAGGAGGAAGAGGGTTGGACTTGAGCCAACACAAAAGCCTCTGAGTCAGAGCTCCCTAAGCCTGACTTTTGGAGATTGTCTAGGCTCAACCAGTGCTGGAGGCTGGTTGTCGAGATTTGCTCCCTCATCCCAAACGGCAGCTCAGCTTAGCAGGTGTGGGCTTGCTGCCCGTGTCCTCCGAGCGCGTGCTATGACTTATCGTCTCCAGTTCCTCCTTCCTGGGCTGGGATCTTCACCTTGAAATCTTGGCAGAGCATCAAAGGGATGGACATCTTGGCAGAGGAAAGAACCCACGTGTCAACCACATAACAAGTACAACCTACTCAGATGTTGGCTTCACTTCGTCTTTGCTGCTTGGGTGTGCGGAAGTGACTTGATCCAAAGAGTTTTATGATTCTAATGGGCTCAGGGCCTTGGCGGGGCTGCGTGGAGACTCATAGAGGTGCCCTCTGTGCCTGAGAAGTCACACTGATTTTTTAACAATGCAGCGCTGCCCTGCAAAGTCCTGCTACATGTAGGAGAGCAAAAAACTTGAGATTGAGAGGCTCTTGGGAGCTGCAGTTCAGGTCCCTGATGTGGCTGGGAGACAGTGGCACAATGATAATAAAGACAGAGCTGGGCTGGGCTCTCAGCGGATTCTGAGTCTCAAGTTCTGCTAAAACTCTGGTCAGTGGGGGCTCTTATGCCACCAGACAGAAGGCACCCTGTGGAAAATTTCCAGCTCCGGTCACCTTAATGAGAGAGGCATTCTTGCCTCTCATGTGGTTTGGAGGTTTCCAGGGACAAATGGAAAAAGAAGAGAAAATGCTTCAATCCCCTGCTTAGTCCTGGGTGGCACTGTGTATGTGAGAGAGAGAGAGGGACACACGGGAGCTGAGTGATGACCCAGATAACCCTGGTCTGAATGGATAAACCTCAAAAATCTCAGAACAGATTGAGTCCACCAGCATTTCAGCCTTTTCTGCAGAAAATGCGTTTCCTATTTATGATGCTGACATAGTCAACTTATAAAGATGGATTGGAAGAAAAAGCTCATAAAGCTGTAGACTTCAGATTAAAAAAATATATATATGGAACTGATGCACAACTGTTAGCTTAATGGCTACAAATGCATTTTCTTTGATAGCACTCATTCTGAGATTGTCACTGCTAGAAGAAAAAAAAATAAAGCCCATGGTTTTCACTCATTCATTCAACAACTGTTCTGTGAGCAGCTGCTATGCGCTGGTGCTATCCTATCTGCTGGGGTACAGTGATAAGGAAGACAGCCCTTGTTTTTGTGGAGCTAGCATTATCCAGAAACCACAGACCAAAGCTCTTGCTCCAATGGGTAGCGAGTGGGGTGCCCAGGAAGCCCACAGAGTAGAAGTCACGTTTGATGGAACTCTAAACACTAATGACTAGAAGATTTCCAATTGAGAGGCACAGAGGTGGTGAGGGTCAGAAAGGGGAGAAGGCAGAGGTCCATACTAAGGGATGGAACTTTTAAGCAGAAAATGACAAGGTTTGATTTCATTTTAGAAGGAAACTCTTGTGGTGGGGAGAAGGATGTTAATTATTTACAGTGTACAGAGGAGAAATTTGTTTGGATATGGTTTGACTTCTAAACCAGTTGTTTCCCTCATTCTCAGTTCAGTTCAGTCACTCAGTCGTGTCCGACTCTTTGCGACCCCATGGACTGCAGCACGCCAGGGTTCCCTGTCCCTCACCAACTCTCGGAGCTTGTTCAAACTCACGTCCTTTGAGTCAGTAATGCCATCCAACCACCTCATCCCTGTCGTCCCCTTCTCCTCCTGACTTCCATCTTTCCCAGCATCAGGGTCTTTTCCAATCAGTCAGTTCTTCGCATCAGGTGGCCAAAGTATTGGAGTTTCAGCTTCAGCATCAGTCTTTCCAATGAATATTCAGGGCTGATTTCCTTTAGGATTGACTGGTATGATCTCCTTGCAGTCCAAGGGACTCTCAAGAGTCTTCTCCAACATCACAGTCCAAAAGCATCGATTCTTCGGTGCTCAGCTTTCCTTATAGTCCCACTCTCACATCCATACATGACTACTGGGAAAACCATAGCTTTGACTAGATGGACCTTTGTCAGCAAAGTAATGTCTCCGCTTTTAAATATGCTGTCTAGGATGGTCACAGCTTTTCTTCCAAGGAGAAAGCATCTTTTAATGTCATGGCTGCAGTCACCACCTGCAGTGATTTTGAAGCCCAAGAAAATAAAGTCTGTCACTGTTTCCATTGTTTGCCCATCTATTCGCCAGAAGTCACGGGACTGGATGCCATGATCTTAGTTTTCTGAATGTTGAGTTTTAAGCTAACTTTCACTTTCATCAAGAAGCTCTTTAGTTCTTCTTCGCTTTCTGCCATAAGGGTGGTGTCATCTGCATATCTGAGGTTATTGATATTTCTCCTGGCAATTTTGATTCCAGCCTGTGCTTCTTCCAGCCCGGCATTTCACATGATGCATTCTGCATAGAAGTTAAATAAGTATGGTGATAATATACAGCCTTGACGTGCTCCTTTCCCAATTTGGAACCAGTCTGTTGTTCCATGTCCAGTTCTAACTGTTGCTTCCTGACCTGCATACAGATTTCTCAGGAGGCAGGTAATGTGGTCTGGTATTCCCATCTCTTGAAGAATTTTCCACAGTTTGTTGTGATCCAC
The DNA here is from genome assembly GCF_027580195.1 of Bos mutus. Lineage (NCBI taxonomy): Eukaryota > Metazoa > Chordata > Mammalia > Artiodactyla > Bovidae > Bos > Bos mutus. The sequence continues at coordinate 35,554,741 of NC_091635.1, forward strand.
ACAGTCAAAGGCTTTGGTATAGTCAATAAAGAAGAAATGTATCTTTTTCTGGAACTCTCTTGCTTTTTCGATGATCCAATGGATGTTGGCAATTTAATCTCTGGTTCCTCTGCCTTTTCTAAATCCAGTTTGAACATCTGGAAATTCTTGGTTCATGTACTATTGAAGCCTCGCTTGGAGAATTTTGAGCATTACTTTGCTAGCATGTGAGATGAGTGCAATTGTGCGGTAGTTTGAGCATTCTTTGGCATTGCCTTTCTTTGGGACTGGAATAAAAACTGACCTTTTCCAGTCCTGTGGCCACTGCTGAGTTTTCCAAATTTGTTGGCATATTGAGTGCACCACTTTAACAGCATCATCTTTTAGGATTTTAAATAGCTCAACTGGAGTTCCATCACCTCCACTAGTTTTATTTGTAGTGATGCTTCCTAAGGCCAACTTGACTTTGCATTCCAGGATGTCTAGCTCTAGGTGAGTGATCACACCACTGTAGTTATCTGGGTCATGAAGATCATTTTTGTATAGTTCTTCTGTGTATTCTTGCCACCTCTTCTTAATATCTTCTGCTTCTATTAGGTCCATGCCATTTCTGTGTTTTATTGTGTCCATTTTTTCATGAAATGTTCCCTTGGTATCTCGATCCCTCATTCTCAGTCCCTGGCTAATGATACACAACCCAACAGCCTTGGAAACTCACTCTCCCCCTTCTGGTTGGTTTATACAGCAATCTGGATTCTAGAAGTCGAATGATGGTGGGTTTGGGTTGCAAGGGAATCCCACGGAACACACTTTTCCTATAGTTTTATTGCAGTTCCCAATTATGCTCTTTCTTTTGTGGTCTAACTGCCAGAGAGAGTGAGAAGAAATTCTATGTGTAATATAGGTTGGTGACTGTTTGGGAAGCAGTGCTTGATAGAATCTGCAGGGTCGAGCCTTCTGGGGCCCCTTTTCTCCCACATCCATTAAGTAACCCTAAGATTCCAGGACAGGCAGGGGTGGCTCTGGGTGTGACAGCAAAATCCAGATCACCAATGAATGAATGAATGAGCGAAATCCAGACCTCCAATGAATGAAATCCAATTCATTTCCAATGACCTTTACTCTCAGGGCAGGATTTTCCAGCCTTGGCATACTGAGGGTTGGGATTCTCTGGTGGCTCAGAGGTAAAGAATCTGGTTGCCTGCAGTGCAGGAGACTTGGGTTTGATCCTTGGGTTGGGAGGATCCCCTGGAGAAGGAAATGGCAACCTATTCCAGTATTCTTGCCTGGAAAATTCCATGGACAGAGGAGCCTGGCGGGCTACAGACCACGGGGTCAGAAAAGAGTTGGACACAAGTTAGCGACTAAACAACTCTTGTTGTGGGGGCTGTCCTGTTCATTCTAGAATGTGGTTAGTGGTTGGTAGCACTCCCAAGTTGTGACAACCAAAAATGTCTCCAGACATTGTAAGCATCCTTGTGGGGTAAGGACGTTTTCAGTTTAGAGCCACTGCTCTTGGAGACAGTTTTCCATTCTTATCTTATTTGATTTCTCAGCAGCACTAAGCATAACCATTCACTCTCTTCTCTTGAAACTTGCATTCCTTGGTGCTCTCTTCTTGTTTTCCGTCTAATTCTCTGCCCAGTTCTTTCCAGATTCCTGGGGCCTCTCCATCCTCTCCCTGATCTCCAAACACTACTGTCCTAATGTGATACCAGGACCTGAACTCCCTTCCCATTTTACTTTATGCTTGTTCACTCTCATTCATCCTCAAAACTCTAAATTCTTCTATTTCCAAAATACTCCCCAATTTGTCTCCAGCCCAGATCTCTTATCTAAGCTCATTTCTGTTTGTTCTAGATGTCTCACTGGCATCACAATATCCATTCGTCTTTCTCCAAAACCCATTCCTTTTCTTCTCTCACCCCCATCCATCTGTTGTCCACACAGAAAACCTTAAGGTCATCCTGCCTCTTCCTTTTCTCTTATCTTCATACCCAGTTTATGACCAATCCCTGTCAATTCTATCTTCAATAGATTCCTCAGAACCCTCTGTTCCCAGCCGTCCAGCTCAAGTTACCATATAACCTAAATAACCAACAAAGTAGATAATTCCGATGACCTCAGTGGTTTCCTGACTTCCACTCTGCTCCTGGACAGTCCATTCTCCGCCCAGAGCAAACTTGAAAAAGCATAAATCAGAGCATATGATGCCCCAGCTTTAATTTCTTCAGAGGCATTCTACTGCAGGCGAATAAAATCTAAGCATCTTAACGTGGCCTCATCCTCTTTCCCAACCTCCCGTCCTTCCCTTCTTCCTTCTGCTGCTGCCGCCACACTGGTCTCTTTCGCTCCCTCACAGATGTCACAGTGGGACTCCCACGCAGGCTGTCACCTCCACCTGGAGCACTGACCCCAGCTCTTTTCTTCCTGCAGGTCACGTCTTCCCGAGCATCTTTCCTGATCCCATCATCTTATGTTCAGTTTCCTTATCATGGTCTCTCCCTGCAAACTTCCTTAACTCCACATGTTTATTACGGAATTAGTTCTTTATTGTCTGGCTCCCGTGCTAGACTGGAAGTGTTGTAAGGGAAGAGACCCTCTGTTCTGTTCATTCATTGCCACATCCCCATCTAAATATTGTCTGCGACACGCAGTGAGTACTCGGTACATATTTACTGGATGAATGACTATTCCTCTCTCATTTCTTGAAAATGTATCTTGAAAAGATACATCAACTGTATCTTGAAAAGAATACTTTATGGCCTGGGAAAATGAATGACAATGAAGCCTGAAAAAAATGTTCCTCGAATATCTGTGTCAATGAGGAAAAGCTTTCCAGTGGTGGTTCTTGGGAGCACAAAGCACAGGGAGATGAGTCAGGCACTGGCTGACTAGAAATGAGTCTTGCTGATTTTGTCATTAGTATTCTGTATCTGTGCTAAGACTTTCCACTGAATCAGGGGATCCCCGATGCCAGGCAGGACCACACTGAAGCCATCTAAGAGGAAGAGCTGAAATCAGTTCAGAGTGTTCTGGCAACACTGCCTTTCTAGAAGGCTTGAGCTACCAAAGGGACCAGGATGTTCAGGTAAGACAACAGCCCCCCAGCCTCAGGAAGCCACAGAGGCGACAAGGCAGTGGCTTCACCCAGTGCACTGCCTGATGCTTTCCCCGTCACTGAAGCCCCGGGAGTACTGGTGGCCTTGAGATGAAACCACAGAAAAGGAAGACAAGGGGAGGCCAAATTTCTCTTCTTGAGCAGGTCCACAGTTATGCAGAGAGCACTTTTCTTTGTTTTTCTGAAATTTCATGAGTGTGGCTGGCTGCAACGTATAATGTAAATGGATGACGTTCAAAGGCTCAGCCTTTGAGTCCCACCAAGAGTCATTCCCATCAGCCTCTCTCAAGATTTGAAGGGACAGCAGCTGCAGAGCACATGCCTGCAATTAAGCAGCTAAGCATTCGCTAAGACTGGGTTAGACTCTGACATCCAAATGAATCCCAAAAGGTGGAGGCAAAAAAAGTCTGAACCACACTCAGAGCCCAGCATCTGTCACGGTGGAATTCATTCTTACCGGGTTTATTTATTACATCTTAAATCAGCCTTAATGAAGCCGAGGAAAGAGTTTCAAGGTCCATGTGTTCCCGCTCAAGGACGAGAAGAGGGCCACGAGTCCAAACATACTGTGACTGGCTGCATGTTGCTCAACAACAAAACAGCCCAGCATCTGTCGTTGCAGGGCTGGGACGTTACTTACACGGGGTCACCCAAGCTCCATCAGCAGCCGTTAATAAAAATGCTAACAGGCCGTAAGTGGGGACATACACTAACAGGATAAACGTTTGCACCGAGGCAAACAGTGGATTCTGGTAGGTGGGAATCATATAGAAAGATACTCTCTTAAATTTATTCTCAGTCAAGATTAAAAAAAGAGAGGGCTTTATGCAGGTCCTTTCAGTTTTGAGACAAAGCTTCTGTGCAGACACAAGCTGCCCAAGTTTCAAAATTCACTCAGGGATGACTCATTGAGCGTTATCTTTGTGTTAGACCCCAAAGATATAAATAAAACACAGCCCCTGCAGAGGGGAAGACAGGCTAGCCCCAGGCCTGGCCAAACAGGAAGCCAGAGGTGGCCGCTGTGTTTTATAGGCCAGTTATCAGTTGGGTGGTTCAGCCTTGCGAGTTATTTTGCTGCCGAGAATGATGGCAGAGGTGGGGAGACTGAAGACTTCACTGAAACTGAGTGGCAGCTGGGGTTAATGATGGGCTCCAAGAAGTAGGAACTCCACTCTGAGACTCGCAGTAAAGAATTCAGTAAGAGGTAACAGCAAATTGAATCAACAGAAAGACAGATGGACATGCCCTGGGTCAGGGTGGACTTAGTAAAAGTTTGTTGAAAGAATAACTCTCTTCCACCTGACACCCCGTCTATTGCTCACCTCAGATTCTTTGTAGTAACGTTCTGGAATTTCATCACAGGCAATATCGATAAAGCAAACTTCTCTCTCCAGATCTTTGGCTTCGTTGTCAAAAATCTGAAAGAGCAGAGCAACAAATCAAAGGTTAGTGACGGTGGGTGAGATCCTCAAGGTGCCCGCAAGTTGGCCCAATGGTGCGTGAGGCAGAATAACTCCCCGCAGAGCATCTTCACATGGCTCAGTGCCCCTGGTGAGAGCTTTCCGCTGCCTCAGAATGTGCAAGAATCATGCGAAGCTTTTATTCATCGCTTACACTTTGTCACATCAGAGGCAGGTGTAGCATCAATCACCGCTTGGTGAGGGGAAGAAGATAAAACAAGCTGTTTTTAGAAGTTCAAGAGTGAAGAAATAAATCTCTTCCAAAAGTCTCTTCCAAAAAGGAAGTCTGCTGATTTTTGGCAGTTAATCTAAACAGGGAAAGGGAAGAGGCTAAAAAGGTTCTGGGTAGATAGGAGACAAAAAGCAGTGATACAGCCTGAGATTTAGAGAAGAAAAATAAGGTTTTTTTTTCCATTAAAGTGTTTACATATATTTAATTTTGGAAATAACATACACTCATTGCAGAAAATACAGATAAACAAAAAGAAGAAAATAAAGACTGTCCACAATTCCATTACCCAGTGTATTATTCTTGATCATTTAAAAGCACGATTTCTTTGGTACATACAGGGGTATGAAGGTGGAGCTTGAAAAAGTATTGAGATGCCTTCTTGTCAATCTAGGCTTGGTTCTACTGGCCCAGAATGCCCAACACTTGCAAAGAAATAGGTAAGAGAGCCACGTATACAGATATACACTCTGGTTCCTCTACTTTTCCCCACTGCCATTTTTTTCTGACCTTACAGGGATATCTTCTCATCACTTCTGAAGGATAGTAAAAAGTTTGCAAATCACTTCATCCTTGGAGAAAGTCTTAACCGTACCCCAATCTCACTGTTAAGCTGATTCCTACAAGGGAATCATCTGCTAACACTAATTAAACCTGACTCTCCAGAAGAGAACGAAATATTTTGGAAGAAGAGGGTGGTTGATGCCTAAGAACATTGTCTTGCCACAAATTTGGAGCCTATTAATAACACGTTCTCCCCCAGGATAGCATCTGGAGGGCTCTTTGCAAGTTGAAACTGCTAGTCCTTTCCAAATGCTTTCTGAATAATATTTGTGCTGGTAATTATCTGCCCAGGCTGCTGTTTGCTCTGCCACCAGTTTCCTTCTATAATGGTCAGATACTGGACTCTTCAGATCTGGTCAAGGAGACTGACTCTCCGGTCTGAACTGAGGAGGCCACTGCATTTTCCTAAAGGCAGAGGAAGACTGGTTCCTGGATCAGCTCTGATTCCGACCACGGCCCAGTGAAGTCAAGTGCATGTAGACACTCGCAAAGTGTTTGGGAGGGATAGGTAGATTGCTTTGAAATGAAATGAGGAAATGGTGGGAAAATAAGTTCGAGTGGAGAAATAAAACACGAAATGAAACACCGGGTCTCAGGGTGTTTGTGTGTTTCACTCTCTCTCTTTTTGCTTGAATCTCTTAAGTGTGTGCGAGAGAAGACGTGCCTCATTAAGAAAACAAAACAGAACGGAACACCCCAGAGGCAAATGAGCTGCTAGAGAGTAAATTACAAGAGAAGTTAGAGAGCTTTGACATTTATTGGTGGTAAAATTTATGGGACTGAAAGAAGGGGAAATGAACAGGGGTTAAGGGAGTTATTGACAGATTAGGTGGCTTTTCCTAATTTAATTCACATAGTTTTGGATCACCCATTATCACATTATTACATTATTGCCCTTCTGCTCCAAATTCACCCTTTAGTCTCTGCTCTAACAGACCAGACCCTGTAAGCACTTCTTGACAGCGAGGATGACACTAAGCCCGTGTATTAGAGGAACCCTGCAGGAAGAAGGGGGCTTCTCTTCCTGGTGTGAATCTTATTCATGCTATACAATCTGTTGGGGGGAGAGGGGAATGAAGTGCTGCTCTGTCCCAGTTGCATGTCCAGAGTGCACAGCTGCTTGGTGACTTTGGAGTCCTGGCCTTCACTGTGGCCCTTCTGATGTAGGTACCCCTCTGCTCCAGCCGCACATTGCCAATGGTGCTCTGACTCTACATTCTTGCCCACCAGTCTCATCTCACTTGTACCCAGAGGGAACTTTTCTGCCACCCAGCAACTGTGGACCACCTCTGATCCAGGAAACACAGCAAACTTCTCTGCCATCCAGTGGGCTATGATCACAATCTCTGCAAGGAGGTCAAGCTCCAGCCATGGAGATGGGCCCTTTCTGAGTTTGTTCTTCCTAGTGTCCACTTCTTCAGCCTTAGGTATGCTTTAGACTTCTCTTTACATCTTTATAATTACTCTTATCAAAGTTTCAGTTCAGTCGCTCAGTCGTGTCCGACTCTTTGCGACCCCATGGATTGCAGCACACTAGACCTCCCTGTCAATCATCAACTCCTGGAGTTTACTAAAACTCATATCCATCTTGTCAGTGATACCATCCAACCATCTCATCCTCTGTCATCCCCTTCTCCTCCTGACTTCAATCTTTCCCAGCATAAGGGTCTTTTCCAATCAGTCAGTTCTTCGCATCAGGTGGCCAAAGTATTGGAGTTTCAGCTTCAGCATCAGTCCTTCCAATGAATATTCAGGACTGATTTCCTTTAGGATTGACTGGTTTGATTGCCTTGCAGTCCAAGGGACTCTCAAGAGTCTTCCTCAACACCACAGTTCAGAAGCATCAATTCTTGGGCACTCAGCTTTCCTTATAGTCCAACTCTCACATCCATACGTGACTACTGGAAAAACCACAGCTTTGACTAGACGGACCTTTGTTGGCAAAGTAATGTCTCTGCTTTTGAATATGCTGTCTAGGTTGGTCATAACTTTTCTTCCAAGGAGAAAGCATCTTTTAATTTCATGGCTGCAGTCACCATCAGCAGTGATTTTGGAGCCCACGAAAATAAAATCTGTCATTGTTTCCATTGCTTTCCCATCTATTTGCCATGAAGTGATGAGACTGGATGCCATGATCTTAGTTTTCTGAATGTTGAGTTTTAAGCCAACTTTTTCACTCTCCTCTTTCACCTTCATCAAGAGGCTCTTTAGTTCTTCTTTGCTTTCTGCCATAAGGGTGGTGTCATCTGCATGTGTGAGGTTATTGATATTTCTCCCGGCAATCTTGATTCCAGCTGTGCTTCATCCGGCCCAATGTTTCTCATGATGTACTCTGCATATAAGTTAAATAAGCAGGGTGACAATATACAGGCTTGATGTACTCCTTTCCTAATTTGGAACCAGTCTGTTGTTCCATGTCCAGTTCTAACTGTTGCTTCCTGACCTGCCTACCGATTTCTCAGGAGGAAGGTAAGGTGGTCTGGTATTCCCATCTCTTTCAGAATTTTCCACAGTTTGTTGTGATTCACACAGTCAAAGGCTTTGGCGTAGACAATAAAGCAGAAGTAGTTTTTCTGGAACTCTCTTGCTTTTTCGATGATCCAACAGATGTTAGCAATTTGATCTCTGGTTCCTCTGCCTTTTCTGAAACCAGCTTGAACATCTGGAAGTTCACGGTTCATGTACTGTTGAAGCCTCACTTGAATAATTTTGAGCATTACTTTGCTAGCATGTGAGATGAGTGCGATTGTGTGGTAGTCTGAATATTCTTTGGCATTGCCTTTCTTTGGGATTGGGATGAAAACTGACCTTTTCAGGTCCTGTGGCCACTGCTGAGTTTTCCAAATTTGCTGGCATATTGAGTGCAGCCCTTTAACAGCATCATCTTTCAGGATTTGAAATAGCTCAGCTGGAATTCCATCACCTCCACTAGCTTTGTTCATAGTGATGCTTCCTAAGGCCTACTTGACTTCACATTCCAGGATGTCTGGCTCTAGGTGAGTGATCACACCAATGTGATTATCTGCACTGTGAAGATCTTTTTTGTATAGTTCTTCTGTGTATTCTTGCCACCTCTTCTTAATATCTTCTGCTTCTGTTTAGGTCCATAGCATGTCTGTCCTTTATTGTGCCCATCTTTGCATGAAATGTTCCCTTGGTATCGCTAATTTTCTTGAAGAGAACTCCAGTCTTTCTCATTCTACTGTTTTCCTCTATTTCTTTGCATTGATCCCTGAGGAAGGCTTTCTTATCTCTCCTTGCTATTCTTTGGAACTCTGCATTCAAATGGGTATATCTTTCCTTTTCTCCTTTGCCTTTCACTTCTCTTCACAGCTATTTGTAAGGCCTCAGACAACCATTTTGCCTTTTTGCATTTCTTTTTCTTGGGGATGGTCTTGATCCCTGCCTCCTGTACAGTGTCACAAACCTCTGTCCATAGTTCTTCAGGCACTCTGTCTATCAGATCCAATCCCTTGAATCTATTTCTCACTTCCACTGTATAGTCATAAGGGATTTGATTTAGGTCACACCTGAATGGTCTAGTGGTTTTCTACTTTCTTCAATTTAAGTCTGAATTTGGCAATAAGGAGTTCATGATCTGAGCCACAGTCAGCTCCCGGTTTTGTTTTTGCCGACTGTACAGAGCTTCTCCATCTTTGGACACAAAGAATATAATCAATCTGATTTTGGTATTGACCATCTGGTGATGTCCATGTGTAGAGTCTTCTCTTGTGTTGCTATGACCAGTGCTATGGCCATGCTCAGTAAATCTTTAATCCAATTTTCTGTTGATGGGTGGGGCCCGATTCCCTCCCTGTTATTTACCTGGGGCCAAACTATGGTGGAGGTAATGAAGATAATGGCAACCTCCTTCAAAAGGTCCCATGCATGCACTGCTACCTTCAGTGCCCCCAACCCTGCTGCAGGCCACCACCGACCCAGACCTCTGCCGGAGACTCTGGACACTCACGGGCAAGTCTGGGTCAGTCTCTTGTGGGGTCACTGCTCCCTTCTCCTGAGTCCTGGTGTGCACAAGGTTCTGTTTGTGCCCTCTAAGAGTCTGTTTCCCTAGTCTTGTGTAAGTCTGGCGGCTCTATGGTGGGGTTAGTGACGACCTCCTCCAAGAGGGCTCATGCCATCCCCAGGTCTGCTGCACCCAGAGCCCCTGCCCCTGCGGCAGTCCACGGCTGACCTGTACCTCCACAGGAGACACTCAAACACAGTTCGGTCTCAGTCTCTGTGGGGTCTCTGGGTCCTGGTGCACACAAGGTTTGTTTGAGCCCTCTGAGCGTCTCTGGCGGGTATGGGGTATGATTCTAAACGTGATTTCGTCCTTCCTACCATCTTACTGGGGCTTCTCCTTTGCCCTCGGATATGTCCTCAAAGTCGCTCCAGCACTGCACAGCTGCTGCTCCAGTGCCCATCAAATAATTCTAATTAATAATTAGAATAAATTAATAATTCCTTATATTACACTCTTCCTGTTCAAATTTTTTGTGGTGTAGGCCTCCTAATGAGGCCCTGATTTATACACTCAATTGCATATGAAATACTGCCCTTGGCTTTGAGGGCTGCAAAAATAAGGGTTGAGTTCCTGTTCTTCACAAATTATCATCTAGTGAGAGAGACAGACTGGGAAGCTATTCCCCAAAATACAAGGTGAATTAAATATTTGTTACAAAAGAAAGGACAGACTGTCAGGCCAGAAGAGGAGTCATTTATGTTGACTCCACAACTGTATGGTCAGGATAGTATTATTATTTCCACTTTTCAGATGAGAAAACTAAGGCTCAGGAGACGCAGGAGACGTGGGTTCGATCCCTGGGTTGGGAAGATCCAATGGAGGAGGAAATGGCAACCCATTCCAGTACTCTTGCCTGGAGAATCCCATGGGCAGAGGAGACTAGCGGACTACAGTCCACAGGGTCACAAAGAGTTGGACACGTCTGAATGACTGAGCACGCACGCACAGGAAGTAAAGTGCCTTGCCCGAGGTCACACTGCCTGTTGGCAGAGAAGCTCAGAGTCAGAGCAAGCCTCCAGGCTTCCCGATCAGACTCCTCCAGTGATAAAAAGGCTGCCTCTTGGCACCCGACTGAGAAGATAAATATCAATCAAAAGTGCTTCCTATTTCTTTCCAGAAAGATGAAACTAGAATCTGGTTCTCCTCCTGCTACTGAAAAATGTATGTCCTGAGTAACTGTTATTGGGAACTCCCCAATGACTTCGAGCTTTTCTGTTGAGACTGCAGTAGAATCTACTTAGGTAGTTTTTAAGTTCCAACTCTGGACTCTTTCTTTAATATGACACTTATTCTCACACCCAAGTCCATGAAATAACAAGCACTTCTGAAGTCAATGTTTCAGGGTGGGGTTCTCACCACCTGAACAAAGCTACAAAAAAATCACTTTGAGGACCTCAACATTCTCTTCAGGCTTGAGATTACAAAGTATCTTAATTTCCAATAAATAATTAATCTCCCAATGATTAGAGCTTTTAGAAGATGCTCATAGGTGCTCAATACATGCTGCTGAATGACTGGAAGACATTTAGCTTCTATCTTCCAGAGAATAATCTATGGCAGGAATATTGCTTAGTAATTGATGTTAGGTTCTTTTCATGAGTCCCAGTTCTATCTGCTGGTAAGCACCCTAACTTTCCATAATTCCCAATATAGACCTCAATGGAGAGTGGAAACCTCTTAGTATTGGCTGACAGGTCCCACAGTGGAAATCAGGAGAGCTGAGTCTGAACTGAGTTATCTCCCCTATGTGACCCTGGGCAAGACCCTGCATCTCCTTCGACTAGATGGATGGGTATCAGGGAACTGTGAAATATCCTGGAGCTGTACCCAACATCTGGGGAGATGCTTTCTTTCTGGCAACAGAGTTTGACCACTTTCACCTGATTTCAGAGAGATCTGTGGCTCTAATGAGGTTGAGAGCAAGTGACCTAGATGACCACTAGAGTTCTTTGCAGTTAACGTGTCAGTGATATTGAGTGACTTCCAGGTTTTGTTAGGCTCCTACATCCTGTTCTTTGCTCCTTCACCCCATATCCAGCTGATTTGGGTGGTGCACAGAGGGGAAGCAGGAAGTGGCCATGACATAATGTAATCAGAGGCCATGGCAGGGGTGAAACACTCTCATCTTCATGCTTAGCTTAGGGCACCATCCAGAATTAAGCCAACGCTGTTGCAAACAGAGGCTTAGCAAGGTCTCAAAGAAAAACAGCAAGAGTAACTATTCACTGGGGCTTCCTCAGTGGCAGCCGCCACAGCAGAAGCTGTCAGAACTCTGGTCCAACCACCAGCTCTTTGAGGTGGAATAAGAGCTCTGCTGAGACAGCTTAGGACCGAGACACATCCTCATGTTGGTGTGCATGTGTGCTACGTCGCTTCAGTTATGTCCGAGTCTTTGTGACCCAATGAATGTGGCCGCCAGGATCCTCTGTCCATGGGATTCTCCAGGTGAGAATACTGGAGTGGGTTGCCATGCCCTCCTCCAGCAGATCTTTCTGACCCAGGGATGGAACCTGCATCTCTGAGGTCTCCTGTACTGGCGAGTGGGTTCCTTACCACTAGCACCAACTGGGAAGAAGCCCCTTAATGTTGGAACATTAAGCCAAAGCTCCACCAGGCTGTCACCTGACACAGGTGCTAAGCGCCTTCACGTCCTTGGGAGGTTCTTGGGCAGCATTTGTCCCTTTCTGAGACGGGAGTTGGGTGTGGGACTCAAATGTGGTACCTTCTCTATACCTCCAATAATAATGCTCCCCTCTGTGGTTACTTATCAGACATATCCACCCACAAGTCATCTGTAGCGGGTTTCAGTGCCAATCTGACTGACTCTTCTGACCTCTGCCCCCTTCCTCCCCAACTAGGCAATGAGCACTCAGTAAACTCCTTCTTTTAATCTGAACTAAGCAATATTACCCAGAAGGCAAATTTCCTGAGTAAATACTATCTTACAGATTCCAAAATGAAAAGGGGGTAATTTTCTCTTTTTTGTAAGGCCTTATGAACATTAAATATCAAGTATTTTTAAAGTCTTCACATACTTTGATCTGGTGAACTTAAGCTTTGATAATTCATCTTAAGGATCTTAAATAAATGAAAAGCTTAACGCACAAAGATTTTCATTGCAACATTAATGTAATGGCAAGAAAAAACAGAGAGAAAGAGGGAGGAAAAAAGCAAACAGCCAAATTATTCCAGTATGGGAGAATGGCCAAGGAAATTATGATAAATCCATTCGATGAACCATTATGTGGCCATTAATAGCTCCATTCTTAAAAAAGATTTTTCCCAGGAGGGTAAACAAGGGTGTGGGTGGGATGCAGAAGGGGAGATGCCCCATATTTAATACAGACAGATGCTGAGTCATGTCGTCATAACTCACACAACTCAGAAGGGAAAGGTACGCTGATAAATGTGGAATGTGTTTTAAGGACACACTAGATTTCTTCCTTGAACTGCAGTCTCTTTCTAGATTTATTTATTTCTCATTTTGCTTTTAGGCGTTTCTAGATTTTGTGGTCTCTCTTGTGACTGTCCAGTCAGGGAGAGCACTGTGTACAGCAGCTTTTCAGAAATCCATGGTCCTGAGGATCATGGGTTTGTAGCCCCTTTTAGCCCCTTTCTCTATAACAGTAAGTTCTGTGGTTTATGATCCAAGTTTAGATGGGAACTGTCTGTACTTTCTGCACAATTTTTCCATAAACTTAAAACTGCTTTAAAAAATAAAGTCTAATATTAAAAAAAAATTGAGGTGGGGAGGGGGGGCAACCCAAGCTTCTTCCTGCCATCTGTCTGAACTACCAAGGATGCAAGGTAGGGGTGGCTAATCAGTCATCCTGTTTTATGCTTCACATATGATTTAAGGGACGAAGAATCCCAGTTAAGCCACTGTTCTGCTCTTTTTTCAATATACTTGGGAGGTTTCAGGGGGAGGCAATTGACTAAGACACACTAACAAAGAATAGGTTCAGTAAGGAGGAACACTGGAAGCAGAATTATTGTTTTAACATTGCTTTCATTTCAGTGCTCTGGATTTGCAAAGTGGCCATTTGGTTTGGTGCAGAGGATGTGGGTCCCTGGTTAATACGTTAGGCATATGGGGCTAGAGTTGGTTCATGATTTTTTTATTGATTATTCTCTAATGGCAGCATACCTGTAGGGAGAGCCTGAAAAACACTTATGGCCAGGAAAAAAAATAGTCCCAGTTATTGATGAAGACAACCATCATTTCATTACCCCATCTCTACTCATATTCCTACTAAGAACATTTTCATGCCCACGCAATTCAGTGGTGACCATTTCATGAATGTGTAAGCTAGATGATCCAACCTCAGAATATGCAACTTGTCTTCCCCATTGCCATTAACATACAGATTAAAAAAAAGGATGGTTTTCTTCCATCTCTTTAAAAACATTTCTGCTTCTTTCCAACTCCCAGAATAAAGAGCTGTTGTTTATTCTATTTTGTTATAGTGGAAAAAATAATTGCTGAAGGTGGACATACTTAATAACAGTTTTCTGAAGAGAAGAGACTAGGCTTCAGCAATCAACAAATCAGCAAATAATTACCAAGCATCTGCTATGTGGTCAACAGGGCTTCCCTGGTGGTTCAGATGGTAAAGAATCTGTCTGCAATTCAGGAGAATTGGGTTTGATTCCTGGGTTGGGAAGATCCCCGGAGAAGGAAATGGCAACCCAATCCAGTATTCTTGTCTGGAAAATTCCATGGACAGAGAAGCCTGGCATACTACAGTCCATGGGGTTGCAAAGAGTCAGACATGACTGAGCAACTAACACACATGTGGTCAACAATGTGCCTCTTAATGTGTGAGATAAGGTCCACTCTCAAGCAGGCTTATGATTTTGCAGCAAAGACTTGATTTGTTGCAAGATTTAATTAACAGCATCATGAAAGTGAAAGAAAAAGTGAAAGTGAAGTCGCTCAGTAGTGTCCAACTCTTTGAGATCCCCTGGACTGTAGCCTACCATGCTCTTCCGTTCACGGGATTTTCCAGGCAAGAGTACTGGAGTGGGTTGCCATTTCCTTCTCCAGAGGATCTTCCCGGCCCAGGGATCAAACCCGGGTCTCCCACGTTGTAGGCAGAAGCTTTACCATCTGAGCCACCAGGGAAGCCTTAACAGCATCATATAAGATATTATATCTGTTACTAAGTAATAAGTACTAAAAGCTACATATTATCAGACAAGAAGTACTTCACTCCGAATCCAGCAAGGGAGAATATATGTATATATATGTGTGTGTGTGTGCATGACATTCTTTTTCAGATTCTTTTTCATTATAGGTTGTTACAGGATATTAGATATACACCGTTCCCTGTGCTATGTAGCAGGTCCTTGTCGGTTATCTATTTTATATATAGTAGTGTGTATATGTTAATCCCAAACTCCCAATTTATCCCTCTCTTCCCCTTTCCCTCTGGTAACCGTAAGTGTTTTTTTCTATGAGGAGAGACAAAATTTTAAAAATAAACTTTATAGAAAAGCTAGAGCTTCCCTGGTGGCTCTGACAGTAAAGAATCTGCCTGGAATGTGGGAGACCCGGGTTCAATCTCTGGGTTGGGAAGATTTCCCTGGAGAAGGGAATGGCAACCCACACCAGTATTCTTGCCTGGAGAATCCTATGGGTAGAGGAGGCTGGCGGGCTACAGTCCATGGGATCACAGAAAGTCGGATACGACTGAGCAACTAACATTTCATTTCAGGGCCATCTCGTCATTCACACACACAGATACACACACACACAAAGACAACTCAGCACCTTTAGTAAGATGTTGGTCCTTGTTTTTTCAGACTCCCTGCCCCTGAAACCATCTTTTTTTAAATTGATTTCTGGGGGAATGCATAGTTCTATGAATTTTAACACATGTATAGATTCTTGTAACCACCACTCCAATTGAAGACTCAGATCAGTTTCACCACCCCAAGAAACTAATTTTTCATCACAATCTCCCTACACCCCAACTCCAGGCAACCACTCCTGTGTTCTCTAACCCTACAGTTTTTGTCTTTTCAAGAATGTCATACAAATGGAATCATGTAGGTTTTAACCCTGTGAGACTAGGTCTTTTTACTCAGGACAGTGCCTTTGAGATTTATCCTGTGGTTGTGGAAATCCAAGTGCATTCCTTTTTCTTGCTAAGTAGTATTCCACTGTATGAATGTATAGCAATTTGTTTATTCCCCTGTTTAAAGTTTGGGACAATTATGAAGAGAGCTGTTAAAAGTATTTGTGGATACATTTTTGTGTAAATACAAGTTTTCACTTCTTTAGGGTACATATTCAGGAGTGGGATGGCTGGGTTATAGGGTGTTATGTTAATTTTTCTTTACGAGCAGATGAATCAATACTCCTGAAACGAATTGACTAGTATCTCCCCCAAATTCCTGCCCACCCCAAACCTCAGACTGTGACCTTATTTGGAAATAGATTCTTTGCAGATGTTGTTAGTTAAAGATTGGTATGGACTTAATGTTTGTATCTCCCTGTCCCAAATCCATTGAAAACTAATGTCCAGTGTGACAGTATCAAGAGATGCAGCCTTTGGGAGAATGAGGGTAGAGCTCTCATAATGGGATTAGCACTCTATAAAAAAGATCCCTCAGAAAAAAAAGACTCCATAGAGGTCCCCAGTGGAGAAGGAAATGGCAACTTACTCCAGGTATTCTTGCCTGGGAAATCCCATGGACAGAGGAGGCTGGCGGACTACAGTCCATGGGGTCGCAAAGAGTCGGACACGACTGAGCGACTGAACAGCAGTAGCATGGAAGTGCCTAGACCCTTCTTCCATGTGAGGACAGAGGGAGAAGTTGCAGTCTGCAACCCAGAACCCAACCATGCCAACACCCTGAAGTCAGCCTGTCTTCACCAAGTGTCATGAACAACTGTTTTTTTAACATCGACCAGTGGTGGAGATTTGTCCTTTTCCTTTCTCCACCCACCTCAAAGGTTGCAGAAAATTCAAAACCAACAGGCAGAAATCTGACGACAACAGTGGAAATGAAGGAAAGGGTAATGTAGGGCGTTGCTCATCAGGGAAGTTCAAAGCCAAAAGCTGCTGATAAACACACCTGAGGCTGAGAACACAGAGAGATGTAAGAGGAAAGGATGCCTGGGGAAGGGGCTGGGCAGAGGCCTAAGGGTCAGAGGACATGACACAGTGGACAGGAACTCACAGTGTGCTCCCTTTGAATACAAGAACACTTCTTTCTGTCCTAGGACATGCATCTAGAAACAGTGCCAGCAAAACTAGTAGAGAGTTGAGAGCCATTTGGTTTTGTGACCTGAAGTCCCACACAGGAAACAATGGTGACCCCTGGTTCATCTGGGTGAGACAAAGGGTGAAGACAGTTCAAGAGACAGTAATCAAAGTGACACGGTGACTGCTGAGAAAAAGATTTGGACTGGCAAGACAGTGTTCTCATAAGGTGCTCTGATCACGGTAACTAATTAAGAAAGGAACAAAAAAGTACATTAAAACAACCCAGAAGGGTCACAAACGCTATGACTCAATTCATTTACTGAAAAGGCTTTAACGGCACAGAAACGCTTCTAAGTTACGGTTCCCAGGGCAGCTGTAACAAGGCTCTTTTTATAAGCTCCGTCTGATTTCAGCACAGAACAGGCTCAACCTGAATTCCTTCTGTGGCCACAGCCCCCTTTGGACCCACAGGCTGTGTCATGAGATCAAACCAGGACTTCACACGGGCACACATGGATGCTGGCTCCTGGCACCTGAGCACACACACGGGTTCCCTGCAGTATGATCAATAATGCTTCCTAAAACACGTCCCAGAAGCCGGGCTTAAAATAGCTTCAATTTCTCCTTGTTCCTTCCGATTTTAATTCACAGGGTGGTCTCCGGGAACTAGAACTGCTGGTTTTCCCACAAGTTGAAGTATGGCTATTTCATCTGGAAACACTCTGGGGCTCAAGATGGGCCAGCCTTCACTAGCCTCAGTGTTTGTCAAGGTGATGTTGATTCTGTCCTTCTTGAAACCTTTCTGAGCCAAACAACGAATCCTTTGCACAGAGAGGTAACATTCCTGATACGCAAAAACCACCTGTACTTCTTTTTTTTCACTGAGAAGCTACTAACTCAGCCTGGAGGGAAGGGACTGAAATGCTGAGGTAGATGGCTTGCTGAGGCCTTGTCTGGTCTGGCAGCCATACCCGGAAGTCAAAAAACAATGCCGAGAGTCCCAAGAAGGCTGCCAGGACTCTTACTCTCTAGAGGCCACAGTTTCCTTCTCTTGTTCCCAAAATGAGCGTCCTGAGGTACTTCAGGACCTTGTGTCTCTTTCTAGCTCATTCCTGGCATGCCTTTCTGGAGGCACAATGAAATGGGCACCAGCCCAAACGCACTGAGGAATCCTGATAGATCGCATCTACTGTCAGAAAAATCGAGGAACAAACGGTTACATTTTCCTGGTAGGTTGTGTTGTTTGGTTTTTCCTTTTGCCTGGACTGGTGTTAAATACCTCCCCCAAGGCAAAGTCGGGGTACGAGGCAAGGCTTCTGGCTGAGCTCCACAGACTTGCCCTGGGCGGCTGACCGGAAGGCTCCAGAAGGAGCTCACGAGGCGTGGGTAAGGCAGACAGGGGCCAGCAGAGCGGAGGGGGCTGCTTCCTGAGCACTGTTCCAGCTCATGGCGTAATTAGACCAGAGGCCCTCGATAGGGCCTGTCGTTCCTGTGTGCTCCTTTATTATGGAATACAGAATCAGAAAATGGTGGCAAGAGAAAATACATTGCAGTGGCGATAAGCCCAGACTCCAGAGTCGGTGGACTGGGCTCCATGGCTCGGCTGGGCGACCTGGGGGCGCTGCTGAGGGTGACCTGACCTTACTCTCCTCAACTGTGAAGGAAGGGCAGTGTTGGCTCCTGCCTCACCCGGCTGCAGCGAGGACACGATGACATAGAGCAGTGATGACAAATGGAAATTAAAATGGAATAACCGCAGTTAAGGAGGAGAAAATGGAGCCTGGTGGCCATGGAGAATCCGGTCTCAGACATGTCTCTGTACCACTGAGAACCTGAACTTTCTTTGAACTGTACCTGACCCAAGGACACTGCCAGCCATACTCAAAACAACACCTGCCAGCTGCAACCTTATGGTCTCAAGGTCTCCCTTTCCAGCCATGCAACAATTCAGATCTCAACCAATCTGTCCTTACCAAACATGCTTACTCCTTGCCGGCTCCAATTACAATTCTTGAGAAACAATTCATGTAAACTCACTGTAACCTTGCAGCTTTTTGCTTTCATAAGCCTTCCCCGTTTTGTAGTCTGGCGGAATACAATTCAAATACTTCTTTGAATCTGTGACTCCCAGGCTGAACTCCAATACATACCTTTTTATTTCAATCAGGTCTCTATTTCTGGAATTTTGGTTAATGGCAGGTAACACCCACTTTATTTTGACCTGGTGGTAAGTACCCTGGTGGTGTTAGATGTTAGTATCACTAAGAGGGGAAAAAAAAAATCACAAGGCTAGTACTCATTTTTAAGGTATCAATCACTTTTCACTATGCAGGTGTGGCATAAATGAACACTCTTTCACTATTAAGTGTTTAAGACGTTCCCTTTTTTGTCTTTTCTCTTTTTTTTCACACTGTTTATATTACAGTAAACACTTGTAATAAAATGTTAACCTTTGATTGCTAATGACCTAACAAATCTCTTGTATACCCCAGACACTATTACTGAATTCCAGACCTTTGGTATCAACTGACTATTGGGTACCAGTCTCTGGTTTTACTCAAAATTAATATATTCAAAATTATGAACTTATGGTTACCAAAACTCCAGGAGATAGTTCAGGAGAGAGAAGCATGGTGTGCTGCAGCCCGCAAGGTCACAAAGAGGCAGACATGACTTAGTGACTAAACAACAATGGTTACCAAAGACGAAATGTGTGTGTGTGTGTGCGTGTAGGGTAAATCAGGAACTTGGGGTGGACACGCACATGCTGCTATCACTACATATATAAGACTGACAACCAACAAGGACTTACTATGCAGCACAGGGAATTCAACTCAACATTTTGGGATAATCTATATGAAGAGAAAAGACTCTCAAAATATATAATGAATATATATATATATATATATTTTATATATATATATATAAAAAACTGAATCACTTTGCTGTATACCTGAAACTAACCACATTGTAAATCGACCACATGCCAATAAAATTAAAATTACCAAAAAATTAATGCAGTCAAAGTTACACTTATTGTCTTCATCACTACCCCCTTGGCTCCAAGATTTGAATCTGCCCTTCCTCTCTTCCTCTGATGGTCCTTGAATTATCCAAGGTAAAAACCTGGGTGCCATCCTAGGCTCTTCTTTCTTTCATATTCTTGCATCTAGTCAGGTAGTACGTGCTCAGAATTCTTCTATATCTGCCTCCATATCTCACCAATCCATCTCCCTGACAGACCTTTGTTCTCTATCTCACCTGGACAACTGCAGAATCCCTAATATCCTTTCTCTTGATATTCAGGTTTCCATCATCCATCCACCTACGTATATCTACCCTTGAGTTTTCTTCCCATTATGCTAGCATGGTTTCTTTGTTGCCCCTGGAACATATCAGTTTATTGTGGGAAGGGCAGACCCTAAGAATCAAAATATCTGGGTCTAATCCTGTTTTCATGAGTTGTGTCAGCCCAGAAGCTGCTTCAGACCTCCATTTCGTCATCCAGAAGTGAGCTCTCTCTGTGTCCTGCCCCTTCACTGAGCAGTCAGCACCAGTTAAGAGAAACAGGCATGAAAGTACTTTGCAAACTCCAAAATGTTACACAAATGTACGGAGTTGGTATACCTGCCTCAACCTGTCAACTCATGTTGTCTGGTGTTCCTCCTTTCTCTCATCTTTGCTCCAGGCATGCCCCACTCACCCCTGAGTGTCAAACTTCCTAACAACTCACTATTTCAACTTTCCACACCCTGGCTTTTGCTCATCTTTTTGCCCTAAGGCTCTTCCCCACCCTATCTGCCTGACTCACATCAACTCATCTTTCAAGGTCGTGCCAAGCCATACCAAGCCTTTCTTGATAATATTTTAGTAAAGCAATCACATGTATAATTCACTATTCTGCATAACATTTGGTTATGGTTAAATTCTAGGGCTCCCAGAAATCACGATGCATATCTCCTGACGGACCTGTCAGGGGAAACACTACTTCTAGTAAGCGGTTTGTCTCAGCTGTTGCTACTTTGGTTAAATTAGAAGCTCATAAGTCATTAACACTCAGGGCTGAACAATTATCTTTCAGCTCCTGGCTTTTGAAATCTCTCCAAGGAAAGCGAAATCAAGCAAGTGGCAACAGATTCGTTGTGATTTTTGTTTTAAAAAACCATTAAATCGGAGAATCCGGAGGAATGTCCTGGCTGCACTGTTTTAGATAGCTGTCTGGACATGGAAGATGAAATAAACTTGACAGGTGACAGCAAAAGGCTTTTATTTCACTGAATTCTACAAATAAGGATAGGTAGCACTCCAAAGACTCTGGTCCCTCTAACTGTCCCAGCACTATGAGCCTATGTGGTCTCCAAGTAGGCAAAAGGCTGCAGCAAATTGTATCTCATTCATCAGTGCATCCCTCAGTCTTTCAATGTCTCATATATCATCAAAGCTCAACAGTTAAGTTTTTTCTTATTATTTTCTCCTGTTGTGGAACTGAACTGTTGGTCTAAATACCACCAACGTTGAGTTTTAACGTTAGCATTTGTTTGCTGGTACTTGGTTCATTTTGTTGACTGCTAGCAGATCACATCATTTTAGCCAACGAGTAGTAGCAGATGTCAAAGTTTAGAAAAAAAAAAATTGTGCGAGGAAAAAGAAAAATTGAGAAAAAGCCCATCCATGAAATTTCCTTCTTTCTTGCGAATTGGAAAAAATAACTGCAAAATTTAATTTTAGACACTGAATCCCTTGATGAAAGAACAGTTTGAGATTCATGCCTCAAAACCAACAACAGCAAGAGCCTGAGGGGCAACGTAAGATCTTTCCAGCATATTCTAAATAGCACTTCCTGATGTGCATGTAAATTACCCGGGGAAACTTGCTAAAATGCAGGTCTGGTTCAGAAGGTCTGGGGTAGGGTCTGAGGTTCTAACAAACTCCCAGGTGATGCTGAAGATTCTATAAACATCTGATACTTGGGAAATAGTTTGAGACAGGGAGTATGAAATTAAGAAACCGTAGTGGTGAGATGGAATTCCATCCTGGCAGTGGAGGCCACTGCGACATGATCACATTTGGGGTCTAAATGGATCTTCCTCAGGCAGCTTTGTGGGAGATGGCTTTAGTGAGAGACTGTTCTAGAAAGAGGTAAGAAGCTAAATTAGGGTAACAGCAGGTAAAAAGGAGAAGATAGGGTGGACATACTATTTAGGAAGAAAAGCATCCAAATGGAATTCTCCAGCTCAGCAGCTTGGGTACAAAAGACAAATGGAGGGAAAGAATTTGGCCTCTGTTCCCTCAAAAACCATCAGATCCACTTCTGCTCTGAAGGAGCCTATTAGGGCTTCATCAGCGTTTGCAGAAGGTAGAGGTCAGCTCAGAAGTCCGTTGTTGCCCCTGCTTTGGGATTTTCCTGCTCTCTCTCTTGGGTCAGGCAGCCACAATTTCTTCTCCAGTCCTAGAAGGCATTAGCCTGAGCCTCGACCAATGAAGACCCCACACAGTTGCCCCCCAACTCCAGCTCCGTGATAAATACAGGCTGGAAAACTGAAAGAGGCCATAGTCTCCTCAAAGGCCAGAAAATAAAACAGGAAAATCACACATGTCAGGGAAGGACATTTTGAAAGTCCACCAAGACCCAACGTTGCTTCTATAGAATTTTCAAAAATACAAGTCCGAATTTAATCATGAGACCACAACTAGGAAAACCCAAGAAAGAAGGACATCCCCTAAAATGGCCTGTGTTTTTTCAAGATGCCAGTGTCATGAAAGACAAAGAAAAGTAGAGAAACTGCTCCAGGTTAAAGAAGTCCAAAGAAAATAACAACTAAAAGTAATGGGTGTGCTTGGATGAACACACAAATAGTGAAGGTTTTCTATGGTTGTTCACTATAAAACACATGACCAGGGCAATTGGCAGAATTGATGCTTTCGAGCTGTGGTGTTGGGAGTCCCTTGGACTGCAAGGAGATCAAACCAGTCAATCCTAAAGGAAATAAATCCTGAATATTCATTAGAAGGACTGATGCTGAAGCTGAAGCTCCAATACTTTGCTCACCTGATGCAAAGAGCCAACTCATTAGAAAAGATCTTGATGTTGGGAAAGACTGAAGGCAGGAGAGGAAGGGGACGACAGAGGATGAGATGGTTGGATGGCATCACTGACTCAATGGACATGAGTTTGAACAAGCTCTGGGAGATGGTGAAGGACAGGGAAGCCTGGTGTGCTACAGTCCATGGGGTTGCAAAGAGTCAGACACAACTGAGCAACTGAACAACAACAAAAATATGACTCAATATCAGATAATAGTATTGCATCAATGCTAAATTTCCAGAATTTACTGCAGAGTGACCATGTAAGAGAAAGTCCCTGTTCTTAGGACATGCACACTGAAGTCCTTAAAGGTGAGTGACGTTTGCAACTTAATCTCAGAGAATTCTGGAAAAAAAATAATAATGTGTTAATATTTAGGGAGAGAGACAAAGTAGATGTAGAAAAGCTTAACCATGGGTGAATATCTAGAATCGTTGTGCTATTCTTGCAACTTCTCTGCAGATCTGACATTTTTTAAAATAAAAAGTTTAAAAGAAAGTCATAACCAATCAATCATTTTGCTAGTTTGGAGAAAGCTGCTAAAATGCCAGAAGCAACTGCCAACAGGAAAACTGAGCACAGCACCCACTCTCAAGAGTTACTGTACTTGCAAAAGAGAACACCGGCCTGCCTGTCTGCATGCCCTGGATGGGGCTGGCCAGCCAGTCCCATGGATCTCTTAGAAAACGCTACCTCAGCTCTGCGGCATCATGAAACCCCAGGGCTGGCTCCATCTCCTAAAATCTCAAAAGGCGGCACCCCACAGGAAGCAGCTTGTTAGGAAAAAAGCTGTCTTACAAGTGATCTTACTGGGCCCCATGATTGAGGCTCACCCTTCTGGGGAGTCGCTTCCATCTCCTTCACATTTCTTACTTAGAGCTCTGCAGGGCAAGAAGGTAGCAACTCTGAATTTTTGCTCAAATGGAGCTTCCTCCAGCTCCAAGTGGAAAGTGGACCTTGCTGACCACTACTTCCCTCTGTTGGAGATAACATACCCCATCCTGCACACGGGCCAACCGAGGACAGCCAAGGGGGGCTGGTTGGAAGGGTTTCCGCCAAGACCATTTTAAGGTCAAGCAACTGCCAAGTTTTCAAACAAGATAGCGGTTTGTTTTTATGCTTATCTGGATACTGCAGGAGAACCACCTGAGAAAGGATTGCTAAATAAGAATTCTCCTGTATCCTTCCTCTTTTTTTTTTTTTCTTTTGGTTCTTTCTCTTTTTATTATTATTTGTTTAATGAAAAAAAAAAAAAAAAAAAACCTCTCCTGGCCCAGAGCCTAAAATCTCTTACTTGTGATGCTAATCTCTCCTCCCTGGCTCCAAGCCACTGCTGCTGGCTCCGTGCCTGTTTAATATCGTGGTTGCTGATAGCACGTTGTGTCAGCGTTTCCATTATGAAGCTCAGCTTCAAAAATATTTCTGAAATGGACATATAGTCTTCCAGGCAAAGGGTCCTTATTCTACACCTGGTCTTCCAAGTGTGGGCCAGGCACCTCCAGCCTGCATTTACATACCTTTTCTCTTCATGGCCACTTAGCAAAATATAAGGGTGCTTCGTTGAGCTTTTTAGAAAAGATGGTTTTCAATGCAATGCTTCATTCTTTAAACATCTCTTTGAAGGTATTTAAATTTGGTTATAAAAGGGTCACTTGTCTTAGCAATTAGAAAAGGAGAGAGAGAAATACCAAGTTGGGTGTTTGAGGAAAGAGTGTTTTTCTCCAAGGCTTGATAAAGAAAACATTTTTATCTCTTTACTCTCTTCTCTCATTTCTCTCAACCCCATTTTTCATGGCTTACGTAAGATCTGTTTACATATTGAAGACTTTTTTAACCAACTACTGAATAATTCCCTCATTTATCCCCCATCGTCCATTGTTCCATTAATTCAGAGGAGCCTGGTTAGGGCAGAAAGCTTCCATCTGATGCTTTCCCACTGAGGTCCACTCTGGCCCTAGGATCTGCTTCTTGGCAGCTGAGGTGGAGTGTGGAAAGAGCAAAGAACACACAATCAAAAGACTGGGGGGGACCTCAGTCTTGTCAGTTATTAATTGTGTGGCCTTGAGCAATTTATTTAAACTTCTCTCGGCAGCAGTGCCCTCATCTGCAAACTGATTATAACCATACCTACCCTTGAGATGTTGTGAATGTTCACTGAGATAATACCCTTTAAATGTCAGGTACCATGCCTGGGTGCTGGTACCTAATAGGAGCCCTATGAATGCCAACTGAACTCACCTGATTTCCTGGTAACTGCCAAAGCCATTTTTCTGTCTAGTGCTGGAGGAGTTTTCCGACCTGGTTTTAAGAGCTGTTTTCCTGCCCATTACTTATTGTTTTATTGTCCATTATGACTCCCAGGCACAGCCCAAAACAAACACAAGGACTTACTGTACTACCTTCATAACCATTAACATAATAGAGAAGGAATGACAGAAATACATGAGCCCACTAATGCAATTTCTCCTAACTAAAATCTTCATTAAGAAAAGACTGGGAGGTTTTCAGGATGAATATGCAAAACAGGGGAAAGTCACAATAAACCCAATGAAGACTCTCCAGCCTGGAGGGCAAGGTCTGTCCCCAGGCTGGATGGCGGCTGCCAGCTGGCAGGCGGCATATATCCAAAGTATCACACAGACTATGGAAAATCCATAAACAATTCAGGACAAAGGCTTTTGCAGAGCAGTCTCTCTCTCCACGTGGTGAGATATGCTGAGTAGGTTTGGCTGTGGGTATTTTGAGATGTCCTTTGGCACTTGATCTCAGCTGAGAAAGGCACGTGACTAAGGTAGGGACAATAAATTGTTCAGACACTGGGCTCTAGGAATAGAGTTCTTGGTTCAACTGTGCTTCTTCAAGGAGCCCTTGAGTTTATCTTTAACTGATTTCCTTTGCCTTTGTCTCTAGGGCCGGTCTCTTTCCCACCTAGATCTTCTTTTTCTCAGAATCTAGTCATTTTTATCCCTTTCTGTATGTGCCACCAGCATCTTTCTACTGGCTGAACATCCTGACCTTCTAATCCCAACGTAACTGATTGGCATGGCCCCTTTACAAGGATGACGTGCAAATTAGTGAAGCATTCCATAATTATTTTGGAGAAGGAAATGGCAACCCACTCTAGTATTCTTGCTGGGAAAATCCCATGGACAGAAGAACCTGGTAGGCTACAATCTGTGGGGTTACAGAGTCGGACATGACTGAGCATGCATGCACATCTGACTGGCGCCAGATTCGAGATGACCCAGCTCTGTCCCACCACTCATATTAGAAGATATTTTATACAAAAACTGAAGATAGGGTTGGAAAGCAATCTCTCTGACTATCCCAGCTGATAAACATGCCTTATTAGGCTCTAAACCTCTGAGAAAATTCCTACTAATAGAGTTTTTTAAAAAACTGAGATGACAAAGGATATCATTAACATGACAATTCCTTTCAGGAAAATCTACTGTTCTGAAAAACTTGGAAAGAGAAAAAAAGTTGTTTTTGGACACTGCTTCTGTAACATGGGAACAACTATTTCCCTTTCCTCACAGTGAAAATTTAAACCTTTAACCAGGCTTTAAAAACTCAGGGAGCAGATTCCACACACACAGTCTCCTAACTTATTTTTAGAGCCAAAGAGAGTATATTCATTATATGAGAGCTTTGAGACCAAACCAACCTAGAATCAAGTTCCAGGTCTGGCATTTGCTAGCTCTTATCGTGTGCAGACCACTTGCTCTCACGAAGCCTAAGTTCTCAGCTGTAAAATGGGGATAATAACACTTCTGAGGATTTAATAAGATCATGGGAGGTGTCCCAGGTGGCTTAGTGGTAAAGAATCTGCTTGCTAATGTAGGACACACAGGCGATGTGGTTTTGATCCCTGATTTGGGAAGGAGGAAATGGCAACCCACCCTAGTATTCTTGCCTGGAAAATCCCAGGGATGAAGGAGCCTGGAGCGTTGAAGTCCACGTGGTCACAAAGTCAGACATGACTGAGCACGCACACAGGCATCAGGACTCCTGGTCCAGTGCTCCCTTGACAGTAGGCCCTCTGCCTGAAGAACTGTGGATGGAGGATTGTGCTATCGTACAGGAGGCAGTAATCAAGACCACCCCCAAGAAAAAGAAACGCAAAAAGGCAAAATGGTTGTCTGAGGAGGCCTTACAAATAGCTGAGAAAAGAAGAGAAGCTAAAGGCAAAGGAGAAAAGGAAAGACATAACCATTTGAATGCAGAATTCCAAAGAATAACAAGGAGAGATAAGAAAGGTTTCCTAAGTGATCAATGCAAAGAAATAGAGGAAAACAATAGAATGGGAAAGACTAGCGATTTCTTCAAGAAAGTTAGAGATACCAAGGGAACATTTCATGCAAAGATGGGCTCAATAAAGGACAGAAATGGTAGGGACCTAACAGAAGCAGAAGATATTAAGAAGAGGTGGTAAGAATACACAGATCAGATCAGATCAGTCGCTCAGTCGTGTCCGACTCTTTGAGACCCCATGAATCGCAGCACGCCAGGCCTCCCTGTCCATCACCAACTCCCGGAGTTCACTCAGACTCACGTCCATCGAGTCAGTGATGCCATCTAGCCATCTCATCCTCTGTCGTCCCCTTCTCCTCCTGCCCCCAATCCCTCCCAGCATCAGAGTCTTTTCCAATGAGTCAACTCTTCACATGAGGTGGCCAAAGTACTGGAGTTTCAGCTTTAGCATCATTCCTTCCAAAGAAATCCCAGGGCTGATTTCCTTCAGAATGGACTGATTGGATCTCCTTGCAGTCCAAGGGACTCTCAAGAGTCTTCTCCAACACCACAGTTCAAAAGCATCAATTCTTTGGCACTCAGCCTTCTTCACAGTCCAACTCTCACATCCATACATGACCACAGGAAAAACCATAGCCTTGACTAGACGAACCTTTGTTGGCAAAGTAATGTCTCTGCTTTTCAATATGCTATCTAGGTTGGTCATAACTTTGCTTCCAAGGAGTAAGCATCTTTTAATCTCATGGCTGCAGTTACCATCTGTAGTGATTTTAGAGCCCAGAAAAATAAAGTCTGACACTGTTTCCACTGTTTCCCCATCTATTTCCCATGAAGTGATGGGACCGGATGCCATGATCTTCGTTTTCTGAATGTTGAGCTTTAAGCCAACTTTTTCACTCTCCACTTTCACTTTCATCAAGAGGCTTTTGAGTTCCTCTTCACTTTCTGCCATAAGGGTGGTGTCATCTGCATATCTGAGGTTATTGATATTTCTCCCGGCAATCTTGATTCCAGCTTGTGTTTCTTCCAGTCCAGTGTTTCTCATGATGTACTCTGCATATAAGTTAAATAAACAGGGTGACAATATACAGCCTTGACGAACTCCTTTTCCTATTTGGAACCAGTCTGTTGTTCCATGTCCAGTTCTAACTGTTGCTTCCTGACCTGCATGCAAATTTCTCAAGAGGCAGATCAGGTGGTCTGGTATTCCCATCTCTTGAAGAATTTTCCACAGTTTACTGTGATCCACACAGTCAAAGGCTAACAGAAGCAGAAGATATTAAGAAGAGGTGGCAAGAATACACAGAACTGTACAAAAAAGATCTTCACGATCCAGATAATCACGATGGTGTGATCACTCACCTAGAGCCAGACATCCTAGAGTCCAAAGTCAAATGGGCCTTAGGAAGCATCACTATGAACAAAGTTAGTGAAGTTAGAAATTCCAGCTAAGCTATTTCAAGACCTAAAAGATGATGCTGTGAAAGTGCTGCACTCAATATGCCAGCAAATTTGGAAAACTCAGCAGTGGCCACAAGACTGGAAAAGGTCAGTTTTTATTCCAATCCCAAAGAAAGGCAATGCCAAAGAATATTCAAAGTACCACAACTGCATCTCACATGTGAGCAAACTAATGCTCAAAATTCTCCAAGCAAGGCTTCAACATTACATGAACCGAGAACTTCCAGATGCTCAAGCTGGATGTAGAAAAGGCAGAGGAACCAGAGATCAAATTGCTAACATCCATTGGATCATAGAAAAAGCAAGAGAGTTCCAGAAAAAATCTACTTCTGCTTTATTGACTATGCCAAAGCCTTTATGTGGATCACAATAAAATGTGGAAAATTCTTCAAGAGATGGGAATACCAGACCACCTTACCTGCCTCCTGAGAAATTTGTATGCAGGTTAAGAACCAACAGTTAGAACCAGACCAGGAACAACAGACTGGTTCCAAATTGGGAAAGGAGTATGCCAAGGTTGTATATTTAACTTATATGCAGAATACCTCATGCGAAATGCTGGGCTGGATGAAGCACAAGCTGGATCAAGGCTGCTGGGAGAAATATCAATAACCTCAGATATGCAGATGACACCACCCTTATGGCAAGAAAGTGAAGAGGAACTAAAGAGCCTCTTGATGAAGGTGAAAGAGGAGAGTGAAAAAGCTGGCTTAAAACTCAACATTCAAAAAACTAAGATCATGGCACCCAGTCCAATCACTTCATGGCAAATAGATGGGCAAACAATGGAAACAGTGACAGGCTTTATATTCTTAGGCTCCAAAATCACTGCAGATGTTGACTGCAGCCATGAAATAAAAGATGCTTGCTCCTTGGAAGAAAAGCTATGATCAACCTAGACAGAATACTAAAAAGAAGAGACATTATTTAGCCGACAAAGGTCCGTCTAGGCAAAGCTATGGTTTTCCCAGTAGTCACGTATGGACATGAGAGCTGGACCACGAAGAAAGCTGAGCGCAGAAGAATTCATGCTTTTGAACTGTGGTGTTGGAGAAGACTCTTGAGAGTCCCTTGGACTGCAAGGAGATCAAACCAGTCAATGCTAAAGGAAACAGTCCTGAATATTCATTGGAAAGATTGATGCTGAAGCTGAAGCTCCAATACTTTGGCCACCTGATGCGAAGAACTGACTCACTGGAAAAGACCCTGATGCTGGGCAAGACTGAAGGCAGGAGGAGAAGGGGACGACAGAGGATGAGATGGTTGGATGGCATCACCGACTTGATGGACATGAGTTTGAGCAAGCTCTGGGAGTTGGTGATGGACAGGGAAGTCTGGCATGCTGTAATCCATGGGGTCACAAAGAGTCGGACATAACTGAACGACTGAACAGAACTGAAGATGATCATGGTTATAACAGGTTAGCAGGATGCTAGGTTCATGCTCAGTAATATTCCTGAGAATACACACAGAACTATCATCATCATCATCATCACTAGCCATTATCCACATGATTTACCTCACGATGATGAAGGTGACAATGATTACTATTACCACTACAGCCATTCATTCTTGAAGAAGTTATTTCCTAGTTGGGGTCTGCTGGTTAACCCTCCACCCTCTTTGCCTTCCTTCTGATGGGCAAAGGGGCATCAAAGAGCTGCTTTGTTCCACCTGTACTTTGCAAACGGGCCATTAGGTGGGGCCCTCCCATCACCCCCCCAAGTCAGCAAGTGGCTCTGATTCTAGACTTTGGAGCCTGAGGAAAAGGTTAAGAGGGCTACTGAATTCTGTGATTATTGCTTAGATTGGCCAAAGGAACCCACAGGCTCTGGTGGCTCAGACGGTAAAGAATCAGCCCGCAATATAGGAGATCTGGGTTCACTCAGTCCCTGGGTTGGGAAGAGCCCCTGGAGGAGGGCATGGCAACCCACTCCAGTATTATTGCCTGGAGAATCCCCATGGACAGAGGAGCCTGGTGGGCTACAGTCCATGGGGTCTCAAAGAGTCAGACATGGCTGAGCGACTAAGCACAGTACAGCACAGGATCTGTCACCCAGCAAACACCACAGCCCCTGTGGGTTGGCACATGTCTGTAATAAGCTGGGTCACCAGCCTGAAGTACAAGAGATGTGCTCCCTCAGGATACAGAGCTCAGTATTGAGGCAGTGTATTTAGAATCGCTAATACAGTCACTTTCAGAAGATGCTTGAGAGAAAAGTCAAAAGCACATTAAAATTTCTAGAGATTATAGTGGTCACTTGTAGAATGATTGGTGCTTTGTGTGTGGGGGTCCCCTCCTCCTTTCTAGCCACATGGTCCTGCTGACCGGTGTTAGTTATAGACCACTGATCTGAACACCCCAAGCCCCTCATGTCAGAGAACATCATGGACCACATTCCAAGTTCTGCTTTACCCCAACTCATGCCCACATCTATAATCTCAGTGTCCACATGGACAACCCATGCAACACCACAGGCTCAGCCTCCCAATTCCTCTTCCACGTCTCCTCCAATGACCTTTACCTCCCTTCGATCTCCTCCCCCACTTCCTCTCCCTCCCCAAGTCCCACTCTGGACTTGAATCGCCTGGAATTAGTCCACTTCTGAAATCTGAAAACTCTAGGTACCGCTTTCTTAAACTCAGACTCAATCTTTTCATTCCCAGGACCCTTCCTTCTTGACCTGGGTTAGTTCTCTGATCCCCGAGAGCCTCCACTGGACTCATGGTTCACAATGACCTTCACTTTCTCACTCCACTTTTCCATACCCTGCTGAACCCTCCCTGAAAGCAAACCTTGAGTCAATTTCACCATTTCCTCTGCCCTGACATGCAGGCTGCAAAGCACAGCTGGGAAAATAACACCAGTACTTAGGCTGGTGGCACAGCTTACTCAGAATTTCCCAGATCACCAGACTACCAAACTTTCAAGTGATCCTTTTTCTCTTCTGGAGTTGGCTCCTTTATCCACTTCCCTTTAAGGTTATCTTTGACCTTCATCCTCTTCTCTGAGTCCTTTTCCCTGTCTCCTTCCCTTTCCGTAGATGACCTTTCTTCTCACATCACTGGAAACTGGAGCCCATCAAGTGTGAGGCCACTGACTTTCCCTTCCCTGTAGACATAGCCTTACCTGCCCTGCTCTCTGCCCTCTGCTTTTTATTTTCTTTTTAGGGGCTCATGAAGACCATCCACCCTCTGACTTCTGGGAACAGGCCCTTCCTCTTCTACTTCTAAACTCTTATTCACCTTCTGGCTCCTTCCTCTTAGTATTCCACAGTCACGAGTTAATTTATAATATTTTATCAATATTGTTCTCCATAGTGATTGCACTGTTTGCTATTTATTTTTTAGAACTCTTTTATGTTTCTGTGCTATAAACTAGGTTGTATTCCTAAATACCACCTTCCAATTTATACTAATTATGTCTTTAGTTGTGTCTAGAGTTTATGTTATCTATGGAGCCTTTCATTTCAGTAACTGAGCTCCTAAATTTCTAATCGCTTCTTTTTCAAATCTTCATTTCTTTTTTGGTAAGTTTTGTTTCTTAATTTCTCTTTTATTTTTGTTTTTGGCCACCACATGGATTGCTTGTGGGATCTTAGTTCCCCAACCAGGGGTTGAACCCAGGCCCTTGGCAGTGAATGCAGAGTTCTACCCATTGAACTGCCAGGGAATTCCCTCATCCTTTTAAAATGGACATTAATTCCTTATTTTCTTCTTTGAGCAGCACAAACATATTATTTTAATCAGAGCCATCTAGAAAGTTTTAAAATTTGCACTCAATTCGTGTTTTGATTATTGATTATAGTGGCTATCTTACTTTAAAAAAATATATAGATGCATATTTCTTAAAAAAAAAAAAAATTTATTTGGCTTCACTGGGTCTTCATTGAGGCGTGCAGGATCTTGGAGTCTTTAACTGTGCTTTAATAGCACACGGGATCTGGTTCCCTGAAGAGGGATTGAACCTGAGCCTCCAGCATTAGGATCCCAGAGTCTTGGCCACTGGACCAACAGGGAACTCTGGCTATCTTTCTTAACAGTTGGTTTGGGGTCTTTTTGAGTGGGAAGCTTCTTTTCTTCTTCTTTTTTTTCTGGTTGGTGCTACTATCTTTCTCCATCTCCAACTCATCTCCCACTCTTCACATCAGTTGTTAGGTTTTACCATCGCCTTTTAAGCTGTGGCCCAGGAAGCAATCATAGAAATGCTTTCAGCCTCCCTTTTACCAAGAGAGATGCTTTCAGCCTCTTCAAACACTGAATCTGGCTCTCATTCCTTGTTTGTATGAAGCACTTTTCATCCCATTGTCTTATAAGATCCATAAACATCTGCCCCCAGACTCAGAGTCCAGCCACTCCAGGCATTCCAACCCTCCTGAATCTCTGTCCTGTTTCCATGACTTAAGTGTTTAGAACAGAGGAGAGGCATTTGAACATGAACATGACTTTCCACCAAGATGGGCTTCTCCCCTCAATCCTGAGTCTCATTCTGATTCAATTTCTTTTCTTCTTTCCACAGCTAACCATTTCAGAATTCCTCTTTGGTACAATGCAAGCTGGGTTCTGCTCTACCATTTCACTCATTTTCATAAAAGTCACTAATGACTGGCTTATTTCTCAATCTCAAAGTGCCTTTAAATTCTATCTTCCTGAACTCTGCTGCTACTATCATTGATGACACTTTCTTTCTTGACTCTCTCTTTCCTGGGCCTTTGTGACTTCCTGGCATCCCAATTCTCCTCCTATATCTCAGGGACCCCTCTTCTTACCCATCTTTATGGGATGCTCTTCCACTTCCTTCCCCTTACATGTCAATACTCCCACAAGCTCCATCCTTACCCCTCACATATCCTTTGGGTAATATTCTCTATTTCTATGGTTTTGAACTACCTCTGCTTTATGACTTTCAAATCTGTATCTCTCTGGATTTATAGGTCCAATTTCTCTCTCTCTCTCTATATATATATATATATATTTTTTTTTCCACTGCTCTGGGTCTTCGTTGCTGCCCTTGGGCTTTCTCTAGTTGTGGTGAGCGGGGGCCACTCTCTAGTTGCAGTGCTCGGGCTTCTGACTGTGGTGGCTTCACTTGATGGGGAGTATGGGCTCTGAGCATGTGGGCTTCAGGAGCTGCAGCACATGGGCTCAGTAAATGCAGCTCTTGGGCTTAGTTGCCCCAAAGCATGTGGAATCTTCCCAAACCAGGGATTGAACCTGTGTCCCCTACACATTGGCAGGCAGATTCCTAACCACTGAACCATTAGGGAAGTCCTAGATCCAATTTCTTGTTATTTTCAAATTTTCCATAAGCACTTTAGACTCACCTGGACCAAAACTGAACTCACCAACCTCTCCCAAACCACTTAAAACAATTCCTTGTCTTAGTTGGCGACACCACCACTGATCCATGACAAAACCTTGAATCGCCAGACCCCAGAGCCAGCTGTCCCCAACCCATTCCTATTCCCTCTTCCTCTTCCTAATTAATCCTCTCCTATTTCTTCTGTCAGTGCTTGCATTCTCCCTCTTCCTGATTAATCCTCTCCTATTTCTTCTGTCAGTGCTTTAAATTTTGGGCTGCATTCTCTCTCATCTGACCTATTGCAAATCTCCTGTTTTCTCAACTAGTCCCTCCTGGCACGACAATCCTGCCTTTCTTTTCAGTCTCATCCTCTACCCTGTGTTCTCTGGAGCACCTATCACATCACGCTGCTATGACAGTATTTGTCTCCCCAAACTGACAACTCCTGGTACAAAACAGATGCTCGATAAATGTTTCTTGTATGATGAATTAATGTGCTATTGAGATCATCCTCTCCTTTCAATGCAGAATAAAGGTTGTCTCGGGTTCCCGCTGGGAGGTTACGATGAAAGGATGGAGGAAGAGAATTGGTATTTACTAAACATCTATTACCTGGAGGAACTGGGATAGGTGGCTTATATCAAGTATTTGGTTCAGAACATTCATTGCCTTTCTTAAAACTGTTCCAAGGGAATAAGGAAAAGCCAAGGGCAAGAATCTTTAAAACATAAGAATTTACTAGACCTCTAGGGAATAAGGAACACCCAAGGGAACAGTCTTTAAACCAGAAGACTACACGTCCTTGTCAGTTTAGAATAATGACTGGGAACAACAAGAGTAAATCCAGATCTGTTGAAAACAGCCACAGCTCCTCTGTCTCTCGAGGCTGTTGCAGATTGTCCCCGAGACTCTTCAAGTTCATTACCCCACCTGTGCAGCAGGGAAAAACCTGTTGAAGTCTCTGAATGTTTTGACCCAAGAATCACTTTTTGACTTTGTCCAGTGTTACTCAACAACTGTTATCTGTAGGGCAATGGCTTGGTACAAGATAAAGCAAACAGATGGAAATGTGCTTTATGCTCGACATTCCTTTTTGTACACTGAGTAACGATACGTGGCACCCATTGTACATTCTGCCCCTCAACACCCCATGGTGCAAACTCACAAAGTGGGTACTAGAAGGCTGTGTTCAGGGCAGCTAGAGAACAAACCCGGCATAAAAACATAACTCTCAAAAATCTGTACCCAAAAGGAGTCACTAATTAATTTTTATCCTTAATTGAATGAAAGAATATTTTTCCCAGTAGTAAGATTTTTTTGAATAAAATGTTAGAAACTTTAGAAACAAGAAGCAATGGAATGATATGAACTCTTAGCCAAAACAGAATATTGAAGTTATCCTAGATATCCTAGTTTTTTTTTTTTTTTTTTTTAGAAAAGCAGTGTTTTCTATTTCAAACTATTACAAAAAGTCTCAACAAAAGCACCATGTGTGCAACTGGTGTAGCTGGTTTAACATCATCTATTTCAAGAGACCCAGATGGTTCTAAACAAATTTAGCTGGATGCTTAAAACAAGGCTTCACCCATAGATCAAAATTAAGTTGCTAGAAAAATCAATCTTTCCCGTGTCCTTCATTGCTGAGGTCCTTCCCTAATATGTTTCATATTTCATTTCAATATTTCACTCTGGTTTTGACATGCCAACCAAGGTGAAGTTGAATTAATAACAAACTCAAACTCATGACAGATTTCTGATTTCCTCTGAACTTAGGTATACCTGAGTGATAATAAAAGATTTCAGCACCAAAAAGTCAATTATTTGGTTCCACTCCCGAGTATCCACCCCATGATGTGGCATTTAGTTGATGCTTTTCAACATCTACTTAATAATCTGATGGGCATAGCCAAAGAAGATTAAAATTACTCCATTTAATGGTCTGCATATTCCAAAGGTATTTATGACTGTCTCCTTAAAGGGCTGGAAATAAGATGAAAGATTTTCAGATGCAGCTCCATGAAGTTTTTATTTACTAAGTTTATGTCCCAAATGGCTGTAAAGCCTGATGGACTATAAACAAGTCTTCAATAGGTATTAGTTGGGAAATGTGATTTAAATTTAATTTAACAGCTTAGTATTGTTCAGACAGAAGTACTATCAGTCTCAGAAGATCAAGTACAGAATTTGGTGGGCAACAGCTGACACACTGCTTGATTCAAATACAGAGTCTGTGTACACACGGAGGAGCAGATGGAAGCAATGCTTTTGCTGCATCAAAAGGAAAAAATTGCTTTGAAATCATGTCCACTGGAAATCATTAACTTCTTTTCTATAAGGTCAGCTCCTATCATCATCCCCTTGCAACACTTTTTTCCCCTAAAGGCTAAAATACTAGTGGAGATTTAGTTCTAGAAGGTATTCATCAGATAGATGACATCCAGGGATTTTAGAGAGAAATCTGTTTTATAAACATGACGGCTCTGAACCTAAAAGTGGGAAGATTCAAGTGCTCCTTTTTTGGATCTCTATCAAGTCCTTTGCATCATAAGGAAGCAGATCGGTGCCCTGGAAAAAGTTAACAAACAACCTTCCAGGCCTGGATGACTGAAGAGCTTATTTATTCAATGACTTTTCTTTGGCAGAATCTGGTACTGTGTTCACACTTTACATGCAAACACTCTTCATGGCTTAACTTCGCTCACCAGACATCTCAACATCCTGTGCAAGAAGAGGTCTCACGCTGAATTCATTGATTCTAAGACACAACCAGTTACATTTTCAAAAAAGAAAACTGCTGCCGCTGATCGTTGTATGATGCCATTGACAGTTACACGTTTCATTTTTAGAGTTGTTAAAACATAAAAAATAATGGCCACCTTGGAGTTGATATCAGTTAACAATAACACATTGAGTAGGACTGGGTGGACTACAGCACTGTTTTGAGTGCTTTTGAAGATTAATACATTCAATCTTCACAAGTACCCAATGAGTAAGGACTATTTTTAAATCCATTTACAGGGGCACGAAGAGCTGAGGAACATGCTGAACTAGCTGCTAAGTGGCTGGCCCAGGAATCAAACCCAACTAGTCTGACTCCAGTGCCTGCAGCCTTCATCTCTTCACCATTGTGCCTCTATCCTGATGGAAACACTGATGACCACCGTGAAACAACAGGACAGGTGGCGGTCACCTCTTGGGGCCAAGATGTGCCCATCAGGATTTCTTTAGGTCAGTGAGAGCCAAGGAAGGATGGTTTCTGAAATCAGAACTTCCAGGCAGGAGGCTAACTGGTGGAGGGTCCAGAGCTCCAGCCAGTGAAGGCCCCTCCCAAGTAAACTCAAAAGCCCCCAGAAATATGTGCCTTCCCAACTTATGTCTGAGGATGCCCCATTCCTGGATGATGGAAAAGGAGTAGAAACTACAGGCTTTGGAAATGAGAACTTAGCACCTTCCTTCCAAAAGAACTCCCCTGATTAACCTGCCCCCTTGCAGATCTTGCACTTGCAAGCATCTAACTCTTAAGTAGTCTCCACAAAGCATAACCGAAGTTAAAGAGAAGAAAAGAACGACTGTTATGGAGTATTTGACATGCACCATCTCAATGAATTCTCCCAATCATCCACTGAATGGGCATTGTTCTCCGTTTCACTGTCGGGAGGGAGTTCAGAACAATCAAGTCCTATTATCATTGAATTCCCAAGTTCTGCTTTGGACCCTGTTTGGTCTGAGGCTGGTGAGTTCTCTGAATCTAGTACAGCATCCTGCTAAATGGGCCTGGCCAGCTGCAAGCTTTTGGCAGGTTCCTAAGGTGTCCTCATTCAAATGGCTCCAAGATCCAAAGGTTGTTGGTCATCATCTGTTGTGAGCAATCCATTCTCTGAGGTACCAAAACTGGGCTCAACAAATGTCAACACAAAACTCTAGGTAAATAAATAGGAAAGCTGTGCCTTTTTTAAAAGTGAAGTACATGGTTTCCCCACAGTAATTAGGTATCTTATGAGGGGGAAGAAAAGCCAAACATTTAGGAAACAATTGCAAAGTGACGTGAACTGAGGATGGATTACAAAAAAAGAAGAGGTTTGAGTCTCATAGAATAGAAGAGTTGGATGATATAAACCATAATGTAAAAGAATATGAAAAAGAATATACATGTATACGTACAACTGAATCAACTTGTTGTACAGCAGAAATTAACACAACATTGTAAATGTATCCTGGGCTCTAACCCTTTGGAGGGTTGTGCACTTAGAAATCTAGTCTGAATCATGTCCACCTGCCTTTTCAAAACTTCACAACACAACCTAGAGTGTGAAATTACAAGAGAGAAACTAGGGTTTCTGCAATTCAAAAAGTCCCCTCTTTATAAACATCTTTTGGGTGAATGGACTCAGTGTTGATGCTGACATGGTGACAATATTTATGACTAGGCTAATTATTTTGCTATTTCACTAATGAAATCGGGATACTACCAAAAGAGAGAAGACTGAAAGCTTCTGCTTCATGACTACAAAACAACAACAACAACACACAACTCATTGTGTAACTTCGAAGTAAGTTATTTGACATTTCATTGCAACATGTGAATAGTTTCTTAATTTTATAAGATTTTTTTAAAGAAGGAAAAACATACACATATAAATGTCTTTTTGGCTGAACCATACGAGAGTTAGAGTATATTGCATGGTACTTCATAAATATGTCAGCATGCATCTCCTAAAAACAAGGAGATTCTCCTACATATCTGCAATATAATGATCGAAGGCAGGACATTCAATACTGACTCAATACCACACTGCACTAGTATCGAATGTATGGTCCAGACTAAAACGTCCCCAGTTGTCCTATCTTTTCTGTGTCCTGCATAAGCTACCCCTTTCCTTAATCCAGAATCTAAGCAAGGATTAGGTGTTAAATGTACTTGTCAAATTACTTTAGTCTCCTTTAATCTAGAACAGTCCCCCAGGTTTTTGTTTTGGTCTTTGGTGACAGTCTTCTTTGAAGAATTTTGGCTAGTTGCTTTGTGAAGTGTCCCTCGATTTGGATTTGTCTGATTGCTTTCTTCCCTGGTGTCTCAGACGGTAAAGCATCTGCCTGTAATGCAGGAGACCGGGGTTCGATCCCTGGCTCGGGACAATCCCCTGGAGAAGGAAATGGCAACCTACTCCAGTACTCTTGCCTGGAAAATCCCATGGATGGAGGAGCCTGGTGGGCTACAGTCCACGGGGTCACAAAGAGTCGTCGGACACGACTAAATGACTTCACTTTCTTTTCTCCTGATTGGATTCAGGTTAAATATTTTTGGCAAGGATGATCCATATCATGATTTGTGATGCTGCATCCTCAGATCAGATCAGATCAGTAGCTCAGTTGTGTCCGACTCTTTGAGACCCCATGAATCGCAGCACACCAGGCCTCCCTGTCCATCACCAACTCCCAGAGTTCACTCAGACTCACATCCATCGAGTCAGTGATGCCACCCAGCCATCTCATCCTCTGTCATCCCCTTCTCCTCCTGCCCCCAATCCCTCCCAGCATCAGAGTCTTTTCCAATGAGTCAACTCTTCGCATGAGGTGGCCAAAGTACTGGAGTTTCAGCTTTAGCATCATTCCTTCCAAAGAAATCCCAGGGCTGATCTCCTTCAGAATGGACTGGTTGGATCTCCTTGCAGTCCAAGGGACTCTCAAGAGTCTTCTCCAACACCACAGTTCAAAAGCATCAATTCTTCGGTGCTCAGCCTTCTTTATAGTCCAACTCTCATATCCATACATGACCACAGGAAAAACCATAGCCTTGACTAGACGAACCTTTGTTGGCAAAGGAATGTCTCTGCTTTTCAATATGCTATCTAGGTTGGTCATAACTTTGCTTCCAAGGAGTAAACGTCTTTTAATTTCATGGCTGCAGTCACCATCTGTAGTGATTTTGGAGCCCAGAAAAATAAAGTCTGACACTGTTTCCACTGTTTCCCCATCTGTTTCCCATGAAGTGGTGGGACCGGATGCCATGATCTTCGTTTTCTGAATGTTGAGCTTTGAGCCAACTTTTTCACTCTCCACTTTCACTTTCATCAAGAGGCTTTTGAGTTCCTCTTCACTTTCTGCCATAAGGGTGGTGTCATCTGCATATCTGAGGTTATTGATATTTCTCCCGGCAATCTTGATTCCAGCTTGTGTTTCTTCCAGTCCAGCGTTTCTCATGATGTACTCTGCATATAAGTTAAATAAACAGGGTGACAATATACAGCCTTGACGAACTCCTTTTCCTATTTGGAACCAGTCTGTTGTTCCATGTCCAGGTCTAACTGTTGCTTCCTGACCTGCATACAAATTTCTCAAGAGGCAGATCAGGTGGTCTGGTATTCCCATCTCCTTCAGAATTTCCCACAGTTTATTGTGATCGACACAGTCAAAGGCTTTGGCATAGTCAATAAAGCAGAAATAGATGTTTTTCTGGAACTCTCTTGCTTTTTCCATGATCCAGCGGATGTTGGCAATTTGATCTCTGGTTCCTCTGCCTTTTCTAAAACCAGCTTGAACATCAGGAAGTTCACGGTTCACATATTGCTGAAGCCTGGCTTGGAGAATTTTGAGCATTACTTTACTAGCGTGTGAGATGAGTGCAATTGTGCGGTAGTTTGAGCATTCTTTGGGATTGCCATGAAAACTGACCTTTTCCAGTCCTGTGGCCACTGCTGAGTTTTCCAAATTTGCTGGCATATTGAGTGCAGCACTTTCACAGCATCATCTTTCAGGATTTGAAATAGCTCAACTGGAATTCCATCACCTCCACTACCTTTGTTCATAGTGATGCTTTCTAAGGCCCACTTGACTTCACATTCCAGGATGTCTGGCTCTAGGTCAGTGATCACACCATCGTGATTATCTAGGTCGTGAAGATCTTTTTTGTACAGTTCTTCTGTGTATTCTTGTCATCTCTTCTTAATATCTTCTGCTTCTGTTAGGTCCATACCATTTCTGTCCTTTATCGAGCTCATCTTTGCATGAAATGTTCCTTTGGTATCTCTGATTTTCTTGAAGAGATCCCTAGTCTTTCCCATTCTGTTGTTTTCCTCTATTTCTTTGCATTGATCGCTGAAGAAGGCTTTCTTATCTCTTCTTGCTATTCTTTGGAACTCTGCATTCAGATGTTTATATCTTTCCTTTTCTCCTTTGCTTTTCGCTTCTCTTCTTTTCACAGCTATTTGTAAGGCTTCCTCAGACAGCCATTTTGCTTTTTTGCATTTCTTTTGTATGGGAATGGTGTTGATCCCTGTCTCCTGTACAATGTCACGAACCTCATTCCATAGTTCATCAGGCACTCTATCTATCAGATCTAGGCCCTTAAATCTATTTCTCGCTTCCACTGTATAATCATAAGGGGTTTGATTTAGGTCATACCTGAATGGTCTAGTGGTTTTCCCTACTTTCTTCAATTTAAGTCTGAATTTGGCAATAAGGAGTTCATGGTCTGAGCCACAGTCAGCTCCTGGTCTTGTTTTTGCTGACTGTATAGAGCTTCTCCATCTTTGGCTGCAAAGAATATAATCAATCTGATTTCGGTGTTGACCATCTGGTGATGTCCATGTATAGAGTCTTCTCTTGTGTGTTAAGGGAAGCACATGATATCATTTGTAAAACTTTCTACTGCTTGTAATTAATATATAATGTCTGTAGTGACACTTTGAGGCAGTGTGAATTCCTGTTCCCTAGTATTGTTTCACACTCAATGGTTTGGTATTCACTGACGACTCCTGCTTGAATGAACTGTTACTCAGGTAGCTATGAAATGGTCATCTAGATCTTGATACTTGGTACTGCTTTTCTGGCTCTGCCCACTGGTTTCTTAACCGTGGGATTCAACCTTGTCCCTCTGATTATGCCACTTTTGACCAGTTTGGTTAACTGTCTTCCGAAACCATTAGTACCAATAGGTCAGCACAGCCTGGCTGTTTTTAGATATACCACAGCACCAATGAGCCAGGCCTAGACAGAAAGCAAATACTACTTTAAGCTATACCTATTAATAATAATGATTATTACCAATTAGCTCTAGCTATCCAGAATGTAGAGATAACCTGCATAGTGACTCTCCTCAACCTGAAAGCTAGTCCTCATGCTGGATAGATGCTCTTCTTACCCACTCTTCCCCCCACTACATCCAACTCTCAGATGGCAAACTGAACTACAAAGAGCAAAGACAACATCTTAAGGAATCAAATATGATCTGTTTTCCACTGTCC
This sequence comes from Bos mutus, assembly GCF_027580195.1. Taxonomy (NCBI): domain Eukaryota; kingdom Metazoa; phylum Chordata; class Mammalia; order Artiodactyla; family Bovidae; genus Bos; species Bos mutus. Next base: position 35,596,674 of record NC_091635.1, read on the forward strand.
TCAAAATGATACATTAGACACAGACTGAGTAAGGACACTGAATTTCCATTTCATGGGCCATTGTGGATAATAATCCTTTAAAACTGCAAATGGGGGTGTTTTGTGCAAACTTCTTAGCATTACCGACTACTTATTAGAGAAAATTGCAGATTTTGTAGGTGGCTGGTTGTAACAATCTTAAGGTTAAAAACAGAACAGTACATCAGACATGTCTAAAAATAAAGCAAATGCTTTTTTCTTTTTATAATCCTCAATTAGAAACCATTTAAAGAAAGGATAATCAGCTTGAGAGGCTTGTAAATATGGATTCTACAGTTCTCACTGGCACCCCTGCTTTACAAATTAATTTTAGAACATTTCAAAATGTGTAAATAAATTATTTTATCCTACATCTACCCATATTGCCCTCTTGATGTTCAAAATACTAATATCGCTAATGAAAGGAATTTCATGATGACTATAGCAATAACAAATCCTCAATAAATAGAGCTCTCCTTAGATGGTAAAATTCCCTCTTTGTTGGTTGTCGGTTGGTAACATCCAGCGGGAACTATTTGTGGTCAGGAGGAGAACTCTTGGCCATGTCTCCAAGGCAATGCAAGTTGAGACAAGTCAAAATACTGAAACTTTCACTCAATTCATCCAAAGAAGGCACCTATCCAGGGGAAGAGACTCAGTTTCTCAGGTGGACCTATGTAGTTGACTAAATGATTTAATCTAACTCCCTAAAACCAAGCACAACTCAGTGATTGAAAGTGACTTGGTCTTAACCAAGGTGATAAGAAAATAATCAGAAGCTAGATTGAAAGCCATGGGAAGGTCCTTCTCAGGACCAGGGTGCTCTCCATCCTGGAGCAACCATTAGTTTCTTTTCTCTGTCATTCCTCTTCTTAGATAACCTCACTTATTTCCATCTCTGAACCATGACTTTACACCTCTCCCTGAACACCATATTCATATATCCAACTCCTTACCTACCATCCGCTTGGAAGTCTCCCTGGTACCGCAAACTGACTGTGCCCTAATGGGGCTCTTGACTTCTTGCTTCTCCTGCACTATTCCCCACTCCCCACTAGGGTCCATGGACAAATCTAGAAAGCCTGCTGCTCCCTGCTAAGTTGCTTCAGTCATGTGCAACTCTTTGCGCCTCTATGGATTATGGCCTGCTGGGCTCCTCTTTCCATGGGATTCTCCAGGCAAGAATTCTGGAGTGGGTTGCCATGCCCTCCTCCAGGGGATCTTCCTGACCCAGGGATCATCTGGATGCATCTCTTACATCTCCTGCATTTGCAGGCGGGTTCTTTACCACTAGCACCACCGGGGAAGCCCAGAAATCCTGAGGTCACCCTTACTTTGCTCCCATCTAATGCATCAATACCTAGTCAGTCTGCTTCCAAAACACACTGATCTTTATCCATTGCCCTCTCTCCAGATGAAGCCACATCATCTGTGAACTGGATTCTTGCCCTTGCTGCCAGCTGGAATACCTGCTTCTATTCCTTCTGTCCTCCCATCACTCTTGACAGAGTGGCCAGAGCAAACACTGAAAAACATGTCACCCAGTGTGATATGGTATCCTAAAATGGACACTGGGGGACTTCTCTTCCCAGTCCAGTGGCTGGGACTCTGTGCTCTCAGTGAAGGGGCCTGGGTTTGATCCCTGGTCAGGGAACTAGATCCCATATGCTGCAACTAAAGATCCCGCATGCCGTGACGAAGATGGAAGATCCCTGTGTGCCACAACTAAGACCTGGCACAAATAAAAAAAATTTTTTTAAGTGGTAAACTGAATGCTGGAACAGAAAAAGGATTTTGGTCATCCTCATGTGGTTTGTTCTCTGTGTGTGCACATCCCTAGTTTTGGGTATTCAAGTTTTCTCTTCTTTGAAGGATACCAATCAGCTTAGATTTGGCCCCAGCTTCACAGCCTCCTTTTAACGTGGCGGTTTAGTTGCTAATCATGTCTGACTCTTGCAACCCCACAGAATGTAGCCCACCAGGCTCCTCTGTCCATGGAATTCTCCAGGCAAGAATACTGGAATGGGTTGCCATTTCCTTCTCAAGGGGATCTTCCCCACCCAGGAATTGAACCCTGGTCTCCTGCATTGCAGGCAGATTCTTTACCGATGAAGCTACAAGAGACTCCCCTTTTAACTTAATCACCTCTTTAAAAGCCTTATCTTCAAACATAGTTATAGTCTCAGGTACTCCAACATATGAATTTGGGGGGATACAACTAAGCTTACAACAGTCCCCTTGCCTGGACAACCCTTCAGAGGGTCGGCTCCTTCCCAGCCTCAGGTCTCACCAGATTTGTCACCTCTTGTGAGAGGCCTTCCTGATCATATGGCTTCTAGCTGAGCTCTCCTCCACCCTATTTATTGCCTTTTCAGCACTTCCCACAGTTGGAATTCCTTGTTTTCTTTCTTATTATATGCTTTTCCCCATTCCATGAGTAGTGAAGACTTGTCTATCTGATTCCTGCATCCTCATTGCCTCTTGCAATGCCTGACACATAGTAGGTACTCAAAATTTGCTGACAAGAAATGATTTATTGACAATTCAGACAAAAGAAGAGTCTCATTAGAAAATCCTCCATAATGCAGTTAATCCCAAGGTAGGACCGTAACTGAAGCAAAACCTACAATTTGTATAGCACTTACAGTTTATGAAGTGCTTCCAGGTTATGAATTAACCTGGATGAATCCTCCACACTGTGATGCAGACATTATTTACTCTGTTTTCTTGATAGAGAAGCCAAGACCCCATAGCTTAAGTCATAGAGCTGGAGATTCAATATGAATCTTTTCATTTCACAAAGAACAACTCTGTGTTTTCCCATTATAACATAACTGAACTAGAAACTAAATTATCAATACTTCTTCTAGGCAACTTCGAAGGAGAGTTCTGTGAAGAACAGAACCTCGCTCTTCAAGGAATTAAACTGGACATTCTTTCCATCTGATCAGAGAAGTTTTGTTGCTGAGGAATAATGGCTAATGAGAAGAAATATGGTTCCCTCAGGCCCCTTCATTGTGTGTGTGGGGTGGTGGTGGTCGTTATAAATATGTTTTGTAAACTTTTATGTTTTCAGAGGTATGAAGAAATGAAGAAATTTGGAGAACCTGATTTCCTAAGGGTTCACTTTGTTAGGTAGGCAGAATAGGGAAAAGGAGTACAAAATGGCGGTGGCTAAAAGACAAAGAAGAGAAAAGCCCATGAAAATAGAACAAAAGAAGGTCCACGGACTGGAGTGAGGACCTCAGGCAAAACAAACAACACTCCTGGCTGGCCCAATTTACATAGGACAGGCCCAGGGAGAGATAAACATATAAAAAGAGGAGCCAAAGCTCTCTCTCTCTCTCTCTCTCTTCCCCCGTGCGCTGGGGCGCTCTTCTCTTTGCGTCTTTGGATCAATGTGCCCTCACGCCTCAGAGATGGATTTTCCTGCTATCTTCTAAATAAAATAGAGCTGTAACACTGAGCTGTAACACTGATTTGTCTAAGAGCTATAACATGGTCCTTTCAAGACCTGAGAGCTATAACATGGTCTATCCAAGACCTGAGAGCTGTGACACGCCGAGGGGGCTTTAACGTCCGTCACTCCAAATCTTTGTTGTGACGAGACAAAGAACTGAGGAACATACACTCGAGTGACAACTTGGTTTGGTTTTACATAGCACTTCATATGGAGAAGGCAATGGCACCCCACTCCAGTACTCTTGCCTGGAAAATCCCATGGATGAAGGAACCTGGTACGCTGCAGTCCATGGGGTCGCTAAGAGTCGAACAACTGAGCAACTTCACTTTCACTTTTCACTTTTATGCATTGGAGAAGGAAATGGCAACCCACTCCAGTGTTCTTGCCTGGAGAATCCCAGGGGCGGGGGAGCCTGGTGGGCTGCCGTCTATGGGGTCACACAGAGTCAGACACGACTAAAGCGACTTAGCAGCAGCACTTCATATTTTCTTTAAATCTGTAGTTCTCAGCCTTAATGGCTCTTAGGTTACCCTGAGGAAGTGCAACAAATCCCAGTGACTGGACCCCCATCCCAGATAAATGAAATCAGAATCCCGGGGAGTGGGATAGTGGCATCAGGGAATCTAAAGCTTCCCAGGTAACTTTACTCTGCAGGCAGGACTGAGAACCAGTGGCCTAGATCCTCAAGTGGGGTGGGGATGGCCTATCTTATACCCTCCAAAGAGAATGAATCAGGTTTGACCAGAGGGTAGACTCTACAAGTCCACACACTTGTGACTGGCAAACTCTGTATTCCTAGAAACACAGTGTAGGAAGCACTGCCCTAGACCAGTCTGCTCCCAGGACCAATTAAATCAGAATCCCAGGATGGGCAGAAATCAGGCAGGAGCTAGGGTTAGAGTTTCTGAGTCCAAGATGCAGCCAAGGCTGAGCACCACTGCTTTAACTGGTACCTGCTTTGTTTGAAGGAGGAAGTGAAGGCAGGCCTGCCCCCCCGTTAACTGCAGGGAGTGACAGTAACCTGGCAGCGGCCGACACTTGAATGATAAGCACTGACTCTCCCAGATCTAGATTTATGGCCTTGGACAAACAACAGAGCCTTACTTTGGCATGGTGCCGTCCTCCCAGCACTAATTAAAGCCTAAATAGTTCTCATCAGCGGGTGCATAAAATAAATGGGCCTCAATTTAAGACAAGTTCCCCATTGTGTCCTGGTTAATATAAGCACGGTTTATAGGTTTTCACATTCATAAATATACTAGCTTTATTTTAACAAGGAGAAATTATTTAAATCTAGATATACCGATTTCTATTTTTTTTTACCTGTGGTATTGGGTCACGTAAAAAGATGACATAGGTGGTGATTGATAAGAGGATAACAACATGGACTCTATTCAATCAGTAATCAATATGATTATCAGTAGTGTTTCCAATTTAATTATTGCTTCTTATCGTCATCCATTTCATTAAAGTTCTGGCAGGTAGGGAGAGAAACAGGATGCAGATAGCAGTATGAAGAATGGTAGCTGAATGATAAGACTATATACCTAGAAAATGCAAAGAAATGGCCTGAGTTTATTAAATACTTTGGCAAAGCAGTGAGACAAGAGAAACATCCACCACTGCACTGCTTTCTTTAGCAATTCTGCCTCCCACCAGAAACTCTATACTCATCCCTGGACAGAAAAGAGCATGCCAGCACACGCCATCTGCTTAAGGCTCTAGCTTTGAACCCCTGGACAAAGCGATCTTTTAATAAAGTATTATTACATAAATACATATTCCTCATGTTCTGATTTGGAAACGTTAACAAGTGTGAATGAAAACCAATGAAGTCTTCCTTTTCTGCCTCCAGGGACCAAGCTTGAACCAGCTGGGTGACCAACAGCTGCTGCTGAATATGGAAATTAGAAGGCGGCAAACTGGCAAAGAAGTCTAATTGAGCTGGAGCTGGCTTGTTTGGTCCAATGGCTCAGAAGCGAGACCTGGGGATATATGGATCAGAGCCAGGCCGAAGCTGGGCAAAAACACTTAGTGAACTTGGACTTGGGCAAGGTGGGTGCCATGACAGAGATACAGAGCTGGCTGCATGGGCAGTCTCAGAGCCAGCAAGTTGGGGAGAAGGAGGCAACACAGGGTGCGATAGCTGGCATTTCTCCCAGAGGAAGCAAACTGTGCTGACAAGGACTGCTCACAAGTGCTCCGGGGTTCACTGCTTTTCTTGCAGGCTGGCCTAAGTCTCAGAGAGAATTGGGCTTTGGCTTGGGTAGAGAATGCTGGCTCTAGGCATAGGTCCTGACTTTAGGATGGCTCACTTGGTATTTTAAATTCCTAGGAGAGTAGTGACAAAGCTAAATTCCTAGGAGAGTAGTAAAAAAAAAGACCTTAGCGCCTGCCAAAAATGGGACACAAGACAATAAATGATAACCATGTGATTTTTTTTTTTTTGGTTAGACTTGAGCAGAGGATAAACCAGAAGATCACACTGGTCCTACCAACCTATCAGGCTCATGGTGGGGCCACACATCCATTCCAAACCTCTACAAAGGGAGTGGGTTATAACTATCTGTGAAGACAGGGCAGCACCATAGAGAAAAAGAGAAAGCAAGACAATCTGTCTAGAAAGACTAAAAGATGTTTTAACCCCTATTGCTTCCCTCAACCCCATGTTTTTAGATTGTGCCAAGAAAAGCAATTAAGGCATGTTTGATCTCTATCATCCTTTTCTTGATGGTCTATGCTGCTACTGCTGCTGCTGCTAGGTCACTTCAGTCGTGTCCGACTCTGTGCGACCCCATAGATGGCAGCCCACCAGGCTCACCCATCCCCGGGATTCTCCAGGCAAGAACATTGGAGTGGGTTGCCATTTCCTTCTCCAGTGCAAGCAAGTGAAAAGTGAAAGTGAAGTTGCTCAGTTGTGTCCGACTTTTAGCGACCCCGTGGACTGCAGCCCACCAGGCTCCTCCATCCATGGGATTTTCCAGGCAAGAGTACTGGAGTGGGCTGCCATATGGTCTACAGATCCATCAAAATGGTCATACCCACTCCCATATTCAGTGACTGGCAATTGTTTAAGGAAATACATTTAAGTAGGGAATGCAGGGTAGCTATTAAAAATTACTGGGAAGGATATTTTGTGACATGTTAAAAACAGGATGTTGTATGATTCAATTTTAGTGAAATTGGTTGAAAAGTAAATGCATTAATATTTTGCAGGATGAACCAAAATGCTAACAGCAGTCATCTCTGAAGCATGAGATTACTACTACATGGTTTTGCTTTACTTCTTTTTTGTTTTCCCCAAGTTTTAAGAATCATGTGTTAATTTTCCAATCAGAAAGAGTCATTACTTTACAAGAGTTCAAGTTACACTGTGCAACACTACTTTAGACCACAAGACTTTGCTGGAGTTGGCCCCAGTGAAAGTGAAAATCGCTCAGTTGTGTCTGACTCTTTGCGACCCCATAGTCCATGGAATTCTCCAGGCTAGAATACTGGAGTGGGTAACCTTTTTCTTCTCCAGGGGATCTTCCCAACCCAGGGATCAAACCCAGGTCTCCCGCATTGCAGGCAGATTCTTTACCAGCTGAGCCACAAGGCAAGCCCAAGAATACTGGAGTGGGTAGCCTATTCCTTCTCCAGGGGATCGTCCAGACCCAGGAATTGAACTGGGGTCTCCTGCATTGCAGGTGGATTCTTTACCAACTGAGCTATCAGGGAAGCCTGATTTCAGGCTATAGACAAGGAGATGGGACTAAACGTTTCCTCTGAGGTCACCCATCACCAGGGGACGCTACCCACTGACGCTCCTGAACTCATGGGGGGACAAGCACCCTTGAGGGGAGCAGTCTTTTCTTCTCTGGATAGTTTCAGGAACTCTGGAGTTGGCATTCACCTGGGACAGATCTATCAAGTGGTCAAATCTGGAGACCTGGTGGGTGCTGTTCTGATCTGAGTCTCTCTAACCAGGCAGGGGTTAGAAAACTTTTTTTCTGTAAAGGGCCAGAGAGTAAATACTCTGGGCTTTGTGAAGCACATAAGTTCTGTTTTAGGTACCCATTCTGCCACAGACGAATGAATGTAGCTGTGTTCCAAAATACTGAGTGGATGAACCAGTGTCCTCTTTCCCACGCTGGTGTGAATTGTATCAATAGTTGTCGGGTGACCCCTCCTGGGAACCACTCAAGCTCTGGTCCAGCAGACTCCACCTTGATTGGGACCATCTGAGTGCTGCACAAATGCATCCATGTCTTCTAGAAGAATCTGTTCTTGCCAAGGGGAGGAACCTTCTGGAAGATGTTTCTAGAAGCTGTTAACATGATGAAACACAAAGTAGGCCTGGCCAAAGCTGTAAACTGACAATGTTTATGTCGGACATGACTGAGCGACTTCACTTTCACTTTTCACTTTTATGCATTGGAGAAGGAAATGGCAACCCACTCCAGTGTTCTTGCCTGGAGAATCCCAGGTATGGGGGAGCCTGGTGGGCTGCCGTCTATGGGGTCGCACAGAGTCGGACACAACTGAAGTGACTTAGCAGCAGCAGCAAGAGAAGTTGGCAAAGTGACTAAGCATAGCATAGCATAGCATGAGCCCTTAGATACTTCTTTCTGGCACTTAGGCACCTCCAAAACCTCCTGCATCTTGTTTTGTATTTCCTTAGCTCAGTGAAGGCACCAAAGGGGTCACTTTGTCTGGAGACTCTCTCTCGTTCATTTCGATACAGCCTCAATTTTCATTCACTCTCCACAAATGCAAAACATGTAATTGAGGCAGAAATAAACAGGTGAAGCCTTGCAGCTTCTAGATACAGAGTCTTCCCTCATGGGTCCTGACTGAACCCACAGCTCAAGGTCAGAGTGAGGTTGCTGTAGGTCACATCATCCACTCATAAAGGGAAGGGAATTTAGAAATGTATTGTTCTGACAGAAAGAGGTGGGGTAAAAGCCAGGTCAGAAGTGAAGTTTAAGCAATACTAATCAACAAAGTTCTTGACTGAAATTTAGCGACAGTCAGAATGCTTCATGAGGAAAACATTCTTGCAGGAGGGTTACACTGATTTTTAAAGTGGGATTTGTGGGCACGTCTGAGTGTGTGTATGTGAACATATGCATAGCCCAGAAAATACGTACAGCATGCACACACACATCTGATCGTATTCATCCTTCTAAGTAAACGTCAATTGCCATGGAGAAAATGTGTGTTCAATCCAATGGCCAGAAATCAAATTCTAGACTCTGAGGTCCCCCTCATCCCTCTTGATCCCCGACAACAATCACTCCAGGTGACAGAGATTTCTGCATAGAGGCCCAGAGAAAGTACATAAAAATGAGAAGAAAAGCCAGAGGTTCTCTGAGGTCCCAGGCACAGATGGTGGGGCTGGCTCCGTCCAGGGGGGGAGAACACAGTGTGGACTGGGGCGGGGGCGGGTGGGGAGAGCAAGGGGGCTACTCACGCTGTCGTTGCTTCCTTTGTTGTCCTCATACTTCGTTTCTATGTGAATGGAGAATTTCGGCAGAAAGGAGCACTATGGGAAAAGAGAAAGGTTTCATCAGCATACCAGTTTTTTCTCTCTTCACATCTTCAGCCTAGCCTCTGCATGCTCTCCTGGCCTTCTGGTTGTGACCACTGTCCGAAACCAGAGATGTTAAGACACTAAGTCCATATCCAAATGTAAGCAAAGCTACTTTTGGCGATGTGAACACAATTTCACCCAGGAATCAGGCCAGAGAGAATAACTAGGCAATGAGATAAGTTGGCTGGAGAAGGCAATGGCACCCTACTCCAGTACTCTTGCCTAGAAAATCCCATGGATGGAGGAGCCTGGTGGGCTGCAGTCCATGGGGTTGCGAAGAGTTGGACTCGACTGAGAGACTTCACTTTCACTTTTCACTTTCATGCACTGGAGAAGGAAATGGCAACCCACTCCAGTGTTCTTGCCTGGAGAATCCCAGGGATGGGGGAGCCTGGTGGGCTGCCATCTATGGGGTCGCACAGAGTCGGACACGACTGAAGTGACTTAGCAGCAGCAGCAAGAGAAGTTGGCAAAGAGGACATTTCCTAAAGGAGTATATTCTGTGAGTCCGACCACAGGCTTTATAGAAAACCAACCCCCTGAAACAGAGACAGTCCCAATTCCAGGGTGCTTCCCTTTAGGGAGCAGCTACCACGGCTGGATACCTGGGGGCCAGCCTTAACCATTATATAAATATTCATAATAAGCTGGAGGTGGTAGAGTAGAGCTTTACGGTTATAAATTATTCAGGTCAGACAGACCTGGCTTTTAGTTTGGGGTTTATCACTTGATAGCCATGTGACTTTGGACAAGTCATTGAACTTATCTGAACCCCAGCAATATTGAAACAGAGACAGCAATGATTACTTAGCAGTGACATTGTGAGGGTTAAATGAAACCATGTGCGTAAAACATATCAGTTCTGCATATCGAGCAAACATTTAACCAATCAGTATAAGGCTGCATGTGAACTTGACATGAAAGACAGTCTGTCTTTCTGCCGGCACGGGGGAGAAAAACCCCAAATGCACATCACCCTGACACCCGCATCTCACTGAGCCCATTCCACGTATTCAGTAGATGAAGGATTAGCATAGCTTGAGAAGAGGATTTTGATGGAGGTCGATGTGGCCTTCCTCCTGCTGGCGTTGGCCCTGAGCTGGGCATTAACCTTCCTGACCTCCAGAGATAGGATCACAGACTACAAACTAAAAGGACCCAGCAACCCCACTGGGAGCTGCAGGTATTGGAGGAGTAAGGCTTGGGTCCACATGCTCCCAGTTCCAAGAAGTTGCCTCTTTTATTTATCCAATGTACATAGACCCGGCACTGGTCTCAGTGCTTCCAAGTTCTAATTCATTTATTCCTTCTAACTATCCCATGAAATAGGAACTATTATCATTATCTTTTTAAAAAAAAAATTGGAATATAATTGCTTTGCAATGTTGTTTTGGTTTCTGCTGTACAACAATGCAAGGCAGCCATAATTATTTGTATATCCTCTCCTTCCAGAACCTCCCTCAGCCCTCCCATCCCACCCCTCTAGGCCATCATCACAGAGCACCAAGCTGAGCTCCTGGTGCCATACAGTAGCTTCCTGCTAGTTCTCGATTTTACACATGGTAGGATACAGACGTTAATGTGACTCTCAATTCAATCTCCCGGCTATGTCCCCAAGTCTGTTCTCCATGTTTGCACCTCTCTTCCTGCCCTGCAAACAGGTTCATCAATGCCATTTTAATAGATTTCGTATATGTTTTAATATACATTTGTTTTGCTCTTTCTGACTTACTTCACTCTGTATTGACAGGCTCAACTTTCATCCACCTCACTACAACTGACTCAACTTCATTCTTTTTATGGCTGAGTAATAGTCCATTGTATATATGTGCCACCTCTTCTTTATCCATTCTTCTGCTACTGGACATCTAGGTTGCTTCTATGTCCTGGCTACTGGTTAAGTACAGGGCCCACGACCACACGGCTAGTAAAAAGTAAAGTCGTGATTCAAAGTCTGGTGGCCTGATCAGTGTCTATGCTCTTGATGAAGACCTCACTGGTTTTCAGGATGAGATTGCTGAACCTGTAGCAGCAGCACCCTGGAACTTCTAAGAAAGGCAAATTTCTGGGCCCAGTGCCGGACCCACTGAATCAGAAACTCAGGGGATGGGGCTCAAGCATTTTTCTTTGTCAAGCCTTGCAGCATGCTACTGCAGGTGTAAGCTGGAAGACCACCCCACTATATCACGTATGGGAAGGAAAGAGAGAAGATGCATTATCTAAAATCCCGTGGTCCACCATACACACCCTTGCCCCACTTGGTCATCTCATGGTGGCCGTGATCCCCTTTCAGCTCCACTGAGTTCCCCCAAGTGGCATCTGTTCAAGAAAGCAGAGGCCTTCGATGTACCATTGATAATTCTCCTGACATCACATGTCTGTGTGCATTCAGCGTTCATCTGTCTTAATCCGAGTGAAACAAGCAAGCTGAACCGTGACTAAGGAAACATGGAAACAATCAATCCCAGTAATTGCCTTTATGGAGAACGAAGCTGTGCGATCATTCATTAACACCTTCTTTGCTGTCTCCTCTCAAACCTCTCGCTGCACAACTGCTGCCCTCACATCCAGACCCAGGGAGTTCTAAGGAGGGGCCGCCTGTCATGAGCCAAGAGCCCCACCACAGAGCTCTCAATAGCCTTGTGAACTTGAGAACATGAACCTGCAGAGACTTTTCAAAATAACAAGCTTCAGGTGAACCTATTTGTCCTTTTTTAACCCATCATTTGGCTTCTCCAGTGGCTCAGCCAGGGAAAGAATCCGCCTGCAACACAGGAGCCACAGGTGACATGGGTTTGATCCCTGGGTCAGGAAGATTTCTTGGAGGAGAGCATGGCAGTTCACTCTAGTATTCTTGCATGGAGAATCCCACAGGCAGAAGAGCCTGGCAGGCTACAGTCCATAGGGTCCCAAAGAGTTGGACACGACTGAAGTGACTTAGCATGCCTGCAACCCAAAATTCATGAGGCTCAATCCAACGTGTGCACAGTACCAAGCAGCAAAAGAACAGAGCTGTCCAGGGTGGGAGGTGGGTCTAGGTGAGTCAGAGTGGAACCTGTAAAGAGTTTTTAATCAGCTGAATCTCTAAACCACTTAACTAAGGTCAAACAAGTGAATTTTAGCCTTCAAAATTCAAACAAGTGAATTTTGGATATTAAACCCAAAATACGAAATGCAAAACTCTTATGCAAATTAACAGATGTTGTTATTTTTGAGTCAAGGGACTTAGGTTATTTTCATGTCAGAATGGCAATCCTGCAAGAGGCTTGAAGGGTACTTGGTTTTGGCAAGGCAATGGGAAGACACGGACAGGCCAGCCCCAGGCTGCTCAGCTCTATCTCCTTCAGCAGTGGTTTGGGACTGATAATCCCCTTAGGATATCAACGGCTGATTCTCAGAGCCCTGTAGTATACATTGCTTCATGTTAAAATCTGAAGCGTCTCTGGCTTGGGGCATTTTTGACACTATCACTAAAATCTTTCCAACTAGATGTCCATCTTGAGATCAACTCCTGCTTCTCCCAAGTAGGTTAGCTTCCCTAAAAATCCTAATCCTCAGTCAGTCAGTTCAGTCAATTAAGTCACGTCTGACTCTTTGCGACCCCATGGACTGTAGCATGCCAGGCTTCCCTGTCCATCACCAACTCCCGGAGCTTGCTCAAACTCATGTCCATTAAGTCGGTGATGCCATCCAACCATCTCATCCTCTGTCATCCCCTTCTCCTCCTGCCTTCAATCTTGACCAGCATCAGGGTCTTTTCCAATCAGTCAGTTCTTTGCATCAGGTAGCCAAAGTATTGGAGTTTCAACTTCAGCATCAGTCCTTCCAATGACTATTAAGGGTTGATTTCCTTTAGGATGGACTGGTTGGATCTCCTTGCAGTCCAAGGGATTCTCAAAAGTCTTTTCCAACACCACAGTTCAAAAGCATCGATTCTTCGGCGCTCAGCTGTCTTTATAGTTTAACTCTCACATCCACACATGGCTACTGGAGAAACCATAGCTTTGACTAGACGGACCTTTGTCAGCAAAGTAATGTCTCTGCTTTTTAATTCACTACCTAGGTTGGTCATAGCTTTTCTTCCAAGGAGCAAGTGTCTTTTAATTTCATGGCTGCAGTCCCCATCCACAGTGATTTTGGAGCCCCCCCAAAATAAGTCTCTCATTGTTTCCATTGTTTCCCCATCTATTTGCCATGAAGTGATGGGACTGGATGCCATGATCTTAGTTTTCTGAATGTTGAGTTTTAAGCCAATTTTTCACTCTCCACTTTCACTTTCATCAAGAGGCTCTTTAGTTCTTCGCTTTCTACCATAAGGGTGGTGTCATCTGCATATCTGAGGTTATTAATATTTCTCCCAGCAATCTTGATTCCAGCTTGTGCTTCATCCAGCCTGGCATTTCACATGATGTGCTCTGCATATAAGTTAAATAAGCAGGGTGACAATATACAGCCTTGACATATTCCTTTCCTGATTTGGAAGCAGTCTGTTGTTCCTCTAATCCTAATCGAGTTTAAACTGTTGAGTAAGGCTTTTTTTCCTTTCTCCCTAGCTGGCTCCCTATTGTATGTCACCACTGAGGTTATCTTAAACCCCTTCCCTTCTCAAGACCCGTGCTTGGCTTCACTCTTCCTTCCTTGCAGTTGATAATTTTGGTTCATTGTTTAACAACGACACAGATCAAGTGACAGGAACACCTACTTTTTCCCTCTCCTCCATTGTCGCAAATCTTCTTCTTTATGCTGCTTCCTATTCTTTGTGAATCAGAGAAAGATGCTGCCTTCTTTATCCCAGTGGGGGAAAAAAATAATATAATGATCAGAACTGAGACACAGAGGAGTCATCAGACCTGAGATGTATCGACTTGGGCAAATTATTTTCCCATCCCCAGCAGGGACGATTTTTTTCTACTCTGTAGGTGTGCTTAGAAGATCAGTGAGGATCATTCAGGTAAACCCAGCACAGTACCTGGCACAGAGTAGGTGCATGGTTAAATATATTTGTAAGCTTCTCTGGAAACTTGTTTCATTGATTATTTGCATCCTCTCCCTGCTTCCTTCCTACTGCCTAAACATATAATGAAAAGGGTCATACTCTTAAAAAACAAACAAGCATCAAATAACCTCAGTTATGTTTCTTCTGATCTAAAACCAATCCCACTCCTCCTTGTCTTCACAACCAAACTCTATTGAAAGAATAGTTGATGCTTGCTGGCTCTACTTTTCCACCTCCTATCTTTTTTCTCAAGCAGCGCAATATGGTATGGAAGGACTGATTACCAGAGAATTTTCAAAGCAGCACTGCTTCTCCGTCTACACCCCGTAGGCCTCCCTAAACTGTTTTCTGTGTGTGTGTGTGTGTGTGTGTGTGTGTAAGTTGCTTCAGTCATGTCCGACTCTTTTCGACTCCATGGACTATAGCCCTTCAGGCTCCTCTGTTCACGGGATTCTCCAGGCAAGAATACTGGATTGCCATTTCCTCCACCAGGGGATCTTCCTGACCCCGGGAACGAATTCGTGTTTCTTATGTCTCCTGCACTGGCAGGCAGGTTCTTTACCACCAGTGCCACCTGAGAAGCCCACTGTTTTATACGACTCAGCAATTCCTCCAGTGACAGCAGCTCTCGTCCCTCCTCTGGTCCTTCAGTGAAAGTGGTCCCTCAGGTTCTGCCCTCCACCCTATTACTTGCTCCAATTGAGCTCATCTGTTCCTGACTTTTCCATGACCCATTTTTATGAATCCTCCGTAACTGACATGTCTCACCCGGCTGCCCTTCTCACAGGTCCAGATGCCCACTGGCTGTCCCCGACAAGGGTCCTCTAGGCACATCAAACTTGAAACATCCATACTGAATCTGAATGTTCTGCACTGTACAAGTTTCCCAGAGCTGTCGAATTACCATGAATCTGGCGGCTTAAAACAACAGAAATGTATCTTCACGTGGTCCTAGAGTCCAGAAGTCTGAAATCAAGATGTTGGCAATGTTGTGCTCCCTCTGAAGGCTCTAGGCTTCCAGTGGCCTAGCTTCTCCCACCTCTCCCAGCTTCCAGTGGCCCCAGGGGCTCCTTGGTCTGTGGCTGCAACTCCAATCTCTGCCTCTGTCTCCATATCACCTTCTTCCCTCCATATGTCCCTCTGTGTCTTCTTATAAGACAACAGTTATTGGATTTATCCTACCTTAAATCTAGGGTGATTTCATCTCTCATCTCAAGGTGCTTAACTAATAACACCTGCAAAGATTCTACTTCCAAATAAGGTCACACTTGAGGTTTTGGTGGACATGAATATTAAGGGGGACATTATTCCACCTACTATTTGATACACTCACCCATCACAAACAGTGAACTTCTGGGTCCTGCTGACTCAGTTTCTCTCCTTGAGGGGAAGACCTGGAGTCTTCTGCTTCTGACCTGAATCTTCTTTTCTGGCTTTGCCTGGTATTCATCCCATAGCCCGTCACAGAAGATCACTTCCCATTTCATTAAACACTCTGGCTGCCATGTTTTTTGCCCACAATGCCCTTAGCTTGATATTTCTTTCCTAAATCTTACCATTTCAAACACCACTTCAGAATGATTATCTGGTGTATACAGGTAGCATCCTGTTTGTATTTTTGTCACAGCATTTACCTCCTTTTCCATCACCACATTGAGCTGTCTGTTTGTCCGGCTCACCAACCAAATGACAAACTCCAATGCTATTCCAGTAAAAGGATCCCTCCCCTACAACCCGCTGCATTAGGAATGGTGGGAGTCACTGTCTCCTCAGTTATTCAGGCATCAAAGCATCTATTTTACCTCCAGGTTGCCTGCATCTGCTTTCTGCGACAAAGGGCTTTGCTTCAGCTGGGAAGATACCACCTAACCTAGTCATTTTCAAATATCTAGGGGGTGGGGAAGGGAGCACCCCATCTTCCAACCATGGACTTTCTCAAAATACATGCTATCCCCTAGGGATTTGGACACATTTCCCAGAGAGGGGGATTCCATATCACTGAGGCAACTGTCAGAAGTGTGGGAGTGGGAAAAAAGTTGGGAATCCTGACATAACCAAACTTGCATGATGCAAGAAGAGATTATCAGGAGTGTCACTCATTGGCTAAAACTGTCTATCAGATCAGATCAGTCGCTCAGTCGTGTCCGACTCTTAGCGACCCCATGAATCGCAGCACACCAGGCCTCCCTGTCCATCACCAACTCCCGGAGTTCACTCAGACTCACATCCATCAAGTCAGTGATGCCATCCAGCCATCTCATCCTCTGTCATCCCCTTCTCCTCCTGCCCCCAATCCCTCCCAGCATCAGAATCTTTTCCAATGAGTCAACTCTTCGCATGAGGTGGCCAAAGTACTGGAGTTTCAGCTTTAGTATCATTCCTTCCAAAGAAATCCCAGGGCTGATCTCCTTCAGGATGGACTGGTTGGATCTCCTTGCAGTCCAAGGGACTCTCAAGAGTCTTCTCCAACACCACAGTTCAAAAGCATCAAAAACTGTCTAAGGGATTCAGAATACTCCTATGTTCTCCATGTCCCTTGGTTGGCCCACAGCAACATGGTGGTTGTTGTTCAGCTGCTAAGTCGTGTCTGACTCTTTGTGACTCCATGGACTACATGTAGCACACCAGGCTTCCCTGTCCTTCACTATCTTTCAGAGTTTGCTCAGATTCATGTCCAATGAGTTGATGATGCTATGGAACCATCTCATCCTCTGTCACCCGATTCTCCTTTCACCTTCAATCTTTCCTAGCATCATGGAGAAAAGACTAAAATACTCATGGTAGACAGAGTTCTAAGATGGTCTCCAAGATTCCCAGCGCCTGGTATAACTGCACATCTTGCATAATCCCTCCCCTTAAGTGTAGATGAGACCTATGAATAGAGACTTCCCTGGTGGCTCAGACAGTAAAGAATCTGCCTCCAGCAGGGGAGATCTGGGTTTGATCCCTCGGTCAGGAAGATCCCCCAGAGAAGGGCATGGCAACCCACTCCAGTATTCTTGCCTGGAGAATTCCATGGATGGGGTAGGCTGGCTGATTACAGTCCACTGGATCCCAAAGAGTTGGACATGACTGAGTGACTAACACTTTCACTACTCTTCTGAACAGATTACCGTGGGGATCAGATAGTGTGGAGTGAAGTCGCTCAGTCATGTCTGACTCTTTGTGACCCCCTGGACTATAGAGTCCTTGGAATTCTCCAGGCCAGAATACTGGAATGGGTAGCCATTTCCTTCTGCAGGGGATTTTCCCAACCCAGGGATCAAACCCAGGTCTCCCACAATTCAGGCAGATTCTTTACCAGCTGAGCCATCAGGGAAGCCTCCTGGGGATCAGATAATGTTGCATTATATAAGACTTCATTTTAGAAGCAGATCTTTTCTTTTATTTTTTTTGCTATTCTGGGTCTTCACTGCTGTGCTGGCTTTCCCTAGTTGAGGTGAGTGGGGGTCACTCTTCATTGTGGTGTGCGGTCTTATCTTGTGGCGCATCGGCTCTAGGGCATTCAAGCTTCAGTAGATGCAGCTCGCAGGTTTAGCTGCTCCACAGCATGTGGAATCTCTTGGACCAGGCATCGAACCCACATCCTCTGCACTGGCAGGTGGACTCTTATCCACTGTACCAACAGGGAAGTCCAAAGCAGCTTGGTTTTGAGGAAGTAAGCTGCTATGTCCTAGAGTGCCATGTGGCTAGAACCTGAGGGAAGTGTCTAAGAGCCAAGAGTGATGCCTGGAGGCCAGCCAACTAGAAAACCAGACTTCAGTCCTACAACCACAAGAAACGGAATTCTGCCGAAAACCAGTAAGCTTGGAAGAGGACCTTGAGAGTCAGATGACATTACAACTATGGCTGAGATTTTGATTTCGGCCTGATGAGGCTCTGAACCAAGGACTCAGTTAACCTGAGCCCCAGTGGAAACACTGAGAAAATAAATTTGTGAAGTTTTAAGTCACCACATTTGTGGGGCATTTATTATACAGCAATAGAAAACCAATATAACACACAACCTCAAGAATACAACCACTGCTTCCCTTCCTAATCACTCATTTGGCTCTCATCTAAGTAAAGTGTCACGGACTTTGAGATTTGAACATATCTAGGAAAACGGGATTGGGGAATTTGTACTCTTTCTAACTTAGTTCCATCTGTAATATCATCCCCTCTGTCAATGGCCACTGCTAACTGCCCAGGGTGATATTTGCTAGAAACTGATGCCATGAAACTTGCCACTGATTGTTGTCCAGATGCAGCAGTGTGCACCTAGCCCACAGGGGGCAAGTGCGGTTGCTCAGTAGAAAGAATACAGGTTTTGGAGTGAAACAACATTTAATTCAAACTCCGGCTTCTTTTCAGAAGAAACTGAGACCTTCGGCGAATTCCTTAATCACTCTGAGCTTAAGTTTTCTCGTCTGTAAAATGGATACGATACCAATCTCTTAGCTGTGGAGTGAGATAATAAACGTCCAAAGCCAGGCCAAGGTCTGGCTGAACAGATACTACAGAAACGTTGGTGTGCCTCATTGTACTCCTCTGCATGAAATCCCACGGCCCAGATGGGGACTAAATAGAGATGGCATGTGTGTAGGGAGACTCCTCCACTGTGTGTGTGTGTGTGTGTGTAAGGATGCCTTGGGAGGCTGTGAATTTGTTGAAGTGGCAGCAACAGTGTTCACCTGATCAGTCCTTCCTGTGACATGGATGGCGGCAGCTAAGCCAAGGAGCAGGCTTGGGTCCTTCCAGCCTTGCTCTGACCCCTAACTTGTTGTATTTTGAGGACACATCAACACATCTTCCAGGTCCATCCTTTTTACTGTCTTCCTTTTCCTAAAGCAGCTCCTCTTTCTGCACAGGGGCCCTTTCCTTTCACCTCTTCTCAGACTTCCTTGACCCCTTTGCCAATTTCACACAGGGAAACAAGAATACTACCAGAATTTCCATGAGTTACTAGATCTTAAAGCTTTATGCCTGCTGGTTCACTTAGCCTTATTTTAAAAAACTGAGGCTGAGAGAAGCTAAGAAATAGCATCAAAAGACAGCATTTGGGAGCCCCAGAGGGTCCCATGAGATGAGCCTGCTCACAGGCAGAGGGCTGGGGCAGTGATTGCAGAGCAGCACAATGAAGCAGAGAGAGGGCCGTGAAATAGCCTCATCCCTCAGAGTCTAGGGGACATTAATGAGTTCATTTCAGCCCCTCCTCTGCCCTCTTCCTCCCCTGGGCCCATTCAAGATCTAGAACCTTCTCCCTCATGAAAAATCTCTTTCTTTCTCTTGTTGACTAGAAAAGCAGCTTGGCCAGAGGATCGTTAACAAATATTCCCTTTATTAGATCCAGGGTTATTTTGCCTCTGCTGCTGCTGCTGCTGCTAAGTTGCGTCAGTCATGTCTGACTCTGTGCGACCTCACAGACGGCAGCCCAATAGGCAACTCTGTCCCTGGGATTCTCCAGGCAAGAATACTGGAGTGGGCTGCCATTTCCTTCTCCATTGCATGAAAGTGAAAAGTGAAAGTGAAGTTGCTCAGTCGTATCTGACTCTTAGCGACCCCATGGACTGTAGCCTACCAGGCTCCTCTGTCCATGGGCCCCTAAAAATAACACAGGTATCATGGAGAAATCGGGGAAAGGAGGAAAAAAAACTCTTGTCATCTCCTCTTTGATTTTCTAGCTTAGATCCTCCTAAGCCAGAAGAATCTTACTAGTGTTGCTCTCATCTGCTCCCCGCCAGGACTAACTTCCTTTGTACCCAGCATCTGAGCATCCTTAATTTGCCTTCCAAACACAATGTGATCCACTGGAATGAATCTCTTACTGGAAAGTGATCATCAGGTAGCTGTGAAATCGCCAGCATCTGAAACCGAATGTGCAGGAAAGTGATGCTCCCTGTTAACATTAAAAACATGTACTTGTATCTCTTGGAAGTGATAGGGGGGAATCTGCAGTCAGGAAGAAGAAATCCAGGAAAGATGAGTGAAGTACCTGGGCTCCTTGCAAGAATAATTCCCAGACACAGACACACCCCAGTTCAGTGTCAGGAAAGGAAAGCAGCATATGCAAAATGCACGGCAGAGCTCAATTTTCTATTCACTACAGACATGCTTTGGAAAAAAAAAAAAGAGCTATTTTTAGTCCAGTGATTGATTAGGGTTGCTATGGCAATAAGAATCACTTACAAGAAGGAAAGTGAATGTAAGCGAGTCTTAAAGTGAAACAGGCAAGTGCACTGGAAATTTTATAGTCGGTTTCTGGGTGGTGCTGGGAGCCTGGCTGCATTGTCCACACCTGCCGAGGGAGAGAAGGGATGGTGGCTGCAGAGAACAGGCCAGGGAGACAAGTCTGAGGCTCTCTGGGGGCTCCATACTTCAAAAACATGCAGACGTGAAACTTCTGGAAGACCTGCATTATCCACTTTGAGATCATCATTATTGTCATACTATATCCCCCACACTGCCCAGTACATGGTGGAAACTGCAAGCTAAAGGGTACTAATCCCTCCCATACCAGTGAAGCAAAAATCGTATTCTAAAAGTATGTTTCTAAAACTTCACCTCATCTGGTGGGGTTGTTAAAAACAGATCCCAGACTCCTTTCCTAATGACTTGCTTTCAGAAAGTTGGGAGTCCCAGAGCCCAGACCTGAACCTAGAACTTGATTTTTCTTTTTTAAAATAGCTTTATTCACTCCCATGTTATTCTCTCATTTCAAGTGTACAGATCAGTGGTTCTTAGTCTATTCATAGAGGTGTGCAACCGTAACTACAATCTAATCTTAGACTATTTCATCACCTTAAATAGAAGCCCCATACCCATTAGCAGTCACTCCAACCTCCTCCCCTACCTCACACCTGAAGCAACCACTGATCTACTTTCTGTCTCCGATTTGTCTATTCTGGACATTTCATATAAATGGAATAACATAGTACGTGGTCTTTTGTGTTTGGATTCTCTCAGCGTCCTTTTTATGGCAGAATAATATTCCATTGTATGGATATACCATTTTAAATGTACCCATTCATCAGTTGATGTGCACTTGTGTCCACTCTTTGGTTATTATGAATAATGCTGCCACGGACATTCTTGTAGATGCTTGGTGTGAACATGTCTTTTTGTTTCTCTTGGGTATATACTTAGAGTGGAACCATTCATCATATGGTTATGTTTAACTTTTTGAGGACCTGCCAGATGCCATGGCTGCACCATTTTGCATTCCCACCAGTCGTGTCCGAGAGCGCCAGGCTCTCCATAACCTTGTCAGCACTTGTAATTGCCCAGTGTTTCTCAATCCCAGGAAGTTCTGGAATAACTTTGGGTCAAAATGATGATCCGAGGTAACCATTCCTCAGTCCAATCTGAGACACACAGACATGACTCAACACTGAGGTAATAATGTCAAAACTATGGATACTGTACTATCATCAGGCGCTGTCTCAAGTATTTGGTATATAATAATTCATTTATTCACTCCTTAACCCTCTCATACAACTCTGTGAGGGTCATTTTACAGACAAGAAAACGAAGGCAGGGAAAGGTTGAATAGTATGCCCCAAATCATACATTTACATGATGGCTCTGGAATGGACTAACTCAGGCTGTCTGGCTCTGAGTTCAAGCTCATGACTCCACATCCTGCTGCCTGTTGAGTATTAGGAAGGCACATGAGTGTTTCCATTGGAGTTTAGGTGCTCAGTTGCGGGTAAGGGTGGTTAAGGTCCCTCAGTATGTCCTGTGGCCAATGACAGCAGATAAAACATGTGTGTGTGTGCATCCATCTAATGTTCAGTTCAGTTGCTCAGTCATTCTGACTCTTTGTGATCCCGTGGACTGCAGCATGCCAGGCTTCCCTGCCCATCATCAACTCTCGGAGCTAGCTCAAACTCATGTCCATCAAGCCAGTGATGCCATCTAACCATCTAATGATAGATGTGCCTACTTTAAATAAGCCCAAAGAGGCTTATTCAAATAGGAGGCACCCAAAAGATATATTGGGGAAATAATTAATAATTTAAGAAATTTACAGTGGTACTCCTTTAAAATGTCAAAATATCCTAGTACCTTTAAAATACAATCATTTTAAAAAATTCAAATGTCAATATGATGACTTAAGATAACTCCTACTGTGGAAGTGCTCTTATTTTAAAAAATTCTTTTTTGGCCATGTGGCTTGCAGGATCTTAGTTCCCTGACCAGGGACTGAATCCAGGCCATGACAGTGAACACACCAAGTCCTAACCACTGGACCTCCAGGGAACTCCCCTGGAAGTACTTCAAAACTACTTGCCCAGAACCAGGAAGGGCATGAATTCTCAGGTGTGAAAAAAATATTACAGGTGAACAAATTTTCATTACTGCACCGTTGGTCCTATAAAGGACAGGGAAACAACCCCAAAGTCCACCAGTAGAATGCTGGTTAAGTACATTGCCGTGAACTCTGAAGGTTTTTAAAAAGCAAAGAGCAAAACAGAACAACCTCATTTTTGCAAAAAGCGGGGGAAAAAAGCATGTTAGCATATGCACAGAAACAACAGAGGAATAGATATCAAAATATTTTCATAGAGGAGAAAAGTTAAATTATGGGCCCCTTTAATTTTCTGTGATACAGTTTCTTGTAGGACTTGAATTTTATAATAAATATCTACTTTTTCAGTAAGCAGAAAAAAATCAAATCCAATTAAAAAAGTACATAAACACATCCATGATATCCCAAAGTGACTATATTATCTCTAATGGAAGTCACAAGATGACTAAAAATTTTCACTGTTTCAAGTGGTTCCTGTATCACACTTTTATGGAGTCTTAGAATGAGGTGGATCTGAGAGGTGATACAGTTCAGTAGTTCAAACCACTTTTTAAATGGCATCGAGTTCTTTCTTCAAATAATATGTTAGGTAAGTATCCGGTGGCTAGTGAAGCATATTCATGGAACTTCCTGGACCAAAAGAAGAAAAGTTTGGAAATCGCTGACTGAGCCCAGTAATACAATGCTTTATTTCTGGTTACCAGCCGAAATTCTTCCATGTCTGACAGCCAGCATTTTACAAGGAGGCTTGGAGTCAAGAAAATTAAATGTAAGAGTTGAGACTCTGGCTTGGGGCAGATAAAGTACTTATAGGCTTTTAAAAGATCATTTCCTTTTAGCATTTATCTGGAATTCAATGCATTCCTCTCTGACCATCTTGTTCCGAAACTCTATCAGACTTGATCTTCTCTCTAATGGAACCCCCATGAAGACATTGATTCTCTGGTACTATATTCTGTATTATCATATTAAATATACTCCAAGGCCATAAAGGGAATTTCAGCTTGAGAAGGGATCATTCAAAAAACTGAACTTGCAAATGCCTCGTCCTTTCAATAACAGGAGACTTACGTTCAGATTGTTCCAGTGAACCTAGTGAAATAAGCCTAACGGTTAAGATTTATTATCTTCTAGGAATTCAGAGCTGGAGCCTGTGCTATTTGTAAAACAGCAGACTGTGGGTGGTGAATCTGTATGTAGAGGCAGTAGACAACCTAGATTTTAAAGTACCTTTCAACTTTTAAAATTCTTCATTGGAAAGTTTTTACCCTTTCATTTTGACTGAAGATTTGTCCCATAGTTGGAAGGTAATATAAACTCTTCTGTGCATAGAAAATCTTTAATAGACACAACAGTTTCAAGAAGGTGTATGTCTGGCTGTCCCACATCTATTCAGAATCTCAGTCATCCTGCAGGGACTGATATAAATAAAATAAGGGAGATATTTGAGCTTTCTTGGCTGTTCTGGGTTCCCAGGGTCATGTATGACTATACAATCTAGGTGGGTGGCCCTAATGACAGAGTTAGTTAAAAAAAAATTGCAAAGAAGACAGGTCCAGAAAAATGAGAAGGGGAACCCAAGTGGAGAGAAAAGTAGAAGAACGTTAAAGCAAAGAGAAGGCAAAAAGGAACAGTATGTAAGTAAGACTGATGAGGATGAACTGGAGAGCGGTTTCCCCAATATAGGCTGCATCAGGAGAAAAATGTGGCCAAGACGAGCAGTGGGACCTGAAAGAGAAGTGGGGGAGGGTGAGAGAGAAAGGGGGTGTGTGGAAGGCAGAGCATGGAAGTACAGCAGGAAAACTGCTGTTTGTATTCCAGCCCACAGTGAGGAAACGAACGCCAGCCTCTCCGCGGCTTTTCACTAGCCTGCACCCTACACCGAGGCTTCTGTTCCTTCATTAGTTCCTCCACTGATGGAGCCCCGTCCCTCTTCTGATATGCTGAGTAACAGCCACTCACTGGAGAAGCAAGGCCAAGAGGGAGAGGGAGCAAATGCATGAATGAAAGTAAGTTTTCTCAATGGGAAATGGTTTGCTGCTGGCGCTTCTATGAAATTGAGGAGGGAAACTAAATTCAGGCTCATTCAATCTACAGTTGGACCTGCCAAGGCAGAAATAAGCAGAGGATGATGGTGAATACCAACAGCTACACATGATAAAGGCAGGACAAGGAGCTAAGGAGCAGGTGGAAAGCAACTGCATGTAAATGAAAAAGAACTGTATGTAAATAAGAGATTGGAACAAATCCGTGACTCCCCATATACAGGCTGGCATACGGCCAGGTAGGAAGCTTTCATATTACAAGCCTTCCCAGTTAAAAATGGTTAACAATCACCCGCTCTTAACCAACTGGGCACATTCCTCACCTAAATACATACTGTCATGTAGTTCAGGGTATCTTAGTGATTAGAAAGGCCGAAAGATGTGGGGACAATTTTGATTCACTTTATTTAACCACTGAAATGTACTACTTCAGTGTATCCGTACTTATATGTGTTTAATTTTATTTTTGCAGAAAGAAATCTGCCCACAAAATCTTCCCGGCTGTATTATTCTGATCGCACCAACTTGAACTGAACACAACTCCATAGACATCAATAAACTGTATTAAAAGAGAAATCTGATTTTCAGTATAAGTAGAAAATAGAAAAGAAGGAAAAGAGTATGTCTTAGGGAAGTCTTCTTTGGAAAATGCCTTTCAACAAATATTTTTTCCTTTGGTGATTGTCCTCTGTTAAGTCATTCTTCTGGACCTAGCGATTACCATACTAAGTAAAGTAAGTCAGAGAAAGATAAATATCATATGATACTGCTTACATGTATAATCTAAAACAAAAATAAAAACAAAAAACTTATTTACAAAACAGACTCACAGACACAGAAAACAAAATTATGAGGACTTCCCTGGTGGTGCGGTGGATAACAATAGGCCTGCCAATGCAGAGGACACTGGTTCAATCCCCGGTCTGGGGAGATTCCACATGCCAAGGAGCAGCTAACCCTGTGTGCCAAACTACTGGGCCTCTGCTCTAGAGTTCGTGAGCCCCAACTACCAAGCCTGCGTGATGCAACTGCTGAAGCCTGAGAGCCTAGAGCCTGTGCTCTGCAACAAGAGAAGCCACCAAAATGAGAAGCCCATGATCCGCAATGAAAAGTAGCCTCCATTCACCATTTCTTTTAGAGAAAGCCCACACAAAAGCAACAAAGACTCAGAGCACTCAAAAGTAAAATAATAAATAAAAATTAAAAAAGAAAACAAAATTATGGTCACCAAAGGGGAAAGGGGGGGATAAATTAGAAGTCTGGAATTAACAGATATACAATAGTATATGTAAAATAGATTAACAACAAGGTTCTACTGTATAGCACAGGGAATTATATTCAATACCTTGTAATAACCTATAATGGAAAAGAATCTGAAAAAGAATATATATATATATATACACACATATATATCGGAATCATTTTGCTGTACACCTGAAAGTAACACAACGTTGTAAATGAACTATGCTTCAATTTTTTAAAAAATGCAAATAACTTTAAAACACTACCTTATGGTAAAGAAGCATATTTTAGTTTCTGCTCTCCCCCCACTGCCCCATACCCAAAAGTAGCTGAATCAATTTTTGTACAAAGAAGAGACTGGGAGAGCTAGAGAAAATGGAAATGGGATAAACTGGACAACAACGCTGGTTGTTCCAACGTGCCTGCTTCCCCAGGTGCCAAGTGATTGGGGTGCTGAGATGTGGAGACAAGTATGAACCCTGAGCAAGGACTGTAGCACATCTGCGAATAAAGCTGGTTTGTAACGGGGTCACTCGTACAACCAGCTCATTTTCTAAATTGAAATAAATCAGAATGCATAAACTCACTGTCATCCCCACGTACTGCTGCCTTGGCTGTTTGGTCTAACAGAACTGATTTTGCTTGAAAAGGAAACTTGCAGGTTCTGTGTTGCTTGATTCTTCAAAAATCCATTACAGTTGGGAGCTCTTAAAAAAACCTCTGGTGTTTTAGTCACAGTAATCTTTAGACAACATATTAACCCACTAAAACTTAAGAGAAAAGTAACATTGACTGAAATAGAATTAATCCAGTAGTCTATTTCAGTTCAGTTCAGTTCAGTCACTCAGTCGTGTCTGACTCTTTGAGACTAGTCTATTTAGTGGGCACGTAATAGCTCTGACCCTGAGGGAAGCTTCTGGAGCATCTCTAAGTTTTAGAAGACTGGCTTTGCAAAATCCAAGGTCCTATGGACAAATAAGTGTGGGAAGTATTATATACTACGGCTCCCTTTTGGAGATTCACAATGTAGCTATTCTGTAATGACAAGATCTATTAAAATCTGTATAACCAGGTGTTTCCCTTACTTAAATGGCTATGAACCATCTTAGTGGTGGTTATGAATGGTTCTAGACTGTATCCAGCTAAGCTGAAGCTCTAATACTTTGGGCACCTGATGTGAAGACCCAACTCATTGGAAAAGTACCTGATGCTGGGAATATTGAAGGCAAAAGGAGAAGGGGGCGGCAGAGGATGAGATGGTTAGACAGCATCACTGATTGAATGGACATGAATTTGAGCAAACTCTGGGAGATAGTGAAGGACAGAGGAGCCTGGCATGCTGCAGTCCAAGAGGCCGCAGAGTCGGACATGACTTAGCGACTGAACGACAATAACAATTCTATCTTAGCTTACATAGTAGCTTAGATGGCCAGATTGTCTTCTAATTGCCTTCCAAACAAGACCAATTCCAGGGTTCAGGTATAATAATGTACCTTCCTTAGACTTGTAACTATTTCCTAGTTATGTAATTTTGGGGTTTCTACTACCCTTGGCTGGGACTCAGTGAAAGGTGGGGGAGGAGAAGCTTAAGATGGATGAGAGGACTTGAGAGGAATGTACACACAGCACCCATCAGCTCTTTCATTTACTGGAGAAACTGATGAGGTCAAGATAGAAAGTGAAACTCCTATCCAAGACAGTTTGCTGCTTTCAGAAAAATCCCTCAGTCTCCCTAGTGCTACACCTGGGAAGATAGGAGTTCATCCTGGGTGACTGATGACCCAATTATGAGTAGCCCAACTCTCTTCCCTGGCTGGACTAACCCAACTTGAACAACTCTATTTCTCATTGTGGCTCAGTGCTATTGGAGGTTCTCATGCAACACTCATTTCCTACTCCCTGGTCTGTTATAATTGACTTTTTCTACCTCTTCAACTAAATAAGTAAAATGTTGGGTAGCACCGGACAGCCCATTATTATCTTTGGGGAACAGTCAGCCCTTCCAACTAAGAGAAAAGGTGCTTTGCATTTGTCATCACCTCTTCTTCAGATTCTTATTAAAAGATGTTTTGGTGGAGTGGGTGGTCACAGTAGCAAAATATATACAGCAACTGTATATTCTAGGTCACGGCTATTGACTTACTATAGGCTTAAGTTTTCAATTTCTTACAAATGAGAAGAAAGTCCTTTTTTCCCCCTGCTTCATTACTACCAAGGTTGAATTGATGCTGCTGAGCTATGTTCATACTCTAGAGTGGCCTTTTTTTAGCCCTAGAAAAACAAAATCGGCCACTTTGGAGAGCAGCCAGTCTCCTCGGGCACCTTCCTCTGTGACTTTATAAACTTCAGAAGAACCGGCAGGTTTTGAAGAACTGGTTAGATGATCTGTCTTCTGGAAAATTGTCGTCATGTCATTCTTTGTTTACTGTATAATTAAGATTTCTTTTTCCTATAACTGAGCTAAAGATATTTTTTTCCACTTCCTGTGCAAACGGCATTTTCACATAATCCTAAACACACACAGTCACTCATAGTGATGAAAAAGCTTTTACGTCTTAATAACTGTGATAATACTGAGGCCCGAGATGACCCTAAAGACAAAGTTCTCTTGGCTGGATTTCTCACAAATGAGGGCAGCGTGAGCTCTCAATAATAGGCTGGGCAGTCAGAAATAAGACCCAGGGGATCCTAGGAATAGACATACACTGCTCTGGACTAATCCTATGAGGAAAGACACCTGTCTGGAGTATTATCAAGAGCCCCTCTGCCTCCCTGAGCAAGGGTGGAGTGTGGTGACCCCAGTTGGGAGTTTGGCTTTGGGGTAGCTTTGCTTTGGGGCACAGACAGGAAATATGGGTCTTGGAATGACATTAAGAAAAGATATTCAGGATTAAAAGATCAGGGGATAAAGAGCCCACTGAAAACGCATTTAAAACAGGCGAAAAGATGGAGACAACTGAAAGCATCTGTCCTAAATCCTGGGAGCAGACCCTGTCATTAGAGAGAAGAGTGGGCTCTTCCTCCCAGGCAGAGAGTGTGAGAACATGGCTGAGTCTTAGTCAGGAGGAGGGAGGCAGCTTCAAAATCAGAACTGTGGGCCTAAAAGTATGCACCTGCAGCCAGAGAGGAAAAAAGCCAGAGATCCTCACTGGGGAGATGGAAAGAAAAGCTGTGCTATATTTGGGATGGAAAATAAAAGTGGACTAGCCGGGAACAATGTTGCTTCCCTACGGAGAACTAAACCCAGACCTTGCCCTGAGACTCAAAGCTACCATGACCTGCCCTCCATGTGTCTGGGGAGCCAGGATCCAGAAAGATCACTTGCCCACTGAGCCTGGAAAGACCAGGTGGTGGACTGAATGTTTGTGCCTTCCCTATATATGCTGAATCCCTAATTCCCAAATGTGATGGTGTTTGGAGGTGGGGCCTTTGGGAGGTAATGGGATTTAGATGAGGTCATAAGGATGGGGCCCTAACGATAGGATTAGTGTCCTTCTAAGAAGGGACCAAAGAGCTTGCTTTCACTCTCTCTCTGCCATATGAGGACACAGCAAGATGCCTGTCAGCAAATCAGGAAGAGAACTCTCATCAGGAAATGAACCAGCTGATATCTTGATAATGAACTTCCCAGACTCCAGATCTATGTAAAATAAATGTCTGTTGTTTAAGCCACCCAGTATACGGTGTTCTGTGATGCAGCCCAGGCAGACTAAGAGCAGGTGTCTGCAGGTGGGGGTTCCACTCTCCCCATGGTCCAGCTCAAAGTGCACCTGCTCCATGAAATCTTCGCACCTTTCTCCCAGGCAGAATTTCTCTCTTTTTTGCACAACTCTCTGTTTGCACTTTGACTCTAACACTTAGCCGTAGTCTTCCTTGAAATACTGACAGCTATGTATTAATTTGTTCTCACCTTATTTTCCCCTGCTCAAGTCGCTTCAGTCGTGTCTGACTCTTTGTGACCCCATGGACTGCAGCCTGCCAGGCTCCTCTGACAACGGGATTTTCCAGGCAACAACACTGGAGCGGGTTGCCATTTCCTTCTCCAGGGGATCTTCCTGACTCAGGGATCGAACCTGTGGCTCCTGCAGCTCCTACTCTGCACCATTTAGTCCATTTCACTCCCTGAGCCAATCCTAACTGAGGCAGGAAGTACTAACATTGTCCTAATGTGTCACTTAATTGGCCCTAACATGAACGTGGCCTGTCAGCTGCAGGATAGCTTCCGGGTTTCAGAATTCTCTCTCCTCTCTTTTCCTTGGTTTATCAATGTGCCCCTGTTCTTATAACCTGAGTTTTGTATATTAGTTTCTGAGACCACTTCTGCCCCACTGTCAGCCCCGCCCCATAACAGGTCTGCCAGATAAAATATGAGATGAGCCCTCTTTTAGGATAAGTATAGCCCGTGCAATATTTGAGACATACCAAAAATTTACTTGCTGTTAATCTGAAAATTCAAACAACTGGACATTCTGTATTTTTCCTTGCTAAGCCAGCAACTTTCTCACCCTAGCAGCTCATGACCAAGTAACCTGTGTAAGAGGGGAATGTTGTCTTCTTGCCTGTACATCTTCTTGAGGACCACAGTCCTGTCTATGAAGCTTATGGCCCCACTCCAGGGGCCAGGACTCTCCTTTTCACTCTGTAGTTGCTTGTCTGGCTGGATCCCAGTGCCATTCATTCTGCCTGTTGGTCTGAACCTCTGCCGTGAGCTCAGTTCAGAGCTCATCCAGGTCTGAGCGTCAGCCTGTCCTCTGAGCTGTTGCGATGGCCTGTCCCATTTTGCCTTCAGAAAACTCCACGACTTGCAAATGATTCCCAGGATTTAACTGGAATATCTAACTATTTCCCACCAGACTGTGACTCCCCCAACGGGCCAGGGATTACTGTTTAATGAAACCTAGCACATGGCATGATGCTTTACACATTGTTGGTACTTCATGATACATTACTGTTAATCTAAAGTTAAAAGATGGTGTTATAGGTTAAATTGTGTCCCCCCTAAATATATGTTGAATTCCTAACCCCAGTTCCTCAAAATGTGATATTATTGGGAATTAGAGTTGTAGCAGATGTAATTAGTTAAGATGAGGTCAAACTGGCATAAGGCAGGTCCTTAATCCAATATGACTGATTCCAAAGAAGAAAGACTTCCCTGGTGGTACAGAAGATAGGAGTCCATCTGTCAATGCAGTGAACACAGGTTCGACCCCTGGTCCAGGAAGATTCCACATGTCACAGAGCAACTAAGCCCATGGGCCACAACTACTGAGCCCGAGCACCTAGAGAAACCACCACAAGGAGAAGCCAGCACCCTGCAACAGAGAGCTGCCCCCGCCCGCCTCCACTAGACAAAGTCCACACACAGCAACACAGACCCAGTGCAACTAACAGTGAAGAAATACAATTACACAGGATGCTCGGGGCTGGTGCACTGGGATGGCCCAGAGGGATGGTATGGGGAGGAAGGTGGGAGGGGGGTTCAGGATGGGGAACACGTGTACACCCGTGGCGGATTCATGTTGATGTATGACAAAACCAATACAATACTGTAAAGTAATTAGCCTCTAATTAAAATAAATAAATTAAAATAAAAAAATAAAACAACCTAAGTTAATAATAATAACAAATACAATTATAAAAAAGAGAGACACACAGCCAAGAGGATGCTAGCGAAGACACGGTCACACAGAGGGAAGACAGCTATGTGAAAATGGAGGCAGAGATTGGAGTCGTGCTTCCACAAGCTGAGGAATGCCAGAGGCCACCAGAAGTTAATAAGAGACAAAGAAGGACTCCTTCCCTACAGGTTGCAGAGGGAGCACTGCCTTGCTGACAACTTGATTTAGACTTCTAGTCTTCAGAACTGTTATAAATTTCTGTTGTTTTAAGTGACCCAATTTGTGATACTTTGCTACGACAGCTCTAGGGAACTACCTTAAGGATTACATTATGGACCCAAAAAATGAGAGTCTAGAAGAAATCAAATAATACTAGAGAGTTAGAAGGGGCTGACTATGAGATTATACAACTATAACTTCTTTATGCGTTGTCTCCAAATTTCCTCAAACAGAAACATCATAATTTGTGTTCCTTTAAAAATCTGAACCATATGATTAGAACTACATGAGTACTATGGGTCAGAGGTTGGGCAGAAGTAAAGGCTGTGAGTCCCTCAGAAATCCTCCGTGGTCTGCACAGAGGTGGGCACAAGAGACCAAGATCCACGGTGAGAGAAACTGGCAAGAAAGGTTTGGGAGGTATATCCCTGTGGGGTGGCTTTGTCAGGAACCACGGTTTCCATTCTGTTGCCTTCTGTTTTCAGAACCTCAGTACTTTAATATACACACTTAAAAAATGAAGACAATATCACTAAACATTTTTCATACTTCATTTCTTTGTTAATTATTCCCACATTTCATTAGCAGTGTCATGAGTTTATGAAGAATAAGTGCTACTGGTTGGGTCAAGCCAGAGTGACCAAATTCTAAGGCAGCAAATAACTATCTCTGTGTAGTTATAGGGACAAGAATTCTCTTGGCCATGCAACTATGGATTACATTTCAAATGAGAAGTCCATGCACAAGCTTTTGGAGATGTAGGAAGTGGAATAACACCAGCTACCAATCAAATCAAATCAAATCTTAGACAATCCTAATGAGCCCAGTCTGCACTGAGACACACCAAGATATAGTCCAATTTATTTGTCCATAGAACTTCCATGGACCTTTCATTCTAGCACTGTATGATATATGATAATTTGTGCATCTTCAGTCATGTCCAACTCTTTGCAACCCTATGAACTACAGCCTGCCAGGCTCCTCTGTCCATGGGATTTTCCAGGCAAGAATACTGGAGTAGGTTATAATTTCCTGCTCCAAGGGATTTTCCTGACCCAGGGATAGAACCTACGTCTCCTGCATTGGTAGGCAGGTTATTTACCACTGCGTCACCTGGGAAGCCCCATGTTATATAATAATAATGATGTTTATGGCACCCCACTCCAGTACTCTTGCCTGGAAACTCCCATGGATGGAGGAGCCTGGTGGGCTGCAGTACATGGGGTTGTGAAGAGTCAGACACAACTGAGCGACATCACTTTCACTTTTCACTTTCATGCATTGGAGAAGGAAATGGCAACCCACTCCAGCGTTCTTGCCTGGAGAATCCCAAGGATGGAGGAGCCTGGTAGGCTGCCATCTACGGGGTCGCACAGAGTCGGACACGACTGAAGTGACTTAGCAGCAGCAGCAGCAGTGAGTAGTCACCATGCACCAAGGACTAGGCTGAGAGTTCATATGGATTATTTGATAAAATCTTCCTATCACCCTCATGAGACAGGAAAGAGAGACTTAAAAGGAATTAATCTGCACAACTGTTAAAAGGAGGCAGGATTCAAAAGTTTCCAAAGTCTTCCTCTTGAAGACTGTACAATTGATGGCACTGGGAGTCCTGCTGGCGGGGAACCATTTAATTTCCTGCTCTTTACAGGCAATATGCTAACAGTCTTCCATCTGCTAGATCAGGGGTTGATAAACTATAGCCTGGGGACCAAATATGCCCATGCCTATATCTCTACATATAGTCTCTGGCTGCTTTCTCAAGGACAGAGACTGTTCAGCCCACAGACAGAAAGCATTTACTATATGACTCTTTACAGAAAAAGTTTTCTGATCACTGTGTTAGATCGCTGAATCGTTTTATTAATACTAACAGATCTATTAAAAAGGGATTATCTCAGTTTTAGAGATGAAGAAACTTAGGTTCACAGAAGTTAAGCTCTTGTTCTAGAACAGTGTTTCTCTGATTTCCAAAATATAAAAGTTGTATTTTTCCATAGAATTGCCTTTTGTCTGCCAAAGATTGGAGATGGTGCTAAATGTGTATTCCTCCATTTCATGAAAGAAAAGACATTTTAATATCCAAGAATGAGCATTCTAATTACCAACAGTTCTTTTAGTGGAATAAATTTAATTTTATGAAAAGCTTTTTCTCACCCCATTTTGTAAAGGGTGGGTGAGAGTGCAGTCATGGACCAGCATGAGTTCAAGAACTGGCAATTGAGGGTGACTTCCTTAAGAAACTCATCTAGTAAGTGGCAGAGCCAGAGGTCTCAAAACAGGTGACACTTTCGTATCCGTTGGGACTGTCCATCTACCTCTGACCCATGCATTTCTTCCGTCTTCACTAGAGCGGGGAACCATGCTCACGCCAAGGGAGTCATGCATCATTTTTCTCCATGTCTTTCTTACCATCTCTCTTTCCTCTGGCTGATTTTTGTTTGTTTTTGTTTTTGGCTGTACTACACTGCATGTAAGATCTTACTCCCCCATCCAGGGATGTGTGGAAGTGTAGGGTCTTAACCATTGGATTGTGAGGGAAATCTCAACCTTTGGCTGTTTTGATTAAAACTAAACACTCAGGACTTCCCTGGTGGTCTAGTAGTTAAGAATCCTCCTGCCACTGCAAGGGACATGGACTTGATCCCTGGTCCGGGAAGATTCCCACATGCCTTGGGGCAACTAAGCCCCTGTGCCACAAGTACCAAAGCCTTTGCTCTACAGCCCGTGCTCCACGACAAGAGCAGCCCCCACAGTGAGAAGCCTGTGCGCCGCAACTAGAGAGCAGCCCTCACTCTCCACAACTAGAGAAAGCCTGAAAGCAGCCAATGAAGACCCAGCACAGCCAAAAATAAGATAAATAAGAAAATATGAATCTTTAAAAGAGACTCAGTCTTTTTAAAATTAAAGTAAAAAATACTCAGTCTTTGTTCTTTAATAAAACAAATAAAAAATAACCCCCGCTTATTTTTTATCTTGCTTTTCCCCACTTTTTAAACTTTTTATTTTGTATTGGGGTATAACTGATTAACAATGTTACAATTTCAGGTGAACAGTGAAGGGACTCAGCTGTACATACATATGGATCCATTCTCCCCTAATCTCCCATCCCATCCAGCCTGCCACATAACATTGAGGAGAGCTCCATGTGCTATACAGGAGGTCCTTGTTGGTTATCCATTTTAAATACAGCAGAGTGAACACTCTGAAACCTGACTGAGCTCAGTTAACCATTTTCTTTTTATGACAGTTTGATCTGTTTGCCATTGAGGAAAATGATCCATATGAAAATACCAACACAATGACATTACAGACTTCTTTTTTAGTGTAAGCCACGATGCTAGAGGCTCTTAGGACAGGAAGAAATTAAACGACTTTATCAAGCCACTGAGACTGTCCAATCTGAGTAAAATAGTTTGAATGTATGTCTTTCTAGTTTCAAGGTCTTTCTATAAGGGATCAGATCACAGACTATAAGGAAAAGCCTCGACCTCCATCGATAATTACCATCATCTCTTTAATACCACATTGCTAGAAATTGTTCTATTATAGTGAACTACCACAAGTAGAGCAGTCAAGCTATTTAAAAATACAAGCAAAAGTTAATAATGTAAAGTGACTATGAAGGCATTTTAAATTACATTCATATTCTTGAACAAATGAGAACATTCAAATTATTGCACTGTATATAACTATATAATGGCATATATTTAAATATTTCTGATTCTGAACTATTCCTCTATTTTTTAAATTACATTAATAAGATGAGAAGTACAAGGGAAGTTCCAATTACTCCTCTGATCTTAGGCTGAATATTTTTAAATGACTAAATGAAACTTACTGTGTATTCTGGTCCCAGACGTTCATTTGGGCAAGACGGAAAAGAAAAAAGAGAAAATGATGATTAAGACCACACTTATATCCAATATAAAGCCACAGAACTAACAAATATTGCTGAATTATAATTATTAAAAATGTGGCAAAGAAACCTTCTGAGAATTAAACTTTCATAAACACTAAGTGTCTCCATGTTTGCTCTTGAAACTCTTTCATATGATACTTCTGCGGTTGGGTAGATAAGGAGTGTAAGACAAGATTCAATTAGCCTATAGGTTTGTGGCTAATTAAAAACTAAAGAGTTGGCCTTAGAAAAGCAGAATTAAAGACTAATAATTCCAGTAGAGCATTTCATTAACCACAAAGGAAATCTTTTAAGTGGAAAAGCAGCTTTTAAAACCAATAAAAATAGCTTGTTAGGCTGATATTCAAATGGGACCTTGAATTTTCATGTGTTTGAGGTCAGGAACCAAACCTTTTAAATTTTTTGGCCAGTTTTTAGCTCAGTATCAACATTTTGAGTGTCGTTATTACTCCACTACAAGTTGAGGAGGAAACTGATTTTCA
Source organism: Bos mutus (assembly GCF_027580195.1). Lineage (NCBI taxonomy): Eukaryota > Metazoa > Chordata > Mammalia > Artiodactyla > Bovidae > Bos > Bos mutus. The sequence goes on from NC_091635.1 coordinate 35,632,544, forward strand.
TATTATCTGATTGCAAAGGAAGTGGTTTGGAGCAGAGGGACCCAACAGAACCTTTTATATAAATTATAAAAATAGTCAAGTTTTGTTCTGTGTGTGTGTGAGGGGGAGGGTGTCTGTAAAGCAAAGAAGTCAAAATAAACAACTTGATTGTGAACAAACCACACCTTAAAATTACTTAGGGATTATTGAGAAAAGAAGGAGAAATAAGGATAATGAAACCTCTAGAAATGTCACTAAGTAGAGCTTCCTTTTTCTTCTCTATATGCTATTTACAATGATCACTTCAAGAAGGAAGATAGAATGGTTTAGCTTAACCCCTACAACCTCCTGCTAGGAAGAGTGTTGACTTAAAAGTATGGAGACAAAGGGTCAGGGAGGTGTCACAGGGCTCCTGTGAGTCCCTGCTGGGATAATCCATGCTCAATCAGTGAATCTGAATCCCCCTATGTCCTTGCATGGATGCTTGTAACATATTGGGTGTACAAAGACTTACCCGTAATTGTGTAGGGATAATAGTTCCACGCCTTCTCTGTTACATAAAATATTTTGGGAACAACAGCTCTAGCCCAACTAGGCAGTTTGCTAGGAGGAAAGAAAGAAAACGACAATTAGAGTCTGTCCAGTGCCTCACCCTGCTACCATATCTTTCCAGAGAAATTGACTGCTAGAGAAATCAGAGGACTTTTATTTCTGCTCTCTCCACAGCAACTTGGTCCCTATCTCCCTGGTCTTCATCACGGTTAAGCTGTCCTCTGTTGGTATTAGTATTTAGGCCACGTAGGATGACCATAGACAATAGAAGGCAGGAAAGAGGTTCAGAACAGATTGGTTCCCCAGAAGGAACCAACACTGCCAATACCTTGATTTCAGACTTCTGACCTCCATCCTGGGAGAGGATTAACGTGTGTTGTCTTAAAGCCATCCAGTTCACCGCATTTGTTACTGCAGCCCCAGAAAACTAAGGAAACGACAGAGCCATTTCTCTGGAACAGGGACCCGGGCAGCCATTTGCAAAAAACATTCTCAAAACAAGGAAAACCCTAGGGCACAGGTCCCAAGACCATTAGTAACCGAGGACTAATTAAGTTTTGCTTTGCTTCATTCTGTTTTCCTTCTGAGGCAAACTTCACAGCTTTCTGCAGGCCCAGAAAATTCCTTAAATATTCCTGTAATATGTTTCCATGATTTCACTGCCCCCCACACTCTACTCTGGGGCTTTCTGTTTTTCCGGCTGCTACTATCTGGTTTTTCTCCTGTGCTGGTGCCCACAGCTAAGTGTCTGGGACACCAACGTCTAGCAGTACGTCAGACCCAGAGAGAGGACACAGACTCTTGGCAGTTGACAATAAAAAACATCAAGAAGCAGTTGTGAATTGCAGGCTGATCTAGCTAAGAGAGTGGGGACCCCAAGGTAACAAACCCCATATCCCCTTCTTGGACACGGGGTTTAAATGACATCCAGAGCCAGTAAAATACTGTGCACCTTGTATGTCTTCCCAAATTGCTTCTCTTCTTTCTGACAGTACCCAGGACCTGCTTTTTAAAACACAAATACATATCTCTGATGGTTGGCCAGACCTAACTCAAAGAAAGCTCTGAGCCGTTTATCATGGTTAAAATAAATGGGGAAATCAGAGGCCCCCCCTGAAGCCGGGTGGGCATCAGTTGAAGGACACTGTTCATAGGTGCGCTGTGAGAGGCATGCAGAGCAGCATTATAATTCACAGGCGAGTTCTTTTTGCTGCTGTAATGCAGAATGTCTCACTCTCATAAAATCGTTTCTGCAGTAAATGCTCATTTACCTTCCCTTTGCTCCACTAGGAAGGAAGAGACGTGCTTCCCAACAGAGGATTTTATAGCTTTTGCCTAGGATTTATTCTTTCAGTCACTGAAGCTGGAGGGTAACTGGGATTGATGTTGAGAGTGGGAAAGTAGCGCTGGGCTGGCTTGTGGGAAGTGGTCACGATCACCAGGTCCCCGGGTCCCCTCCTGCTTGCCTCCACACACCAGTGTGATATGCCATTGTGTCAATCAAGGAGATGTTGATTCTACTCATAGGCAAATTGGTTTCTCGTGCTTTCAATGGATTGAAATGGGATTGTAGAAGCTCCCCAAGGTAAGCTAGGCATTGTTCAGCTTAGACCAAGTACTTTTGTCTCCCTTCAAGCGTTAGAAACCATTCTCCACTGTTCCGTCTACACTGCACACCCCCCACACCCCGGACTCATCAGCCTCTTGATAGTACTTTGGGGTCCAAGTCTTCCTCCCTTCATAACTCATTCCCTGTATCATTTAAAAAGCCTCCCAGCAGAACCATATTCCTAAGCAACAATCATTTTCTGGAAGGAAGATGACAAACACCAGTCATTTTCCATTCATGTTGAGACTTGTCCTATTTGTAAATGATCAGGACTACAGGCTGTAGAATCTTTATCTTAGCTGTCTCATCTGCCAACGTGTGCAGAATATGCCACACTATCATCAAATACCCTTTCTAAGGCACCCTAAAACAACATTTAGCCAAGATGGCTGATATGATTTTATGTGACTCTTCTACATAGTCTGGGAAGCAGGCCCTTCTGGAATAAGCCATTTATTAGGGCAGGCACAGGAGGCATTGGAACAAATTCCACGATATGTCATTTAAATATTTTTAAGCCTACTACAGACCTTCTCTTAGCCCCTGACTTCCCCAGAGCACATCATTACTCAAATCGTTTTTGTCTGAGAAAGTAAAATTCATTTTTCCCTGCAGCAATGATTTATCAGGGCTGCAAAGGAAATGGAATTAAATTAGACTCCACTGCTGCTGTCACTTTTATGATGTATACTGCCACACAGCCTACAATTCCAAGGAGAAGCCTGTCACTCAAACTTGCTACCTGGCGTCAAACAAGAATCTCTCTGCTGGAAAGCCGGCATGACTTGAATCACGTTCTGTTCGTCTACTGGCAGAGATCAAACCCCCCAAAATCATCTCACCATGGCTCAGGCTTGAGACACTGAGTAAAAACACAAAACTCTAAAATACTGCGTTTCTCTAAAACCTTTTCCATGTCTCCCAAGGACAGACTTTTTATATTGTTTCATTTCTTATATCTTTATTTTGCATGAAATAGAACATATCAATGACAGCCAAGTGGTCAACTCGCCCCGGGTTACACGGGACTGTCCTGGTTTTAGCAGTGAAAGGTCCTACATGTCAAATTCCTTGATCATGAGCAAAATGGGAAGCTGGTCATTCTAGAGCAGTGGTTCTCATTTCAACAGGAAAGAGGTGAGGGAATTTCCCCCGCCAGGGGCTATTTGGCAAAGTCTGGAGACATCCTCAGCTGTGAGAGCTGGGGGGTGGGGATGGGGAGCAATGCTGGCCTGGCATCTAGTAGGAAGAGGCCAAGGATGCCCCAAGGCAGGCATAATCTGAATTTGCCTCAGGTTAAGAATGTTCATCTACTTCATAAAGAGTTTTTGGAACTGAATCCTAAACCATCTCTCCCTTCTATGGTTTTACAATCCAGATTATCACCAAATTCTCCAGCATATCTAACCTCATTTTGCAATTTATGTTCATTTGGGAATATTTTTTGGCTTCAGGGGTTCTTGAACATCATCAGGCCAAATGTGGTCCAAATGGAGTCTAATTTCATTTTCTCAACAGGGGTCAGAATTATGACAGTCTCAACTAGACACTTTGAACTTAAACATTCCGGGCAGGGAGTCCTTCTGAGTTCACAAAATAACAGTGCTTTGGGAAGAACTTCCTGGGGTCCAGTGGTTGGGATTCAGCATGTTCACTGCCAGGCCTGGGTTCAATCCCTGGTTGGAGAACTGAGATCTTGAAAGTCACGTGATGCAGCCAAAACCCCCACCCCAAAACCAATCAACACACAAACAAAAAAACTGTGCGTCACACAAGATTTTCTGCCGAACCGCATATCTGAAACTAGCCACTATCTATGCTAAGATTAGGCTCAAAGAACTGCAGTTCATTTAAGTGACTTTTAAAAAATAATTTTATTTATTTATGGTTGCACTGGGTCTTCACTGCTGCGTGCGGGCTTCCTCTAGCTGCAGTGAGCCAGGGCTCCTCTTCGTTATGGCTGCTCTCGTGGTGGAGCGCAGGCTCTGGGCTCGCTGCTTCAGTAGCTGTGACGCACCAGCTTAGTTGTGATGCGGCATGTGGATTCTTCTTGGACCAGCAATCGAACCCATGTCCCCTGCATTGGCACGTGGATTCTTATCCACTCTACCATCAGGGAAGTCCCATTTAAGTGTTTCTTAAAAGGTCTTAGCTACCTTCATACCTCCATTTCCCACTGGTCCAAGACGGATATTCTGATCTTTTCTTTTTTGTGCCCAAATCTGACATTTAACAGTCGTTTGATAATAATCAATTGTCCCTCTCCAGTTGTGTATACAGTGATTTCTGAGGTCTTTAAATTTCTTTTCCGCTGCTATGACTTACTCATTTGCTCCTTAATGCATTGGTTTCTGGCTGGTCTTTTCGTTCTGATCTTAATGTAATTCTTTATACTGTAGCAAAGAGATGAACAGAGTTTCTGGACTACAGCCATTACCTGTGGGAGATAAGGCTGCTGGGGCATCACCCACAGAAGTTCCTTGAACTTGGACACTGCTGCCACTCTTCCTATAAAAGGATGGTATGTTCTGGATTCTGGGAAAAGAAGCCTACCTTGTGTCAGTTCTTAGAAGGCTCCGTGTGTGAACAGCGGGAGGCTAATGTGGCAGGGGTGCTGGGGAGCACCTAGGGGAGTCGACCACATGTGTCGGCATCACTGGGTAGGAGCGTGGCAGAATCACGGTGGAAACTGCTTGACAGAATGACCCTGAAGACCCCAACCAGGCCGAGACATCCCGCTTCTGTGGCTTTTCCATGGGCGTAATCAAAGGGACAGAAGGCATGGGGCCCGGCAGCATGAGAATGCCTGATGTGTTCTTAAGGATTGAGATGGGGACCAAATGAAGAGCGTGGACTGAAAGGTACGTCTGAAAGAGGGCCCTCACGTGTTCTATTTTTTCTAATGTATATTAAAAATACTATTAATTTATTTAATATTATATGCAATAGACATGAATTGAATATTTATTTAGGATATATGACTAAGCATTCTAAAATATATTATGTTCTTATACAGATGGCTATTGTGTACTGCCTGTTACCCATAACTAGAATGCAAGTCACACCAGGGTACAGATCTTTGTCCTCTTCACTGCTGCTCCCCAAGCCAGCACCTAAAATGATGACTGGCACACAGCAGGTGCTTAATAAATATTCTCTGAATTAATGAAGATCATCTCTGGATATTCAGAAATCAATAATAACCATGAGGAGTCTTTCAAAATAGCGTGGGAATAAGCTCTTAGGTCAGAATCTCTGGCTCCAACACTTCCTCTATGACCTTTTGCCTGGGCAGTGGGCTCTCCCACTGCCACATGAACTGTGGCTCTAGGCTCTTACTTTGGGGGAAGATCTGGGAGAACAGGAAGAAAAAATGAGAAAGAAAGACCCAAGCCACAGCATCAAGGCTCTACCAATGAGCTGGTAGGTAAAGTGACCATCTGGTGGCTTTGCTTATCCAGGTAAACAAGATTCATGGCATAGGGAAGCTGTCCCCTTTTCTACCCAGAGCCACTAGAAGCCAGGAGAGGTTGCCCTGGAAGGCAAGAGCCATGTAGTGGGAGAAAGGTCTTCGCCATGCAAATCATTTCAGGCATTAGGCGGAATCACCGTTAGAAGCTGGCAACCCTCCCTGACTGGCAGCTGCCAGCACAGCCTAATTAATCCAGCAGCCATAGTGGAGAAGAACATGACACTTCATGACTGATAAACAAGCCTAAAAATAGGCTCCATCTTTTCTCCAATTCCCCTCCACCCCCATCTGCTTCTCTCGTGAGTTTCAGTGAGAGGGGACCGGAGTGAAGCTAGGAATGAGGTGAAAATGAAAGGGGACAAAAGAAAAGCTCCATCCTCGTAAGATTCTGGATGATAGGTTTTATTTAGAATCACTATTCCAGATTTGTATCTTGACTCTTTTCCCCAGACGCCAGTTGAAATCAGGATTTTTGCAGACAAGCCAAGAAACACCACTTATTTGGTTGACTGAACTGGACTGAAGGCCCAAGGACAACCACCAGATGTACTAATGTATTAGTACTAATGTAACGTTCTAAATGCATTAGGGCAGCCACCCAAATGTATTACGCACAACAGTGTATCAGACACTATAGGAAGGGCCAGAGAATGGAGTAACCCCACAATCCAGGGAGCTAAGCGACAAGAACTAAAAGGATAAATGGCATTTGAAAAAGACACTACACTCAATTTAAAAATGGGCAAAGGATTTCAATAGACATGTCTTCGAAGAAGACATATAAATGGCTAATGAGCACATGAAAAGATGCTCAATATCATTAGTCATTAGGAAAATGCCAATCAAAACCCAAACAAGATACCACTTCAAACCCACTAGGATGGCTGTAATCAAAAAGACAGACAATAACAAGTGTTGGTGATTATGCAGAGAAATTGGAACCCTCATACATTGCTGGAGGGAGTATAAAATAGTACAGTCACTTTGGAAAACAGTCTGGAAGTCCCTCTCCCCACTCACTAGCAGCCAGGCTTGACCTGGGAACTCAGTGGGATGTTTATGCCTGGAATTTTATTTTATTTGGCCATACTGTGCATCTTGTCAGAGAAGGCAATGGCACCCCACTCCAGTATTCTTGCCTGGAGAATCCCAGGGATGGGGGAGCCTGGTGGGCTGCTGTCTATGGGGTCGCACAGAGTCAGACACGACTGAAGTGACTTAGCAGCGGCAGCAGTGCATCTTGTGGGATCTCAGTTCACCAACCAGGGATTGAACCTGGTCCATGGCAGTGAAAGCCTAGAATCCTAACCACTAGACCACCAGAGTTATTCCCTATGTTTGGCATTTTAGAACAAAGGCTAGAAAGAAAAAATGGACAGCTCAGGCCTACCCACGGCAGCCATGATGGTAATGGCAAAATGAAAAGGTCAGTTTCACTGAAGATGGTTCATCATTGTTGTTCTTGGCTTCTTGGAGCTGCCCTGAACTGATAGCTATCCAATCTCAAGCTTCCAGATAATTCTGTGGACCACTAACATCCTTCCATGAAATGTCCTTTCTGATCAAGACAGACCTGGGGAGGAGGCCCTGATGACACAGCCATTGAGTACTTCCAGTGCTCCAGATAGTTGCTCTGGGTAATAAATCGATAAAGCAGTTTCTGAATGTGATTTGCCTTGCCATACACATTGATGTAAAGAAGGGAATCTATTACTTTTGCCAGATCATGAGTTCAGGTCCATAGGACATTGATATTTCTGAGCACCGGAACAACTTAGTAACTTCCAGTCCAACTTTTAGAACCCACTTACCTGTGGTCAGTGAGGGGGTCCACAACACGCTGCAGTGACATCAGCATTATTTGAGCTGAAGACATTTGAGAATCCAACAGTTGCAGGAAGACATTTTTTCTGAATTCTGCTTATCCTCATAAAAACAGAGCCTCCCAAAAGAATTCAACTGTTATAAATCCCCTCTCCAGGAGTTTTGCAACCAGAGAAGATTGACTCCTATCACCAGAGACAAGAAGTAAGCACAGGACAAGAAAGCACCTAAACAGACATTGTCACAAACCTATCTTCTCTCTCCTGTTCTCCTGAGGCCCCATTTATTTTTCATACAAGACACTTCTTTTCCCATAAGTCCCTTTTCTCTCCCTCCCCTATTAAAATGGTATATAAGCCCCAAATTCTAACCACTCCTTTGAGTCATATTTTTCTGGATGCTCTTGCCTATGTACATGGATAAAAACGTGTCTTTTCTCCTGTTAATCCATCAGTTTCAGTTTAATTTGCAGGACCCGAACCATCAATATGAAATGGATTACAAACAGCTGAGAAAAGAGAATCGAAAGGCCAAGGAGAAAAGGAAATTCCCATTTGAATGCAGAGTTCCAAAGAATACCAAGGAGAGATAAGAAAGCCTTTCTAAGTGAACAATGCAAAGAAATAGAGGAAAACAACAGAATGGGAAAGACTAGAGATCTCTTCAAGAAAATTAGAGATACCAAGGGAACATTTCATGCAAAGATAGGCACAATAAAAGAAAGAAACAGTTTGGACCTAACAGAAGCAGAAGATATTAAGAAGAGGTGGCAAGAATAAACAGAAGAACTGCACAAAAAAAGGTCTTAATGACTCAGATAATCATGATGGTGTGATCACTCACTGAGAGTCAGACATCCTGGAATGCATCCTGGAAGTCAAGTGGGCCTTAGGAAGCATCACTACGAACAAAGCTAGCAGAGGTGATGGAATTCCAGCTGAGCTATTTCAAATCATAAAAGACGATGCTGTTAAAGTGCTGTAGAAGGGAAGGGCAATCCACTCCAGTGTTCTTGCCTGGAGAATCCCATGGATGGAGGGGCCTGGAGGGCTACTGTTCATGGGGTTGCACACAGTTGGACACAACTGAAGTGACCTAGCACAATATGCCAGCAAATGTGGAAAACTCAGTAGTGGCCACAGGATTGGAAAAGGTCAGTTTTCATTCCAATGCCAAAGAATGTTCAAACTACCGCAAAATTGTACTCATTTCAAGTGCTAACAAGGTCATGCTCAAAATCCTACAAGCTATGTTTCAACAGTACGTGAACTGAGAACCTCCAGATGTACAACCTGGATTTAGAAAAGGCAGAGGAACCAGAGATCAGATTGCCAACATCCACTGGATCATAGAAAAAGCAAGAGAATTCCAGAAAAACATCTACTTTTGCTTCATTGACTATGCTAAAGCCTTTGACTGTGTGGATCACAACAAACTGTGGCAAATTCTTAAAGAGATGGGAATACCATACCACCTTACCTGCCTCCTGAGAAATCTGTATGCAGGTCAAGAAGCATCAGTTAGAACCAGACATGGAACAACAGATTGGTTCAAAATTGGGAAAGGAGTGCATCAAGGCTGTGTATTGTCACCCTGTTTATTTAACTTATATGCAGAGTACATCAAGCAAAATGCCAGGCTGGATGAAGCAAAAGCTGGAATCAAGATTGCTGGGAGAAATATCAATAACATCAGATATGCAGATGACACCACCCTTATGGCAGAAAATGAAGAGGAAATAAAAAGCCTTTTGAGGAAGGTGAAATAGGAGAGTGAAAAAGTTGGCTTAAAACTCAACATTTAAAAACTAAGATCAAGGCATCTGCTCTCATCACTTCAGGGCATATAGATGGGGAAACAATACAAACAGTGACAGATTTTATTTTCTCGGGCTCCAAAATCACTGCGGATGGTGACTGCAGCCACGAAATTAAAAGACGCTTGCTCCTTGGAAGAAAAGCTATGACAGACCTAGACAGCGTATTAAAAAGCAGAGACATTACTTTGCTGACAAAGGTTCGTCTGGTCAAAGCTATGGTTTTTCCAATAGCCATGTATGGATGTGAGAGTTGGACCATAAAGTAAGCTTAGCGTCCAAGAACTGATGCCTTCAAACTGTGGTGTTGGAAAAGACTCTTGAGTCCCTTGGACTGCAAGGAAATTGAACCAGTCAATCCTAAAGAAATCAACCCTTAATATTCATTGGAAGGACTGATGCTGAAGCTGAAGCTCCAATACTTTGGCCACCTGATTTGAAGAACTGACTCACTGGAAAAGACCCTGATGCTGGGAAAGACTGAAGGCAGGAGGAGAAGGGGACGACAGTGGATGAGATGTTTGGATGGCACCAAACATTACCAACTCAATGTCCATCACCAACTCAATGGACATGAGTTTGAGCAAGTTCCAGGAGACGGTAAAGAACACGGAAGCCTGGTGTGCTGCAGTCCATGGGGTCGCAAGGAGTCAAGACGTGACTGAGCGACTGAACAACAAAAAGTGGATGGAAGAAAAGTTTTTCCTCCTTGACACCACTCATAAGATGGACAGCTGGACTTACAAATAATGAAATCAGTTGACCTAGGCCCTACTTTGATCAGAATACAAGGACCATGTCTTACTTATTAAGAGATTCTTAATACCAGAACAATTTGTTACATATTGTCAATTTCAATAAATATTCAATTAATGAATTACAATTATAAAGCAGCCTCACCATAATGAGAGTCCCAAGATCTCTGCATGCAGGATATGTGTTAGCCTGAGGTGGGTTAACTCTAGTTCGTAACTACAAAGTAGTGAAAAGTGTTCGTTGCTCAGTCATGTCCTATTTTTTGAGACCCTGTGGACTGTAGCCCGCCAGGTTCCTCTGTCCATGGGATTTCCCAGGCAAGAATACTGGAGTGGGTTGCCATTTCCTCCTCCAGGGGATCTTCCCGACCCAGGGATTGAACTTGGCTCTCCTCCATTGCACATGGATTCTTTACAGTCTGAGCCACCAGGGAAGACAGTTTACTTTTATGATTACGAAAATAGGTATTTTATAGTTATGTCAAGCATCAATTTTTTTCTTTTTTGTTACTAAACCATAATCTTCCTGGTTCTGAGATAAAATAACGGACTTACTTAGATTTGTGCAAAAGGAGCTAAAAGTACTTTTTCCTGTGCTTTGTTGGTTACTCATTTACGTGTGCTGGAGGAGAGTTGGAGTAATGTCTGAAACATACTTCAAGCGTAGAAAATTAGGATTCAAAAGGATCTGAAACGCTATTTTAACTGCCTACTTGATGTCTGAAACTGCCTGAGAAGTGAGTATTCTACTATGCTCAAACACTCCCAGCAACAGCACAATGTACTATATAAATCACCCTACTATGTTTTCTGATGGCTTGAATACTTAGATTTCTTCCTTAAACTGAGCCTAAATCTTTCTCCTGGCATTCTCACCCACTGGTCTTAGTCTAATTGGTCCTCTTGAGGTCACACAGAATACATGGGCCTAATTATTCTTCCACCTGATCACACCATTATATGCCCTAATATAGCTTTTCCAGGTTAAATGTCCTTGGCTTCGTCCAGTATTCTTCACATCACTGGGGTTTCTAATCCTAAGATTCATATGAAGAATTTTGGAAAAGTTCAGTAAGTAGGAGAGACTTACCCTACCAGACATCAAGACTATTTATAAAGCTATAGTAACTGGGAATTTTAGGATTATATCCTTAAATTCTATCTAAAAACAACCTTGTTGGCATTTTAATTAGATCTACTTTAAATTTATAACGGACCTGAAAATTGATTGGAACTTTATAATGCAGCATGTCCCATTCATGAATACTCTCATTTGTGCAGGTTTTTAAAAAATGTCCTCTGTTAATTGTTCATATTTTCTCCAAAAAGATTTTGTGTATCTGTAGATTTTTTTACTGGGTACCTTAAGTTTCCTTTTCTCTTATAAACGGAATTTTTAAAACTTATTTTTTCCACTTATTGCTCCCATTGTGTAATAGTGCTATTGATTTTTCTATTATGAATTTTATACCCAGCAATCTTGTCAAATTCTCATATTAATATTAATGAACAAAATCTGATCAAGTCATGAATTATTATTACTATTATGCTGCTAAGGCTCTTCAGTCATGTCCAACTCTGTCCCATAGATGGCAGCCCACCAGGCTCTGCCCTCCCTGGGATTCTCTAGGCAAGAACACTGGAGTGGGTTGCCATTTCCTTCTCCAATGCATGAAAGTGAAAAATGAAAGTGAAGTCGCTCAGTCCTGTCCGACTCTATGTGACCCCATAGACAGCAGCCTACCAGGTTCCTCTGTCCATGGGATTTTCCAGGCAAGAGTACTATACTCTGAAGTATTTGATTAGCTAAAGTTTCATGTAGGATTTTCATGTCTACATTCTTAATTGAAATTGATCTGTTAAGTTTCTCTTTGTAATGTTATTGCTCAGTTTTGTTATCAAGATTCATGTAGTAGGCACTACTTGTTGCCTTCTCAGCCATCACCATGTGTTCCTCATCCCCTTTCTTAGAAACACCTTGAATATCTTACCCTTTTTAATCATGGAGGAAAATCTCACATCTCATTGGCTGAACTAGGTTACACGTCATCCCTAGCTGCAAAGGTGGCTGGGAAATTAAGTATCTTATCTGACATTTTCAACCCATTAAATGCTTAGAAACGTTTATATTTCTATATGTTGTGGGAGTTCACTTATTGTTTTTAGTTCAGTTCAGTCGCTCAGTCGTGTCCGACTCTTTGAGACCCCATGAACCGCAGCACACCAGGCCTCCCTGTCCATCACCAACTCCCAGAGTCCACCCAAACCCATGTCCATTGAGTTGATGATGCCATCCAATCATCTCATCCTCTGTCGTCTCCTTCTCCTCCTGCCCTCAATCTTTCCCAGCATCAGGGTCTTTTCCAATGAGTCAGCTCTTTGCATCAGGTGGCCAAAGTAGTGGAGTTTCAGCTTCAACATCAGTCCTTTCAATGAACACCCAGGACTGATTTCCTTTAAGATGGACTGGTTGGATCTCCTTGCAGTCCAAGGGACTCTCAAGAGTCTCTTCCAACACCATAGTTCAAAAGCATCAATTCTTTGGCGCTCAGCTTTCTTCACAGTCCAACTCTCACATCCATACCTGACCACTGGAAAAACCATAGCTTTGACTAGATGGACCTTTGTTGGCAAAGTAATGTCTGTTTTTTTAATATGCTGTCTAGGTTGGTCATAACTTTCCTTCTAAGGAGTAAGCATCTTTTAATTTCATGGCTGCAATCACCATCTGCAGTGATTTTGGAGCCCCCCAAAATAAAGTCAGCCACTGTTTCCGCATCTATCTGCCATGAAGTGATGGGACAGGATGCCATGATCTTAGTTTTCTTAATGTTGAGCTTTAAGCCAACTTTTTCACTCTCCTCTTTCACTTTCATCGAGAGGCTTTTCAATTCTTCTTCACTTTCTGCCATAAGGGTGGTGTCATCTGCATATCTGAGGTTATTAATATTTCTCCCAGCAATCTTGATTCCAGCTTGTGCTTCCTCCAGCCCAGCATTTCTCATGATGTACTCTGCATATAAGTTAAATAATCAGGGTGACAATATACAGCCTTTTCCTATTTGGAACCAGTTCCTATTTGGAACCTATTTGGAACAAATTGTTCCATGTCCAATTCTAACTGTTGCTTCCTGACCTGCATACAGGTTTCTCAACAGGCAGATCAGGTGGTCTGGTATTCCCATCTCTTTCAGAATTTTCCAGTTTATTGTGATCCACACAGTCAAAGGCTTTGGCATAGTCAATAAAGCAGAAATAGATGTTTTCTGGAATTCTCTTGCTTTTGATGATCCATTGGATTTGGGAATTTGATCTCTGGTTCCTCTGCCATTTCTAAAACCAGCTTGAACATCTCGAAGTTCACAGTTCACGTATTGCTGATGCCTGGCTTGGTGAGATGAGTGCAATTGTGCGGTAGTTTGAGCATTCTTTGGCATCGCCTTTCTTTGGGATTGGAATGAAAACTGACCTTTTCCAGTCCTGTGGCCACTGCTGAGTTTTCCACTCATATGCTGGCATATTGAGTGCAGTACTTTCACAGCATCATCTTTCAGGATTTGAAATAGCTCAGCTGGAATTCTGTCACCTCCACTAGCTTTGTTTGTTGTGATGCTTCCTAAGGCCCACTTGACTTCACATTCCAGGATGTCTGGCTCTAGGTCAGTGATCACACCATCGTGATTATCTGGGTCGTGAAGCTCTTTTTTGTACAGTTCTTCTGTGTATTCTTGCCACCTCTTCTTAATATCTTCTGCTTCTCTGTTAGGTCCCTACCATTTCTGTCCTTCACTGAGCCCATCTTTGCATGAAACGTTCCCTTGGTATCTCTAATTTTCTTGAAGAGATTGCTAGTCTTTCCCATTCTATTGTTTTCCTCTATTTCTTTGCATTGATCACTGAGGAAGGCTTTTTTATCTCTCCTTGCTAATCTTCAGAACTGTGCATTCAAATGGGTATATCTTTCCTTTTCTCCTTTGCTTTTCGCTTCCCGTCTTTTCACAGCTATTTGTAAGGCCTCCTCAGACAGCCATTTTGCTTTTTTGCATTTCTTTTTCTTGGGGATGGTCTTGATTGCTGTCTCCTGTACAATGTCATGAACCTCTATCCATAGTTCATCAGGCACTCTGTCTGTCAGATCTAGTCCCTTAAATCTATTTCTCACTTCCAATGTATAGTCATAAGGGATTTGATTTAGGTCATACACTTATTGTTTTAGCAATTTCTTATTGTCATGCTTTGAAATCAGCCAATAGCACCTACATGATATCAATTTTCTAGTATTTGAGACTGGTTTCTGGCCTACTTTGTATTCAGTTTTTATATACTTTCATGTGTGTTTGAAAGGCATGTTGGTTCCATGGTCTATTAATATCCACTAGGTCAAGCTTGTAATTCAGTTGTTTATATCTTCTTTATGCTTGTTATTAGTAAGTTGTCTACTTGCTCTATCAGTTTATTAAAGAAGTAAGTTAAAATCTCCCATTATAACTTCAGGGCACTTGTGATTTTGTTAGTGTTGCCATATCTTTGTTGAGCTAGGTTCAGGTTTAGGATTTAACACATTATTGTGATTAGTGATATATTTTGATTTATCATCTGACAAACACAACTTATGTTTTCTATTTACCATACGTTTTTGTAGACTTCTCTTTGTTCTTCTTCTGCCTTCTATTGGATTGATCATGCTTTCTAAAACCGTGCATGACCAAAACATATTATTTTACTATTCTTTTAGAGGTTACTTTTACATTTTGAATAGGCATATTTGCTTTACATTTTTAAAATTAATAAGCATGTCTTTCCTCTTTCTAGATATTATTAGCAACTTACAGCATTTCGTTTTTACTATGCCTACCGACTCAATGGACATGAGTTTGGGTAAACTCCAGGAGCTGGTTATGGACAGGGAGGCCTGGCATGCTGCAGTCCATGGGGTTGCAAAGAGTCGGACACGACTGAGCAACTGAACTGAACTGAACCGAACATCTTCTGTTATTGTTATCTGAATTATTTAAATTCCATGCGTATATTTCCAATTACTCGTTATTCATATATTTGCAACATTCTATGCTTATTCAGATTTGTCCAGATATTTACTATCTCTTCTAGATTCCCTCCTCATTCTTCTTGGTTTCAACTTCCTTTTACTTAAAAATACAGCCTTCATTAGTACTTTTTGTGGCTACACTGGGTCTTCACTGCTGCGTTCAGGCTTTCTCCAGTTGTAGCAAGCAGGCGCTACTCTTCACTGTGGTGCATGGGCTTCCCATTGCAGTGGCTTCTCCTGCTGTAGAGCACAGGCTCTAGGACACACCAGCTCACCAGTTGCAGCTTGAGGGCTCAGTAGTTGCAACTCGCTGGCTCTAGAGCACAGGTGGGCTCAGTATCTGTGGTGCACGGGCTTAGCTGCTCCACAGCATGTGGAATCTTCATGGACCAGAGATTGAACCTGTGTCCCCTGCACTGGAAGGCTGATTTTTATCCACTGTACCACCAGGGAAGTCCAGTAGTACTTTCAATTACTTAATTATTTGGTTTCAGTATGCAGAATCTTTGATCTTCATTGAAGCATGTGGGATCTAGTTTTCTGACCAGAAATTGAACCCAGGCCCCTTGCACTGGGGGAGAAGGCGGTGGCACCCCACTCCAGTACTCTTGCCTGGAGGGTCCCATGGACGGAGAAGCCTGGTGGGCTGCAGTCCATGGGGTTGTGAAGAGTCGGACACGACTGAGCAACTTCACTTTCACTTTTCACTTTCATGCATTGGAGAAGGAAATGGCAACCCACTCCAGTGTTCTTGCCTGGAGAATCCCAGGGAGCCTGGTGGGCTGCCGTCTATGGGGTCACACAGAGTCAGACACGACTGAAGTGACTTAGCAGCAGCCCCTGCACTGGGAGCAGAGACTCAGCCACTGGACCACCAGGGAAGTCCTAGTAGTTCTTTCAGGGTGCATCTCTGAGTAGTAAGTTTTCTCAGTCTTTGTCAAAAACTTTTTTCTTTTGCATGATTGTTAATCACAATGCCCCATTTACAGGCACTGAGGCCTCACTTCCTGTCCCTTTATGGGAGGTAAAGGATCTGCCTGCAATGTGGGAGACCCGGGTTGAATCCTTGGGTCGGGAAGATCCCCAGAGAAGGGAATGGCTACCACTCTACTATTCTTGCCTGGGAAATCCTATGGACAGAGGAGCCTGGTGGGCTACAGTCCATGGGGTCACAAAGAGTTGGATACGACTAAGCAACTAACCCTATGAGCATTACACCCCCGACCCCTGGATGGCAGGGCCCACACTCAGTTCTGACATCCGCAAGCTTCCCTAGCATTAGCTCATCTGCTTTCCACTCCTGTTAGAGTCTCTTTATTTGTAGTATCTGAGGATTTCCCTTTCTTTGGTTTGAATTCAGTTTTATATGGTTATATTTCACCCTGTGTTTGTCATACGAGGTGCAGGGGGAAGGTCTATATTAATCTTTTTAGTTATTATTACTGGAAGTCCAGATATTCTATTTATAACAAGTTTCCCTCCTACTAATGGTTATTATTCTCCTTTAAAATAAATGTCATATATTTTGATAAAGAAAACACACATGACAGAGACAGCTGGACACCTCTTGTTCTGTTTCAGGAAAAGTTATAAAGTTTTCTAATTTCTTAAATTTCATACATAGGGAACATTCCCCAGGCAATAACTTGGGAAAATGCAATTGTCTGGTGAGAAATGGAATTTTCTGTAGGTTTCTATCTATTTTCTCGCACTCTCCTCACTTCTCTTTGCTCTACAGAGGTGAGTGATGCTCAATATTTTATTTACACCCTTAGCACTAAGAATGTCAAAGCAGCATATTGAGAAACCTCTCTGTGAAGGAAGCCATCCTCAGACTAGACTTGGAGCTCAGCTACTCCTGCAAATCAACGGCTGATTGCAGGCTGAACTGGTTCCAAATCCTGGGAACTCACAGCTACTAATAGGTGAACAGGATAGATCTCATTTGCATTTCATCATGACTCAGGAATTCCCTGGTACTGCATCCTTGGGCTGATTAAAATGTGTTGGTTAATCAGCCCAAGGCCTTCAGTGTCAGGATATTGACCTGAGAGATTTCCAAACACTCTATTGACAGAACACAAACACTCCCGTCAAGAAGAAATAGTCCCCTTCAGCCTGTTGGAAGGTGGAGGTCATGCAAGAATGAGAGACTCCAAATATGGCTCTCTCAGGAACATCTGTTTGTGGTCAAAGCACTGAGAATGGAGAAATATTCACAAATGTCAGTGGATAAAATGGGGACACAGTCCAACTATTATGTTGGTAGTGCTTTCTGAATAATGAGAAATGGGCTAACAGGGAGGCCATAGATGGTAGTAGAGTATTCACGGAGAGGATAGCAAAGACCGGAATGGTCACACACTGGTTCACTAACATAGACTGTTAGTTTTAAGAAAATATACCCCATATGGCATGTGACTACAAATGTTCTGACCCAGTAAAGTAAAAGGAAGAAAATGACCTAGAAGGGAGTGTAAGGTAGGGAGAAGATCAGACAAGCCCCAGTAATCAATTATGTCATTAGTGATGAGAAAACAGAAAAGATTAAAAAATGTATTTTGCAAAACAGAAATGGCAGTCCTGATCAGTGCTGGTTGATCATCCTTGAATTTTTACCCTTCCAAAGGAGAGATGACATCCTTCACCTTGGAAGAATGGAATTATTACTGAAAGTCCAGATATCCTATTAATAACAAATTTCCCTCTTACTCATGTTTATTACTCTCCATTAAGATAAATATGAATATTTTGATAGAGAAAACAGACATGACTGAGACAGCTGGCCACTTCTAATTCTGCTGCAGGAAAAGTTATAAAGTTTCTCAAGTGGTTGAGAGATAGAAACCACCCACACACTGTATCTTACTTTGGTCACAGGTGACTGTTAGTTTTGTCAATTCCCTTTGGGGACACTTCCACCAACAGGAAGTGGAGATCTTACTGAGTTAAGACCCCATTGGTACACGACTATCTTCAGCACTTACTTCTCTACAACTTACAGGCAAAGCTGCCTCTTTCCTTCTGCTAATCCCAGATCCAAGGGAGAAGACAATCCTTTAATCCTTAAGATCTGATTTCATCCTAACATGTGGTGGAAGGGTTGCGAATGGTAAGAGGAAAGCTTCTCCTGATGAAAATGCATTTGAGGACTATTTTGCAGAATGCAGGGGGAAGCAACTAGACTGGTGGTTTTGGAGGGTGGATATGAAGACTTTCTAACTCACCTTTTCATCCCAGACAGTCACAGCCTCTACTGAGTGCCATGAGGCCAGATGGGAGGGATTCCTGGACAGGGAGGGTGCCTGGAGGTGGAGCACCAGCTGCCAGGACTTACCTGTTGAGATATACTCGCTTCTCTGTGAACTGTCCATTGCCATGGTGAGGGTCCTCGAAGGGTTCATTCTGGACGACCTCCACCCCTTCTCCTCGGTCACTCTGTTCGTGGCTGTGCTTGCTGATCATGTACAGCTGTCCGATTCTGTACTACAAAACACACCGATGCAGACAGGTCAGCCCCACTACTCACTTTTAATGACAACCCCTCCCAACGACGGTGCCGCAAGCAACTCATGGCATCAGCACTTTCTGTTGAGAAAAGCAAGCAAGCACGTGGGCCTGATGTTACTTTTCCTCAGGAATAAGGAGGAGAACTAATTGTGAGTAGAATGCAGAAATGGCTTGTTCCTGTGAACATTTTGCATCACCTTGGCGAATGTTCACCAGGGGAGTGACGGTCTTCAAGGTTTGGCAGCCAATCAACCAACCATAGTTAGTAGCAGGGAGGTGGGCACGCTGGAATCTCCCTTTTCACACTGGCCTTACAGGGTTAGGTGGAGCTAAATTCCTATTTTGCTTGGCACAAGACAGACAAGGGTGTGTTATTTCTGTCCATTCTTTCTGCCTAATTAACTGCATTGCTGGGCACAGAGGATTAGATGTCACCTGTTTCTTTTGCTGCCTCTCTCAAAGTGTTAAAACTCTTCTGGAGGTCTCTGTCCTCTAGAATAGTGGTTCTCAAAGTTGGATGGACATTAGAATGACCTGGAAGCTTAAAAAAAAAAAATCCAGATGCCCAGACTCCCCCTTGAGTGGAAACTGTGAACCCACCATTAGGCTCGTCCACAAGGGAGAAAATCTATACAGTATAAATCCTTTTCAACCAATTCCACTAACAGTGTGTGGCCTTCTAGCCTGAGGGCCCTGGAGCCACATGTGCGTATATGAAAGTGATAAAATAGAACAACATGTAATGTGAATATTTTCCATGTTGTCTGCTGTTTTGAGCTGTTCCAGTCTCTTTCTTGCCTCTCTGAAAACCCTGGAGCCAGCATGCATCTCTTCACCCAGTGAACTTCCGAAGTGACAAAAGCTAATTTAATGGAGGGGAAAAGAAGAGAAAGAGAGAGAGAGGCGAAGGAGGGAGTAGAACAACTTTTGCATGAAGTCTGCTCAGAATCAGAAGGCAGGGTGATGAGACCCTGCTGTGGTCCTTCTTGCAGATTCGGTGTGAAACAACAGTGTCAGCATCATCGAGGCCCATGGGATGGGGACAAGGGACCTGAGTCTGCAGCTAGCTAATGATGGCTCTGGGTTATCCCCAAAGAGCCAAGGTCAGCAGGGATGCAGGTCTCCTGTCTATGTGCATAAGAGAAATAGATTTTAAATTAAGGGGGCAAGGTGAAATGTACAAACCAACAGTGCAGTCAGTTCTAAAGCTGAGAGGACTCACATGTCTGAAGGTCCCTGTTTTATTCTGAGGCACGTGCAGGGAGGGGAGTGTGAAGAGAATGGAAAAGACTCTGGTGTGAGGTCAGCCCAAGGGACCAGGCCCAGTCACCATGACAATGGAAAGAGCAGTCAGAGTCTGGCTCTTCTCAAAGGGCAGAGCTTCCTGTGCCACGCTCCTCCCCAGAAGGGTGTGCATTTAAAATGCTTTTAATGTATCTATGTCTGTGCTGAGGATGAAGGGAGTGAGAGGAGAAAGGAAATCAAAGATAAAATGTATTTTTAAACACATTTTGGGATTAGAAGCTTGTCTTGGCTTCCCCTTAGTAAGTCCTCTTTCCTTTGCTCATAAAGACTAACTAACCCTCTTTCCAGGAGGAAGACAGTGAGAAAAAGGTTACACCTGTGAGATCAACACTCCACCTTATGTGGATAGGCACACAAGCCTAGGACACAATGCCCAGCTGCCCGGGGGATGGAGATTTCACTAGAAGTTGCTTTGTACTTGGTGTTCAAAGAAAACATGTTTACTTTCAAAGGAATATTACTCTGCCATAAAAAGGAAGGAAGTACTGATACTGCTTCATGGCTGTTAACCAGTTGAATAGTGTTTCCCAAAAGTCAAATGTAAGTCCCAGTACTTCAGAATATGACCTTATTTGGAGACAGGCTCCTCACAGAGGCAATCAAATTAAAATGAGGTCACTGGGATGGGCACCAATCCAACAGTGCTGGTTTCCTTATGTGCGTGCTAAGTTGCTTTGGTCGTGTCTGACCCTTTGTGACCCTATGGACTGTAGCCTGGCAGGCTCTGCTGTCCATGGGATTCTCCAGGCAAAGAGTACTGGAGTGGGCTGTTATTTCCTCCTTCAGGGGATCTTCCTGACCCAGGGACTGAACCCAGGTCTCTTACGTTTCCTGCATTGGCAGATGGGTTCTTTACCACTAGTGCCACCTAGGAAGCCCCCAAGGGGCAAGATGAACATAGAGACCCTCAGGGAAGAAGATGTGGTGAAGTGATGCAGGAGGATGGCCATTTACAAGCCAAGGACTGACCCAGAAGAGATCCTTCCCTCCCAGCCTTCCCAGAGGGAACCAACCCTGACTATTGACACTTGGTCTTTGATTTCCACCATCCACAACTGTCAGCCCTTACAATGCTGGTTGGTTAAGCCACCCATCCTGTGGTGTTTGCTATGGCAGCCCGAGCCAACCAATTCAGTGAGTACGAGGTTTCCATCTGGGGTGATGAAAGGTCTGGATCTGGTTAGAGGTGGTGGTCGTACAACGTGGTGAATGTACTTGATGCTGCTGAATTGACTTTAAAATGGTTAACTCTGTGTTATCTGATTTCCACCTTGTGGAAAGAGAACGTTGCTGCCATTACAGTAAACAAAGACTATTTGTCTGCCATCATGCCATCAGCCACTGTAGCCTCTTGACTCCAACCCACAACAAGCCTCAGTGTTGAGCCCTGAGGAGAATTCAGGATGGAGAAAAACAGGTAACATTCTGTGTTTTGGACACTGGCCCTGATGCATACCTAAGGAAACATTTCAGAGAACCTAGACTCATGAACCTTCCCATTCATGGAAAAAAAAAAAAAAAAGCACTAAAATCATTACCTTGAGATGTATGGTTTTTTTGTGTGTGTGTGATTAACATATCTTTTACTGCTACATGGTATTTTTTTTTTTTTTTTTTTTTTACTGTTTGACTATGTGGTGTTTTTTCCCCCAGCCAAAACTCCTATATATCCTGGCTCCTCCCTTCTCAGAGCTCTCTCTAGTTCTCAGTAAGCGCCGCAAATACAATTTAACACATCTTTTAGGTTGCGAATTTTTCTTGAGTTGACAACTTCAATGTTTTTTTTTAAAGTGTTGACCCCACTTCTGAAGCGTATACCCTTAAACCAAAATGCTGTCCAGGGCTTTGGTCAGGGGCGGGGATGCAGAAGGGATATCTATTCCTGGACCATCTCCAGGAGCTCCAACCCACTCACGCATGGAAATGCATGGGACCGAGGACAATGCATGACACAGAAAAGCCATTAGCCAGACTCGAGTCAGCCTGGCTGTGCTCAGCTCAAGTGCTTCCTGCTCTGTGTTGAAAGCAAAGGGCCAAGGCAGCCAGAGGCTGATTCACCAGCAGCCGGAGGAGGGCCTGGCTGCCCAGCCTCATTGATCATTCCAGCAGCTCCTGAATGAGCCATCGCAGGGCAGACACCAGAGTTAGCTCACTAAGATAGCGTCAGCCTGTGGGCGACCGACAGACACTGGATTCAGTCACGTGGGTGACGGTGCTGGGGGTGGCGGGACACTCAAGCCCAGACACCGAGATGATCAAGGGCTCTGCAGCTGTCGCTTTCTTTGCTCTCAAGCAAATCAGGACTGTTCTGCTTGTTGTGGCCATCTGAGAAGGGCCATCCAGAAGTGGAGGTTTTAAAACACAAATTCACTCAAAGACACATACATCCAAAAGTTTCTCAACTGGAGGGGACAGGACAAAACAGAGAGTCTTTGAACCATATCTCAGAATCACCAGAGATGCTCCTAAAAATGCTAAATCCTGGGTCAATTCCAGCCCATGTTACACTCGCACTGTGACATACAGGGAGTTTGGGATCTTACTCAAACACAAGCTAAAAGCTGAGAACCACTTCAGCAGAGGGTGAGGAAGGTATTCATTCACTTGCTCAGTACCAGATGGAACCAAGACCAGAATGTTCCATTTTTAGAGGGCCTGTTTCTTCTTTCCTCTTTAACACTGCTGCTGCTGCTAAGTCGCTTCAGTCGTGTCCGACTCTGTGCGATCCCACAGACGGCAGCCCATCGGGCTCCCCCGTCCCTGCAATTCTCCAGGCAAGAACACTGGAGTGGGTTGCCATTTCCTTCTCCAATGCATGGAAGTGAAAAGTGAAAGGGAAGTCGCTCAGTCATGTCCAACCCTCAGCAACCCCATGGACTGCAGCCTACCAGGCTCCTCTGTCCATGGGATTTTCCAGGCAAGAGTACTGGAATGGGGTGCCATTGCCTTTTCCGTCTTTAACACTAATTTCTCATAAAGCTTCATCCTTAAGTTAGATGAAGACCACGAGCTTCAAACTAACTTTTATGTAAAGTGAAGGCTGCAAAATCCATAGACTCAGAAGGACTGTGAAGATGTTAAAGCCAGAGAATCAATAACAGGATTGATGATGGTGGTGAAGGTGATGACAATGATGGTGGTGGTGAAAACGCTTCACTGACTGCCTATCGGTGTGAGGCACCAATTAGGTGCTTTATATTCATTTCTAAGACTCACAATGATTCAGCCAGGTAGGTGTTTACAGATAAGGGATCTGAGTCTCTGAGAGGCTAGAGACTTTCTCCTGCCATGTGGCTTCCAGGTGGCAGAACTGGGATCTGAACACCACAAGCCTGTACTCTTTCTTCTCCACCCAAGTTCAGCCCTTATTTCTCTAACAGGTGAACTGCTTTAATAAACCTGACCTCACTATGAAAAACAAAGAGGGATGGTTTGGAGCCACTGCCTTTGAACTTCACTATTTCAGAAGATGAAGAACAAAAGTCTGATATCATTCAAAAGATCAAAGATGTTTAAACTGTGTTCACATACGGAACGGCGGAGTAATTATGCTCTAACTTTGTAAAATCTATTGTTATAATTCCAGAGTTTGGGGTAATCATTACAGGCAATCACGATTAGAGACAGCTCTGCGCTGCAGGGCTGAGCCTCTGTGTGAGCCATCATCAGAATAGCTACCCCAAATAATTATCTCTGTAGTCAAAAAAAAAAAAAAAAAAAAACCCATCATGGGGATGCAGATCTTTCCCACTTGCTCGCAGCACTGAACATTTAATAGAGCTGCAGAACTTGAGGCAAGGCAGAGTTGCATAATGTGCCTGGAAAAACCAAGGAGTTTCATCACCTTGTACTTTGCAAATGTGACCACTCATGATCAAGATACTTAATTCAGTTCAGCCTCAAACCCTGATTTTAGAAAAGGTAACCCCCAAGTCAAAACTCCTGAGTATGTTAAGGGATTATTAAATGACCACCACCACCACCTGAACATCATTCTTGCCGGAGAAAGTTTTGGACCTGAAGAGTTAGGTTCAACAGAACCCCAAACTATGACTGATTTTCACTTAACTGCCCCTTCCCCCAGTTGCTGAGCTTCAGAGATCCCTGCAAGGCCAGACTCCTGTATTTCCCCCTCCCTAAAGAACCATGGGGTGTTATCTTTCTTCTAATCCCTCCCTTCCTGTCCCTTTCTCTTCTCCATTAGTACCGATACCATTTTCAAACATCATGATGTGAAAGCTGGGGACCATTGCTTTGCAATAAATATTACCTAGTCTGGATGGATTTATTCCCTGATGATATCACTACTTCTGCCTTTAACATCAAAATGAATGCATGCCACATAATATCATAACCATGGAGAAATATCTGTCCGTCTGATTTAACATGATTATTGTATATGTTTCCACCTGTGAAGTGGGCATGATTCCTGCCTCTCTCTGGCTGTGTGGAGAGAGCATAGAGGGTGGTATACCCTGGTGTTCCTGGGAGTTTCACACATTATTCACATCACCCATAATGCTTTTATTGGCTTTTTTTACCCCAAGTTTTCTCCATTGTCAATACACAGACCTCAAAGCACTGTGAAGCAATTGCCTCCCTATGCACAAGGAGCGCCCCGAAGAGTGTGTCTCAAAGATGAAACATCACCCAGGACTCCGGTGCATTGCAGTCTTCACACCAAGTGATGCCAAAGTTGTAATTACACACTGGAAAGGGGATACAATGGAGCCAGGTTTTAACAACCTCATCTCAGA
The DNA here is from genome assembly GCF_027580195.1 of Bos mutus. Lineage (NCBI taxonomy): Eukaryota > Metazoa > Chordata > Mammalia > Artiodactyla > Bovidae > Bos > Bos mutus. The sequence goes on from NC_091635.1 coordinate 35,657,170, forward strand.
AAACTAGAGGCTAGAGCAAGCTGTGTTCTAGACTCTCACAGCATGGGTGAAGCAGCAGAACAAATGCTTTAGTCCAGCAGTGGGCAAACTATGTGGCCTGGGGCTTGTTCTGTAAAATAAAATTTTATTGGAACAGTCATACTCATTCACTCTGTGGCTGCTCTCATGATATCAGAGTAGACTTGGGTAGTTTCAACAGACACCATGTGGTTTGCAGAGGTGAAAATATTTGCTATCTGGCCTTTTAGGGAAAAGGCTGCTGACCCCTGTCTAGTCCAGTGCTTCTGGGCCCAGTCTGGGGCAGCCTTAGCCGCTCACCTAACCAGTGCTGTCCAGGGTGATGGCCACTCGCCACATGTAGCTTATGAGCATTTGAAATGTGGCCTGTGCAATGGAGGGACTGAATTTTAAATTTTCCTTCTTTTTAATTAAATTTTAAAACGGATACTCAATTCAGCTATAAGAAAACTTTTCCATATATGTGAGACACCTTCAGCTATATCAATCTACTGTTTCAACTGGAAATTTTTATGAAATCTCAATTCACATCAGATACCTCTGATAAAATTTTAGCATCTGGCTTGAGATTGCTTAAAAGTGTAAAATGGGTACTTAGTAACAACAACAAAAAACTTGACAATAACAAAAAAGTAATATAGCTCATTAATTTTTAAACTGATTGCATATTGAAATAATTTGAAGATATGAGGTTAAGTAAAATGCATTTTTTTTTTGGCTGCACCCCATGGCATGTAGAATCTTTGTTCCCCAACTAGGGATTGAACCCAAACCCAATGCATTGGAAGTGTGGGGTCTTAACCCACCAGACTGCCAGTGAAGTCCCTAAAATGTATTCTTAAGTAACTTCACCTGTTTCTTTTACATATGTGGCTTACATTTGTGGCTCACATATTTCTACTGGACGGTGCTGGACGAAGCCCTAAACTGGGCCATCAGTGACAGAGAGTCAGGCCTTCAGTCCACACCAAGACTTTGGAGGCTGGTTTGTCAGGCCAAGGGTTTCCATGTGTTTCCAAGCTAGTGAGGGAGAGCATGGACAGTCAGGGATACATTTGGAGGAGCCTCTCTTTTCTGAGGGCTGGTATTGCGTGGACCTCCAGAGAGGTGATAATTGTGCACAGTGTGTTATGGTGGGAGGCACTGCACTTTTAAAATTGAAAACTGGCGGCCAAAGTCCCGATTCTGCTGTTGATGAGTTTTGTAGCCCTAGACAATTTGAACTGAGCCACAGTTTCTCATCATTAAAATGGGACTAAGCAAATACCTCATAGGACGGTGAGAATCAAGTGAGAAAAAAACTTACAAATTAATATGCTTCATTAAAATGTAAAACTACACTAAGTAGTTATAGCTCCTGTTTGGCAACACATCTGACTGGGAGGTGAAGATCTGTTTCATTTGTTTCCACTTGTCTATAGTTCTATGAAGGCTAAAGAACAAGGCATCCGCCATACACACCACTATGATGCAAAATAGTGGAAAACCTGACAATCAGGAAAACTGTTTGTGACAATCAGCCCAAGACCATCGTTTCCTCCTGTAAAAGTTTTCTTAGATGGAAGTCAGATCAAACATCTCCCAAAATATTATAAAAAGCTTGGGAACATCCACTTATATGACATCCCTAGTCAAATTCACAGAGACTGAAAGTAGAATGGTGGTTGCCAGGGGTGGGGAGTTAGCGCTCAGCAGGACAGAGTTTCCCTTTGGGATGATGAAAAAGTTCTGGGGATGGATGGATGCTGTTGATGGTTATGTAACAATGTGAATGCACTCAATGCCACTGAACAGTACACTTAAAAATGGTTAGAATGGTAAATTTTATGTGATGTATATTTCATCACAATTCTTTAAAAAACCTGGAACATGTCATTTTGTCCCTGAGTGCGACTTACTTCACACCTCAAGGTGGCCATCTATCAGTGATTCTATTTTTATGATTATGCAAAAGTTTTTTCTTTCTTTCTTTTTTTTTTTAAGGCCAGGGACTTTTATATTTGCTGGATCTTTGGTTTAGAAGCTTATTTGAAGGTGTTAAGCCCAGGGGACAGAATTATAAAATGACTTCCTCTAGAGACAATGCTCTGCAAGATGCCAGATTTCTGCCACGCAGGAAGAGATGTCTGGCTCGCTCTGCCCTAAACTTAAATGTCTTTAACATTAGCATTCCAGAGGATTCTTGTTGCTGATGTTCCCAAGCAACACAGTACTGACAAAGACCCTGACAGAAGGGAAAGAGTGATTAACCGAATACAAACTCACCCTAATCCTGCCGACCTTGACGCAGGTCACTGAGGACACCAGCTTCTTATTGAACAGGACTGTCACAGTTCAGAGCCCAACTCCTCCATTTGCCTGGGAGCGACTCTGCAACAAGCCCAATTGCAATTCCTTTTTTCCAATGGGAAGGTGAGGTGTGTATTTTTACTTCTGAGGGCTGAATCTGATTTGGGCTCTGCAAAGACATGAGTGGCTAGCCCCATCAGTCTTTCTGGCTCTGTGATTCAATGTTCAGATTTCTCCATGTAGACAGAGAGGTTTAAAAGAAAAAAAGTGTAAAGTTCTTCGGTGTTTCATCAGCTCTCTCCCTGCCAGGTCAATAAAGCACGAAAACCAATATCCGATGCCACAAAGAAAATACAAACCTGCAGCTCATATTTCAGGATATCAGTGCATCATCACATATTTATCTTTTCTCCCGGATCTTTATAAGCAGCCCTCAGAGGTGCCATGTTTACGTAATACCTGTGTCATTATGCCAGGGTGCAGGAATGAAAAAGCTGATAAAAAGATTTAAGAAGGAGCTGGGTTATCGACATTTAATTCAAAAATCCCCTTTTCATGACAAACTAATATAAACAGCATCATATGCTGGTGCTTAACCCATCCTAAGTTTTGGACTGAACTGGATAGAAATAGAGCAACTTAATGCCAGGGGAAGGGCTCAGGGTATGCTTTGTGCTGGTGCAAGCAAGCAGAACTCTATGCTTATAACTGTGCAAAACTGCAAATCGTTTCCAGTACACTGGGAGGTCCAGGAGCATGATCCACTTGACTGAGTACAGGAGAGTATAGTATATGAAAAATAAGAGCGCATACTTTAACTGCTCCTTCCAACACAGACTTATCCTTGGGGGAGGTATTCTAGCCTTGAGAACTCACTTAATGCACAGATTTAAAAGCCAAAATGATAACTATCAGCATATAGAGGCTATTTTATAAGCATTAGCTCAAGTGAGAGGTATCATTCCCCAGTATTGATAAATGAGAAGCTGAACACATTAGCTTTTAGAGAGCAGCATGTGAAACCACAGAGCAAAGACAGGAACTGCCAGGACTCAGTTCAAAACCACAAGGGTAGTCTGCCCTTGGGGCAGAACATGGGATTTCTCCAGGCATGGGTTGGGGGACACTCTGGGTGTAGAGTCCAGTTCCTTCTGGTTCATGCATTGAACTAACAGAGTACACTAGGCCCTATAGACACTGGAGGTAGAGCTATAAACAAGGTTGACCTGGTCTCCACCAAAGAGGAGTGTTTCCTGAGTTCCATCTCAAAGACACAAGGCTGATAAGCCCAAGAAACTTGAGGCTGACATCATAGCCATTGAACCATTTTTCAACAAACGTGAAATCAAATGCAACTCAAGTAAATGGAGAGGTTTGGTGACAGGGCTGACCTTTACAAAGCAATCAAGTCTCTTTGTTTACTACCAAGCAGAAACCCACAGCCAATCACAAGACCAAAAAGGGAGAAAACTAAGATAGTACTTTCCTGGGAAATGTATCCTGTGCCATCTTCTTGCCACACCCCCTGTGTCACTGCTCACCTCCTTAACCTTGGCCTCTCCAGAAGCGATTCTAGGAGAGAGGTCTATCCTTATGGAGGTAACAGGCTCTTTCCAGAACTGGAAAAGCCCCTGTTTCTGAAGCCTATTGCACCCACCCAGTGGCATCAAAGGATGCTATTGTTTTGGTTAAAGCTAGAAATACTTGTAGGAATGACAGCAATTAGTTTCAGTGTCTTTGAGACCTTCTGAGAACAGAAGGGCACTCTGAATGCAAAGAGTAGCCCTTATTGCTTCATGTACAACTGAACAATGAACAACTTAATGTTTTGAAAGAATTATTCAAGCCACTTCAAGCCTAGAACAACACGATCTCAGTAATATTTGAAGGTCACTGAACCTCTTTGCTTGCTTAAGTGCTAGCTGGCACGGCAAGTGGTTTCAGCACTCTGCTAACTATCTAGCAATGAGGAGAGAGAGTTATGACCAAATTAGACATGTGGATCAAAGTTGGGAAAATTCTAGCATCCGTCTTCACCCCACTTTGGGGGACTGACCCCAGGTTTCACTTGCCTGCAACGGCGCCTGTAGCCCATAGATGCTCATAGGGTATGTGGTTGGCTGCAGGGAAGGTACCATTTTCCTAAGCAATCGCATCCTATAGGTGTTTCCTCCTTGGTAAAAGGAAGCAGATGACTGATGGAGAAAAGTATATGGTCGTTAACTCCTGCTCTCCACAGACAGTTAATGAAGAGAGGCAAAACGGAGTAAATTGGGTATATTTCCAGAAATTACTACATTTAAAAATCTATCATTCTGAGATACACACACCCCAATGTTCATAGCATCACTATTCACAATAGCCAAGATACAGAAGCAACCTAAATGCCCATCGACAGATGACTGGATGATGATACGGTATACACACAGACACACATACAAATACTACTCAGCCATAAAGATTGCTGGGAGAAATATCAATAACCTCAGATATGCAGATGACACCACCCTTATGGCAGAAAGTGAAGAGGATCTAAAGAGACTCTTGATGAAGGTGAAAGAGTAGAGTGAAAAAGCTGGCTTAAAACTCAATATTCAAAAAATTAAGATCATGGCATCCAGTCCCATCACTTCATGGCATATAGATGGGGAAACAATGGAAACAGTGACAGACTTTATTTTCTTGGGCTCCAAAATCACTGCAGATGGTGACCACAGCCACGAAATTAAAAGACACTTGCTCGTTAGAAGAAAAGCTATGACAAACCTAGATAGCATATTAAAAAGCACAGACATTACTTTGCTGACAAAGGTCCATCTAGACAAAGCTATGGTTTCTCCAGTGGTCATGTATGGATGTGAGAGTTGGACCATAAAGAAGGCTGAATGCCGAAGAATTGATGCTTTTGAGCTGTGGTGCTGGAGAAGACTCTTGAGAGTCTCTCGGACTGCAAGGAGATCAAACCAGTCAATCCTAAAGAAAATCAACCCCGAATATTCACTGGAAGGACTGATGCTGAATCTGAAGCTCCAATACCTTGGCCACCTGATGCGAAGAGCCGACTCACTGGAAAAGACCCTGCGAAAGATTGAAGGCAGGAGGAGAAGGGGACGACAGAGGAATGAGATGGTTGGATGGCATCACTGACTTGATGGACATGAGTCTGAGCAAGCTCCAGGAGATGGTGAAGGACAGGGAAGCCTGGTGTGCTGCAGTCCATGGGGTCGCAAAGAGTCAGACGTGACTGAGTGACTAGACGACAACAACAAATAAAGACTGAAATGCTGCCATCTGCAGCAACACGGGTGGATCAGGAGATGATCCTACTAAGTGCAGTAAGTCAGAAAGAGAAAGGCTTTAAAGACAGAGACTGTATTTGCCTTTTTCAAACATATATCGCTCATGAGATCTATGAAACTAAAACAGACTCATGGATGGAGAACAGACTTGTGTTTGCCAACGGGGGACGGTGGTAGAGGAGGGATGGATTGGGAGTTCGGGATCAGCCATTGCAAACTCTTATATTTAAAATGGATTAAAAAAACAAGGCCCTACTGTATAGCATAGGGAACTATATTAAATAACCTGTAATAAACTGTAATGGAAAAGAATATGAAAAAAATATGTATGTGTGTAACTGAATTACTTTGCTGTACATCAGAAACTAACAGAACATTATAAATCAACTACACTGCAATAAAATTATAAATAAATAAATAACTTTCTGACACATCTCAGGCTTATTCTAGTGACCTGGAGAGAGATTCTATCAACTGGTATTTTAAGGCTGAGTGGTGGCCCTGCTCTTGCTCTCTAGGCAGTTGGTAATCCTTTCATCTCTCTGCATATCCTGCTAAGGGAGGCAATGCCACGATAAAATATAGTTCACCGTGTATTCAAAGAGTGGGGAGAAAAAAGGACGTAGAGACAAAATGATGAACCAGAATGTTATTCTTCACAGGATTCTTTTTTTCATCTTTTTAAATTGTGGTATATAAATACTTAACAAAATTTACCATTTTAGCAATTTTTAAATGTACAATTCAGGGGCAGCAAGTGCATTCACAATGTTTGTGCAACCATCACTACCGTCCATTTCTGAATTTTTTCATCATTTCAAAAAGAAACTCCATCCCTATTAGAATAGCAATTTTCATCCTCCACCCAGTTCCTAGTAACCTCTAATCTACTTCCTGTCTATGAATGTGTCTATTCTAGACACCTCATATAAATGAAATCATACAATGGGTGTCCTTTTTTGATTGGTTTACTTCACTTTAGCATCATGTTTTCAAGGTTCATCTATGCTGTAGCATGTGTCAGAATGTTATTCATTTTTAAGGCTGAAAAACATTCCATTGTATGTGTATACCATGGATACTTCTTCATTCATCTACTGATGGGTATTTGGGTTGCTTCCACCCTCTGGCTATTATTGTGACTAATGCTGCTATGAACAGTGCTGTACAAGTATCTGAGTCCCCGCTTTCAATTCTTTCGAGTTCACACTTATACGGGGAATTGCTGGATCATATGAAAAGTTGGCTTAAAGCTCAACATTCAGAAAACGAAGATCATGGCATCCGGTTCCATCACTTCATGGGAAATAGACGGGGAAACAGTGGAAACAGTATCAGACTTTATTTTTCTGGGCTCCAAAATCACTGCACATGGCGACTGCAGCCATGAAATTAAAAGACGCTTACTCCTTGGAAGGAAAGTTATGACCAACCTAGATAACATATTGAAAAGCAGAGACATTACTTTGCCAACAAAGGTCTGTCTAGTCAAGGCTATGGTTTTTCTTGTGGCCATGTATGGATGTGAGAGTTGGACTGTGAAGAAGGCTGAGCGCCAAAGAATTGATGCTTTTGAACTGTGGTGTTGGAGAAGACTCTTGAGAGTCCCTTGGACTGCAAGGAGATCCAACCAGTCCATTCTGAAGGAGATCAGCCCTGGGATTTCTTTGGAAGGAATGATGCTAAAGCTGAAACTCCAGTACTTTGGCCACCTCATGTGAAGAGTTGACTCATTGGAAAAGACTCTGATGCTGGGAGGGATTGGAGGCAAGAAGAAAAGGGGACGACAGAGGATGAGATGGCTGGATGGCATCACTGACTCGATGGATGTGAGTCTGGGTGAACTCCGGGACTTGGTGATGGACAGGGAGGCCTGGCATGCTGTGATTCATGGGGTCACAAAGAGTCGGACATGACTGAAAGACAGATTTGATCTGATCTGATCTGATGATAATTCTATGTTTAACTTTTTAAGGAACCACAAAACTGTTTTCCACAGCAGCTGCACCATTTTATTTCCAGCAGCAATGCACAAGGATTCCAATTTCTCTGCATCCTTGCCAACACTGGTCACTTTCTGTTTTTTGTTTGTTTGTTTTTCAATAATAGCCATCCTAACGGGTGTGATGTGGTCACATGACATTTTAAAGTCAATGCTCATTTCTTTCTTGTATCTCACTCTTGAAAGGCTCATTTTAAGTGGTGCTTGGGCACGTGAAATCGGTCTTCCAAAAAAAAGCACTGAGCCAGCCCTGGGAGAGATTTCAACTCTACCATTTATTTACGTCAGAAGACCTTTCTGATAAAGCACTGATGAACTGAGATGGTTACTTTTCAGGGGGTTGGAGGGTGTCCCTTTGAAATGCTCTGTCTGCAAACAGAAGATGAAAATGCAACAAATCCCTTTAAGTCAAAAAGGCCCCAACATATTCACAATAGTTACATCACTCTATAAGGGCACCACAGAGAAGCAGCTATGAATTATTACCTTAGGGAGTCTGGGTGTGGGGGGTGGTGGGCATGACCTGAAAAGGCACTTCTATTTCTGTTATAGAAGCTGCATACAGCATTATTTAGATGGCCCAGCCAGGAATGCAGCAAATTACAGAATCACAGTGTAGAAGGCAGCAAACAGTCCTGTAGAACTTACTTACGAATCAGATGTGTATGACTTATAGTCAAAGATTTGAGGCAAGAAAAAAGCCATTCTTGGTAATTTGCCTTTATTGTGTTTTTCTTACAGTTTAAGTCACTCTTTATTTTATTCTAGGTGACAGCTACTCTTGAAAAAGTAATCCTGGAAATGACTTTAAACTCTGCAGTAGATTTAAGTAGTTTTGTGTACTTGCTAGTTGTTTTTTTTAAGTACACAATTCGGTAGTTTTTAGTTTATTCACAAGGTTGTGCAACCGTTGCCACTATCTCATTCCAGAGTATTTTCATCATCCCCAAAAGAAACTCCACACCCATTATTGCTAACTCCCCATCCTCCCCTCCTCCCAGCTCCTGCAACCACTAATCTACTTTCGGTCACTACAGATGTGTCCATTCTGGACAGTTCATATAAATGGAATCGTACAATATGTGTGACCTTTTGTGACTGACTTCCTTCACTTAGCGTACTCTTTCTTTCTAAATTGAAGGATAGTTGAGTTGGGCTTCCCCCGTGGCTCAGCGGTAAAGAATCCACCTGCAATGCAGGAGACACAGGAAACAGTGGGTTCGATCCTTTGGTCAGGAAGATTCCCTGGAAGAGGGTATGGCAACCCCCTCCAGCATTCTTCCCGGGAAAATCCCATTGACGGAGGAGCCTGGTAGGCTGCAGTCCATGGGGTCGCTAAGAGTCGGACACGACTGAGCGACTTCACTTTCACTTTTCACTTTCATGCAATGGAGAAGGAAATGGCAACCCACTCCAGTGTTCTTGCCTGGAGAATCCCAGGGACAGCGGAGCCTGATGGGCTGCCGTCTATGGGGTCGCACAGAGTCAGACACGACTGAAGTGACTTAGCAGCAGCAGCAGCAGTATTCCATATAGCGCATTTGCTTTATCCATTCATCTGTCAATGGACATTGAGGTTGTTTCCATGTCTCGGCTATTGTAAACAGTGCTGGCATAATGCTTTTGCGATTCATCCATGTTGTACCATGTATCAGTATTTCCTTCTTTTTTAACTACCAAATAATATTCCACATGTGTTCATTTATCACTTGACAGACATTTGGGTTATTTCCACTTTTGGGCTATTAACGAGGAATGCTGCAATGAATGTATGTGTACGAGTCTTTGTGTGGACTTGTTTCCATGTCTTGGGTAGATACCTAGGGGTGGACTTGCTTGGCCATATCTATGTTTAACCTTTTGAGGAACTGCCAGACGTCCAAAGCAGGTGCACCATTTTACATTCTCACCAATAATGTCTCATACTTACGTTAAATAATTTTAAGTTACTTGTGGAAATAAGAAAATCAAACAATTGACTTCAAAAACCAAGAGTAAATTATGGGACAAGTATGGCCTTGCTTGCTCATGTCACCACATTTGACACCTGGGCACATTCAATCAACAGATACCCTGGGCAACTCTCCAGCCTGACGGTGTCTTTTCATTACTCTGGTGGGACAACAAAGAGCCAAACACGACACTACAGACGATTAGGAGCTAAGATAGCAGATCAAAGCACTAATTATATAACACACGTGGAAAGCGTGTGAGGGTCAGAAAGGGAGTGGCATGGGCTATAGATATCCAGGAGGGCGTCACACAGAAAATGGGGCTTGGCCTGTATGTGGAGAGACATTAGCCTGTTAAGAAGGAAGCAGGAGGAAGTCACAGCCTGCAAATAAATTCTGGACATTTACTTGCTCACAGCAAAACTTCACTATGTTCCAGGACCTTTGAAGACAGATCACAGAAAAATAAATCTAATTCAAAAAGATACATGCACCCCTATTTTCATAGTAGCACTATTTACAATAGCCAAGACATGGAAGCAACCTAACTGTCCATTAACTGATGAATGGATAAAGATGTGGTGTGTATACACACACACACACACACACACACACACACACACACACAGGAATACTACTCAGCCATGAAAAAGAATGAAATGCCATTCATAGCAACATGAATGAACCTAGAGATTACCATACTAAGTGAAGTAAATCAGACAAAGACAAATATCATACAATATATGTGGAATCTAAAAAAATGATACAAATGAAGTTATTGATGAAACAGAAATAAACTCACATAGAAAACACACTTGTGGTTACCAAAGGGGAAAGGTGGGGGATAAATTAGGAGTTTGGGATTAACAGATACACAGCTAATACATGTAAGATAACTAAGCAACAAGGATTTACTAGTGTAGCACAGGGAACTATATATTCAATATCATGTAATATTCTTGTAAGAAAGAATCAGAAAAAACTGAATCACAGAAATGAACACAACATTGCAAATCAACTAAAAAGGTGGTTGTTTGGGGAAAAAAAGAGAGAAAATGCTGCTACACAGTGCTAGCTAAGGCTGGGTAAAAGGACCCTGGGAAGTAAAGTGACTTTCCTCACTCCTTCATGCTGCTGACAGTTTTAGGTAGATGTTAGGAGTTTTTTTTTTTTTTTTTTTCCCAAAGATGTGGGAGATAGCAGTCTCAACAAGAGCAAGCAGAGACGAACGAGGTCACGGGGGAAGCTACCAGGGGGTACAAAATTAGAAGCTAAGAGTACAAGGGTTCTCACTCTACTCCTGGAAACTTCCTCCTACACAAATTCTGACACATGGCAATTAAAGGAAGCATACACACCCCTACAAGTCCTTGAGGTTTTAAAGTAAAAATTAATGAGTCCATCTAATTTGGACTCAGAAAACAGGTGGGTGGAAGAAATTCCTGCAGCTGACAGCTGATGTGACAGTTATTTCATGAAAAGGAAAAGAACTTCCCTGCCTGCCTTCGGATCTGAATGTTTCCAAAAGTGACTCTAAACCTTAGCCTGAAACTGATACACAGGACAGGCGCTGAATATAGATATTCTGTGGAGAAAATCCCTTCAGCTTCCCCAGTGAAGATGATGTGAGGGAAAAGGAGATGAAACATCCCCTTCTCTTCAACCTTCTTGAGAGCCCAAGAAAAGCAGCAGGCTCCTTCTCTGCTCAGGCACTCTTATCAGTTGAAATCAGACTTGTAAAGGCATTGTGGAAAATAAGAATCGCACACTGAAAGGTTTCATTAAGCTACTGCAATTATCTGAATCTAAATACACTAAAGTAATAAATGCTACCCTACCTTGTTGGCTCCCTCTCTGCCCAAGAAATGCAAAATCTACGACCTCCACGTATATCCTAGTGGACTACCTTAAAGGGCAACATAAGGCAAACCACAAACTCCTGTGCTCCCTCCTAGAGTGAGGTGGACTGTAACATTGAAAAATTGCATCTTTTCTGGTTTTCCTCCTCTCTGGCGAGCCTCCTCTCCATTCCCAGAGGAAGACATTTCCAGAACTGCTGACAACCCCCAGAGGAGGAAGGCCTTCCTTCCTCCTCTTGGGCAGATGGTATTTGCATACTGACATATTGTAAATCTAGTCACCCAGGTAACCGGCTCCGGTTAGCAACAGCGCGATGAAGGTCAGCTTGATTCCTTCTAAAATTAGAAGTCAGACCAATTGGATTTTTAACTGTTCAAGGTAGGATGCCCAGTTAGATGGCAAATCTGATTCTGAAAGTGAATTTTTCAATTGGGAGATTCAGCACTAGTTAATAAAGGTAAGTTGGGGGAGGGAGAGGAAAAAAGGCAAGTTCGAGCATTTCAACATGATAATAACATAGGTTTGACATGTAGAAGATTTCAGTTCTGTGATTTTGCTGTTTCTGTGAATAATTCTTCTGACTCCAGACTCTGTTAGTAGAGCTGTTCATGGCCTTGGATCTCCCTTAACCGTCATAGGCGATTGGTCATTAAGGACTGGTAATTCCATGCCTGCCCTCTCAGGCCTTCTACAGTTGGCTGCCCCCAACTGCACTGTGGTCCCTTCTCTCTCTGCCCCATCTGTTCTTCCTTCAAAGTCAAACAAACCCTTTTTTCCCAATCTCTTTTTTTTTCTGCCCACATGGATCCCTCCTAGCTGGGATTTGCCCCCTTCTCTTCTTGTGCTCCCTTCTCTTCAACAATATGTGAACCGAGAACTTCCAGATGTTCAAGCTGGATTTAGAAAAGGCAGAGGAACCAGAGATAAATTGCCAACATCCACTGGATCATTGAAAAAGCAAGAGAGTTCCAGAAAAACATCTACTTCTTCTTTATTGACAATGCCAAAGCCTTTGACTGTGTGGATCACAAAAAAGTGTGGGAAATTCTTCAAGAGATGGGAATACCAGACCACCTTACCTGCCTCCTGAGAAATCTGTATGCAGGTCAAGAAGCAACAGTTAGAACCTAACATGGAACAACGGACTGGTTCCAAATTGGGAAAGGAGTACATCAAGGCTGTATATTGTCACCCTGCTTACTTAACATCTATGCAGAGTACATCATGCGAAATACCGGGCTGAATGAAGCAAAGCTGGAATCAAGATTGCCTGGAGAAATATCAGTAACCTCAGATATGCTGATGACACCACCCTTAGGGCAGAAAGCAAAGAAGAACTGAAGAGTCTCTTGATGAAAGTGAAAGAGGAGAGTGAAAAAGTTGGCTTAAAATTCAACATTCAAAAAACTAAGATCATGGCATCTGGTCCCATCTCTTTATGGCAAATAGATGGGGAAACAATGCAAACAGTGAGACTTTATTTTCTGGGCTCCAAAATCACTGCAGATGGTGACTGCAGCCATGAAACTAAAAGACACTTGCTCCTTGGAAGAAAAGCTATGACAACCTAGACAGCGTATTAATAAGCAGAGACATTACTTTTCCAACAAAGATCCATCTAGTCAAAGCTATGGTTTCTCCAGTAGTCATGTATGGATGTGAGAGTTGGACCATAAAGAAAGCTGAGCGCTGAAGAATTGATGCTTTTGAACTGTGGTGTTGGAGAAGACTCTTGAGAGTCCCTTGGACTGCAAGGAGATTAAACCAGTCAATCCTAAAGGAAATCAACCCTGAATATTCAATGGAAGGACTGATGCTGAAGCTGAAGCTCCAATACTTTGGACACCTGATGGGAAGAACTGACTCACTGGAAAAGATCCTGATGCTAGGAAAGATTGAAGGCAGGAAGAGAAGGGGACAACAGAGGATGAGATGGTTAGATGGCATCATCGACTTGATGGACAAGAGTTTGAGCAAGCTCTGGGAGTTGGTGACGGACAGGGAGGTCTGGCATGCTGCAGCCCATGGAGTCGCAAAGAGTTGGACCCCACTGAGCAACTGAACTGAACTGACCATGGAGAGCGATGCTGGATGGGCTTCAAGGAATGCATGAAGTGTTCACAATTTTCCCCATCCCCCACTGTTAACTTCTCAAAGGATCCACATCTCCTAAAATGTTAAGAGTCACTAGCTATCTAATTACAGATGGTGGGAATTCCCTGGTGGTCCAGGGGTTAAGACTTTGCACTTCTACTTGCAAGGGAGTACAAATTCAATCCCAGGTCAGGGAAGTAAGATCCAACATTCTGTGTGGCGAGGCCAAAAAAACAGTAATAATAATTACAGATGGTATCTACATCAGTATTTCCCAGAACGACTTCAAGGAATGTCAGTTCCATAGGATGCTAAACAGTGGGGAGAAAAAGAGTTTCACACTCACAAAAGCTTGGGAAACACTAGGCCAAGCAAAGTGGAACAGGTGTTTCTAACATGGGCTTTCTTTGCACCTTAGCTGTACTGATGTGTACTGCAAACCACTGATTTCAGAGAAAACTCTTTCTCAGCAGACACTTCTCAATGCCCGCTCGGTGGACCCAGGAAACCCGGGCTTTTCTTCTAATCACAACTACCAAGTCATGCACTGCTTTGTGTTGGGTCTTTCATTACTCTTTTGAGCTCTTTATTTTTTATTCCATGTTTTTAACAACCTTTAGAAATCCTATCACTGTACTTATCACCTTATGCTGTACTCACTTTATATCATTTTATATCCATCTCTCCTTAACTGAAAGCCGCCTACGAGTGGAGTACACACCTGGATATCATATCCCCAATGCCAAGCTCCAGACTTAGACACTCACTATATGCAAATGACTGACGATGAATGAATGACTGATTGAGCTTATCTGCCCAACTGGATAACAAGCTCCTTCAGAATATAAGCTACACTTTAGACCTCCCTGTGTTGCATTTAGAAAACAACTTTTCATATGGCAAAAGAGTCAATAAAATTATGAAAATTTAAATCCATTCGAGAATATTTACCAAACTTATGCCCTGGGCACGAAGGATATTAAAGTGATAAAGTACAGCCCCTGCAATCAAGGCGCTTACATTCTGGTAAGGGAAATAGATATATAAACAAAAAAATGATGATAAAATATAAATACTCAAAAAGGAAGTGCAAGCTGCCTGGAACACAGGATGGAGCCCTCAGATACATGTCTGCCTGTGGGAAGCCAGGAGGGGTCAGCACTGTGATGAGGAATCTGTCATCCGGGCCTGACCACCCAGGTCCTTGTCTGGTCATTTTGGGGGGAAATTGGCCAAGAGGCTGCTCAAGTTGAGGTAGTGTTCACCCTAGCTATGGTCTCAAATACAAGAGGGGTTCCAACTCGCCTCCTCAATTGAAACTGGTGGGCCCTGTTGCCCAGGGGGAGCTGTACGAGAGCCAGGCAGGCAGTCTGCCTCCACTGTCCGCACCTCCACAGTCCATCAGGGTCTTTTCCAATGAGCCGGCTCTTCGCATCAGGTGGCCAAAGTACTAGAGCTTCAGCTTCAGCATCAGTCCTTCTAATGAATATTCAGGGTTGATTTCCTTTAGGATTGACTGGTTTGATCTCCTTGCAGTCCAAGGGACTCTCAAGAGTCTTCTCCAGCACCATAGCTTGAAACCATCAGTTCTTCAGCACTCAGCCTTCTTTATGGTCCAACTCTCACATCCGTACACGACTACTGGAAAAACCAGAGCTTTGACTATATGGACTTTTGTCGGCTTTTTAATACGCTGTCCAGGTATGTTACAGTTTTCCTTCCAAGGAGCAAGCGTCTTTTGATTTCCTGGCTACAGTCACTGTCTGCACTGATTTTGGAGCCCAAGAAAATAAAATCTGTCACTGTTTCTACTTTTTCCTCTTCTATTTGCCATAAAGTGATGGGACTGGAGGCCATGATCTTAGTTTTAATGCTGAGTTTAAGCCAGCCTTTTCATTCTCTCTTTCATCCTCCTAAGAGGTTTTCTAGCTCTTCTTCCCTTTCTGTCACTAGAGAGGTACTATCTGCATATCTGAGATTGTTGCTATTTCTCTAAGTAATCTTGACTCCAGCTTGTGCTTCCTCCAGCCCAGCATTTCGCATGATGTACTCTGCATAGAAGTTAAATAAGCAGGGTGACAATGTACAGCCTTGACGTACTCCTTTGCCCATTTGGAACCAGTCCATTATCTGATGCCCAGTTCTGTTGATTCTTGACCTGCATACAGGTTTCTCAGGTGACAGGTAAGGTGGCCTGGTATTCTTATCTCTTTAAGAATTTTCCACAGTTTGTTGTAATCCACACAGTCAAAGACCATGGACTGCAGTCCACCAGACTCGCCTGTTCATGGAATTCTCCAGGCAAGAATACTGGAGTGGGTAGCCATTCCTTTCTCCAAGGAATCTGCCAGACCCAGGGATAGAACCTGGGTCTCCCATACTGCAGGCAGATTCTGTACCATATGAGCCACCAGGGAGGCCCAGATGCCTGTTAACATTTCCATTACTCAAGAAAAGCTGGAAATCTAGATTTTTATATTAACATCCTAACTTCTAAATGCTGGCTGAAATAAAAAACAACAACAACCTACAACACTCTATAAATATGAGAAATTGAAATATTTATCCACATTAGGTTGTAACCTCTGATTATGTGTAACTCAGTTACAATAAAGAGAGAAAACAGATATGCACAGAATAATATTGGCAAGTGTTATCTTCAGAGCCAAGCTGTCTCATTCATGTTTGAGTCCCAGGACAATCATGGCAATAGAGAAGGTATAAGAACACAGTAAATGTTTTAGCATAGCTCCATTTTCAAAGGCTTTCTCCATATCCTTCACCGTCTCAGTAGTGATACTGGCCAGAAAGCACAAATCAGAAAACAATGAGTACACTTTATTAGAGCAATAATAATACTAGTGTTTCCTGAATGTTTAGACTAAGAGCTTTACATAACAACTATTCCATTTAATCCTGAAGGCAACCCTTTGTTGTAGACAATTTTACCAACTCAGTTTTCAAATGAGGAATCTGGGGCATAGAGAAGTTAGGAAAATTATCAGAGGTCACACAAATACATGGAGCAATTGGGAGTCACCCCAGGTCTTTGCCACCAAGAGTCCTGGGCTGGGCATCACTCTAACTCTGAGGCAGGAAGGGGTGGTCAGCACAGGGTCTGGAGGGAAGCAACAGATTTTCCATCCTGGCAGGTAGAGCTCAGAAATGAGGAATTAAAGTGCATAACCAAGTAGAAGTCTGGGAAAGAATTCAAAGAAATACAAATGGCTGATAAACAAGTGAAAAATGTTCAACTGCAAGTATTCGGTATGACTCCAGAATTTTGCAATGGGAAGACAGGTAAAAAAATTTTTTTTCACACAAACTAATACATTTCACCTATTAGATTAGTAAAGATGAAAAAGGCTTGCCAGTGTTGGTGAGGTGGAGGGGACAGATCCTTGACCACACTAGTGGGAGAGCAAAGGGAGAAGATGATTTTGTCTGTTAAATTTTAAGATGTTTGTTATCATTTGACCTAGTTACTCTATCTAGGAATATATCCTAGAGAAACTCTTTTGCATTTGTGCAAAGATTTACATGCTTCAGATTATTCATTGCTCCATTTATGCAATAGCACAAAGCTGGAAAAACTCCAATTGTCTATCAATGGGACCAGTTAGATAAATCAAGGTAGATCCAAATAGTGAAATACAATACAGCCATTAAATCATGAAATAGATCTCTATTTGCCAAAATGGAAAGAGGCCCCAGATGCATACTTAAGTGAAGAAAAAACAAAGTGAGCTGCAAACAGCAGGTAAAGCAGAAGTTTCAGTAAAATGCACGTGCATGTACTAGTATATGAATTGGTAAGAAAAATTTTAAAAATTATCTGTCAGTTGTTAATGATAATTACCCAACAGGGGATTGTGGGAAATGTACTTCTGGTAAGGTTTGAAGTTTTTATAAAAAGCATGTCTTTTTCAATTAAAGAAAGAAGTTAGTATGGAAAGGGTGACCCTATGTTCAAATTTTGAGGCAGGATTCCAATTCCTGGGGTGGACAATAGAAAAAGGAAGCGACTTGAGGGTGTTTCTGGGAAAGGGCAGCTGCACAGGGTGTGCACTGCACAAGAACACCCTCTTGAGTTGTACAGGGCTTGGGGCTTTAGATAGGCTCTTAGTGGCTCAGATGGTAAGGAGTCTGCCTGCAATGCAGAAGACCCGAGTTCAATCTCTGTGTGAGGAATATCCCCTGGAGAAGGGAATGGCAACCCACTCTAGTATTCTTGCCTGGAGAATTCCATGGACAGAGAAGCCTGGCAGGCTACACGCCATGGGGTTGCAAAGAGTCCGACATGACTGAGCAACTAACTGTTAACTGAAACAAGAACTCAGAAAGGTAACCAAAGCAAAAGTCTTGATATCTATTCAGGACAGGTTATTAAAAGGCGGCCCAGAGAAGAGAGGGTAGAAGTTGCCCCAAATAGGCAGAACCTCCTATCTTTTCAAAGTAATTTGCAAAGTTCTGCATAAAGTGTGATTGTGTCTTATTGAAGTAAATCTACCTTCAATTTGAGTGGATTGGGTTCTAGAATTTCCTTTTCAGGTTAAAGTGTTTTAAAGCTCCCACAGAAATAACGTCACTAGGTCAGGCTGGGAAAGACTAACTGATCCATAATTTTCCTAAATAAAAGCCCAACCACCATTCTAATAATGTTTTTAAAGAAATGTACTGAGTTACAACAGGGGGTGAGGAAATGAGGAACTTAATTCCTCTTCCCTGCCCCCAGGTAAGTGTGAATGTTCCCCAAAGTATGTTCTTCTTACAACTAAAGGATGTGAATATATGTTCTACTTTAAAATATTTTTTCTTTTGATCAGAGAGCTCCATAATCAAACAAGTCTGGGAAAAATTGGTTCAAACCAAGTTGAATAGGTTTTATTTACTTTTTTTAGTTCTTAATTGTGGTAAAATATTCATCACAGAAATGCATTTCCTGCATTGGCAGGCAGATTCTTTAACCAATGTGCCACCCGGGAAGCCCACGTGTCATTCTTTCTGTGTATCTGCTATTGATATTTTGCCCTCCGTTCAAGGCCCCGCTTCCATTCCACCTTTTCTGGGAGGTGAAAATAGATCTTTGAAATGGGGATGATTGGGCCCATCCCCTTGAATCCTACAGAGCTGGGCTATATCCTTAAAAAAACAACAAAATCATATTATCATCTAGTTATTAAGTTGATTTGTTTTTCCTATAAAAAAATTAGAATATGTAAAAGTTTTTTTTTTTTAACTCATCTAGAAGTAAACAATAGTAACATTTAGGGACATATTCTTTTTAGTCTTTTGAAATCTTTTTAAGCTAAATTAAATTGAATATATCACTTTGTAAAGTGTTTTCTAACTTAATATATTATTGTCAGCATTTCCTATATCTTTAAATATTCTTCAAAATATTTTTGGAGAAGGAAATGGCAACCCACTCCAGTATTCTTGCCTGGAAAATCCCAGGCAGGCTACAGTCCAAAGGCTCACAAAAACACAACTGAGCACACCATGCATTCTCCAAAAATTATTAATGGCTGCATAAGGTAGCCCGCTGTACGGACATAATTTAATGAATTCCCAACTACCAAAAAAGAATTTAAAATTTGTTTACTCCAGTGCATTACACATAGTAAGTATTCAGAAGATATTTGTTGAATTGAATTTTATTATCAATAGCAATAGCCAATTCCTCTGAACTTACTCCAGCATTCAAATAGCAAATAAATTATTTATTTATTGGCCGCAATGTGAAAGCTTGTAGTCCTAACCACTGGGAAACCAGGGAATTCCTGAAAATAAATTATTGAAGTGGAAAAAAAGTTGTTTTAAGCTTCTTTGATAACATGGACTCACAGAATTTATAAACTTTAGTCTGAAAAGCAAATTAGAACTGAAGAAAGCACTGCTTTCCCCAGCCCACGATGGCCACCACATCTTCTTCCAAAGACTGAAACCCATAAGTAAGGCAGTGATGTGAACAAAACCAACAATATCGTAAATCTACAGAGAGACTGCATGTTCAGAAAACGTCTATACATCTTCAGTATCGCCTAATCTAGAAATTTGTGAAAATCCTACTTCATCTTTTTTCATTTATCCTTTCTTCAGTATATCTCATCACATTAAAATATACTGACTTTTTTCAGTTGGTAAAAGCTAGTTAAATTGCATTTATGTACTTGCTCACAATCAAGTGAACTTTCAGTATCACTAATTAATCCACCTGTCACTTAGTTGTATCTCCCAAGCACGATGATTTAAGGAAGGAAGGAGAGGAAATGGAAAGGAACTGAATGGGACTGAGATCAGCCCAGTGCCCATGAGGGCAGGAAAGGGGCTTCAAGGATGGGCTAACAACAGAGGGCCAACGACTGGACAAGGCAAAGGGCCAAACAAGCCTTGAGGGACGCCCCAGTGCTAATTAGGCAAGGAAGTCGCGTTGCTGGCCAGAATACAAAGAAACAACAGCAAATAAATTTGGGAAGAAACGTTACTCCACAAGTTTACACATGGCCCAGCTGACATTTGTGTGAAAAGGTACATATGCAGAGGTTCAACCACATCCTTTTCTTCAACTACTATTTGAAGATCTCCTCTAGAAGCCTAAGAAGCACCAAAATTAAGAGCTCAAAACAGGATAAATCAAGGTAGAAAAGATCTAATGGTATACATGGAAACCAGCAAAATAGTTATGTCTAAGTAATGGAAGTACAAAATACTGCCTGAAAATAAAAATTGTAGCAGACAATGCCAAAAGTACTAATAATTTTCTGAGTGCTACATATTATAGTAGGTGATAGTGGCTTGAAGAAACATAAATGAAGAAGGGGAGGAAGAAAAAACGTACTGCTCCACGTACTGATTACACTGACTTTGGTAATCAGAAAAAGCAAAGGTTGAGAATGCTTTTGCAAAATTTAAAGGCAGAATTAAAACAGGATGTGAATTTTCAAGTCACCAGAGAAAATATAGTGCATAGAGCAAATAGCCAATGTTAAAGGATAAGTAAAAATAAAATAAGATGAACTAAGATCATACTATTAATTTTAAGAAGATACTATACTTCCATATTTAAAGGAAATAACTTTCATACCAGGTTGAAAAAACACAATCCAGTGACACTTTGCTTATAAGAGACAGGACTAAAAGAAAAATGGTTTCTAGACAGAAATGGTCACAGTAAAAGGATGATCAATGATTTGGCAAACAACGAACAAAATGAACTGACTTCGATTCATTATAACAGAGGCTATATTTTCTTTTTATGTGCTCATGGAACATTTATAAAAAACTAACCATATAGTAAACCACAATAAAACCTACATAAATTCCAAATGGAACTACATTGGACTCACTGTCACACCTTCCCTCATCCTCTAAAAAACTCACTTAAAACAGCAGAAGTCTAAATCAAAACCGTAATTCTTGGAAACTTAACAAAATCCTTTTTGATAAACTTTCGGTTATGGTAGAAATGAAAACTACAGCCAAGAACAATTAAAAAATAGAAAATAACAATGAGAACACTACATATTAAATATTAGGTAATACAGGAAAAGTTGTTATCAGAGGCAAGATAAACCGATGGGAACATGACTATTATCTAACTCTTAGGTTGCTTAAAGCAACCTAAATCCAAATTCAGATGCCATTTAAATACTGTATGTATTCACTGTGTGTACATACAAACATATACACATTAGAGAGAGAGGGGAAGGAAGGGAGGAAGGGAGGGAGGAGGAAGAAAAGACGCTCCTACTGCCCTGCAGATGCCGGATTTGCCGGCACCACGGGTGCGGCCGCCCTGCTGCGCCTGTGCCGTTGGGGCAGAGAGGAAGCGGCTATTTCTACGCTCAGTGCTCAGAACCGTGGGCACTAAGAATGGTTTGTAGCTGAACATCAGTGGGAAAAAAAAAAAAAGACACTCCAAAATATTGAGTGAAAAAAAATTTAAAGAGTAGCATCTCTGGGTTGTGGAATTTCTTGCTTTCTGAGTTTCCTAAATATTCTCAATGAGAATGTATCACTTTTATAATCAGAACAAAATTAAACAAAAGCACAACAGAACATAATTTAGTCACTGGAGGGTAGGAACAAAACAAAACATCTTGCCAAAATAATCCAGGCACTTAAAATTATCTCCTTTTCTTTGACTTTTAAGCACTAGCCTGTTGATGGTTATTACTAGCCTGGTTTTATTGTTTCAGCACAATTCCATCCTCCGGTCTTGTGCCTGAACCTGTATGGTGTGCACAGGTTGACAACTCCTAACCACTGCTGCCTATTTAAGGGAAGTCAAGTGTTCAGAAAAGTGGGAAACCACAGACAGTCCACTGACTGCTATGTTTTAAGGTTAACAGTGTGACAGGACAGCACCTGCATTACAGAATTGATGGGAAAAAAATAAATGGCTGAAGAGAATTTCCTCTTTTGTTAAGTGTTGTTTTGGGGTTTTTCGGTTGCTTATTTGTTTAAAAAAAACAAATAGATGGGAGTTAATGTAAATGACACTTCAAATATCAGAAGCAACCCCAGGCAGCAATTCAAATCCACATAAAAAAAAGTGTCAGTAAAGGTAATAATGTAATTTAAAAAATAGTACAAACACATATTTTTCCTTTCTTAACTGATTTAGTGCAGGATATAGATACAGATATAGATATATGTATAGTTACAGATATCTTCTCAGGTGGCAGAGCAGTATAGAATCTGCCTGCCAATGCAGGAGACACAAGAGACACAGGGTTGATCCCTGGGCGGAGAAGATCCCCTGAAAAAGGAAATGGCAACCCACTCTAGTACTCTTGTCTGGAAAATTCCATGGACAGAGGAAACTGGTGGGCTACAGTCCTTGGGGTCTCAAAGAGATGCACATAACTGAGCAAGCACTCATGCATAGAGATATACATGCAGATAGACAGACAGACAGATAAAAGATAGATGTGTGTGAGCTCAGAAGTATCGAACCCACTGCAACCCTCTGGACTGTAGCCTGCTAGGCTCCTCTGTCCTTAGGATTTTCCTGGCAAGAATCCTGGAGTGGGTTGCCATTCCTTCTTCCAGGGGATCCTCCCAACCCAGGGGTCAAACCCACATCTCCTGCATCTCCTGCGTTGCAGGCCGATTCTTTACCACTGAGCCACCAGGGAAGCCGTGTGTGTGTGTGTGTGTGTGTATACTTCGCTTTGCTGTATACCTGAAACTAATACAACATTGTAAATCAACTACACCTCAATAAATTTTTTTCAGAGAAAAGCAGTAGTATAAAACAGTATGTCTAGAAGTGTACTATGTTGGGTCTATAACAGAAATGTAGTATATTTGACAATAAGTGCACAGAGGAGATGAGTATGAACAAAGCTATATGAAAGTAAGGAAATGGTACCAGATGGTAACTCATATCCAAGACACCAATGAAGAGAGCCAGAAACAGTAAATAAGTAGGTTACTATCAGATCAGATCAGATCAGTCGCTCAGTCATGTCCGACTCTTTGCGACCCCATGAATCACAGCACGCCAGGCCTCCCTGTCCATCACCAACTCCCAGAGTTCACCCAGACTCATGTCCATCAAGTCAGTGATGCCATCCAGCCATCTCATCTTCTGGCGTCCCCTTCTCCTCCTGCCCCCAATCCCTCTCAGCATCAGAGTCTTTTCCAATGAGTCAACTCTTCGCATGAGGTGGCCAAAGTACTGGAGTTTCAGCTTTAGCATCATTCCTTCCAAAGAAATCCCAGGGCTGATCTCCTTCAGAATGGACTGGTTGGATCTCCTTGCAGTCCAAGGGACTCTCAAGAGTCTTCTCCAACACCACAGTTCAAGAGCATCAATTCTTCGGCACTCAGCCTTCTTCACAGTTCAACTCTCACATCCATACATGACCATAGGAAAAACCATAGCCTTGACTAGACGAACCTCTGTTGGCAAAGTAATGTCTCTGCTTTTGAATATGCTATCTAGGTTGGTCATAACTTTCCTTCAAAAACGTTTTTATTGAAGAATGGTTTATCTACAATATTGTATTAGTTTCTGTTGTACAACAAAGTGAATCAGTTGTACATATTTATATATATGCATTGTTTTTTTTAAGATTTTTTCCCATATAGGTCATTACAGAGTATTGAGTAGAGTTCCCTGTGCTATACAGTAGGTTCTTCTTTTATACGTCAATTTTATATAGTAGTATGCATATGTCAATCCCAATCTCCCAATTTATCCTTCCCCACATTTCCCCCTGATAACCATGCTTGTCTTCTACATCTGTGACTCTATTTCTGCTTTGCTGTAAGTTCATTTGTATCATTTTTTAGATTTCACATATAAATGATATCATCTGGTATTTGTCTTTGTCAGAATTACTTCACTTATATGATCATCTCTGTGTCCATCCATGTTGCTGCCAATGGCATTATTTCAATCTTTTTTATGGCTGAGTAACATTCCATCATATATAAGTACCATATCTTTATCCATTCATCTGTCAATGGACATTTTGGTTACTTGCACATTTTGCTTATTGTAAATAGTGCTGCTATGAATACTGGAGTGCATGTATCTTTTCAAATTAAAGTTTTTTCCACTTATATGCCCAGGAGTGGGACTGCTGGATCATATGGCAGTTCTAGTTATAGTTTTTTTAAAGGAACTTCCATACAGTTACCCATAATGATTGCACCAATTTACATTCACACCAACAGTGTAAGAGGCCCTTTTCTCCACACAAAGAGGGACAATTTATAATGATAAAAGGGCCAACTTCTCAGGAACATACAATTATAAATATGTATGCACCTAAAAGAGCTCTGAAATACATAAAGCAAAAATTAATTGGAGAAATAGATTAATATTTGAAGACTTCGAAACTCCATCTCAATAATGGACAGAATCGTTAGGCAGAAGTTCAGCACGGAAACAAAAGACTTGGAACGCCAAAAATCTACCAGACCTAACATAACCACAGAACATTCCACTCAACACAGCAGAATACATTCTTTTCAGTGCAGAAGGAACAGTCTCCAGAAAAGACCAAATGGTAGACCACAAAACAAGCTTCAATACATTTAAAAGGACTGAATTCATTCAAAGCATGTTATCTGACAACAATGGAATGAAATTAGAAATTCGAGAAATTCACAAATAGGTATGAATAAAACAACTCACTCTTAAGCAACCAATGGGTCAAAGAAGAAATCACAAGGGAAATTAGAAATAAAAATTAAGACAAAACATATCAAAAAGTATAAGATATAGTTAAAATAGAGAAAAGCAGCAGAGAAAAATCAATGAATCCAAAAGTCGGTGCTTTGAAAAGATCAACAAAATTGACACTCTTTTAGCTAGATTGACCCAGAAAATAGATGACTTAAATTACGAATATCATTAAACACTGCTTTGCTAGAATATGTTTTCCAGGTCCTTTTGCCCCAGGGTGGAGAATGAGTTCTAGAAAGATTTTTAACTATTTCCTTATAACTTTTTAGCAGAGGCTTAAAATTGTGTTCTTCAATAGTTTTGCGCATGTAGCTGCCAGTTCCTGGAACAGCAAAACAATTATTACCTCTGTGCCTTTTTAGTTGCTTTAGAAAAGACCTGTTTGGCACCAACCTCAGAAAACAGGAAGAGACAAGTGACTTTTTTGTGTTTTGTTTATACTGTGTTGTCATGTTTTCATTTCTGTAAACTTCCAGGCAGATACAAAGTAAAATAAAAACAACTTATGTTGAATAGAGTGGTCAAGTGGTCCTATTCCTCTGGGGACAGATGCTCCACAGACTCCTAGATTGAAGAAAATACCAGGGTTGTAAAAAAGTTACCAGAAACCCTTTTCCTTTCAAATCAGAGTCCATTCCCTTTGCTAAGCTTTCGTACACTCGTGAGTGAGAGGAAGTGGTTCAATGTATGATAATTTCTCCCAGTTCCTGCCACCTTCTGTCCAGTTCTACAAATGGGAAATCCAAGGTGTCATCTTTTATACCTCCCTACTCCCCAGCATATCCCAGAGATTTATTTCTCAATAACTCTCACCTCCACTGATTCTCTTCATCCCACAGCTGTCGCCCTGGTCAAAGATACAACCATTTCTGGACCCCATAATAGCTTCCAGAAAGGAGTGCTTGAATCCACTCCTGTCCCTCTCCATTTCTTTCCCCTCACTATAAATCTGTTTCTTTTTTTTACCACTCCTGTCCCTCTCCATTTCTTTCTCCTCACTATAAATCTGTTTCTTTTTTTAAAAAATTTTATTTATTTATTTTAATTGGAGGCTAATTACCTCACAATATTGTAGTGGTTTTTGCCATACATTGACATGAATCAGCTATGGGTGTACATGTGCTTCCTATCCTGAACCCCTCACCCACCTCCCTCCCTGTCCCATCCCTCAGGGTCATCCCAGGGTTGCTTCCCAAGACTAAACCCTTCAACTGCTCTTGGAATCAATCCCCAGGCTTCAGCGTGGCCCACGACAGATGCCCACCCTGATGGACTGGGTACCTCCTCTAACTGGAGCCTGTACCCTCCTCTCCTTTATAGTTTTGTGTTTGATATACTGGCTTACTCCCCTCCTCCTAGGAGCTTCTGAATGCGTGGTTCTCTCAATCTCCTTCCCTTTGAATAGTTAACATTATCTGACTGAGCTCACCAAACTTCTCCCTGAGTGCCTAAGACTAGATCCATTCTCCCAGTCACAGCCTCCTTACAACCTACTGTCCCTTCCTTCTTGAGAAAAGGTTAAGGTGGGACCAGGATTGACAAATGCACCAGCTCTCCAGTGGCAGACATCACTTACTGGTCAACAGCCAAACTGCCCCCAGAATCCTCTTCAATGGCCCCTAAAGATTGACCAGCCTGATGGTTTTATGTTTTAGTGCTTTTGTACCTGAGCCAACCTACTCCTTAAATATTCAATGTCCTAAATTTTTCAAACTCCTTAAGTAGTTTGCATTGTTACTCTCTCAAGCTACTTTCATAGATTTAAACCAAATTTGCATTACAATTTAAAGCCGGTTCCTGGAAAAGATTGTACTTTACTAAATTCCAGAGAGCTGAGAACAGCCTAGTGACTCTTAAAAAAAAAAAAAAGCACAAAATAAATCCTACAACACTGATTATGAGTTCATAAAAAAAAGAGAAGAAAAACACTAAGGAATAAATATTAATAATTCACAAGCCTATGATGCAGCTATGGTAATAGGATTATTTACTTAATCACACAAACTTTCATCTTATTACTTTACTGTTAGTCCATACAGTGTTTTCAGAGTGCTGAACGCTATGGTTCATCTAAGGGCTTCAATTACAACATTAAGGGCTAATGTTTACTGAACAAATTTCTTAATGTGCCAAAGACTGTCTAACAGCTTTCTGCACACTAATTCATTTAATCCTCCTTAATAACTCTGAGACAGGTGCAATTATGATCACCCCTACTGCACAGATGAGAGAACTGAGGCACAGGCAAAGCAGAAGACCAAAATTAGGATATTTTTAGACATGCTAGGATTGAAAAAGTTTCTCTCTCTTACACATTTTCTTACGAGGAACTTCCAAGAGGATATACCTGTTAGGGGAAGCACACTGACTGAAACTGCCCACCCTGGCCAGGCACCATAGTAATTATTTGCATGAGTTGTTCTACAACAGGAGGTCCTGGTAAGGAACACGGAACTAATAAGCCACCACCAACCAGAAGAGTTCAGGAAAGGTCAAAAGGAGGCTCCACATGTCCGACCACCTCCCAGAATCCTTCTCTCTGGCATCCATCTTGGCTGAACAAGGCGTGCACCACCAGGAAGGACTCTGAGTCAGAATGATTGGCTAAAGACACCCCGGAAACTAATCCCATCACCATAAAACCCGAGACTGCGAGCCACGTGGCAGAGCTATTCTTCTGGGTTCCCTCACCCTACTGCTCTCCACCCTGGTGTCCTTTCCCAATAAAATCTCTTGCTTTGTCAGCACATGTGTGTCTCGGACAATTCATTTCTGAGTGTTAGACAAGAGTCCAGTTTTGGGCCCTGGAAGCAGTCCCCCTTCCTGCAACATACCCATTCAAGAAGCTACAAAATAAGGGAATGGAACAAAAAGAGGACAAGAAATTCAATAAAATGATGAGCCAAGGCAATGAAATGATAAGGACACTGACTAGTGACTTGGGACAAAATGATGAGGACTCTGGGAAGTAAGAGGATGTCCTTTAATCACATAATGTGATGGAAATACATTATTTTTTGCCCACATGAAAAAGAAAGATAAGTAGAAACTCCAGGAAAACAAAAAAGCTGTAGTGGATAGTACAGAAAAGAGAATTCATTTGGACCCTGATACATGAATACTGATTTTTTTAAGTGGTCAGTGCGTTGTGGTTTTAATGACATAGAGAAAATAATATAGCCCTTGTGCCTGGATCTGCAGTGAAAATGTTTACACAGAAATAATCATATAAATGTTACTTACTGGTGTTCAAGTTTTAGAAGCAACCTAAAGCTACTTTAATTGAGACAGAATTCACAGATGATAAAATAACTCTGCTCCCTCCCGCCTCCAGCTTGAGGGATCTTAGTTCCCTGACCAGGGACTGAACCCAGGAACCGCGACAGTGAAAGTGCGGTATCCTAACCACTGGACCACCAGGGAATTCCCAAAACTAACTCTTTTAAAATACTAATTTCACTAGTTTTGAATACACGTACACAATGTTGTATAACCATGACCCCTGTCTAATTTCAGAACGTTCTCATCACTCCCAAAAGAAGTCCCACACCCATGAGCACTTAATTCCTACTCTCCCTAGCCTATGGAAACCAGTAATCAGTCTCTGTCTCTTTGGATGTGCCTGTTCTAGACATTTCATTTAAATGGAATCACACAGTGTGTGACCTTTTTTTTTTAACATGTGGCCTTTTGGGTCTGTTTTCTTACACTCAGCATGATATTTTCAAGTTTCTCCCATCTTAGAGCATGTATCAGTACTTCATATGTTTTCATGGCCAAATAATATTCCACTGTATGGATATGCCATATTTATCCAGAATGTCAGCAGGTAAAAATGAGAGAAAAGGTACTCAACATTATTAACCATCAGGAAAATGAAAATCAAAATCACAATGAGACATCATCTCAAACCCTTAGGATGGTTACTATCAAAAACACAGAAAGTGACGAGTATTCACAAGAATGTGAAGAAACTGGAATCCTTGTGGTGGGAATGTAAAATGGTACAGCTGCTATGGGAAACAGTATAGAAGAGAGGTTCCTCAAAAAATTAAAACGACCATATTCAGAAGCAATCTCACTTCTAGGTATATATCTAAGAGAACCGAAAATACAATCTCAAAGAAAAAAAAATTATTTCGGCTATGCTGTGTGGCTTGTGGGATATTCGTTCCCCAATCTGGAGTCAGACCTGGGCCCCCTGCGGTAGAAGTGCAGAGCCTTAACCACTGGACTGCTAGGGACTTCCTTCAAAGAAATATCTTACACCATGTTCACTGAAGCATTATTCACAACAGTCAAGACATGGAAGCATCCATCCAGCAATCCATGGATGAAGAAAATGTGTGAACATACAATGGAGTTCTATTCAGCCTTAAAAAAGCAATTTTGCCATATGCTATAATATGGATGAATCTGAGGACATCATGTTAAGTGAAATAAACCAATCACAAACTAGATAAATACTGCATAATTCCACTTAAATAAGGTATGTGAAGTAATCAAACACATAGAAGCAGGAAGTAGAATGGTGGACACCAGGGTTACCAGAAAATTAGTTGTCGTTTAGTAGCACAGTCATGTCCAACTCTTTTGTGACCCACAGACTGTAGCCTGCCAGGTTCCGCTGTCCACGGGATTTCCTATGGATCTTCTCTAAGGGATCTTCCCCACCCAGGGATCAAACCTATATCTCCAACATTGGCAGGTAGATTCTTTACCACTGAACTAACCACCAGGAAAGCCCACCCAAGAATGAGTACAGAGTTTTAACCATGCAAGATAAAAAAGTTCTAGAATTGTTGTACAACAACGTGCATAAAGTTAGTAATAGTATGCTGCTGCTGCTGCTGCTGCTAAGTCGCTTCAGTCATGTCCGACTCTGTGCGACCCCATAGACAGCAGCCCACTAGGCTCCTCTGTCCCTGGGATTCTCCAGGCAAGAGTACTGGAGTGGGTTGCCATTGCCTTCTCCGTAGTAATAGTATACTATATACTTAAAAAAAAAAAAAAAAAAACCCCCTTTTAAGAGGGTAAATTCAGGTTGTGTGTTTTACCACAATTAAAAAAAAAGCTGACAGAGGGGAGGACATATAGGGCTGAAGCAGGCATGGCTGTTAGTGGTGGGGAAATGGGCCTCGTGCTCAGCAGGGGGGCAGATCTTGAAGGAAAAGGAGAGATTAGGATCTTGTCAAAAGGATCCTTCTGGCCACCGTAAGGAAAACAGAGTTTCCCAATAGTCTTTCTCAATCACTAGAAGGTAAGTTCCTTGAGGAGCAAGTGGGGTCTTGTCTCTGGTATTAGCTAAGCTGGAGTTGTCAGGTTCAATGAAGAAAACTACAGGACATCCAATTAAATCTGAGTTTCAGACAAACAACACAAATTTGTTTAGAATCAGTATCTCTCATGCAACACTTGGGGCATATTTTTACTAAAAAAAATTATTTTTTCTCTGTAATTCAAATTTAACTGGGCATCCTATGCTTCATCTGACAAATCTATGGATAGCCAGTACATAGGGCGAATCAAAGAGAAGGAAACAGAAACAACTGGGAAAAAACAGCTCATGGAACACTGCTGGTAGGACTATGAGGTGTAAAGTCTTCTGGGAAGGCACGAAGGCAGTGTCTTCCCAAACTGAAGATATGCGTATTATGGAACAGCAATTCCACTTTAGGAATCCATCCTGGGAAAATGTTCACAACTGCACCAAAGACATAAAGAAACACACAAATGAATTTATGGAAATAGAGATTTATCTTATTTGCAATAAGCAAAAAACGGAAACTTCTAAAATGTTCCTCATTAAGGGAAGAGTTACATTTTGTCATCTACCTGATGAACTGCTGCGAAAAATAAAGTGGCAGATAAAAGTGTACCTGCAAAAAGACTTCCATTATAAATAAAGTTTTTAAAAAAATGAGTTTATCACAATGTGTCTTGTGTGGACATTCACATTAAAAAAAAAAAACAAAAACCAAACCTAGGTAAGTCTTTACTCCCAAGTTTGTAAATGCACAGAATAAAGTCTGAAAGGATAAACAGCATGTTTTTGATGTCAATAAACTCTGCAGAGAGGGACAGAATTGGTAAGGTTGAAAGAAGACTTTAAATATACATGGGAGCTCCCAACTTCCGCTCTTGCTCTTCGCAGAATCCGCCAGGGTCTCAGAGTCTCCCGCCTGTCGACGTTGTTTGGCAGTGCAATCAAGATGCCTCGTGGAAGCCGAAGCCTCACTTCCCTTGTGGCCCCTCCTGCCAGCCTCGCGCCTCAGATGAGAGCAGCGCCCAGGCCAGCGCCCGCAGCTCAGCCACCAGCAATGGCTCCACCATCTGCCGTCGGCTCCCCTGCTGCTGCTCCCGGCAGCCAGGTCTGATGGCCGAGGTGGCAACCACTGCTGCTGGTGTGGCTGTGGGTTCTGCTGTCGGCCACACTCTGGGTCACGCCATCACTGGGGGCTTCGGTGGAGGAAGCAGTGCTGAACCCTCAAGGCCTGACATCACTTACCAGGAGCCTCAGGGAACCCAGCCGGCGCAACTGCAGCAGAATGGCCCCTGCTTCTATGAGGTCAAACAGTTTTTGGAGTGTGCCCAGAGCCAGGGTGACCTTAAACTTTTCGAGGGTTTCAGCGAGGTGCTGAAACAGTGCAGATTGGCCAACGGATTAGCTTAATCAAGAAGTTCCAGTTGAAGACATGAAAAATCACCTCTCGTGACCATGTTGATTTAGCATTTAAAGTATAATTAGTAGTGAAGATGTGAAGTGTGAGACCACCCGTTAAACCTCTCCTTAATCATTAATAGCTTTTGTGCTTCATGATCGCAGTGGAAGAGAGCATTGTCACTATATAGAAGTTCACTGAGATGGTATTGAGTTTGGGATTGGGCAGAAGAGGCGGTTGTGGCCTCTTAAGTATGCTTTTCTGATGTTATTGTTTGTGAAATGATTAGAATAAAATGATTTTCTTTCTAAAAAAATAAATAAATAAATATACATGGGCTATTTGTGTTTCACTTTCAAATTAAAAAAAAAAAAATTACCCACTCATCCACTTTTGACATTATCACCCTCAACCTTCTCTTCTTTGTTCTAAACAGAAATAATTCTGCTAATCTCCTATGAAACACAAACTCTTCCAATCACCATGTATGAGTCTGTGTTAAAATCACTCAAGAAGTCTAACAGAAGTGAAAATGTTTTTTTTCCTAGAATGAATTGCACCTAACACTTTCAGGAGGGCTCAACCAGAGGGGAACAGTGAGCATTTTCCAAGTATCTTGCTGCTGCTGCTGCTTAGTCACTTCAGTCGTGTCTGACTCTGTGCGACCCCATAGACGGCAGTCCACCAGGCTGCCCTGTACCTGGGATTCTCCAGGCAAGAACACTGGAGTGGGTTGCCATTTCCTTTTCCAATGCATTAAAGTGAAAAGTGAAAGTGAAGTCGCTCAGTCATGTCCGACTCTTAGCGACCCCATGGACTGCAGCTCACCAGGCTCCTCTGTCCATGGGATTTTCCAGGCAAGGGTACTGGACTGGGGTGCCATTGCCTTGTCCATCCAAGTATCTTAGTGAACTGGAATGCAAAGGTTGACTCAGAAATTCCACAGTAAACTGGGGGAGATTAAGGCTCAATTGTGGGGTAAGACTAGTCAAGAATGGACCCAATCTATCTTGGTTTTTGCAAAAACAAGCAATAACCTTTATATGACTCAACTCAAAGCAAGCAAGGAATGGGACTTAGATGCCTCATGGAACTAGTTAAAAACCGACATATTTGATTATGTAGTTAGAGGACTGAAAATATTTTTTTGTATAATTTTCATGGGGAAATTACCACATGCAAAAATCTGTAGTTCAATAGTAGGAGGAAATAGAGAAAAAAAATAACGGGGAAGGGGAAAGGTCTCCCTCAGAAAAGTATTTGTTAGAGGGGTGGTATTTTGAAAATTTGTTCTTTTTTTTCTCCCCCAATTTAGGTTGTGCTCTTTGGTATTTTTTTCTCTATGCTTGGCAGGACTCCAAAAACACTCTCTATAATTCCTACAATGTTTTCTTCTCAGAATTCAACTCCCCCACAACACCAACAATTCATTTGTATTTCAGAATTTCCAAATCTGAAGCATAATAATTAAATGAAAGATAGTCAATACACCAACAGGCATATGAAAAGATGCTCAATCATTAATTATTAGAGAAATGCAAATCAAAAATACAATGAAGTACCATCTCATACCGGTTAAAATGACCATCAGTTAAAAAGTCTACAAATAATGAATGCTGGAGATGATGTGGAGAAAAGGGAACCCTCCTATGGTGTTGGTGGGTCTGTAAATTGGTGTAGCCCCTATGGACAATAGTATAGAAGTTCCTCAAAAAACTAAAAGTAGAGTTGCCATATGATTCAGCAATCCCACTCCTAGGCGTATATCTAGAAAAGACAAAAACCCTAACTTGAAAAGACACGTGCACCCCAACATTCATAGCAGCACTGTTTACAAAAGCCCAGACATGGAACCCATCAACAGATGAATGGATGGAGAAGATGTGGAATATGTAATCAATAGAATACCACTCAACTGTAACAAAGAGTGAAATAATGTCATTTGCAGCAACGTTGACGGGCCTAGAGATTATCATACTAAGTGAAGCAAGTCAGACAGAGGAAGACAAATACCACGTGTATCAGTTGCACGTGGAATCTAAAATGTGACGCAAATGAACTTACTGATGAAACAGAAACAGACTCATGGACACAGAAAACAAACTTATGGTCACTAAAGAGGTAAGGGGGTGGGGGAGGGACAAATTAGGAGTTTGGGATGAGCAGACACAAATGACTACATAAAAATAGATAAATCACAAGGTCCTACTGTATAGCACAGGAAACTATATTCAATATTCTGTAATAAATCATAACAGAGAATAACATGTATATACATGTAAACTTCAATTAAAAAAAATGGCTGATACAGAAAAAACTATCCCATATCCAAAGACATTCATTTCATTTTTTTTTTTTTAGACATTCATTTCTAAATGCTGATTATATGTGTCCAGTTTTTTAAAATACCAACAAAAACTCTACATCAATGTCACTTTGACAACATAATAGAATTAGCTAGAAGGGTTCTCCCTGAAGGTTGCTATATGTTACGCCTATAGCTGCATCAGTCGGGGTTGGTTTGTAACTTGACTGACCAACAGTCAGTGTTGTCTGTAATCCTGTGGTAACAAAGAATCCTAGTATCTCCATGGCTCAAAACAGCCGACGTTTACTTCTTGCTCAAGAAGGTCAACAAAGCTGCTCTGATCCTCCTCATCACCAGGACAGGGCAGTCACCTCCTTGAACTTTGCTGGTGACCATACAAAAGGGAAACAGAGAATTCTTCAAGTGCCCACACCAGTAAGGAAACATAGAATGTGACACTATGTCGCTCTTGTTACAGCTCATTGTCCAGAACTAGTCACATCGCCTCACTCAGCCACAAAAGACCAGGAACACGGTTCTCTTGTATGTCCAGAAAGAGAGTACTAGAAATATTTGAAGAATAGCAACAAACAATATGGAGAAGGCAATGGCACCCCACTCCAGTACTTTTGCCTGGAAAATCCCATGGACAGAGGAGCCTGGTAGGCTGCAGTCCATGGGGTCGCTAGAGTCGGACACGACTGAGCGACTTCACTTTCACTTTTCACTTTCATGCACTGGAGAAGGAAATGGCAACCCACTCCAGTGTTCTTGCCTGGAAAATCCCAGGGAGGGGAAGCCTGGTGGGCTGCTGTCTCTGGGGTCGCACAGAGTTGGACACGACTGAAGCGACTTAGCAGCAGCAGCAGTAGCAACAAACAATAACTGATAGCTTTTCAAAAACACTAGAAATAAGACTATAAGATAGGCTTGGATTTTTTTGTTTTGGTTTTTTGTTTAATGTAATTCTGTTGTCAAAGTGGATGTAATGTTCTGGAATTCCATTTGGGTGACAATACCAAAATGTCAGCCTCTAGGCTGAGAAAGCTTTATCCCCCATCGAGGTTGTCTTTACAAGTTCAGGTTTGCAGCCCAGCTCCACATATCATTCTATCTTTTGTAAGCATTTCTTGAGGCCTAATAAGTAAAAAAAATAAACTTTCACTATTTGATTTTTGATAGAGGTTTGCTTTTTAAGAAGGAAATGTGACTAATTATTAGGATCTGCTGCATTAGTAGTAGTACCAACCTTTTCCTGTTTTATCTCATTATTTTGGCATAACAGGATATCAAGCCAGAGAAATGTCTAGCTTTTCAGGTTATCTAAAACAATCTGAGCTAAAATCCAGATGCATTTAGCCATTAATTTTTTTAAAATTAGAAATGTGATTTGCCAGTTCAGTCAAATGTCTAAATGGAAAGCAGGCAGCTGTTGCCTGCTGTTATCTAAGATATCATTCTTGCTTTCTTAAGACAGAGTTTATGTTGATCAATATATAGTTACAAACTTCTAACTCACATTTAATTACATATCAGTGTATGCAATGTACAGTCCCCCAAGTCATTGGTCAAGAGAGTCACTAAAAACAGGTCACATCATTCTAGACTTGAGTTCCCTCATGTTGGAAGAATTCTATAGATATATGTCATTAGATTGTCTTCTCCTTTTTCATTTGTCTTGAGCAGCTAAATGACGGGACCAGTCATCTATCTGACTCATCACTATGAGTAAAAGTCAAGGTCATAGCCTTGATTCTGACATGGGCTAGAGCTTAACATGTGTTCTCCCCAGTAGTTGATGATAAAATAAGAACTCAAGTGCAAGCAATTTATTTGGGAGGTGAAAAGAATGGAAAAGTGATATATGGAAGGGAAGATATAAGATAAATGGTGTGTTTCAAGCCAATTACTACCCTGGGCAACTGAGTTGAACCTCACTAGCAGAACCTGCAAAAACTACGTAGATGCACACCTTAGACTCACCCACTCCAGAGGTGAGGGAGCTGGGGTATTTATATACCAGTCCCTGTCCGTCATTGTCTGGGCTGCTCCTGGGAAGCAAGTATTGCTTCAGGGGCAAGGCCAGAAAAATCCTCAGGCCAAGAAACGCAAGTTCTGTAATTCAGAAGTCAGGCCAATGAGCATTGAAGTGGTAAAGATGAAAGAATATGGGCCAGGTACCAATCACATCTGCTATAGGACAGTATTAACCCATCAGGCAATGCCCACCAACTCTGAGTCTAACTCCAGGCAAATGCCTTGTTATTGGTCACTAGAAGCATCAGTATTGAGTCATACATGCCTGCATTTCCAAAGGTCAACTTGTAATGTTAAAATAGTGGCAGTCCAAGATGAATATATTTTTAATACACTTTGTAGTAATAAAATTAATGGTGAACCATCAAGAAGGGCTTCCCAGGTGGCTCAGCAGTAAAAGATCCAAATGCCAATGTAAGAGATCCCTGGGTCAGGAAGATTCCCTGGAGAAGGAAATGGCAACCCACTCCAGTATTCTTGCCTGGGAAATCCCATGAACAGAGGAGCCTGGTGGGCTATAGTCCATGGGTTCGCAAAAGAGTCAGACACAACTTTGCAACTAAACAACAACAGCAAGAAAGAGTTAAAATGCACAAAGAGTAAATTGCCAACATCCGCTGGATCATCGAAAAAGCAAGAGAGTTCCAGAAAAACATCTATTTCTGCTTTATTGACTATGCCAAAGCCTTTGACTGTGTGGATCACAATAAACTGTGGGAAATTCTGAAAGAGATGGGAATACCAGACCACCTGACCTGCCTCTTGAGAAATCTGTATGCAGGTCAGGAAGCAACAGTTAGAACTGGACATGGAACAACAGACTGGTTCCAAATAGGAAAACGAGTACGTCAAAGCTGTATATTGTCACCCTGCTTATTTAATTTATATGCAGAGTACATCATGAGAAACGCTGGACTGGAAGAAACACAGCTGGAATCAAGATTGATGGGAGAAATATCAATAACCTCAGATATGCAGATGACACCACCCTTATGGCAGAAAGTGAAGAGGAACTCAAAAGCCTCTTGATGAAAGTGAAAGTGGAGAGTGAAAAAGTTGGCTTAAAGCTCAATATTCAGAAAACGAAGATCATGGCATCCGGTCCCATCACTTCATGGGAAATAGATGGGGAAACAGTGTCAGACTTTATTTTTGGGGGCTCCAAAATCACTGCAGATGGTGACTGCAGCCATGAAATTAAAAGACGCTTACTCCTTGGAAGGAAAGTTATGACCAACCTAGATAGCATATTCAAAAGCAGAGACATTACTTTGCCAACAAAGGTTCGTCTAGTCAAGGCTATGGTTTTTCCTGTGGTCATGTATGGATGTGAGAGTTGGACTGTGAAGAAGGCTGAGTGCCGAAGGATTGATGCTTTTGAACTGTGGTGTTGGAGAAGACTCTTGAGAGTCCCTTGGACTGCAAGGAGATCCAACCAGTCCATTCTGAAGGAGATCAGCCCTGGGATTTCTTTGGAAGGAATGATGCTAAAGCTGAAACTCCAGTACTTTGGCCACCTCATGCGAAGAGTTGACTCATTGGAAAAGACTCTGATGCTGGGAGGGATTGGGGGCAGGAGGAGAAGGGGACGCCAGAGGATGAGATGGCTGGATGGCATCACTGACTCGATGGATGTGAGTCTGGGTGAACTCTGGGAGTTGGTGATGGACAGGGAGGCCTGGCATGCTGCAATTCATGGGGTCACAAAGAGTCGGACACGACTGAGCGACTGAACTGAACTGAGCTGTTTTATATCAAAAGCAACATTTCCCAAAGTGAAAACACTCAAACCCCACTCTATCACATCATCTTGTTTTACTATCTTTTCAGCTTTTATCACTATCAGAAATTACTTACTCATTTATTTCATGTATGGATTTACTTGTTTGCAGTTGTTTCAACCACTTAGATGTGAAAAGAGAGACCTTGTCTGTCCTGTTCACTAGTATAATCCCAGGATCAACCAGCACGTGTATGTAAATGTGTGTTAGTCGCTCAGTCGTGTTCAACTCTTTGCAACTTTAGCCCACCAGGCTTCTCTGTTCATGGAATTCTCCAGACAAGAAAACTCAAGTGGGTAGTCATTCCCTTCTCCAGGGGATTTTCCTGACCCAGGAAATTGAACCTGGGTCTCCTGCATTGCAGGCAGATTCTTTACCTTCTGAGCCACCAGGGAAGCCCTGGACCCTCAATAAACAGTAGTTAAATGAATAAAAGATTGCCTTTCCAGAGAGATCCCAAAGCCCACAGGCATAGCATAGGCTCTGA
This sequence comes from Bos mutus, assembly GCF_027580195.1. Classification (NCBI taxonomy): domain Eukaryota; kingdom Metazoa; phylum Chordata; class Mammalia; order Artiodactyla; family Bovidae; genus Bos; species Bos mutus. The sequence continues at coordinate 35,695,165 of NC_091635.1, forward strand.
AAAGTTCTTTATCATAGGACATAGTTATTTAACCTAGCACATCTCAAATTTATTTAACTATGGAACTTTTTATTTTTTGGGCCGCACTGCACAACTTGTGGGACCTTAGTTCCCTGACCATGGATTGAACTTATGCCTTCACAGTGAAAGTGCAGAGTCTTAACCACTGGACCACCAATTCCCAACCATGGAACTCTTTTATCCTGGAAATTAATTTTCCCTGGGAATAATGATAAATGCTAGTCAAGAGATGACAAAGCCAGCAAGACTTAGAATGACTTTAGTGAGTGTGACATGGTTAATAAACTGAGGGATACACTAGAAATATTCACTGCAGGAAATTCAAGAGACTGAAGGAAGTAAAGGCCACTCCTTAAGAAACAGAAAAAATTCACAATATATGGAAGTCAAATCATTATACTATTCACCTTAAATTTACACAGTGCTGTATGTCAATTATAGCTCAATCAAATTGGAAAAACAAATAAATAAGCAAGAGTCTGGTCTTCCATCAAAAAAAATAAAATATCTCACGTGGCTACCAATGGGGGCTTCCCTGGTAGCTCAGCTGGTAAAGAATCCGCCCGCAATTCAGAAGACCCAGTTCAATTCCTGAGTCAGGAAGATCTGCTGGAGAAGGGATAGGCTACCCACTCCAGTATTCTTGGACTTCCCTGGTGGCTCAGACAGTAAAGAATACCAATGGCTAGACATTTCTAGACAATGTCAAAGTACAAATTCCATAATAAAAGGTGCTCAGGTAAATTTCAGAGAAGGCAATGGCACCCCACTCCAGTACTCCTGCCTGGAAAATCCCATGGACAGAGGAGCCTGGTAGGCTACAGTCCATGGGGTCGCTGAGGGTCAGACACGACTGAGTGACTTCACTTTCACTTTTCACTTTCATGCATTGGAGAAGGAAATGGCAACCCACTCCAGTATTCTTGTCTGGAGAATCCCAGGGACGGGGGAGCCTGGTGGGCTGCCATCTATGAGGTTGCACAGAGTCAGACATGAATGAAGTGACTTAGCAGCAGCAGCAGCAGCAGGTAAATTTCATCCAATGGTAACTCTTGCTCTGACAAAGGCTCTTTTATGTTTCAAATTTTCATTTTCTATGATTTGATTTGTTCCAAAGCAAACTGGGGGTTTCCCAGGTGCTACACGTGGTAAAAAATCTGCCTGCCAATGCAGGAGATGCAAGAGATACAGGAGATGCAAGAGATGCAGGTTCAATCCCTGAGTCGGGAAGATGCTTTAGAGAAGGAAATGGCAAGCCACTCCAGTATTTCTTGCATGGAAAATTACATGGATGGAGGAGTCTGGCAGGCTACAGTCCACGGGGTTGCAAAAGAGTTGGACACGACTGAGCATACACACACACAAAGCAAAGTGAGCCTAGAGACAGGGCAGGCTGACTGACTACTGATAACAGCAGACTTCTCACCGGCAGACGTTTAGTTCGGGTTTTTTTCAGTGATAAATCTACAGAAGTTATACAGAATACCTGATACCACGGAAAGAGGTTAAAAGTATAGTTTAGTGGGAGAAAGCAGCTGATGATAAATGTGTGCCAAATGATCTCATTTTAGTATTTAGTATTGTATATATAATCTCCCTGGAATGTCAGCTCCATGCAGACGGGGGCTTTTGTCTGTTTATGCTCTATCCCTAGGGATGGCACATGGCAGGAATTCAATCAATATTTGTTAACTTCAGAAATAGATGTTTGCATAGAATGGAAGGTTTATACACGCAGTGTATATGCAAATATATTCAACAGTGGTTAACTCTGGGTATCAAGTCTGTGGGTACTTTCTGGGAGACCTGTATTTTTCTCATTCTTATAAGGAAGATACATTGCTTTTGGAGTCAGAAAACAAAGACATTTTTTACAGTGATGGCTCGGCTGCTGCTACCACATCTTCCTCCCCTTTTCAAGCCCCATTTCAGTACTTTAAGGTCACGCTCACCCTCTCCTAGCTCCACAGAGTCTAGAAGCATCAGGCAAATGAGAAGCTGCCTCCACTTTAGATGGGTATGGACCTGCATTTTAATCTAGCTTATTCCACTACACCAGTACTCACTCTACAGATTTATCAAAGCAGGATATTTAGAAATTCTGCATATCATTTGATCACTCTCTAAGTTATAGAGCACAGAACTACACTTGAAAGCTGTAAAGGTGACTTAAAACTAGAGCTCTTATGAGACTGCACATTCGCTACTGGGACTCAAGGGGAAGGCACTGACGTTGCGCCATTCATCTTTCCAGTGACGGGTGAAGAGTATTTAGAATTCACAGTTGGTAGTTTTGCACCTTCTCTGATTCTCAAAAACTGGGGCTCTAATACTTGCCTTCTTGTGATGGGGTCTTCTGACTCATGGAGTATTCCTCATTGAGAATGCAGAGCTCCCACCTAAGGAAGAGGGTCCTTGTTCCTAGAAAATCCTATGTCCAACCCTTGGATCTTACAAAACATCCACATTAAAGAACAGCTATTGAATTCCCCACTGGGCTCTCTTTTTAACAAAAGGATTCCAAATATGATTGGATATTTTAAAATGAACTGTAAAACTGGCAATATCTACTAAAGCTGAATATACAACATTTCAACTCCTGAGAATATCACCAACAAAATACACAAGATGTTCCCTAAAGGCACTACTTGTAGTAACTCCAAACAGGAAGCTACCCCAGGTCCCCAGAAGAAGAATAAATAAATTGTGGCATCTTCACACCATGAAAGACTACACAGTAATGGGAACGATCAAACATACAACAACAGGGCACGTCTCACAGAGACAGTGCTGAGTGGAAGAAGCCCGCTACAGAAGATCACGTACTCATGATTCCATTTAGTTAGGTTCTCAGGGCGTAAATTCTGTCTACAGTGTTGGAAGTCAGGACAGTGGTTATCCTGGGGTGATGAGAAGACAGGAATGAGGCATAAGGATCCTATTTCTTAAGCTGGGTGTTGGTTATCGTTTTAATTTCCATATCAAATTGCTACAAACTTGGTGGTTTAACCCAACACAGATTTATTCTCTCAGTTCTGGAAGCCAGAAGTCAGAAATCAAGATGTCTACAGGGTCAGGGTCCCTCTGAAGGCTCTTTGGGACCATCTGTTCCTTGCCTTTTCTAGCTTCTGGTGACTCCAACTGTTCCTTGTGGCTGTATCTTTCAAATCTCTATATTATCACGTGGTGTTCTCTCCCGTGGCCTCTTCTCCTCTTCTGTCTCTCGTAAGAACACTGGTAATTGGATTTAGGGGCCACCCAGGATGATCTCAAGAGCCTTAATTTAATCTCAAAGACCCTTTTCCAAATAAGATCACATTCACAGGTTCAGGAGGACATCTCTTCCTGGGAGCCATCATTCAACCACTTCAGTTACTTGGGTGTGAAATTTTACCCAGTGATGTATACATGCACTTTTCTGATTGTATGTTATATACCCACATGAAGACAGCTTTTAAAGACAGCTTACAACTTCTAAGAAATACATTTGTTATTCACCATGAGGCTTGCACACATCTAAGGAAAAAGACCACAATCCCTGGCATTTCATTGGCCACAATGCCTGCAGAACTTTTGGCTTTTTACAACCTCCCATCCCACTTCTGGTTCTCAGCAGAATGTACAGAAACCTCACAGCAACTTCCATGTATGTTTTTTATTAATTGACTCCCCCCCCATCCTCCACTACCCAAAGTGGTGAAATCTTTTAACAAATTATAAGCCAGGGGCCATCAGAAGGTCTGGGTTCTGCACTGTGTCATCTCAGGGAACCAGGCTGTCATTTTAGACATGTTCATAAACTTGGGGATTCCTGGTGTGTGGACTTGGGTACCTCCAACCCCAGATGGCAGGGGAAGCAGCCAGTGTTCCCTGCCCAGATGACCCAGAAAACGTTCTTAATGAACCGTCCAGCGTGACTCACACTGGCTCCCACATCTGGCAGATCTGGGTTACATCACTCTTAGTCCTCAGTGTCCTACGGGTTCCTGGGAACGCACTGCCCAGAGTCAAGTGCACCAGCTGCAGCAGCTGGCTGCATTCACACGCCTCTCTGCGTCATCCTGACGGCCACACACCATGGGGCTGGCTCCAGCTCCCTGTTCCAGAGGCTGAGTCGGCTGCCCCCCAGGAGGCCGCCTCCTCTCACTTTCCCATGGGCCTAAGAAGTCACCATGGAAGTAAAATTCCATGCCAGAGGTGTCCAGGGGAGGACTACATTCTCTGCTTTTCTACACTAATAGCTCCTGGCACTATAATTCAACATTAGCTGTGTTAATCTGGAGAGAGGAAAAAACCAAACATAAAAAACCAAGCCATTCACATTTCTCAAATAGGATTAGAAGAGAGAAGTAAGTATAAACTTTGAAAGAATTTCCAAGAAGAAATACTGATTTAAATAGCATGTAGCACAAGATAGATGGTGGCAAAGAGGTGACTATTTTCATGGAGACGGGGGCTTCTGAGTCCTGCTACGTTCTCTCCATCATTTAAAAAGCCCCAAGACTCTCTCACAGTCTACCTAGCAAGACATTCCTGCTTTCTGATTAACTACAGAGCTTTTGAGATCTTTATTTTGTATCCTTTTAGTAACTGATCAGAACTGCCCTGAGGCTGCTCCTGGGACAGAACTCACAGCAGCACTGTGTGGGGAGGTTCTTTATTCTCTTGCTCATTATGGCTAGAATATGATGTAATTCACACTTATGGAACTACAGTCCAAGCCTGTCTCACTCCCCACCAATTCCACCTATTCATTTAGAGTCATGGCATGTTAGAGCTAGGGAGAACTTTTTTTTTTAACAAAATCTTTAATTTCATTCTTCTAACTGGTTTGCCAAGCCATATTCTAATTTTAAAGCCAAAACACAAGAAACCTGTGATCCTGACAAGTTAAGTAATTCATCAGCCCTGTTTAGATAAAGTCAAACACAATATACGACCCAGGTCTCTTCACTGCTGGTTTCAAAATTACATCATAAGGCCTCATTAATGGGGGGGAAAAAAAAGTCTATTAAAAGACTCAAATTTGGGTTGAGATTTACAAATCTGCAGATGTGTTCTAAAGAAATAACTAAGAAGAAGACAGAAAGAAAAGGATGGAGAAAATATTCACTTATATTCAGTCATTCACCTGATGCTTTAGAATCCTGGCTGCCCAGTAGACTCACCTGGGGGCTTTCCCAAATCCCCATGCCCAGATCAGGCTTCAAACGAATTAAATCAGAATCTCTGGATGTGGGGTTTGGATGGCAGTAGCAACCAGGTGACTCCAATGTATAGCCAACTTGGAGTGCCACTGATATACTGGAGGTTAGACCAAGTATCGGAGAAGGCAATGGCACCCCACTCCAGTACTCTTGCCTGGAAAATCCCACGGATGGAGGAGCCTGGTGGGCTGCAGTCCATGGGGTCACTGAGAGTTGGACACGACTCAGTGACTTAAATTTCACTTTTCACTTTTACTCATTGGAGAAGGAAATGGCAACCCACTCCAGTGTTCTTGCCTGGAGAATCCCAGGGACGGCAGAGCCTGGTGGGCTGCCGTCTATGGGGTCACAGAGTCGGACACGACTGAAGCGACTTAGCAGCAGCAGCAGCAGATCAAGTGTGGATGTGAGAGCTGAACTATAAAGAAAGCTAAGCACTGAAGAATTGATGCTTTTGAACTGTGGTGTTGGAGAAGATTCTTAAGAGTCCCTTGGACTGCAGGAGATCAAACCAGTCAATCCTAAAGGAAATCAGTCCTGAATATTCACTGGAAGGACTCATGCTGAAGCTGAAACTCCAATACTTTGGCCATCTGATGCGAAGAACCAACTCACTGGAAAAGACCCTGATGCTGGGAAAGATTGAAGGCGGGAGGAGAAGGGGACAAAAGAGGATGAGATGGTTGGATGGCATCACCGATGCAATGGACATGAGTTTGAGTAGGCTCCAGGAGTTGGTGATGGACAGGGAAGCCTGGCGTGCTGCAGTCCACGAGGTCACAAAGAGTTGGACATGACTGAGAAACTGAACTGAACTGAACTGAGACCAAAATCATAGAATCATAGTTTTCAAAAGAAGAAAGAGGAAAGAAAAGAAAAAGGAAAGGAGGGAGGGGTCGTTTATATGATATGATCTTCAACTTACTTTGTCATCCTCTGTGCTTCAGAAGGCTAAGTGGATGTGTGGTCAAACCGAGAAGATTTACATTGGTGATCTCAGCCTGGGACAAGGTCACCTTTCCCCACCACGCCTGTGACTATAGAAGCATGCAGGCTACAACTGGAGAAAAGGGGGACATAGCAAGCAATCAGGTCCTGTACTCCTCACAGGTTCTCATGATACTTCTTCTCTGTAAAAAGGGCACCTATTACCATATGATCCAGCAATTCCACACTTTGATATATACCTAAAAGACTAAAGTGCAGGGAATCAAACAAATGTCTGTACACTCAAGTTCACAGCAGCCAAAAGGCAGAAGCAATCCATCCATCTATCAACAGAGGAATGGATGAAGAAAATGTGTTCTATACAGATAATGGAACATTACTGAACGTGAAAAAGGAAGGGGCATTCTGACATAGGCTACAACATGGATGAACCTTGAGGACGTTACACCAAATGAAATAAACCAGTCACAGTACAAATACTGTATGATCCCGCTTATATGAAGCCCTAAGAACAGTCAAATCATAGAGACAGAAAGTTGAATGATGGTTACGGGGGGTAAGGAGGACATGGAGTATTATTGTTTAATGGGCACAGAGTGTCCGTTTTGCAAGATGAAAGCTTGCAGGGATGGTGGTGATAGTAGCAGAACAATGTGACTGTGCTCCAGGCCGCTGAATTGGTTAGACTGCTTAAGATGGTATATGTTTTAGCAAGTGGGGGGGCACCCAATGAGTGCCTCTCATTTACTTCTCTCAGGTGTTGGCAAAGGTTATTGAGGACAAAATCACAAAGGTAGATGTGTCATCTATAAAACGGTGGAGTCTGAGGTTCATGTCCAACATACCCCAGGCCGCTGAAATCTGTTTCGCAGGACTGACTGACTCAAGAAAGAGTTAGAGAGCCTCGTGACTCCTCCAGGGACACACTGAGGGCCAGCTGGCAGGCCTTGCGTTTCCTTTTATATAATCACTAAGTTGCCAGTTTCCAAACAAGACGAGGTTAATTCTGATGTGCTCTGTGTCTATTAGGTGTCAACTGATGACTAATTCCCAAATAACTTTATCAAGGAGCCTTTTTCTAATTCCCAAAGGCAGTACTGCCATTTATTTGTTAGTTGAGAAATCTCGTTTCCTTTGGTGGGCTGACTCAAATGCATTGTGAAAGAGGGACTTATTTTCCATCTTTTCCTTCCTTTGGCTTGGTATTCTAGGGGCAAAGAACATATTCAACAAGGAGAAAATTCCGTCGCCAATGGCTCTTTCTGAGCTGCTCTGTAATCCACAGCTTTCAAGTGAGTAAGCTTTCTCCTTGACTAACATCTCTGCGGCAGACAGAGAAGGAAAAAATGTGCAGCTCTTTTCTGATCAATGGTCCTAACCCTTTCCTTCAGCCTGTGAGGACTCTATACAGGGGAAGACCTGTGAAGACGTTTTCTAGGGGAAGTCACCTGGGCCCTAGAGGCTGGTCCCCAAGCCAACGTGTTTGAGCTCTTGGCCAGGCATCTGAAAAAGCTTGTCATGCTTCCCTAGCCTCGGACCGGCAGCCCTAGAGCACCACTCACACTTGACCCAGAAAGTCTGTCCCAGTGATTCATCAGGAAGCCCAAAGTTTGGCAGCTGGAAAAATGTAAACTTTCTGCTTTAAGAATTTGCAAATTAACAGTTCTACCAGAAGTCAATCACTCAACAGGAGTTGGATTAAGTACTTGGACATCCTTCTACTGAGCTCAAGACACAGTGAAACGCTGACTTGTTTCTTTGGCATAATGTTTTGCAAGACAAGATAAATTTCCCTACATCTGAGCAATAACAGAAAAGGGGAGAGGTTCTTGTCCATGGATGGAAAAGGAAATCTAACTTAAACAATATGACTTATTTGTGATAAGTTCTAACCAGTGTCCATATTTTTATGGGTTCTTTTCATATTGATATTTATGAATCAGTTCCATAATACTCCATAATATAAGACATGCCACCCTGGGGCCTCCAGGAGACAGCCTGAAGAGCAAAAGGGAAGCCGCTTTACGAGGTGTTCCTAATGGCTACCACCTGCTCAGAATGCATAGACATTTTTCAACTATATTCCTCATTACATATCTGAATTCAGACACATAAGCGTAACCTTCCTGCCTCCCCGACTCCCACCTCAGGTTTGCCCCATGAATGGAAGGGAGAAGATCCCCCTTGCTTAGACAGAAAGAAAAAGACTCCCTTGCTTATAACTGCCATGGGTGCTTCATGATTTCCACAAGGCTCTCTGGAGTCGACAGAACTCTGGAACTATGAAGTGGTCCATTGAGTATGTGGACAGCAGCATCCCAGCCATACATACCACCCCAGATCAATGTCATCTTCTTGGGTCTCTATGTGCAGACGTAAGGCTAGCAAAACTATTACACATATTGACATGGGAGGAGGAAGAAAAGGTGTATTTTTAAACCGTTACTCCTTAAAAAGCGCCCTAAGCACTGTATGTTAACTTAACAGCCGATTCCTTTCTTTGCCCGTAAGACAGAATTCAGCTCATGAAATACCACCATCAATTGATATTGAGTGTTCATTATACATACAGCCCAACAGTGAGATAATATACTGTGTTTCAAAACACTGTTAAGGCTCTCACTACATTCTTGGGCTCACTGAAATAGTGGAATGACCATAAATCGTGTAAAAGGAGAAATTTCTTTGTACATTCCAGAATAAATAAAATAAAACCTCTACCAGCAAAATTTAGTGCTTAATAACTCACATACTGAAGTTTCCGTTTAATCAACTGTGACTTTTGTTATTTTATTTAATATATCTAGAAAGAATCACCAAAAGAGGAATTTTAATATTGCTTCTAAATTCAATTAGAATGGTTACGTTTTTATGGTAGAGTAACATTCACAGGGCCATTCTTTAATACACAAGTTATTAAATCCCACAGTCCCTTAATCCACACTGCAGACTAATCTAATACATTTAAGCTGTCCTTGAGAAGCCATCTCACAGCACAGGGCTCGCAGAGTGTGATTGCTTTCGCTTTTCTGACCCAAGAAGTCATTTTTTTCCCCTCTTGACATCTTACGAGTCATCTTTAATGATGTTTTTTCTGTAGTTCTCATGTCTCTCAACTCCTGACATGCCAGACTGACTTGGCAAGTCTGTTCTTCTCCCCCAGAAACATCCATCAACTGCAGCTATTGCTGACTCCCAGGCACATGGTCTGGCAGATACCCTATTATGAAATAAACCCACAAAGCCAGATGAAAAGCCAGACGCTTTCTGGCATGCTCCACACACTTCCCACTGTGCCTGTGACAGATGCTCTTGGTAGCCTGAGGACAAGGAAACTCACATACACACAGAATCTGGCCGAGTGGGTGGAAGTAGGTAAGTCACCGTGTCTGTCTGAGCCTGTCTTCTTCCCCTATTTGTAAGATGGGACTACTGATTTTATCTACCTTCGTTAACGCAATGACCAAGAATCAAAAGACACTCTGGTACTTAGGGTGGCATGTGAAGTTTTTATCAAAATCTTTAGTCTGATTTCTTAGGGAACTGGACTAATTTTTACAAGTCCAGACAAATAGGCAAAGCAAGCACCAGCAAGTTCTAAATCAGGGTTCTACTGCTTTAAATATTTTTTTCAGAACAAGGTCGGATGTAAATTAACAATGACAGCAGCCCCTAGAGGATTAAGCCAGTTTATCTGGTAACTGAACTAAAGAAGAATTCTTTAATACAAAGTCAAAATGGTCCCAATTTAGAATGACAAGATAGTTCAACAAAAGCTTATGCTTTTAATCTGGAAAAAGTTGACTATAAATGATCTCAAGCTTAACAGAAATCGAATTAGGCGAAGCTGGACAGTGAGAACTAACACAAGCATCTACCTCATATGCACTTTCTGAGCTAGGTATTATGCCCATGTTTCAAGCAAGGAAACTGAATAAAGAAAAGGGTTAATAGGGCTAAAGGGAGAATGGCTATTTTATGACAATCAACAATGTTGGCTACATTACATTACTCTTCCATAACTAAGACAGCTATATTTTGAAAACTAAGATCTATATGCTATTCAAGTAGAAAAATCAAAGTATAAAGTACGAAGTCTGCACAGGTTACCCACCAATTCAAGCTGTTGGTACTTCCCTGCAAACTTTCCATTCTGCCCTCAGACAGGTAGGTAGGTGATGGACAGATGACAGATGGATTTATGGTCTTTGAAATCAAGCCTATAGGTCATAAAACATTTTCCATAACATTTGTACCAATTAAACCAGAATCACACCCCCAAAGACACAATTCATCTTAATATTGATCAAAAAAGAAAAAGAAAATTATTTTTAAAGATGGAATAGCTTTTTAGCTCTTTGACCACTTTACAACAAGAAGAAAATCTTTTATTTTCATAGTCACTGTGAGATTTTAACTCTCAGTGCTCAACTTTGAAATTTTTTATGTGTTGGGCAATGAAACTTCTTTTTAGAAGAGCTATAATTTGAATGGAACTCTTAACAATAATTTATCATTTAAAAAATAAACTTTAAAAAATAGAGTTTTAAAGTTTTAAAATATGGTTATCTGGAGTAGGGTATTCTAGACTTCTGTGGAAATACACTATAGATAAAGAGGGCTTTTTTCTCCTTTGGATCTATGTGTTGGCAATGAAACTTCTTACAAAATTGGCTTAAAGTCTGATTTCTGCCCCAAATGTGTTCATTTAGTACTATGAATCCAATATATCTCTGCAGATGTTCAGTAGACAAAGCATCAAGAAAGGGGCAGGGAGAGCTGGGGTATAAGCATGGTGCCCTCACGCCCACTTCATCCTGATGCCAACCCATCAGTCCCATGGGCAGGAGCTGTAAAATTATTGCCCTCTCTTCACTGCAGTTTCTATCTGAGGCTCTTGTCACTGGTGGAAAGCAAGCTGGCAATCCACAGAGGCATAAGATAGAGAGACATGGCATGGTGTGGGACACGGTGACTTGAGGACATAAAGTCAAAGCCATGGTTCTGAATTTTGCCATAAATGAATGATGTGACCTCAGTAAGTGACTTGACCTGTTTGCATTTCAGTTCCTCATCTGCAAAATAAAGCAAGTGGATCACCCAATTTTTAAAATTCTTTCCAACTGTACAAATCTTTATTACAAGGGTAAGTACAATTTACAAAACAGCAATTTTCAAATCTGGGCCTCATTTGCAACAATTCTTGCCTACGGGGCTTCTGCAACCTGAATTTCCTGAAGCCAAACAAAACAAAAAACCCCAAAGCACCAAATGATTCTTAATGTCTTCCTTCAAACATTTTGTTGCATCTCATGAACTACGAGGGAAGTATTAATGCCAAGTCACAGGCATATGGATTCCAGTATGTCTTAAGGGGCCATATTTGGGATAGATTAAAGAGACTAACAGTAAGGAGCTACTATATAGCACAGGCAACTATATTCAGTCTCTTGTAATATGCCAAAATGTGAATATAAATCACTCTGCTGTACACCTGAAACTAACACCACATTATAAATTATCTACACTTTAAATAAGAAAAAAAGAGACTAAAACCCACCATTTGACTTTCAGAAGTTTAATATGTAAAACCAGAACATTTTTTCAGCTTTGTTAGCCTAAATGAAACAGACTTGAAAAATCTGATGCTAGGTAAAAGATATGCAAAATCTGATCCTGTTGTAAAGGAGGTAATGTATCTTTGATTACTAAAAATAATGATAGAAAATTTTCAAACCAAAGGAGGAAAAAAAAACAACTCCTTATAGTATACTTCTGCTTTGCTTTCCACACAAGTCTAGAAATATTCTACTCCAGATAACCATATTTTAAAACTTTAAAACTATTTTTTAATTTATTTTTAAAGTAACTGATAAATTATTGCTGCTGCTGCTAAGTCACCTCAGTCGTGTCCGACTCTGTGTGACCCCATAGACGGCAGCCCACCAGGCTGCCCCGTCCCTGGGATTCTCCAGGCAAGAACACTGGAGTGGGTTGCCATTTCCCTCTCCAGTGCATGAAACTGAAAAGTGAAAGTGAAGTCACTCTGTCGTGTCCGACTCTCAGCAGCCCCATGGACTGCTGCCCACCAGGCTCCTCTGTCCATGTGATTTTCCAGGCAAGAGTACTGGAGTGGGGTGCCATTGCCTTCTCCGAATTATTGCTGAGTTCTGTTCAAATTGTAGCCCTTCTAAGATATTCTGTGTTAAAGATCACTACAGATTTAACAAAGACTTAAAATAAACAACAGCTAACTGATGGTCAATCAGTACCTTATTGTTAGGTCAGTAGGAAATGATTCAGATCCTCTAAAGTGTAAAGGGGGAATCACAGTACTGTAAAATGTCACAAAACACAAATAGTTTTACTTCTTCCAAAGGTACAAGTAATCCTTGTAGTTCAATGAAGCAGAATTGCAAACTTTTCAATTCACCCTAAGCCTTATTCCAAGATCCTAGCCAATTTTCTCCTCTGCATTGATCTGGCTCCTCTTTTGGCCCTTTCCATGTAAGTCTTTGAATTGTTATTGGCCTGGTTACTGTATAGAATTGTAAATCCCTTGAAGGCGGTATCCAAATTTTATACTTCCTTGGTAAAGTTTAACTCCTAAATGAACTGCCCTCTGAAGACACCCAATTCAAAGTTTTATCCCTTTAGGAAAAAATTATATTTTCTTATACAGGTGATATCTTTAGCAAAGACTGAAAACTTTTCAGCAAAGTCATTTTCTCCTTCCTCCACAGATTAGCACTGTCACTGGCCACTTAGATACCTATCAGGATTTTGTTCCCTGCCTGCCTTGTGGTTGGCAGTTGGGAGTAGCTGTGTGACTGTTTCTCTGGTAAGGGGTGTGAACTGAAGTGATATGTGCCACTTTGGGAGCAGAGTCTCTTCCACTCCCCTTCTTCCTTCTTGTGACAGCACCCAGCCTTGACCATGTACAAGAGGACAAGGCCTTGGGGAAAGAAGGAGACATAGGATAGAAGGAACCCAAGTCTGTGAATATCTGAATGGAACAGAACTCCCTTACATATCTGGAATACCTATGTCAAACTGCTAAATGAGAGAAATGCACTGTATCCATACTGTGGATTTCTTAGCAGTCTGGATTTTTACTCTAACTAATACATGTCAAAGATGGAAAAGCTCTATACAGTCAGCAAAAACAAGACTGGGAGCTGGCTGTGGCTCAGATCATGAACTCCTTATTGCCAAATTCAGACTTAAACTGAAGAAAGTAGGGAAAATCACTAGATCATTCAGGTGTAACCTAAATCAAATCCGTTATGATTATACAGTGGAAGTGACAATAGAGTCAAGGTATTAGATCTGATAGAGTTCCTGAAGAACTTTGGACAGAGGTTCATGACACTGTAGAGGAGGCAGTGATCAAGACCATCCCCCAAAAAAAGAAATGCAAAAAGGCAAAATGGTTGTCTGAGTAGGCCTTACAAATAGCTGAGAAAAGAAGATAAGCTAAAGGCAAAGGAGAAAAGGAACAATATACCCATTTGAATGCAGAGTTCCAAAGAAAAGCAACGAGAGATAGGAAAGACTTCTTAGTGATCAGTGCAAAAAGTAGAGGAAAACAACAGAATGGGAAAGACTAGAGATCTCTTCAAGAAAATGAGAAATACCAAGGGAACATTTCATGCAAAGATGGGCTTGACAAAGGACAGAAATGCTATGGACCTAACAGAAGCAGAAGATATTAAGAAGAGGTGGCAAGAATACACAGAAGAACTGTACAAAAAAGATCTTCATGACCCAGATAACCATGATGGTGTGATCACTCACCTAGAGCCAGACACCCTGGAATGTGAAGTCTAGTGGGCCTTTGGAAGCATCACTACGAACAAAGCTAACGGAGGTGATGGAATTTCAGTTGAGTTATTTCAAATCCTAAAAGAAGATGCTGTGAAAGTGCTGTACTGAATATGCCAGCAAATTTGGAAAACTCAGCAGTGGCCACAGGACCTGAAAAGGTCAGTTTTCATTCCAATCCCAAAGAAAGGCAATGCCAAAGAATGTTCAAACTACTGCATAATTGCACTCATCTCCCAAGCTAGCAATGTAATGCTCAAGATTCTCCAAGCCAGGCTTCAATAGTACATGAACCATGAACTTCCAGATGTTCAAGCTGGATTTAGCAAAGGCAGAGGAACCAGAGATCAAATTGTCAACATCCACTGGATCACTGAAAAAGCAAGAGAGTTCCAGAAAAACATCTACTTCTGCTTTATTGACTATGCCAAAGCCTCTGACTTTGTGGATCACAACAAACTGTGGAACTGTGGAAAATTCTGCAAGAGATGGGAATACCAGACCACCTTATCTGCCTCCGGAGAAATCTGTATGCAGGTCAGGAAGCAACAGTTAGAACTGGACATGGAACAACAGACTGGTTCCAAATAGGGAAAGGAGTATGTCAAGCCTGTATATTGTCACCCTGCTTATTTAATGTCTATGCAGAGTACATCATGCGAAATGCTGGGCTGGATGAAGCAAAAGCTGGAATCAAGATTGCCAGGAGAAATATCAATAACCTCAGACACGCAGATGACACCACCCTTACGGCAGAAAGTGAAGAAGAACTAAAGAGCCTCTTGATGAAACTGAAAGAGGAGAGTGACAAAGTTGGCTTAAAACTCAACATTCAGAAAACTAAGATCATGGCATCTGGCCCCATCACTTCATGGCAAATAGATGGGGAAACAATGCAAACAGTGAGAGACTTTATTTTGGGGGGCTCCAAAATCACTGCAGATGGTGACTGCAGCCATGAAATTAAAAGACGCTTGGTCCTTGGAAGAAAAGCTATGACAACCTAGACGGCATATTAAAAACCAGAGACGTGACTTTGCCAACAAAGGTCTGTCTAATCAAAGCAATAGTTTTTCCAGTAGTCATGTATGGGTGTGAGAATTGGACTATAAAGAAAGCTGAGCGCCAAAGAGTTGACGCTTTTGAACTGTGATGTTGGAGAAGACTCGAGAGTCCCCTGGACTGCAAGGAGATCCAACCAGTCAATCCTAAAGGAAATCAACCCTGAATATTCATTGGAAGGACTGATGCTGAAGCTGAAACTCCAATACTTTGACCACCCGATGCAAAGAACTGATTCATTGGAAAAGACCCTGATATGCTGGGAAACATTGAGGGCAGGAGGAGAAGGGGACAACAGAGGATGAGATGGTTGGATAGCATTACCGACTCAATGGACATGAGTTTCAGCAAGCTCCGGGAGCGGATAAAGGACAGAGAAGCCTGTTGTATTGCAGTCTATGGGGTCGCAAAGAGTCGGACACGACAGAGCGACTGAACTGAACTGAACACATGTGTATTTAGAGTGGAAAGGATGAGAAAATACGAGAAGCAGGAGAAAAGCCACCTGGACCCTACACCACCTAATAATTATTAACCTCTTGACTTTTCTGTGTATCTACAGAAGAACCACATACATGTATTTTTCTACAGAAATACAGCCTCTCTTACTTCATATCGTCTTCTATCTATTAATATTTTTCTTTCTTGTTTTTGGCTGCACCTTGCAGCTTGCAGGCTCTTAGCTCCCTGACCAGGGATTGAACCCAGGGCCCCAGCAATGAAAGTGCGAATCCTAACCACTGAACCACCAGGGAATTTCCTAATATTTTTCAGTATCAAAAATATATACGTTTAATCTTTTTTAAAAAAACTTATTTTGTATTGGGGTATATAGCCAATTAACAAACAATGTGATAGTTTCAGGCAAACAGCGGAAAGACTCAGCCATACACACAGAAGTATCCATTCTCCCCCAAACTCCCCTCCCATCCAATTGAGCAGAGTCCCACATGCTATACGGTAGGTCCTTTTTGGTTATCCATTTTAAATATAGCAGAACATACATTTAATCTTAATGGCTATATAATATTCTACTGCTTGGATTTATCAAAATAAACTCAGCTAACTTTTCATTGTTGGCCATTTGCATTTTTTCCTCTTAAAAATTCTGTTATAAACAACACTGCAGAGAACATTTTTGCACACAAACCTTTACATATCCAACAGGTTTCCCCCTCCTAGGTCTCTCTATTCTCAGCATAAATCTGCAAAGATGTTCCCTCTTTCTCAGGGCCTGCATTAAATCATATGTCTGATAAGTATTTATAAGGCTGCCTTCATTCATTATATTTTTGAAAAAAACTCCTATTTATGTTTTGTCAACCAGAAAAACCAAACAAGGTCCAGCTCCCGCTCGGCACCTGGAATGAATAATTGACTTCGTGCACATATAAGACAAACTCTCCCTGTACAATGTAGTCCTGGCTAGTAACACGCACGAAAAGGAAAGCAGTAGTAGACCCTGTTTCCTGCGACAAACCTTGATCTACATCTGTGTTGCCAATTACTTGTTCAACAAACCTGTTACTTTTTTGGAAATAATAAATAATTCAGAGAAAGTCGTTTTGAATCCTCTGACATCTGTTGCTTGTATGACTCTGAATTATTCATCAGTGAGCATAAACAGCATTAATTAAAGAAAAGGACTGAGGCAAACCATGGAAATAGAAAAACGAACACTACAGAAGAAAATGCCTTTACTCAACCCATGCTTCACTTGTCACTGACAAATATCCAAAGAGCCCGCCAGTCCTTGTAATTTAAAGGAACTGGTACACTTAAGAATCAGAAGGCAGGATCTAAATGAGGAACACTATTTCATGTTTCATGCTTTTTTCCCTCCTTCAGAAAAATCACCTTCTTTGATTTGGTCTCTTTCAGCACTCTGCCTGCTCATTCTCTGGGTCTGAAAGAGTGCTGTGGTATTCAAAGGGAAAGGAAATTTACTAATTGAGGTGCAAAAGAATTGCAAGAAGGGTCCCAGATTAAGTCATCCTATTCTCATTTGTACACTGAGATTCAAAAATATTAATGGTAGAGGTCCCCCAAATTAAGAGCAGCTCAATTCATCTGGCTGCCACCACCTGATCATTTATTTCCATGACGACACTGGCACTTCCTCTCAACAAAGCACTTTCTTGTGGTAAAGAGCAAAAGAAAAACCTTACAGCCTGGCTGCCTATTCTACCCGGGTGGCCCTGGGCTAATTCTTCCCCTAGTCTGTCTCTCTGCATCGGGAGAGTGATGTTAGATTCAGTAACATCCTCCTCTGTAGAAAAGCCTACGGACTCTGTGTGTGGAGGGAATGTGTGAGCAGACAAGAAACGTGTTAGAGAGTTTACGCAGCACTGTTGGTCAACATACGCCTCCAGAGGTGGGGCCCTGGGTGTCTCGGTAACTGGTTTTTCGGGGACCAGAAGAAACAGGCCTCTCTGGAAATGCAAGGTGGCGGTTGCGGGGAGCTGCAGAGGCTGGTTTCAGTCAGAAATTTTCAGAGAAACCTATTCCTTTGTCTGGCTCTGGTGACTTGCTCAGTGAGGTTTTCTTGACTCCGAGGTAACCTGGCCTCCTGCTCCCCTCGCTCTGGTACCAACTGCTGGGGTTGTTGTGGGCAACAGAGGAGAAACACTGAGCAGAGAACAGAGCGGCCGGAGAAGGAAGGGGGAGAAAAAAAAAAAAAAAAACTAGACTGAAAAAGTCACAAGCCCTGTTTAGGGTCTTTTCAAAACCTCTGAATTCAGAGGCATGACAAGCAATTGGCAAGGTCTTCTTGGTGGTAGCCACTAATGAATGGCTTCTGTGCAGAAATGACCACTCCAGTCTCTCCAGATTGGGTGCACAGAGACCTCCCAAGGCTTCCAGAAAAAGAGAGACACAGAAACCCTCCATGCACTTTTGAATCCTCTTTCAGTAACACCCTTTCAAAGGATGTCACAAATAGGGACAAACCTCCCTTGTTTTTTCCCAGTTTAGTTTGTTGTTTTGTTCCTGCGAGAAGGAAGGTTGGAAGAGGGAAAGGAGATGGTGGGGGGAGTGTAGAAGAGGGGAGAAACTGCTGGCTCTGTCTGGCTCGGAATGGCCCTTCATCAAAGGGGGCTTGTTCTTAAAAACGGCAGCGGACGGGTGGAAAAGAAGCCAAGATGCTCAGTTTCCCAAAAAGACTTTGAACAGGGACTTCTGTGTCTCTTTCAGGCACTACCCAAAATGCAACTACGGATTTAGAAAAGATCACTTAAATAGCACTGGATTTGAAGAAATGAACTAAAAAAAGATGTCTTTTAGAAAGACAATAGATGGATTTGCTGGGTAAGAGGTCCTTCCACCGAAATCTAAAATCCAGTTAGGATGGATGAAGCCTGTTTGTAATGTCAAAAAGTTTCCCAGATGCCCACACAGGCTTTATTTCATTCAAATATTCAAAAAACAACACTGACCCAGAGTACTTTCTCTTTTGGAAGGGAGGGGGCGGGGGAAGGGCGCTACCTCCTTCCTTTCTAATCCAAGCAGGCTTTAAGCTAGAGGTAAAGTGAGAGTCTTAGGGATGAATACAAGGTGATGGTTTCATCACAGCCGGATGCCATAGCTCTTAACAGGAAGAGCCTGGAGGCACCCAGACTGGAGTCTTGGTTTGGTGATGATACTATGATGCACCTCGAAATTGGGAGTTGTCAAAACACTCTACATGCAAGTGCTGAGAAAGATTTTAAGGGGGAGGAGGGGAGCACCAGGGTTCTCAATCTAGGAGAGCCCACAGGGCAGAGGGAAGCCAGGTCACCCAATCCTTGAATGCTATCTGAATGGTAAAAATAACACCTGGAGTCACCAGTGGAGATACCAACAGGCAGCTCAGGAAACCTTGCCTCAGAGGCAAAACCCAGTGTTTCTAAACTTTACCTGGGCATCTCGTTACATTGTGGGTTGTGACTCAGAAGTTCTGGGATGGGGCCTGAGATTCTGCATTTCTAACAAGCTTCCAAATGATGCTCTGCTGCTGGTCTACAGACCACACTCTGAGTTGTAACAGTTCAACCCAGGCAACACATTAGAATCACTGTAATTCTGAAAGAGAAACCCCTGACCCAGTCCTTCCCATGACCAATTAAATCAGTATATGTGGCAGTGAGGCCAACCACTGGGATTTTTTTTTTTTAAGTTTCCCAGGTGAGTTTTATATGCAAGCAGGGTTGGGGACCCACTAGCTGGACTATTCTGACTCTCCTTATCAACTAGGTATGTGGACCCAGGAAACTTAATCTCTAGGAATCTCAGTTTGATATCAGAAAAAGGGGATACGCTGGCCGAAATGGACTGGTATAGAAACAAGTGTTTCTGAAAGCACTTTGAAAGAAGAAAAAATATAATACTTTATTCGAGTTCTTAATTTCCTTGATTGGAATGAGTTCATAGTCCCTGACTAATCAGATTTCACAAATATCAGCTGCGTGCTAATTCTATGGAATAGAATGGTTTTTAGCTGAGATCTCCCTGTTCTGTTAATGCCACAAAGCCCAGTGCTTTGGGATTCCTTCTTAAATGACAATCCCGAGCTCCCTGGGTGCAAGAAAGGTCTTCTGCTGCCAATTTTGGACTTTCTGTGCAATAAACAAAGCGTCGAAGGGCATCAGTTCTGCCAGCCACCAACAGATGGCATCAGTGGTCGTGCAAGGTCCTTTCAGCTTTGGCCTTGGCCTTGTTCCTTAATCTCTGTCACGTTTGCTGTCTATGAAATGCAGTTTCTTGTTAAAAACTAACTGAAAGTTAGAAAAGAAAGAAGAAAAAGAGTCAAAATGCAAGTGTCTTTGGATAATAACACAAGAGTTATAAAGGAGTAAGAGACCTCGACATCACTAACTCACTAAGAAAACAATTTTACCAGCAACAGGTACCCAAGCTAAGGCTAGTGTCATGTTGGATTTAGAACAAACAGGCTTGCAGAACCCCATTAGTGAGAAGAGCCTCTTGTCCCTCGCTGATATCATACTGAAGTTGCTTCTCAAATCCACACAGAAAACAAAACAACCCACGACCATAAGGCAAGGCTATAACCTCAGCAACACTCACCAGAACAAAGACCCTCTGAGAACCAGAGCTCCGTTTCCTCTGTGAGCTGAGAATACCATCAGCTGTTCCTAAGAACCTCCCACCCCTTATCAACCATGGGCACACTGATGTCCACATCAGGGCAGCTGAGTTCTCTGTGCAGGAACTAGAATGAATGCCATCGTCTTTCAAAAGTAACATTCAGGAACCCTGTGCATGGCCAGAATGGTGTATGTTATTTAAGATCCGTGGTTCTCAGCCAAGGGTGATTTTATTCTCCAGAGGACATCTGGTGGCACTGCTTCCACTTGATGGCACAGGAGACATTCTGGGGGTCACACTGGGGAAAAAAGGGAGGATGCTACTGGCATTTAGTGGGTGGAGGCCAAGGATGCTGTAAGTGCTCTACAAAGGACAGGGCAGCCCCTCACAATAAGAATGAGCCAATGCCAATGGTGCTGTGGTTCAAGAAAGCCTCCTCTAGAGGCCAGGAATTTCAGCCAAGAAAATTTAAATTCCAAAAGTCAATTTCCTACTGTCGTCACCAAAAAACATCCTGACTGGGAAGACAAAAGCTAATTAATGGGAACTCCCTCCTGGAGACAAAAATCAACCCTCCCAAGCTTTCTTTGTCCCTGTTTTTAAGTACAGAGTGTTCTTGTTTTTGCCAACCTCCCCTCCTTCTGGACCTCATTCTCACTGGTCTTCTCAGGAACTATGCTCCCTCCACCATGACCTATTCTTGAGCATCTACCCTCTCCCTCACCACCTCCCTCTATCTGGTTCAGAGAGGCTGTTTCCCCCTCTTACCTAGAGAATAAAATAAACAGGACTCAAATACCTGTTGAGCCCATACGGATATAAACAAGTAATTGGATAAATAAATAAATGGAAGAGAAGGAACAAAACATCCTCACAGAAGAATTCCAAGTAATAAATATAGAAAAGAATGAAAAAAAATAGAAAACCACTAGCAGAGCACAGTGGTAATAACGGCTGCTGCTGAGATCCACTGGTTAAAGTTCAGTTTTTAAAGGAGAAACAAGATACTTGCACAGCCTCAAAGCATCTCTCCAAAAGCATTTATCAATCACTTTGGGGCTTTTAGCACCTGTGAACAACCTTGTTTTCATACTCCTCTCTCTATTGGGTACAGCTTTCATTACCCTCCCCTTGAATATAGGCTGGATTCAGTGACTCACTACTACTGAATGGAGTAGGTCCCAGGGACAGCTTTCTAGAATTTACAATGACTTCTGGCAGATCTTAGAGATCAATGAGATATCTTGACACAATATCCAAATGCATCACACACCTGGGTGTGGCTGGCAGATGGCTTTGTTGCACAGATAGCATAGCATTCACCCTGAGTGACATTAATCTGCAGAGCAAATCTGGCTGGGGCACAGGCAAAGCAAACCTTATAACATGCCTCAAGTGACAGGTTGGTGTAGCAAAAGAACAATAGCTGGTTCTCAAATTCAGAATTTTTTTAACAGGCATTCACTTACTGACCACAACCATTTCAAAAGCCTTGGTGACAACATCCATTAAATTAATACCCCAGTCACTCTGCAGCAGAGTAAATATGAAACAGGTACAACTGAAACCTCTCCCACCAGTCCACACCTCCCTCCCCCATCTTGTATCTGGAAATCTGAAGTCAAGGGAAAAAACTGGATGCCTCAGAGTTCTTTTCAGCTAAAATGCAAATAAGAGCAGGTTCAAGAAGCAATCAAATGAACCTTAGCACAAGAATGCCAGCTTGTTATTTTGCAAACAGTAGGGTCAAAGCCCTGTTAATAGGAGGAAAATTATTGGGGGCAGAAAATTAATATTCACTGCTGAGTCCTATTTGCCATGAGTTGACTCTGGAAGCAAGCATTTGAAAGATGGATCAGGATGAAAGCATTATCATCTCCCATTCTACCAACACCAGGGGCCACCACTCCTCCCAGAGCCAGAGAACCCCCAGTGGGGTCCAACTAAAGCCACAGCTACCAGAAGGCACAGGCATCTGATTCGTCTTTCTGGTGTCCAGGAGTAGGTTTTTCAAGGGAGCAGGCTGAGGACACTGTATTTGGAAGGTCAAAGGGGTGCTTTGAAGAGGGACACTTGGAAGAGTGGTGAATTGTGTTAAAGAGTACGAGTAAGAAAAGGCGGATGCCTGGCCCTATTCTCTGCTGAGTAAGGCCAGAGCGCCCTACATATGTGCCTCTACCGGGTAAGGGTTGCTCTAAGTGCTGACTGCTAATGGGTCCCATCTGGTCCCCTAGTCTGTAAAACCTCCTTTGGGCTACAGGAGTATCTCCACCTGGAAGGTTATACCTACCCTGAGGGAGGCCCAGAACCAATCAATGGCTGACCTGGGAGAGGGGAGCAAAAAGCTGACCAATGGGCAGCTGGCAATGGGAGACAGAGCTCCTCAACAACCCAGCTAAAACTCACCTTTTCCCCACTGCCCCGCCACTCTGTGCAGGGCTTAGTTGCTCAGTCATGTCTAGCTCTTTGCAATCCCATGGACTGAAACCCGCCAGGCTCTCATTCCATGGGGATTCTCCAGGCAAGAATACTGAAATGGGCTGCCTTGCCCTCCTCCAGGGAATCTTCCCAACCAAGAGATCAAACCCAGGTTTCCGGTATTGCAGATGGATTCTTTACTGTCTGAGCCACCAGGGAAGCCCCACCCTGCCACTCTGCCCAGCCCCAATCCCTAGGCCAACACATCATCTCCATGCAAATCCCTTGACTTCTAAAGAACCTGACCCAAGATACTGGGAATTAAGCTTCCTTGAAGTTTTGGGGCGGGGGAGAGGTTTGGTAGATCCTGGGAAGAGAATTTCCAGTTCAAGGGCTCCAGCTCTCCCTTGAGGACAACTAGGCAGAGACGACTAAGACCCAAGCCCACTGATGCCCCAAACACTAGAGAGAAAGCTTGTGTCCTGGTGCTTCCTTATTGCAACTGGACAAAGGCTATCAGGAGGAGATGCATCCCCCATATCTGGGTGACAGAGCCATGTCCTAAAAAGATCCTACAACAAAAGGCTGATTTTGCTAGTTACTGGACACCATGTACCCAAGCTGGGAAAAACTAAATACTGGCAAATCCAATCTCACAGATCACTTATAAGGCAAAAAAGAGTTATGTCAGCTATCAAGTCTTTTTCAACAAGGTATTTAAAATGAGATTTCGCACTGGTGCTAGAATCGCAGCACAGATGATCTTTCCTTAGTGTTTTCCAAGGCTGTTTTCTCTTTACAGGATCAGCAGGCAACTTTCCTTTACATATACATACACTCCCTCCTGTCTTCCCTCCTTCACCTTTCTTCCTGCCCTGTGCTCCTCTTGGGGCTTCCTAGGATTACCTCCCCAGTTCTCATCTTAGGGCTGACCTCTGGGGGCCACTCTAGACAGTGTACATCCAGCAATGTAAAATCTTAAAATCTTAATTGGTTCCAGAGCTCATATTCTAAGTGAACAGCCCAAGAATGTAACCTAACTAGTTGTAACTTGTAAAGTACTTGATTCTTGGGCAAAGTAGTTAAAAGCCAGAGAGTTGTAAAGAGTGGTCTGAAACAACCTAAGAATTTTTTACAACTCATAACAATGTGCTTCTTTGGTGCAATTTTAAATTAGCTTTTAAAATTAGCTTTCATAAATCTTGCCTGCTCCATTATATTTCAGATGTTGAATTTAGGACAGTGTTCAAAGATTTTTATGGGGCCAGTTCATGGTTCTAATTCCAATTTACCATTAATCCTTTACTGACTTTGTTTTGGAGTTCTCCAGCATATGGGTCCTTAAGGACTAAAGAAACCAATGGTTTAATCAAAGAGAAAATGTTCTGTTTCCTCCATTTAGAAATTCATTGAAATAAAGATGAAGTCCATCCTGAACAGCAGGACGTTCTGAGAAAGCCATCAGTCTAAATGCCTTTATGAATAACTATTATGTTAGAAACTCAAAAGATCTTACATCTCAGCCAGATGAATAATCACGCCACTAGGGAACACAGGGAAGAAAATTAATATAACGCGGGTCTACACATTTTTTTTCTCTGCTTGTCTGAACACATGAAATATCTCTTCACTTTTACTACCAAATACATATTCAGGTAGCTTCCTTGCTATCAGTGATGCTTCTCAACTCTAAGTTAAGGACTTCTGGAGGCTGAATTTGCTTCCTCTGACCTCCAAAGCACTATGAGCATGCATGTGTGCTAAGTCGCTTCAGTTATGTCAGACTGTGCGACCCTATGGACAGTAGCTTGCCAGGTTCCTCCGTCCATGGGATTCTCCAAGCAAAAATATTGGAGTGGGTTGTCACACCCTCCTCCACGGGATCTTCCTGACCCAGGGGTCAAACCTGCGTCTCTTACGTCTCCTGTATTGGCAGGTGTGTTGTGTGTTCTTTACCACTAGCACCATCTGGGAAGCCCCCAAAGCACTCTATAAAGTACAAAATTATTATAGGATGAATACAACAACATCCTGCTTAACTTGTAAGAACTGATGGTATGGGCTCAGGGAAAGCTGAATTGATATTGCCATAATTCAGGAAATACATGCCACAAATTCAATTAAGAAAGTGATTAAACAGTATTGTAACCAAGTATTGAAAAAAAAAAACAAAATTAACCCAAATCCAGCTTTCAGTTCTCTCTCTCTACCTGTTAATCAGAGGTACAAAGAGAAAAATAGACGAGTGTTCATCTCTTTAGCTACTATAAACTGTCACTTGCTATGCAAAGGCATTTATAAGTCCAAATTACTATCGTCTTAAAAAACACAAATGCTAAATACAAGTAGTATATTACGTTATATATGTGTGTGTGTGTGTGTGTGTATATATATATATATATATAACTACAATCTATGTATTTGACTATAATTATTCAGTGACAGGGAAGCCTGGCGTGCTGTAGTCCGTGGGGTCACAAAGAGTCCGACCCGACTAAGTGACTGAACTGAACCGACAGATTAGGTGATCCAACTAGTGTTTTTTTCCCTGTAACATGCTATTTAGAATACACTATTACATCATGTAAATAATTTTCCTGGCTCCACCCCAATTGCATAAAAGCAGTCAATGGCAACCCACTCCAGTATTCATACCGGAAAAATCCCATGGACAGAGGAGCCTGGCAGGCTACAGTCCAAAGCGTTGCAGAGTCGGACACAACTGAGCAACTAAAGCACAGCACAAGCACAGTAGTCTCTTTTCCAGCACAATGTGGGTTTGGAAAGTGCCTGCTATGTGGTGTTCTTGTCCACATCACCACATTTAAGCATGCAACAGAAAAAAAGGAAAAAGCAAAATTGTAACTAAGCTCCCTCCTCCCAACTCATAATCAACAAAACACTTTCTTGTGAAAGGACCAAACACATGAACTTCAACGATGAGAGCTGACAACAACACAGTGATCTTTAAATTCAAGCAGTACACTGTGAAAGCGCATGGAATGTTACCCAGTGAGAAGTGGAAGAGAAACTCCCCAGGGACAGCGATGGGCAGGAAATCCAAGGACCAGGTTGAGTGTTGACTGTGTAACTGACTAGTTCTGTGATGATGAGCAAGTTATAACATACTTTGTGGCTTCATATTTTTCATCTACAGCTAAAACACTTGATTAAATGGTCTAAGGTCCATGCCAGTTCAAAATTCTAAGATTTTTAAGGCTATTTCTTTAATACCTGCTGCTGCTGCTGCTGCTGCTGCTAAGCCACTTCAGTCGTGTCCGACTCTGTGCGACTCCATAGACGGCAGCCCGCCAGGCTGCCCCGTCCCTCTTCAATACCTAGGCATGGCTAAGACTCCACGACACTGATCCTGACGCCCAAGGCTGCACTGTGGTTGCTGGAGAGATTTTGCTTGTCACTCTCCAACACAATGGGATAGGTTTGGAGAAAAACAGGAAAGACATGTCCTGAATGACATGTGTGTGGTCCCCTAAGTGAAAAAAATTACCTATTTTATGTGTTCCCAAAGGGTATGGAGTATCTTTCTTCTAAGACAGACCAGACTAACTCAGGCACTGCCCTGATAGCTGCATACTATCCTGTGTTATTCTACTGACACCTCTTATCTATTTGACTCAAGTAGGAAAATTTTAGAAGCATTTTCAAAATGAGAATACAGACTATGTTTTACTTCTAATTTGAGTAATTTGAGGTATCCATGGGATTTGCTCTTATACACACAGTTTTAGGCAAGAGAATGAAAGAGTTCCAAGCCCTAGAACACAAATAAAGGCTAACCCCTGCAGCAGGGTGCTGAGGCTGGAAAATACCCTGGCACCTTAAACTCCTTACTCACCTCTAACAAACAATGGCAATCCAGAGGCTGACAGAGAAAGTATGGAAAATCAACAAGTACTAACTTTGACAGGCAATTCTGGGGGCAGAATACCTGCCACAGGTAATAAATCACTTCATTTAGGTTTATCTTTTTAGCAGTGCACAGTGGATTATACCCATACATCACTTTGGCCTCTCTTTTCTGCCCTGTTGACAAAGGACAAATTGAGAAGGATGGTGGGAAAACTGGGAGAAAAAAGGGAGGAAAACAGAAGAGCTCTGTCCCTTGGCCTGTACAGTTTAAGAAATAATGATGATGATGATGGCCATGTACAGTGCCACTGTTTTCTAAGTATCAGCTCCATCTGTAAAATCTTACAGCACTTTCTGGATGTACCAATGAAGTGACTACGGGTTGGAAAATAAAGTTAGCTTTCTTCCCAAATCCCTTGGCACACACTATATATCTACAGTCTCAACAGGATCACAAGCACTTGGCTTTTCTAACAATGGGTGAGTTTATGGGTTTCACCAATGATACTGTTTAGAAACTGGTATCCTGAGAAGCACTGCAGCACAGAACTGAATATGGTAACGGGGACTTTCTGGTGCAGCGTTACGGTGGCAAATTAAGACAATGTAAAAAAAAAAATTTCTCACTACAAATATTTAAGAACTGGGTAAAATATGAAAAAGGAAAAAGCCAAGTGAGAGCATATGAGTGGATTCTGAGACTGCTTTGGTAACTTACAGACTTGCATTTTAAAACCCAAGTGGATAAAGGAGTAAAACCGTGAGCTGCCATGAGGCAGAGAGTTGAAACTAAAACCCTTTAGGAGAGGCAGGATCCTCAACGGTGGCTTCCTCAATGAAGACTGGGGGAAAGCTCACCCCCTAGGAAAGGGATCCAACAGGACAAGCCTGTGTGTCCCTGAACTCTGAGTGAAAAAGAAAAACCAAAAAACCCCTCTCCTCTGAAATACAGATATCCAGACCTGAGCCTTGAACAAAATAATCCAGAAAGTTCCAAACTAAAAAATTAGCAGAAACATTGGCCCCAAACCAGGGATATTCCTGAGAGCTTTAGAATAAGTGATGTAAATTGTTCTGGAGGGGCTCTGTTATCAGGCCACATGAGATTCCCACACAGAAAAAGTAATCCCCACTCAAGATCAGTTTATAAGAAAAATGTAAAATTACAGTATACCATAAGCAGAAAACAGCAACCACAACAAACAAAATTGTTAGAATGCCAGAACTTGGGACCATAAAACTCAAATCTGAAAAAGAGAATACAAAATACAAAATAAGTATGTCTAAAACTATAAAAGACATAAAAGTAGGGAATAAGACCCTGGAGGGAAAAATATGAAGAACATTCAGATGTAAAAATAAGCCAAACAGAGCTTCTAGAAATAAATATTATAATCACTGAAAGTAAAGTCAACAGATTAGGTTAAACAGATTAGACACAAATAAAGAGAAAATTAAGTAAAATGGAAGACAGATTTGAGGAAATTGCCAAGGTGGATCACAGAAATAAAAGAGGCATGAAAGAATAGCTTGATTCCAAAAGCATTTAATGCAAGATTCAGATGATGCAAATAGACTGTGTCAGTTTGGACCCTCTAATAAGCAGATGCCAAGAAAAAATGTTGGGAAGAGAGGGATAGGCAAAGAGAAGCCTCAGACCATGATGCAGGGGGGACCTGTGAAAGGAAAGGGAGAAAGAAGGAGTGCTGGATAGGATGAGACACAGAGTAAAGCTCAGTTCTAAGAAAATTCTGGTCATGCAGCGGAGACACCTTGAGCCAAAGTCATGCATTAGAAGAGTCCTACATCCTGACGAAATGGGCCAGCACTAGTACCCACGTCTTACTAAGCCAGCAACTGGGAACAGCCCGGAGCAAGTGTGGCTTTTGAGTAAATCTTGAGACAGGGCATCTGGGGTCTCTCAACTATGCTTCACAAAGCAGAAGACCTGGAAGGCATATTTTCATGGTTGCCAAAATGAAGGGGAGCAATATTTTAAGAGATAATAGTTAAGGATTTTACAGAATTGTAAAAGCCATATATCCTCCATGTAGAGAATAATAGCAAGTTCCGAGCAGAATAAATCAAAGCAAATCTACACATGCGATAGTTAAATGGTAGAATATCAAAGGCTATAAAATGCCAAAAACAAGGAGCAATTTGAACTAAATGAAAAGAAAAGAAATTGGTAGTAGGTAGGATAATTGGAGTTAATTTCAGACTGCTTTCTAAGAACACAAATTTAAGGATAACAAATCCAGCAGAAGGAAAACGGGAGGAATTGATAAAACTCAATTCAGTAAGAGATAGGAAAGGAGAAAAAGAAAGCAAAGGAAAACTATGGGAAATAGAGAACATGAAGTAAGAGAAATAATTTAAAATATCTACAGTTACTATAAATGCAAACAGATTAAAATAGCTGGTTAAAATTTAGCCACATGCTATTTATAAGAGGTTCTTATAAATAAAAACCTCTTACTTACTTTACCACTAAGTAAAACCAATTACTGGTTCTTACACAAGACTTACGGATCTCATCAATGAGATGAGATCCTATTCTCATCTGTAAAATGGTATGATAATGACAGACTTATTTTTGAGTCTATAATACACTTTTCTTAAAATAACACAAAGAAGTGAAATGAAAATGTTAATTACTCAGTCATGTCTGACTCTTTGCAACCCCATGGACTGTAGTCCACTGTAGCCCCCAGGGCTCCTCTGTCCATGGAATTCTCCAGGCAAGAATACTGGAGTAGGTTACCATTCCCTTCTCCAGGGAATCTTCCCAACACAGGGATTGAACCTAGGTCTCTTGCATTGCAGGCAGATTGTTTACCATCTGAGCCACCAGCAACACAGCAAAAATGTTAACATTTGTGTAATCTTTCTGGTGGGTACATAGGTGCAAGTTTCATTATTGTCTGTATATTTTAATCTATTTGAATTGTTTCAAAAATAAGTGTTGGCAGTCCAGTGGCTCCCACTGCAGGAGGCATAGGTTCAAGTGCTGCTGGGGGAACTAAAATTCTGCATGCCATGCAGCATGGCCAAAAAAGAAAAAAAAATTTAACTGTTTAAATCTATTAAGTCCAATAATCAAGTAAAAATATAAGACCACAGTAAATGACAATGTTCTTATACACCATTTGGGAGGGTATGAACTATACACCTTTCCTAGAAAACAATTTAAAAATGTAGATACTCTTTAGCCCAGTGATTCTTGTAATTTATCCCAAGGAATTAATCAGAGGTGTGTACAAAACATGTATGTATTAGTTTATAACTGAGTTACACGTAATGGTGAAAAATTCAAACAACTTTAATGTTGTTGGGAATTGCTTCCCTAAACTGTAATGCATCTGTATAACAGAATAGGATGCAATCATTAAAATTCAGGTTAAGGTTATAAAAGATTGCTAATGACAAGTATATATTAATAAGTGAAAAAAGAAACAAAGCATTAGGCACAGAATGAGCTTGTTTTAATTAAAAAAAACAGATGTGTATATACGTAAACAGACAAAGGACCACCAGGGAAGCACTTCTGGATGGTAGAGACTCTGAATGACTGTTTTCTTTGTGCTTTCCTCTGTTTTCCAAATCGTCTGCAGTGAGCAGACGGTGCTCTGCAGTTAGTGGGGAGGCGGGGGGAGGGAGCAATCATTATTTCTAAAGTAAGTGGCAATAATTCCAGTTTTTACTCTAATGCAGGGATCCACAAACTATATCCTGCAGGCCAAATCCAGCCTGCCACCCTGCCTGTGAGTTAAGAATGGTTTTACATTTTTAAATCCTTGAAAAAAATCAAAAGCAGAATAATATTTATAATTTGTCATTCTAATATTTGTATTCAATCTATACAACAACACTGTGAAGTTGGTACTATAGCCTGTTTTATAGATCAAAGAACAGAAGCTCCAAGATTGGTCAGGTAAGTAGTCAAAGATCTCATAGTTACCAAGTCTGCGGAAATTCAAACCCAAGGAGTCTTACCCCAGACTTTACCTAACCTGCTCCCTCCATGTGAAAAATCCTCCACCACTGTGAGGGCAGATCTGCATGGGTGAATCTCAGGGTGGAAGAGCACAGTGTTTCAGTGAAGCTTCGTTTGAGAATGGGCCCTGCTTCTACCATGATAATGTGCTGTGCTCAGTTGCTTCCTTCGTGTCCAACTCTTTGTGATGCTACGGACTGTAGCCCGCCAGGCTCCTCTGTCCATGGGATTCTCCAGGCAAGAATACTGGAGTGGGTTGCCATGCTCTCCTCCAGGGGATCTTCCTGACCCTGGGATTGAATTCACATCTCATATCTCTTGCACTGGCAGGCGGGGGTTCTTTACCACTAATGCCACCTGGAAAGCTCATGATGACAGGAAACACAAACTCTGAACTTCAATTAACCAAAATGTCATCCTCCTCAAAAGAATTCCAGGGCAAAAAAAAGAATTCAAGCACTTCTCTGGTGGCCGAATGTTAAAAAAACGCCTGCCAATGCAGGGTACACGGGTTTAATCCCTGATCCAGGAAGATCCCACATGCTATGGAGCAGCTACGCCCATGCACCACAACTACTGAGCCCGCACTCCTAGAGCCTGCGCTCTGCAACGAGAGAAGCCACCACAGGAAGAAGCCTGCTTACTGCAAGACAGAGGAGCCCCCGCTCACCACAACTGGAGAAAACCCCCATGCAGCAGTGAAGACCCACCACAGACAAAACATTACATAAACTACAAAAATTTTTTTCCATTTTTTCATAACTAGACCTGCATTACAGAAAATTGTACCCTTTCATTATTATTATTGTTTTCAATTTCATCAATAAAAAGTTGTGGAAGTTTATTCAGTCTCATTATGTAAGGGCATGGCAACCCACTCCAGTATTCCTGCCTGGAGAATCCCCATGGACAGAGGGGCCTGGGGGGCTACAGTCCACGGGGTCACAAAGAGTTGGACATGACTGAGCAACTAAGCACACGCACACCTGGAACCACAGAGTAACCAAGAACCCTAATGGTTCTCTCTTTCAAGCTATTCTACAGCTCCTTCTACTGCTATGTCTCTCTCTCTATATTTATCCATTACCTCCCATCAAAGGGTGCACTAAAAAAGAAAGTAAAACTTAGTCCAGTCAAGGTTATTGCTTCTAGCAAAAATTTGTTCAAGGGAAGAGATTGACTTTTATGTCATTTCTGAAGTTAACTTATCTGAGTTTTTTTGTTACCAAAATAACTGAGAATTTGGCCCATCCTGGGTTTGTTCATTCATTCACTTAACAAACCTTAGCATAGCTTACAGATCAGAAGATACATATCAATACAACAAAACACATTTTATAATAGAAAGCAGTTTTAAATGACTATAGGAAATACAAATTAAAACCACAGTGAGACATCACCACACCCATTAAAGTATCTATAATCAAAAGGACAGATAGTACTAAGCATCAGCAAGGATGTGGAGAAAGCAAAACCCTCATACAGTGCTAGTTAGAACATAAAACATAAAATGCAACGGTAACTTTGGAAAATGGCCCAGAAGTTTCTTTGCAAAGTTAAACATAATGACTGAAAAATTCAACTCCTAAGTATCTACCCAAGAGGAATGGAAACAGGCATCCATACCAAGATGGGTAAACAGATGATCAGAGCAGTATTTTCATAATAGTTCCAAACTGGAAAGAACTCAAATGTCCATCAACTGGTAACTGGATAAACAAAACGCGGTTTATCACTTGGATAAATGGAACACAATGGAACACTACTTAGCAATAAAAAAGGACCAACTGTGATACACTCAACAACATGGATGAACTCAAAAACAGCATGCTGAGGGAGAGAAGCAAGTCTCAAAAGACTGTATACTGTACGCTTTTAAAAGGCATTTCTAGAAAAGACAAACTATAGAGACAGAAGCAAATCAGTGGTTACCCAGGATTGGGGTGAGAGCAAGGATTATCTATAAACAGGCAAAAGGGAACTTTGCAGGGTGATGCAAAGTTCTACAACTGAATTGCGGTTGTGATTGCAAACATGTATGGATTTACCAAAATTCATCAGTACACTTATGGGTGGACTTATGGCATGCAAATGAGGCTTCAATAAAGCCATTTAAAACAAAACCACAGGAGCAAAGGGGCAGCTATCTGCTTGAACTGGAAAAAAATGTAGGAAAGCTTCAGAAGAGAGAAATTTTGAGGTAATATTCTGATAATGGACATTTAACTGAAACAGGGATTTAACAGTATGCAGAGGCTGGAACTGGATGGTATGAAAACTTAAGTAGGATTTAGAGAAAGAAAAGAAAGAGGTGATACTAAAAGTTAGGCTAAACTTAGGTAAGTGAGAAAATAGAAAGGTGGTAAGAAGTTCGTACTTCGTCTCACAGGTCACGGGAAGTCATTAAGAAATTTCAGGTCGGGGGTGAGTGACTTATCACATCTGAGTTTTAGAAGGAACTGAAGGAAATGTAAAAGGGAAAAAAGCAACAGGCAATGTCCAGGTTAAAGACATAGAACCAACTACTTAGTTTCCAATGAGGTACTGGGAAAGAAGACAATTTCTAGGTGTCACTAAAACAAATAAGGATGAGTGCTGAGTGCTCAGTCGCTTCAGTCGTGTCCAACTCTTTGTGACCCCATGGATTGTAGCTCACCAGGCTCCTCTGTCCATGAGATTCTCCAGGCAAGAATACTGGAGTGGGTTGCCATGCTCTCCTCCAGGGGATCTTGCCAACCCAGGGATCAAACCTGTGTCTAGGTGCATCTCCTGCATTACAAGTGAAATCTTTACCACTGAACCACCAGAGAAGCCCATGATAGGAGCAAAAGCAGGTTTGGGGGAAAGAGATGACATAAATATTGTCTTAGGTTGATTGTGTGATGCTGTCAAGATATTCAAGTACAAATATCCAGCATACAAACATGCAGAAATGGAAAGACTGGAAGTGATGCTGTGGCTTGGAGAAACCTTAGCAAAGAAATAGTCACAGAAACCAGTGAACTAAGATTCCTAAGGACTCAGACAAACAGCAAGAAGTTATGGCTCAAAATCAAAAAGGCTAATTACAGAGAACTCCTTGGTGGTCCAGTGGTTAGGACTCTCACCTTTGGCAGCCTGGGTTTGATACCTGGTGGGGGAACTACGATCCTCACAAGTCTGAGGGCCAAAAAAAGGCTAATTATAGCGTCTACTCTGTCCTCCTTACAAAGACATTAAGAAAATGCTTTTCCTTCTCCTGTTATTTTTTTTTAAGGGTTAGAAACATTTATTTGTCAAAATATCTTTTAGGAATATGGAAAGAGTGGAGTAAAACAAGGCTAAGTTTCAGCTAACGCTGTACCACAACCATAGGTCAGACATAACACAACAACCCAAATCCCAATGGTCCTAGTAATTTCAGAAGATTGGCTTCAATGTTAGAGTCCAGAGCTAACAGAGCAAAGTAAAAGGTTGCTTGCCCTCTCACAGCCATTTTAAAAGGAAAGGAGAGGAGTTCCCTTGTGGTCCCCTTGGTTAGGACTAGGTAGTTCCCAGTGGTTAGGACTCTGCTTTCACTGCTGGGGGTCAGGTTCCATCCCTGGTCAGGGAACTAAGGATTCCTGCACGCCATGCGCAGGAGCTGAATGAAAAAAAATTTTTTTCATTTCAAATTTTAAATAAATAAAAATAAAGGGAAACTGACATGTTGCAGGTAGACAAGGAGGAGAGTTCAACTCCTAAGGAGAGTAAGATGAGAGGGATTCCACTGCACAGGAAAAAAGGGATGGCCAGTGTCATCCTTACCTAGGGCAGCTCAGTGGCTGAGAATATACAGAACGGATCAAAAGGCTATAGAGACTAGTATCAGGAGGAAAGAAAAGTCAACTTAGAAAAATTAAATTAAGAAAGAAAAGATAGTTGGTCACAGACCCCTTTTTTTAACCTAAACATGAAGGAATGGAACCATCTCAGCAAAAGGGGCCTTATGGAATAAGTTCTCCTACAGGACTGCAGCCCGAAGGCTGTCTGCCATTGTCCTACCTCCAGTTTGTAAAGGGCTGAGTACCACTCCTCGGTCCACATCCTGCTCCGGCTCATACCGGGCCACGTCATACAAAAAATTCCCCGCAGCTGGTGAAGCCTGAGACAGCGCACCCTCCGGCCCATTACAAAGCCCTCTCCAGCTGTGGGAGCACAGCTGCGGCAGGAACGGGGGAGGTGGGCATCCTGTCCCTTTCATAATAGAATCTAGTGATGGCAGTGGCAACAGTCATAGCACCTGAGGTGGCAGCTGGGTTTGAGTTTGGCTATTGGGGGGTGGGGGTGGGGGTCTGTCCGGGAATCAACAGGAGAGAAGGGACTTCCCCGCTGGTCCAGTTGTTAGGATCCTGCACTCCCACTGCAGGGGACACAGGTTCGATCCCTGGAGAAGCAACTAAGATCTGGCATGCGGTGCAGTCCAAACAAAAAACCCTGGAGTTGAGGTGACTGGTCACAGCTGTGCTCTGGTCTTGAGGCACATGGGACACGTAGCTGTACAAGGAAGCTGCTGCCGCCATTGCCTCCTGAAAGCGGGCTCCATATGGGCTTAGCCTAGTCAGTAGCCGAGTGCTCCCAATGCATCCTCCTCATACATGGATTCCCTATAGCCCAATGGGGTCCGCTCCATATTTCTCATTGTACTACTCAGTAAAGTCGGCCATGATATCCCTTTGATCTCTTTTGACCAGTGCTCCTCTTTTCCACAACCGATAGCAGCCACCCTTCTCCCACATCAGGGGCGGTTGGAAGCTGGCTCGTGTACAACGCCACGCAGCATTCATTTGCCTTCAAACTCTGTGAGTCAAGGTCCTCTGCCCGTTCCACATGTAGGAAGGCATAATCTTTCACGACGTCACATTTCATTCCACCACTTGACCATACTCCTCAAACTTGACCCGAAGCTCTCATTTGGTACAAACAGGACATACGATGCCTGTTTGCAGCTTGGTGACGCTTTGTTCCTATTCTTGCCGTCTTCCTCATTAATGTTCACTCCCTGCAGCTTTACTGGGGCAGGTTGCATATGGCACACTCAGCTGCATCTTTTTCTTTATGTCCACAAAGAGGGTTTTGTTTGGTTGCTGTAGTTTTGTTGTTTTGGCAGGGCTTGCGGGATCTAACGGAGAAGGCAATGGCAACCCACTCCAGTACTCTTGCCTGGAAAATCCCATGGATGGAGGAGCCTGGTAGGCTGCAGTCCATGGGGTCGCGAAGAGTCGGATACGACTGAGCGACTTCACTTTCACTTTTCACTTTCATGCATTGGAGAAGGAAATGGCAACCCACTCCAGTGTTCTTGCCTGGAGAATCCCAGGGACGGGGGAGCCTCATGGGCTACCGTCTATGGGGTCGCACAGAGCTGAACAGGACTGAAGCGACTTAGCAGCAGCAGCAGCAGCAGCGGATCTAAGTTCCCTGACCAGGGATGGAACCCGGCCCGTGACAGTTTGCTGGCCCTCACTGTCGGCGCAAGCGCAGCGCCCTTTCTAACCACAGGACCCACCGCCAGCGCATTCCCAAAGACATAGTACTTAATGATGTCACATTCTAGCACCTTCCCATGCTGCTCAAAGAGTGAATGGATCTCTTGCTCTTCCTCCCAGAGCAGGTTTCCGATGAACAGCGTTACCACCCTGACAAGAGCCTCACGAATGCAGCAGTGGCGGCGGTTCCTTCGTCAGAGAAAACTCTACAAAATGGCGCCCTGCCCTCGAGCCTCGGTGGTGTGACGTGAACGTCTTATGCGCCAACTCACGTATGCGCATGCGCCAGTCCGCACTGGCGCCCCTCACCCTTGCAGGAGCCGTGTTGCTGTTCTTCAGTTGACACCCAGCTGACCGCCAACCGATTTTTGCAGTTAGAGATCACAAAACGAACAAAGCCAAAGATGATGCCCCAACTGAGGACAGATATATAGATTGGAGAGCAGAATGCTGAACATATCAGAGGCAATCTGGACCATATAGAATCTGCTATCTAGAAAGCAACGTGCATGCTTTAGTTGTTTCTGAAACTCTCTTACTGTGACTATGAGTACTAATCTGCTCTTTCAAGTTAAGGGTAGGTGGTTCAATC
Source organism: Bos mutus (assembly GCF_027580195.1). NCBI lineage: Eukaryota > Metazoa > Chordata > Mammalia > Artiodactyla > Bovidae > Bos > Bos mutus. The sequence goes on from NC_091635.1 coordinate 35,731,693, forward strand.
CATCTATTGCACTAAGCTCATCTACACCAACCAAATGCACATCAGTTCTACTGTCTTGTCAATATATTGTGCAGGTTGGTACCTTGGAGATCTACTTGAACTTCCCAATGCTCCCAAACGGCTAACACATGGAGAGGACAAAAAATTTCACAGATTGTTGAATACAGGGTACTAGGAAATACAGACAAAAGAACAGTAGGCTAAATGCTAGAAGATCCAGATTCTATATTCTTCCACCATGGACAAGTTAATTATATTCTTTTTTATGTACAGGTGGGAATAGGATGCACAAATCAAATTTTGAAAATGTGTTTCATAATACATGGTAATACTGCTTGAAAGTTAGTCAGTACCACACACAACCTCCTGTCTATTTAGGGGGCAAAGGAGTTAAAGTTGTGCTCTATTATTTTAGGAGAGAGGTGTCTTTGATGATAAAACTTGAAAATAATTTACAAGAAGTCATGCCTAGAGGTGGACTACTGTAATATATATAACAGATTCTCCTTCTACACATGACCTTTAATTCTGTTCACATATATCTCTAGCCTTTTGGGTAAGAGAATTTAGAACATGGCCTAGAGGACTTCATTCCTCAGGCCCCCACCCACAGTGGATGTGGCCCTTCTCCAGCACTGAGTCACCCTCTTCCCCATGCCTTCTGCTTGGGTGGCAGCCCACCAAGCCTGAAACCCAGTTTCATGGTCTGTCTTCCTGGCCAGACAAAAAGTTCTCTGCATGCAGGGTAGAGCTCATTTGTCCCTGTCTTCTCAGCACATGGCATCATGTAGGGTTCAAAAAATGATCCCCAAGTGAACGAATAGCAGGAAATTAGGAGAAAAGATGCCAAATGGCACATATTAAAAATAATTTTTATACTATCCTATTTTTTAAAGTAAAAATTGTATACACTTGGGAATTCCCTGGCACCAATGGACAGGACTCTGTGCTTCCACTGTAGGGACCCAGGTTCAACCCCTGGTTAGGGAATTCATATCTCACACATATACACACACACAAACTTAGGGTGTATGAGGTGATGCTTTGGGATACATATACACAGTGAAATGATTACTACAGTCAAGCTCATTAACATATTTCCTCTTGTGGTTACCTTTTTGTGTTTGTGTGTGATGAAAGGAAAAATTAAATTTTAAAAGGCTCCTGTGCATTAAGCCACAGATAAGTGGATACACAGCATGTGGTACCTACCTACAATGAAATATTATTCAGCCTTCTAAAGGAAGGAAATTCTGACAGATGCTACCACATGGATGAAACTAGGAAGCATTACGCTTGGTGAAATAATCCAGACAAATTATTCCACTTATACAAGTAGCTTGAATAGTCAAATTCTAGAAACAGAAAACAGAACGGTGGTGTGAGGGGATATGGGGTGTTAGTGTTTAAGGGGTACAGAGCTTCTGTTTGGGTTGACAAAAAAGTCCTGGAGATGAGTAGTGGTGATGGTTACACAGCATTATGAATGTACTTAATGCCACTGAACTATACACTTAAAAAAGGTTAAAATGTAGATTTTATGACACATCGGAGAAGGCGATGGCACCCCACTCCAGTACTCTTGCCTGGAAAATCCCATGGTCGCTAAGAGTCAGACACAACTGAGCAACTTCCTTTCACTTTTCACTTTCATGCATTGGAGACGGAAATGGCAACCCACTCCAGTGTTCCTGCCTGGAGAATCCCAGGGACAGGGGAGCCTGGTGGGCTGCCGTCTATGGGGTCGCACAGAGTCAGACACGACTGAAGTGACTTAGCGGCATGACACATATAACCACAGTATTTTTAAGACTCCTATGCAGTATTCTAAGGAAGGATACAGGACTGTGGCCTCTGGCCATTTTTAGATGGCTATTTCTTCATAAGTTGCATTCTTAAATATCTAATTGATAGCAAAGGGAAGAAAACACATTAGGCATTCACACACCTCAGTGTCCAAAGGTCCAAAGTCATTAATCTGGAAAACTACCACAAAACTCGTGAAACTGATTCAAAATTTACTTCTAAACCATGAGAGCAAAAAAAGAAGTTGATTTTAATTCGGTTTTCTGGGCATGCAAGTGTTGTCTTGGTTGACTTGTTATTTTAATTGTTGGTAATCACTGGCTACCAGTAACAACCTCACTGCCAGAAAGATAAACATTTAAGCAATTAAAACATTCAAAACCAGAACTAGCAGAGAAAAAAAGTTTATGTTTCTAACACTTTCCTTTTAGCATCAATTGTGATTCATGTATCAAAAGACTAACCTTTTAAAAGGAGATGAATTGGCTTGCATATTTGACTATTTTGGTAACCAGCTGCATAGAAAACTATTTTATCATCCCCCTTTCCCCACCCCCAGACAGAGAAATTTGTTGAGCTTGAGATTTCTAGATTATAATACTAAAGTTCTTGATGTTAGATGTCCTGTCAAGGTAAAAACAGGAAGATTTTTTCCTTTGATATCTGTCAAGAAAATATAAAGGTATAGTTATTACTTTCTTTAAAAAGTTCTTTTCCCTTTAAAGAAAAGTGTGTTTATTCCAATCGTGGTTTAACAAATAATCACATGTCCTCAGCAAGCCTTCAAAATGAGTGATCAGAATGTAAGAAGCTGACAGACTCCAAATTAAATCGACACTACCTAATCTAAGGCGTCAAAAGGTGTGTATCAGCATCGTCCAAATCAAGTCTTTGGGGGTCACTTTTAACTTCTTCCAAACACCAAGTCTTTCCAAAATCAAACATGGCGGCGGAGAAAAGGCAAGAGAAGGGGCTTTGCTATGTCAATGTGGACATTCCTTAGGAGGTCAGTGCAAATCGAAGAAATACAATCAAATGGTTTTAATTGTGTGGGTGACAAGGCACAGGTGACAGGTGGGAAAGAGCGAAGAGATAAAAGTGTTAAGCGCTTAAAAGAGGTGATGCACCCACCTTTGCAGTTCAGTAAACACAGACTAATGGTAATTTTTGTCTTTGGGTGGTGAGACAGGACTGCACCAGAAGATCTTATCCCTTGGGAAGGATGAGAATCACAGAGTCACAAAAAAGGGCAGAATGACCCCGCGGCTCTAGACAGATCCAGTGGAAGGGAGAAACAGAGGTAACATGAAGATGTGAGTAAAGCATGCAGGAAGCACCTACAAAGGGCAGCTTCCTGGGTCCTGGAGAAGCCTGGTACCCTCTTACACAAGTTGGGGTAGCCGCCCTCCCCATACTGGAAGCATCTGGTTCTGGAAGAGAAAATGACTTCAATCTGGGTGGAAGAACCACAGACAGACACATAGTCAGGGACACACAAAGACCAAGGTGATAAAAAGAAAATACCCAGGTTAAGCCCATAAATCATTTTCAATAAGCCTTTCCAGAAAAACATTGTGGTGAGACAGTAAGTCCTGAGGATGTGACATACTGGCATGGAGAGTGTGGGTAACAATATGCTATTGTATTTGAAAGTTGCTAAGACAGTAGATCTTAAAAGTTCTCATAAGAAAAACAAAAACAAACCTAAAAAACCAAAAATAGCCATGTATTTTCAGATCCCAGGTGAAAATTTCAGAAAATAGACACCTTCAAAAAAAAAATGAGACTTCTCTCTGTGGTTTTGAAGACAGAGTTTCACATCCACTACTCCAAAGACCCAGAAAGACTTACTGTGCTGGGCAACTGGGGTGTGCAAGCTTTGAGACTTACACAAATAATCAAGTCTCCTTTAGAGATCCTGAAGTATCTTTTTAAGAGATTCTATGCTTCTATTTCTCCCAGTTTTTTTTTTTTTTTTTTTTTTTAATCTTAATCGGAAACGAACTTTTCTTTACCAAAGACTCCAATTCTGTGTGATATCCTGCTTAAGCTTGCTCATTTTTTCTCTATTCTATTTTTTGGAACTCGGAAGAATTTCCTCCTTCTCTAAGCTGAAAAGCCTCCAGAAAAGGGGTTGGTTGTGCCCTAGTTTTAGAAGGTGATGAAAAGGCAAGTCGTTAAAGCAACATGGAGAAAACTACTACTTGTGGACTCAGGGAGGAAAGAAAAAAAAAATAGAATCAGTCAAACAAAGATACCTGAAGTCTGACTGGAAATTCTGGGGCAATCTAAGCCTCATCTCCAAATGCCTAAACAATAGCCTCTATTTATGCACAGTTCAAAGGGACTCATTGCATCAGAAGGCACCTTGCGAGTAAGAGTGCAGCTAATTCTCCCAGCAGTAGAAATCCACTCCCATGAATAACAAAGCTTCGCTCTGTTATTCATAATAAGGATTAAGCTCAGTGGGATAAAATACACAGTTGCCAGGTCATCTTTGCCTAGGGCTGAGTGTGGAAAACCAAGTTCCCATTTCTTCTCCACTAAAGCCTGGTGGGTGGTACAGGAACCAGTTCTTTAAATGTTCTGTGACAATTTCTTTCGCTGTTTAAGGAGAAATCAGTTAACAAAGAAAGTGCTTTGAGAGACAACTGAAGGGCACTAAGCCAATATTACTACTGTCCTCAGCCCCACTTGTGAGCACAGACCTCCAAAGGAACACCCTGTTACCTTTTAACAAGAAGATCCCACAGTCCATCCCCTCACCTGCAGGGCTACCTCTAAAGCATCAAGGGCCTGGTCCCCTATCTGTTCCACACCTAGGTTTTCCTTCTTGTTCCCGCTCTCTGCCCTGACCCCTGTTTCAGCAAAAACTATATGCTGACACCTTGTGCACACATGACTTACAGCTTCCCACTTAACAACTTTCTTTGCCAAAGTCTATATTCATCCTTCAAGGCTTGCTTTAAAAGGGCTTTCCCATGACCCCAACCCACTGGCAGCTCTTCCTTGCATGTTGATGATACTGAGTTTGCACTCAATTAAAAGTTTAATGTTCTTATTGAAGTAATTCTATGTGGAATAAATAATATGTGATCTGGGATTTGCTTCTAAAACAAAAAAAATCCAAGAATAGGAGTGGAGGGTGAGGTATTACCAGATACTAGATTAGCTATAAGCTGACTGCTGTAGTTGCGGGGTGGGCCCATGTGGGTTCATCAGAGGGGTCTCTCTACTTTTGTTTCTGTTTGAAAGTTTCCATAGTAAAATATGAAAATATTTAGTGTCACAAAGCTAGCTAATGACAACCGACATTCGAAACACAGGATCGCCTGACGTTAAGGGCTGCTAAGAGCAGAGCCTCTTGACTGTGCTATTGTTTTTCATGAATTATTTCATAGTTGCTGTTACTGCTTTTGTTACTGCTTTCACTGTATCCAATTGTATTCATTATTCATTTGACATGAAAAGCCCGGCTGCTCTCCTCAAGGAGAGCTGGCAGTGTAACCCGGGACACAGGTAAACAGATAAATCACAGTGGAATCGTAAGTGAAACAGCCAGGACAGAAATCGAGTGGAAACAAACGGGTTTCTATGGGAAAACAGAGCAAGTAAGCCTGCTTTAGGGAGCTCAAAAAGGCAGTGCAGCCAGGAGGTGGAACTCAAGAGCTAAGCAGGGACGTACAAGGTGAATGAGTCTGGGGCCAGGAGTACAACTCTGACAGAAGATATGGCCTGGACAAAGACGTAGTTCTGAAGCGGAGTGGTGAGGAAGGAACAGGGTCAGATGTGGAAGATGCCCTGGCAGGGTAAGTGGGGACCCAGACTGTCAAGACTTCCCTGGTGACTCAGATGATAAAGAATTTGCCTGCAGTGTAGAAGACCTGGGTTTGATCCCTGGGTGGGGAAGATCCCCTGGGGGAGGGCATGGCAACCGACTCCAGTATTCTTGCCTGGAGGATCCCATGGACAGAGGAACCTGGCGGGCTACAGTCCACCGGGTGGCAAAGAGTCGGACACGACTGAGCATGCATGCAGACCAGAAGGGGCTTCTAGCCAAGCCAATGGGGCCAGATTTCACCTCTTAGACAATCAGGAACAAATGCGGAAGTAACATGATCGTTGTTGGTCTATTGGGAAGGTCACTGTCAGCTGTGTGCCTAACAGGTTGGCATGGGCTTTTGCAACAGACCAGAGCCAGGCTTAGGGTGACTGAGTGAGGTACAAAATTTACAGGGACACCAAAGAATTCAGCGATCCGGATGAATATTATTTTAATGCAATTTTCTTTTTCAGAAATCAAAAGTAAAGCCAAAAAAAATCCACGAGGGAAAACAAAATCCAAATTGTAGGTAAAGACAGAATGTTGCTGTTTGTTTTACCACCCTGCCTTATTTGTAATGGAAAACACCACCCCCACCTCCACAAGCCCCACCCTCCACCATGCTGGGTGGGTTTACAAAGGTGCACAATGATACAGGAACAGATTGGATATATATATATATAGTATATAATATAGCTGTATTTGTTTTGTCATTGTTGTGGAGCTTTTTATTAACTTTTCCTGCTCGGTTCTCAATATGGAAGGATATTTTGATAAGTGGACATGGGGCGCACAGTTTCTTTGTCTGAAGGCGCCTGTAAGAGCTTGGCAGGGCTCTGCCATAGACTGGGTAGTAAATGAGGATGGGCAGCCCTGAAGCAAGAGCAAACGCCCAGAGGGTGAAAGAGGAAGAGGCCGGATTCAAGCAATGTTTCTAGAGCAGAAATGAGAGAATGTACAAACACAGTAGGAATATAAGCCTAAAGGCTCAGCTGGAGTATAATGTATTCTCCCCAGCTACATCATAGACACTTCAGGGGCAAAAATTCCATTCTCCTAGCTTTTTGTATCATATTGTGCCCAACTCAATAAATTCCTATTAACTAATTAAGTGGAAAAGAAGAGCTTAAGTCCAAAGCACACAAACTGCCTCTCGCTGAAGAGCAGGGTGTAGTGATGAATCCCCATTCATGATAACTAAGACCCCCAAAGTCTGATAAGCTTTTTGAGTGACATTCTCCTGTCGTTCTCCCATCTCATTTTGTATCCTTAGGACTAAGGAGGAGAGTAACTGAAATGAGGGCTCTGCTTTGTTATCTCTGCAGCTACGATCAGATTAGAAGAAAGGCTGAAAAAATGGTTGCTTACACCTGGCTGGGACAGTGGGAGAGAATGGATGGGGGGAGGGAGCTTTACAGTTTTGTATCAGATAGTAACCAGATTCCCACTCCAACCTTCCTGCCCATGTGATTTCCACTTGCCCCATATTAGCTTCAGTCCTATGTTATGGAATATATCCTCTTCTCTGTGGAGCAAATCAGAGGCCATTCAGGATCATGGATACGTTATCCAGATAAATCACTAGGCGTGGAAATGGGCTCAAGAGAGACTCAATGATGGAGGAGGTTTTAATAAATAGAAAGCTGCTATGAGACTTTCCTGGTGGTCCAGTGGTTAAGACTCTGTACTTCCACACCTGAGCAAGTGGCTTTGATCCCTGGTGGAAGAATCACACAGGCCCAGAGCAGCCAGAAAAAAAGCTGCTGTCAAATCTAACTTCTGGATGGTTTTGGAAGGCTATCTTGCTATAAGAGGGAGGTACAGAGATATCAACTTGCTGCCCATGTCCCAGCCCAGGCAAAGAGCTATGACTAAACAGGAAACTGGTTACTTAGCTGTTGAACGGATGTATGAGCGTTCAAAGCGCAGGCACCGGGCTACACTCTGAGACATCCTATGAAGTGAAAGCACAGCTGTGTTAACCCTGACAGATGTGTAAAAGACTCGTGTAAGAGGCAGGACCTACTAGGGTCGCCTGAAGAACTGAATTCTCTGTGAATAACTATGAATTATTTCAAGCCATGGTTTAATGGCCATCTACCGTGCACCCAGTAGCCTCACAAGTATAACTTTAAGCCATGCCAAAGTCCTGCAAAGGAAAGCGCTATTTTTTTCCTACAAAAGGAAGCTCTGAGACGTCGAGTCCTGAGCTTGAGGTCACAGAGCTGGTCCTAAAGGAACTAGAATTTAAACCCAGAGCAAAGCCGGGCTTAGAGCAAGGAGAAACTTTTCCTTTTCGGCTCTCGGTAACTTACTCTCGGTTAGTGGGAGGTGAATAAGTTTGAGTTCACCAGTGCAGGGTCAGGTCCTGCACTCAACATTTGGATATTTTATTCAGCATAGGATATTTTATATTAATGATGTTTTTACAATATATCAGATTAAAAATATTATTCATCATGATTATTGAGTTTGGGGGGGTTCCCCCTCAATTTGGGGTCCCAGGGGCATGTCTCACTGGCCTCACCCTAGCTTTGGCTGCCATCCAGGCTACGGGTGACCTGTGATAACCTGAATACAGCCTACAGACGGCTCTCATTTTAAGCAGATATATCCCTCTTCTCCAGCCTGCCTGATAAGTTTTACATTCAAAGGTATTGCCTACTGGGAAAGAGGTTTTCAGTGCTGTGTGTGTGTGCGTGTGTGTTTTTTACTTACTTGTTTGTTTCGTTTTTTCCCTGTTTATTTTACTTCTTCCCTTTACCTTCTTTCTCTATTCACCATTGACACTGACTGGGATACTTACAACCAAGAAATGTGGCAAAAGGTGATAAATTGGATAACAGGATGTAAAAAACTCTACACAACCCATGAACATATTCAAATGTACTCAAAAGGGAAGCATCTTAGAATAATGGTCTGTCCAAGGCCTCTGCTGCTGCTGCTGCTAAGTCGCTTAGGTCGTTTCCAACTCTGGGAGACCCCATAGACGGCAGCCCACCAGGCTCCCCCGTCCCTGGGATTCTCCAGGCAAGAATACTGGAGTGGGTTGCCATTTCCTTCTCCAATGCATGAAAGTGAAAAGTGAAAGTGAAGTCGCTCAGTCGTGTCCAGCTCTTAGCAACCCCATGGACTGCAGCCTACCAGGCTCCTCCATCCATGGGGTTTTCCAGGCAAGAGTACTAGAGTGGGGTGCCATTGCCTTCTCTGTCCGAGGCCTCAGAGTATATTTATTTCTACAAGAAATTAGCTTCCATAAGGATCAGCTCTTCACACATCTGCCTCACAGAATTGTCTCTGAGCCCTATTACCAGACACAAAATTAAATAAATACTATGAGCTGAGGCTGTGGGTTGTACTGGTAACTGGAGAGAGAAAAGTCATCCTTATTCTTTCTAAACTTTTGTTTCTACAATGCGGTACTGTTGTGACATAACATGAATATGAGGAGGATAAAGGCCACGCCAACAACAAACACAGCTGTTTTGAATCCTAGTCTGTATTTTTTTAATTAACTAAATACAGTGCTTGGTTTGTTTTTTTTTTTTTTTTAATCAACATTAGGAAGCTCATCAATTACACAGAGAAACTGACATAGAAACTGACACTGTCCAGGTATTCATGCCTAACCAGTTTTGCATTTCAGCCCCGGTTTAAGTTAAAGAAGCACTCATTCAGGACCTGCTGTGTGTTCAGACAGGACCAGGAATTTATATCACAAAGACAAAGGGCCAGGTTTCCTGGGAGAGGCTGATGCTCGGGCCAGGGCATCACTACTTGGATCCGTGTTTTATGGAAGAGAGGCCAGTCCATTAGTTTAATTAAGAAAAAAAAAAAAAGTTTGATCGATGTCCATGTATACTTTCTACAGGACCGGGCAAGAGAAATTTATAGGAGCAGAGGGGGTAGGCCTCTGGCAGGATTACAATAAAATCAAATCTTTGTGTCTTGGAGTTTCCTCTCCTTTTTCAGCACTTTCAACCTCTGAACAAAACAAAACAAAAACAAATAGTAGCAATAAACCATCAGCGGGACTGCTTTTTGTTGCTGGGGTAGAGAATTATACTTCTGGATTGCTTCTCCAGTTCTCCCAACTTGACTCAGCTAATAAACATTTAAAAGGGAGGAAGGGAAAATACCTCTCAGCTCAGAAAATCAATGTTAAGGGTCCAGATTCTAAAATCCACACAGTCTATGCATTAGAGAGGTACTTAGGCCATCACTCAGGAACTCGGTCTCCCCATCCATATTCTAACACAGATTTTTAATTAATCTGGTATTTCAACCTGCAGGAGCTTAGGAGGTACATAGCAAAGGAGCGCCCACACACTGTCCATGGCTGCTTATAATTATCACGACGGGGGCTATTTAATTACCTCCAGGGCAGACAAGACCCTATTCATTCACAGACAGACCTATTCATTCACTCACTTTCATTCACTGATTCAACCAGCCCTGCCTCCTCAGGGCTACTAATGCTCACTCAAGTTCTTGGTAATACCACCCTCCCTGACGTTAAGGGAGGTTTACAGAGCTGCTAATGTTCCTGTAAGACTCCCACTCTCTCTCTCTCCCAGTGAAACCTCCTAAGAGATCAAAGATTCTTAGGAACCGCGTTAGTTTCCTGTAGCAGCAATGAGACAGTACTACCAACCATGTCACTTCAAGCAATAGAAATGTTACTGTCTCACGGCTCTTGCTTCCCTTGTGGCTCACCTGGTAAAGAATCTGCCTGCAATGCGGGAGACCTGGGTTGGGAAGATCCCCTGCAGAAGGGAAAGGCTCCCACTCCAGTATTCTGGCCTGGAGAATTCCATGGACTGTATAGTCCATGGGGTTGCAAAGAGTCGGACACAAGTGAGCGACTTTCACTTTCACTTTCTTTCACGACTCTGCAGGTAGAAGTCCAAAATCAAGGTGTCATCAGGGCTACACTCCCCCTGAAGGCCCCAGGGAAGAATCCTTCCTGCCTCTTCCAGCTTCCAGTGGCCCCAGGAGATCCCTGTGGCTTCATATCCCCAATTTCTGCCTCCACTTTCACAAGGCCATCTTTGTGTCTGCGTCCTCTTTTCTTATAAGGAAACCGGTCATTCTATATCCAGAATGATTTCATCTCAAGGTTCTTAACTTCTTAACTGACTACATCTGCAAAACCCCTATTTCCAAATAAGGTCACATTCTGAGGATCCAGACAAACATGAATCTGGAGGAGACTACTGGACCCCTACAGAAGGCTATCACTAAATAGCCTTGATAACTGAGTATCCCACCTCTACAGAAAGGCCATCAGCATGAATCCCTGAACCTCAACATCCCTGAAGTCCAAGGATCCCTGGTTCCCTTTTATCCCCACTCCTCCTCTTGCCTTGACTTTCCACACATCAGAAAAGTGTTAGTTGCTTAGTCATGTCCGACTCTTTGCAACCCCATGGACTGTAGCCCACCAGGCTCCTAGGTCCGTGGAATTCCCCAGGTAAGAATATTGGAGTGGGTAGCCATTCCCTTCTCCAGGGCATTTTCCCAACCCAGGGACTGAACCCGGGTCTCCTGCACTGTAGACAGATTCTTTACCACTGAGCCACCAGGGAAGCCCTCCACACATCAGAGACAGAAATCAAATTATGTTACTCCCCTGTTTATAATTCTCAGTGGCTCCCGCAGTAAGAAGGCAACATCCGAAACTCCTGGCCAGACCCCCAAAGCCCTGTATGGTCTGCCCTCTGCCTTGGTCTGCTCCATCTCCTCGGAGAACCAGTTTCTGTTCTGAGCCCCAGTAGCAGTGCCACCTATGGTCTTGGCCCCTCTGCCCCACGTTGACAACACCCACGCCCAGCCTGTGCTGTTCTGCTGGCCGTCAGACTCCTCTTTGGGAGCATCTTCTCCTGCAGCTAGGTGGTCCCACTGCCCAGGGCTGGCTGGCCCTCTGATGATGCACCTGCCTGCAAGCTTGGTGGATCATAGCAGCCACCACACTCGCATGTGATGTCACCCGTGTGTCCAGACCTGCTTCCGCAGCTGGAGCTAAGTCCTTTGCCTTCCCTACTGCACACTTGCCGTTCTGTCTCCTCTCTAGATCTGGCTTCCGTTGGTCTGGCTCAAGCAAGGAGGAGACAGGAAGACTATAAAAAGCAGGAGAGGGAGAACCATTTAGTGCAGAAGCAACTGGCTCTTTTGCCAAATATCTGCGAGGCTTCTTCCCGTGATTCATGCAGGTCTCTGCTCAGATATCTCATCAAAGGCCTTCCTCATCACTTTTCCCATCCCCACTCCTTGCTTCTTTATCCTGCCTTTTTAAAGTCTCTACCTGACATTATATTTGTATGTTTATACATTATCATCCAAAGAGCCAACTCACTGGAACAGGCCCTGATGCTGGGAAAGTTTGAAGGCAAAAGGAGAAGGGGGCGGCAGAGGATGAGATGGTTGGTTAGATAGTGTCACCGATTCAACGGACATGAATCAGAGCAAACTCCAGGAGATCGTGGAAGACAGAGGAGCCTGGTGTGCTGTAGTCCACGGGGTAGCAAAAAGTCGGACACAACTTAGCAACTGAACAACAACAACATTATTATCTGGGTCCTCCCATGCAGAAGGCAGGACGTTTCTAGTGGTGCCAGGCATTCCGTGACTTGTGGTTGCACATCCCTAGTGCCCAGAGTGGTATCTGACACATAATAACTACTCAGTAAATAGTGGTAAGCTAAATGAGAACAATAGTAAGGCAGAACTGAAATCCATAGGATACACTGTAACTGCTGACCTTTACAACAGATCTCTCAAGCAATCAAGGCAGAAATGTATTTATTTTTTTCTTCTGATTAAATGAGATGTTCTGGAAGCCTTTAATAAAGTTTCTAGAACATAGAAAGCCCAGCAAAATGTTAGCTATTATGATAGAAAATATTCTAGAAAAATGTACATGATTTTGTTAAACCTTCCTTATCAGGCACACCCAGCTTGTTTCCTGAGAGTTTCAGACAGCTAGAACTTTCCCGGAGGGTTAATCCATTGGGGAAATACAGGGGTGTGGTTGGTACCACTTAGAAACTGAAAATATCTGAGCCAAACAGAGGACATTTTAAATATAGGTATTGCTGATGAAATAAACATACAGCCCCTTGACCAAAAAAAGTCACCACTTTAAAAGATAAATGAAGAAAAGGTTTCAGACTGATTCACGTGGAGCCTTTGAAGACATAAAATGTGTGAAAATGTGTGAATTATGCATTTCTCGGGATATATGCTTTTAAGATTAGTAAGGGACAAATCTGCATTAGTATTCAAGGCCACAGAAACCAGTCTGTTTTACAAATTACCATGTAATTAAACAGAAGGCTCACAAGATCTATTTTAAGCACATCCTTCCCTTAGTCTTAGTATTCTGCTCACCATCTAAGTCCCCTCTAGCCAAAACCACAACTTAAAAACTGCAAGCTCATGGCACTGTCAAGGAATATTTTCTAACTGTCCCCTAAAACTGCCAGACGAGCCGTGTTCCCATCATGAATAAGGGTATCAAGAGGTTGACAGGAGGTTAAAAGATGGGAAAAAATATAGTAAGAAGGGTAAAGCTTGAGGGTGAGACAAGACAGGAAACAAACAAAAAAAAGTGTTATTTATATTAATGATAGTGAAAGAGGCAGTTCATCATAAAATAGAAACATCTAATGAACGTCTTTAAACCTTCCAAGTTTTTTAATAGTACAGAGCAGCAGAAAGAGTTAAAAGTTCTGAGATGTTACCATTTATAAACTCCCCTGCATCTGAAACTATCTTAAACTCTATATAAATCATATCTTTACACCTGTGAAAGGTACTCCTTTTACAGGTGAGCAGAATGGGGTTCAGATCAGAAAAGTTAAGTGATTTGCTCCCAAGTAGTGGGGATGCAGAGCTGCAACTGTGTGTTCCAAAGTGGGACTCTTTTGGCTGCACTGATAATTCCTCAATGATTCTCAAGCGCTCTTGCGTCACCAAGTTTGCACAGGTTCAATGCCAAACGGAAAAAAACAAAGCCAGTGTAGTCTGTTCTCATAAGGCTAAATTTACTCACTGTTTAAATCCTGAAATCGTTTCATGTTCAAACATACTTCCATAAAATAAAGGATATTTCAACGTGAAAATTTCCCCCAATCATAAAAAACAAATTTTAACATGAAAAATTAATGAAAAGAATAGCAGAAGTTTTTTAAATAGCCTTACTCTGCAACATAAAAAGTTGATCTTGCATCAAGTGCCAAAATTTCTTTTGAAATTTTACTGACCCATGAAATAAAAGACTGGCACTATTGCACAATAGTCAGTATTTTTCAATTTACCCATCAGGGGTTTATGAGGTCATTTTAGTTGGTCAGTGCCTGCACTCTTTCTTTCTATGTCAATAAAATAGAGTAAAAAATTGAAAACACCAGGAAATAAGGACAGGTAGCACAAAGGTTAATGAATGCTTCATGAAATGCTTGTTTTAATTGTATACATAAATGCATGCTTGTACTGAGTTAGGATGTAAATTTTACTTCTTACTGGGGGTCACAGTCAAAAAAACTTTGAAAGCCTTTGTACTGTTTTTCTTAGAGTAATGCATATTCTTTATTGAACATCTGTAAAACAGAAAAATTGTACAAGAAGGAAGTTTAAAATCATCTATAATTCCATCACTCACAAATGACTAGAATTAATAGCTTTATCTCCTAAGCATGTTTTTATATTACACAAACACTAGCTGGACACACAAACACTAAATATTCCTAAGTCCTCTAACATGGCACCATGATTTAAATAGAAGCCTGATCCTCAGTGGCTCTGTGCCATAAATGAGGGAGAACACACATTTTTTGTTTTTATCTTGGCTGCAACATGTGACTTGTGGGATCTTAAGTTCCCAACCAGGGATTGAACTAGGGCCCATGGCAGTGAAAGCAGCCAGTCCTGACCACTGGAGCACCAGGGAATTCTGGGGAGAGAGGAAACACTCTTAAACAAGATGAACTGGTGTGATTTTGGATGCTGAGGCTGAGGCATCTATCAGTTTCTGTGATTACATCAATTGATAAGGGGGAATTGATTTCTATCTACCTGCTCACAGAAGGAATGCAATCTTCCACCTTAAGTGAAAGTCACTCAGTCATGTCTGACTCTTCGACCCCATGGACTCTTCAGGCCAGAATACTGGAGTGGGTAGCCGTTCCCTTCCCCAGGGGATCTTCCCAACCCAGGGATCGAACCCAGGTCTCCTGCATTGCAGGAGGATTCTTTACCATCTGAGCCACCAGGGAAGCCCAAGAATACTGGAATGGGTAGCCTATCCCTTCTCCAGTGGATCTTCTGGACCCAGGAATCGAACTGGGGTCTCCCGTATTGCAGGCGGATTCTTTACCAACTGAGCCATCAGGGGTAATCTTCCACCTTAAAAGTCAGCATTTGACTCCACCATGAACATTTTCAACAAGGATTCAATCAAAGCAGATTATATATTTGCTTGGAATTTGGCTTCCAAGTGTTAAATATGGTATATTTTTAGCCTTGGGAGTGATGGGATTTGTGTTAACAGGTCGTGGTGAGAGTAATCAGTTCACAGCCAAGCTCCGGGTGCAGCCAGTGTTCACGTGCAATAGAAGATGACTTTGAAACTCTGGCAAACCTGGCTCACATGCTCTTGTGAGAGAAATCGGAGGTTTTAATAGTGAGAGACTGTAAATTGTGGGAAAGTAGTACTGTAGCCAGGATCTCACAGTGCCACAAAGCCTTACGTATTAACGTGAACTATGACCAGAAGAATTTCTCCCCGCAGGAATCAAGACTAGGAGAGTGGTCCGGTATGGCACCTCCAGAGTGGACCCCATGCTTGCATTTGCTACAAAGAAGAGACACCCGGAACCCGGAACAGGGTGCGGAAAACGTCACTGGCAAGTAAAAGTGAACTTCACCATGAATAGGAATTCCAACATTATCAATTAATTTGTTTCCTATCAAACATGGGTGTCCTTACCAAGCAATGAAAATGAGGAATCCAATTTTGAGGCAATGAATGTGGAATGTTTAAATAAAAACTAAGTAAGTTGTAAGAAAACACTGTGATACATCAATAAGGAAACTCTAAACACAAATTTATATTCAAATGAGTTTTTTTACTCCAAAGTGTAATTTTCACACTCACAAGGTTACAGGAAGTTTATGATGATCTATGCAGATGTCAGCGAATCAGGGGTGGCAGGCCAATGGCCTATTTGGTAAATAAAGTTTTATTAAAACACAGTCACACTCATCCCTCTCACCTACTGTTTATGGCTACTTTTGAGCTATGACAGCAGCACTGAAGGATTGTGCCAGAGACCTTGTGGCCTGCAAAGCCAAAAAAAAAAGTTATTTGCTGGCCCTTTAAGAAGAAGTTTGCCTAATGTCAGAAATTCTGCTGAAGCAATGCAGGTTTTGAATAAGCTGTGGCCAGTTGAGGGCTTGGTCCTCCTGAACAATGATCACAACTAGTGATCCTTCTTTCTCTCCAGAGATCATTTATTAAAGGCCATATAAATAGCTGTAAAACATAACAGGAACACCAGTGGGGTTTGGATTGGTGTTAAAACCAATTTCAGAGAAGTGTGACTTTCAGGGTTGCAAGGAACCTACTCAAAACCTCTTCTGTGAAACTGATCCGGATGTTTCAGCCCAGAGTCCAAATAAGGACAAAGACACTCAAGAAGGAACATTGCGACTCTCTGCATGTGAGACTCCGACGATATCTTCCTTCCAGGCTGGAGGATACCAATCTGGAGCCTGCTTTTGAAGGCACGATGGAAACATTCTTCGTTTAACAACTTTCTTTCACTTGTCCTTAATCCCAGAACCACAGGATGGAAACCCACAGAGATACAGTCGGGCACACACTCATCTTGTTCAATGCAGGTAAACCACATAACCCTATAAGTTGAAAGTATTAGTGACCATATTTCACCAGCTCTCTATATCAAACCCATATCCTCACCTTTAGAAAAGAAAGTCGTGCCTGCTAATTGGGGGTCAGGGTGCTCCAGGGGAATATTACCTCCCCCAGGCAAAGCCCTACAAGATGATGGAGAGTATTTCCGCAATCCATCATGGTTCTTCAATCTGTCAGAAGAAAGACCTATATTCAACTTGTATTGCTTGATTCGAAAGCCAAACTCAAAATCTCAATGCCGTTCTGACAATATTTCTATTAAATAAAATCCTCCCATGTTGTTGGGGGCTTTTAAATCAATCTGCCACAAAAAGCTTCTGAACAAGTTAATAACACAGACGCTGACTCACACTCTCCAGCAGGCTCTCCTCCATGAAGAATCAATGGACTTTGTTCAATCTATCAAAACAGTTAGCAGTTGAGCAGTAAAACAATTAAAACGCAGCTCTTCTTTGTATTCTTTCTCACTTGAAAAAAAAGGCAAGGATGCTGAAGTCTTGGGAGCAACAGAATTAAGACAGAGCTGCCGAGTTCAAATCAGAGCTTCATTCCTTAGAGCAGAGCTCACATTTACTAAGTGCTCAGGACACAGCAGGCATTGAGGCGCGTCTACACGACCACTCTTTCTCAGTCCACTTTTTAATTTATATTTATTTATTTGTGTTTATTATGGAAGCAGAGTTGATTTACAGTGTTCAGGTGTTAATTACAGGTGCACAGAAAAGTGATTCCATTATATATACATATATATATATGTATATGTATATATACACATATTCTTTTATAGATATATATTCTTTTTCAGATTTTTTCCATTATAGGTTATTACAAGATAATGAATACAGTTCCTTGTCTCAGCCCACCGTTTTGAAATTTCTTTTTAATTTTTAAAAAATTTTATTGAAGTATAGTTGATTTACAATGTGGTGTTAGTTTCAAGTGTACAGCGAAGTGAATCAGTTATACATGTATCAACTCTTGGTAAGATTATTTTCCCACATAAGTCATTAAAGAGTACCAAGTCAAGTTCCCTGTGCCCACTTTTAAAGATGAGCACACTGAAGCTCAGAGGTTGAAGTGACTTGTCCAAGGTCAAGCACCTAGTAAGAAGTGGCAGAATTGGGATTTAAACTCAGTCTATATCTGAAGCCTTATTTTTTGTTTTGTTTGTTTGTTTTGGCCTCACCACATGGAGTGCAGGCTCTTAGTTCCCCGACCAGGGATAGAACCCTCACTCTCTCTACTGGAAGTGTGGACGCTTAACCATTGGACCTCCAGAGAAATCCCCTTATTTTGTTTTCTCCTCCCAACTCTATGTAATGGTAGCTGGACAATGTCAAAGGTCTATGAGCTCCTCTCTTCCCAGGACAGGCCAGGGGACATGCCGTTTTGTTTTTTTCTCTGCCTTTCGAAGCATTATCGGTACAGCCTTTCTTCAGATGATTTTCTTTAAGCCTTCTTCATTACATTCACAAGTGAGTCATACTTCCTGCAAGTTACACCAGCTCACCTTTCTGGGTTCCAAGCGTTCACAGATATTAAGCTCATCTCTTATCCTGTGAATCTTAACTACAATTTGAGGTCATTTCCTGTTGGCCTCGTGTATCATCGATATGTGGAATTCACCACTCGATATTATCTCTGAAAGGTCTCTAATTGCCTTGGCCCTACTAGACTATGATTCCCATCAAGGAAAAATTTGCTGGCTCACTCACCTCTGTATTTCCAGACCTTGATAAATACTGACTAGATCAATGGACAGTGTAACTTTGCCACATTTCAAGGCAGTAGAGAAACTAAGGCACAGGAAGATTAAGATAGCTTCTCTAAGGTCACAAAAAGACTGGGACTTCACTTAAGGCGATTTAAGAACTGCCATAACCTGGATAAGGTGTCATCTGTTAGAGCAAGCTGGTTTTCCCCCTAATATCACACTACACAAAGAGGTTAGGAATAACATAAACGGATTTTGAAAGCTACCATCCTCTTTTCCCAAGTCTTTGGCACCAAGATAAAAAGGCTTTCGATCCTACATACAGGCTGTATGTGTGACTGTATCCAACACAGGGGGAAAACTAACAGTTCTTTTGCCACCTGCCAAGTCTTCACAGTGCCATAAAGAAGAAAGCCCACGCTCAACCTGCCTGGAAGGGGAAAAGCCAAGGATGGGTGTGCAGAGGTCTCCCAAAGTGCCGTCTTCCCCTTTGTATCCAGAAAGACCTTAAAAGAGCCCCAGCCAAAGAGACTGGAGCTGAGTATGTTCTAGTTAACATCATGGATAATGCATTATTCATGGATGATAAAATTCTCATCATTGGGATAAGAATGGGCACCCACATGAGGCAGTTCTGATCTTCCTTCAACTACATACAGACTATGTAAGTGAAGGATTACTGATTTTTTTCTCCACAGGCACGTGTGATCCTAGCTCCCCCACCAGGGATTGAACCCATACCCCCTGCATTGGAAGCAGAGTCTTAACCACTGGACTAACAGGGAACCCCCGAGGACTACTGATTTGATTAGAAGAAATATTGGAAAATATGTCTGAATATTAAGGCACTAAGTGCTTCTCTGGGGAGAAAATATATTAAATGTCAGGAAATGCAATGGGAATAAAAACACAAGTAGAAAATCGAACGGATTCATGTCGTGGGTCTCCAGGAATTTAGAAATCTGGCTACACATTGAGATTTTTTTTGCTCCATTGCTTCTGGCTGCATTCAGAGGCGTGCTGACAGGCCGTGACTTAATAATTCCTGAGAATCTTCCTTTGAAGGTTTTCAAATCGCATTTAAAACAAAGCATGCCATTAAAAAAGACTCACTGATCACTGATCAATAAAATATATTCCTTTCCACGGAGAGCCTTTTTATAGCTCCAATGTGAAAAGCATTGCTTTCCTGCTACCCCCTTGGGGATCAAAGGCAGACTGATGTCAAGCGCTCAGAGCACAAAGGGAAAAAAGGTCTCCGATAACTTTGTGCTTTATGTACAGCCAGAGGTGGATCATTCTGGTATAAAAGGATTTTTTTTTTTTTTTTTTAATGAATCCATTGACTCTGTAATGCAGGAAAAAAGAGGGTCTTCCCTTTCTCAGAATTCTCCTGATCCCATATTTAATGTCAAAACTAGAAAGTATTCCAAATAAGGATGAAAGACTGACTTCACTCTTAGCTCTAAAACATGTACTGAATCCACAAAACTTGAGACAAGGACGCAGAGAAGGCTCCACGAGTCTGGCACGGCAACTTGAGATGATGTTTGCTGGATATAAATCTGTCTTTCCTAGGAAATACACCCTATCTACGCTCTAAGAATTAGGAAACTTCTAGAATCTGTGCCAGTGAAGCAGAGCTGACTGACCAAGTTGGAGAAGCGTCTACTTCTCCACCACACGTAGCTATCTTCTCCCTCACCCTTTGCACCTGCTGCCTGTCTTTTCCCACCTCCTGTTGCCATCTTTCTTTTTAAAAAATATTATTTATTTTTATTTGTTTATTTGGCTACACCAGATCTTAGTTGTGACATGTGGAATCTTCAGCTGTGCACACAAACTCTCAGTTACGGCATAGGACTTCCCCGACCAGGGATCGAACCCAGGCGCCGTGCACTGGGAGCATGGAGGCTAAGCCACACGGGAAGACCCTGACAACTTTCTTGTTTCCACCTTTTTCCTCTCCTTTTCTCCTTCTTCCTCAAAGCAAGGTTTTACTCGTGGTTACAAGCCACAGTAAAGTCTCTGCTTAAATTCACTGACATCAATCTAGTGTTAATCTGGGCAAAGAGGTGCTGTCCTCTGCTCCTTACTGATCAGCTGGCATAAAAAGAACGGGTTACTCAGTAATGCCAAGCTAGAGCCAAGTAGCATGAAGTTCCCACAGGCTGATAGACCTCCGAACACAACCCAGGGCATCAGTCATGCCTGTTTTCTCTGGTCAAAGGCATTCATTTTCATCATGCTTATATTAAGTAGAGTCCCCAAAATGACTGCCATCCCCAGTTGCTAATGTCTTTCATTTTTGCTTCCTCCTCCTCCAGCAAGACTTTTTCACAGAACATGCAGAAATCTGCCTACCTAGCCAAAGAATGAAAAACGTGATGCTCTAGTGATAGGAACTTTTTTTCATGAAACACTGAAATCCCATTTCCCTGCATTGTAATTTCTAGGTCATTACTTACTAGGCAAAGTTAGAATATTCCATTTAAATGTAAAATTGTCTTCTCCTAGGAACAGCAGAGCAGCGCTGCCATAAACAAACCAATTGAACAAGTTAGAAATTTAGTCTCTAATAAAAATAGGTATGGGCTTCCCTTGGTGGCTCAGACAGTAAAGAATCCGCCTGCAATGCTGGAGACCTGGGTTCGATCCCTGGGTTGGGAAGATCCCTGGAGAAGGGAATGGCTACCCACTCCAGTATTCTTGGAGAATTCCATGGACAGAGGAGCCTGACAGGCTACAGTCCATGAGGGTGCAAAATAGGTATGGGGGGCTTTACAACTGTCTATAAGGTAATCAGTTCAGCTCAGCTCAGTAGCTCAGTCGTGTCCGACTCCTTGTGACCCCATGAATTGCAGCACGCCAGGCCTCCCTGTCCATCACCAACGCCCGGAATTCACTCAGATTCACGTCCATCAAGTCAGTGATGCCATCCAGCCATCTCATCCTCTGGCGTCCCCTTCTCCTCCTGCCCCCAATCCCTCCCAGCATCAGAGTCTTTTCCAATGAGTCAACTCTTCGCATGAGGTGGCCAAAGTACTGGAGTTTCAGCTTTAGCATCATTCCTTCCAAAGAAATCCCAGGGCTGATCTCCTTCAGAATGGACTGGTTGGATCTCCTTGCAGATCTTAATCTACTACCCAATCATCTCCTGATAATGAGGTTATGTGCTTGGTAGCCTTAAGATTCAAATCATCTCTTGGTGAGATTTATCATACCACTTCCCAAGGGAAGAATACCCTAATATGTTGCCTCTTTCCATTGACTAAGCTGTTGGAACCTCCATGTCTACAGGAAACCAGAGAGAACTTTTCACAATACTGAGTACAAAAGTATCCTCTTAGCAGGACAGTTGATGAGAAGTTATTTTTAAAGTGTACAAATGGGTTTCCCTAGTGGTTCAGTGGTTAAGAATCCACCCTGCAATGCAGGGGACACAGGTTCAATCCCTGGTCCAAGAAGATCTCACATGCTGCAGAACAACTAAGCCTGTGACCACAACTGCTAAGCCAGAGCTTAAGAGCCAGTGAGCTGAAACTCCTGAGCCCGTGTGCCACAGCTACTGAAGCCTGAGTGCCCTAGAGCTCGCGCTCTGCAACAAGAGACGCCACCTCCGTGAGAAGCCTGCGCACCCCAACTGGAGAGTGGCCCCCACTCACCGCAACTAGAGGAAGCTCACGCAGCAATGAAGACCCAGCACAGCCATAAATAATTAAAATTTTAAAAGAGTGTGGTACAGCAAAAACTGAACTTTTCACATATTCATGCTCATGTTAGTCGCTCAGTCCTGTCTGACTCTCTGCGACCCCCTGGACTGTGGCCCACAAGGCTCCTCTGTCCATGGAATCCTCCAGGCAAGAATGCTGGAGTGGGTAGCCATGCCTTTCTCCAGGGGATATTCCTGGTTCAGGGATCAAATCCAGGTCTCCCGCATTGCGGGCAGATTCTTCACTAGCTAAGCCATTTTCAAATATGGTAGGACCCCATCCAGGTATATCAGCATCTCGGTACCAAGAGGTAGGGGGCTGAAGAATCTAGGCAGAAATATACTGTTATCTCGCCCAGCTCCCCATGACTATTTTGTTTTCCCTAGGTTTAAGTTATCTATAGCTGCAACCATAGGTTCTTAATCTGACAGTGACTGAAATTATACAAAATTTCACTGTAAATAAAATAGCATTCATATGAACAATGAAAAGGGGTGCACACTTACACACAGAAAGGGGCAAAGCATTATTTGGAAAGTTAAATGAGTTTTTTAGAGTTAGTACCTGTGTTCCTAAGAGTCCAGTCACTGTCATACTATTTCACATAAACATACATGACACTGATATTGGCGTGCCTTCAATTCTGCAATCATTCTTCAACACGCAACTGAGAGCAAAGAATAGCAGTATTTTTTACACATGAGTATAAAAAACATTCAGGCTTGTTTTTCAAGGCAAGAGTCATTTTTAAAAGTCAGTGTTTTCCTTCCAGAAGACGTGACTATTGCGTATTTATCCTATCTAAGTTGGGACTTTATCATTTTCAACCAAAGTTCCTGGCAAATCAGTCAGAAGAAAGAAGAGGACAACATGATCTTCAAAAAATGTTATAACTCTTCAAAGAGAATAAAGTTTGAATGAGTTTCTGGGTTCGAAAAGATGTAACATTTTAGATTTCATTTATTAAGGGCCTTGTAAGGCCATTACATAACCATGTTCATAGAACTGTAATAGCCAACATTTCATTAGCTCTGATTTTTCAAGAGAGCCAAGGCAATAAAAAGAAGAGATATTAAAAGTTAGCTACATAGTACATTGGGGGACCATAATTAGTTTGATTTGGTCAAAGGATAGGACAGGGGCAAAAGATGAGGCTGGGAGAAGTCTGCCCTGGAGGACTTTAAATGTCAGGCAAAAAGGCTTAAACTCACTGTAAAAGAGGGTGTGTTGACCGTAGGGATTTGGAGAAGAATGAGACATGAGTCTTAGTATTAAGAAACTTCATATTTAATGGAAGTGACACCCAGAGAGGTTCCCGAGCTAAAGAAAAGCAAGAGATGGAAATCCCCTGGTGGTCCAGTGGTTAAGACTCCACGCCTCCAATACAAGGCCTGTAGGTGCAATCCCTGGTCAGGGAATTACGATTCCCAGGTTCCCAGCAGCCAAAAGAAACAGAAAGGCAGGAGAGAAATGAATTATGGCTGAGGAGACAGGAAACCTTCTCTGAGAATGTGGCATCCCATCTGACCTCTGAGGGGCAGGCAAAATTTTGATACCAGTGGATGGCAACAAAAGAGCATAGTAGATGGGGAGGCCAGGCAAAGACTGGGAGTCAGAAACACATAGAGGAGAACTAGAAAACGATGAGAATTTCAATTCGGCTGTACATGAAGATGCACGGGGAGCACCCTACAGAAAGAGGTTCCCCTGCGGTTCTTTATGGCACAGCATTCCTCATGACCATGTCATTATTCCTGGCCATTTGCGTTTCTTTTCTGTGGTTTTCTGCCTGTTTCTAACTCCAGACCAGGGAGTGATAAACTTAAAGAGCAAGATAGCAAATATTTTAGCATGCAGACACTGTCATACTCTGCCACTGTAGTAAGAAAGTGGCTATAGATAGTGTGCTAGGGAAGCAATGAGACTGTGTTCCCATAAAACCTTATTGATTAAAAAAAACTGAGTGTAGTTTGCAGACCTCTGCCCCAACTTGCATGGCAACTGACAAGGGCTGGGGCAGTCTACATACACAGCCTGGTGTGGCAGCCAAGGAATGTCTGAATGCAGAAGACAACCAATAGGGCTGCAAAGTTGAGTTGAGAGTCCATCCTACAAGGATATGTGCTAGGGAGTTGGATTTATTATTCAAAGTAGTGGGACAACCTTCAAGGTGGTCTGGGTTTGTTTATTTGGCTGCGCCGGGTCTTAGTTGTAGCATGTGGGATCTAGTTCCCTGAACAGGGATTGAATCCAGGCCCCCTGCATTGAGAGCTTGGAGTCTGAGCCACTGGATCAACAGGGAAGTCCCTGGGGGTCTCTTTTATAAGCATGCTAATCCCATTCATGACGCAAATCTACCCTCACAACCTAATCACCTCTCATAAACCCCATTTCTAAATACCATCACATTAGGGATTAGGTTTCAACATACGAATTTGGGAGGGACATAATCATTCAGTCTATGACACTAGGCATAACATCAACTTATTCCTGAGATCAAGTTGTCTCCTTGTATTAGAGTTTCAGTTTCTGGAATACAAGGTCTGATGAGCTACTCGAGTGCCCCTAGTGTTGGGGCATCTTACCAATCTCCTCTTCCCTCACTCCTGCTTTGTAACTGACATCCTGTCCCTGAGCCCCACTCTGACTTGGAGCACATTCCCACATGTTTCTCTGATGCTGCCAGGTCAGCTGCCTGCATCTCCCATCTGTCTGCCTTCCAAAGGCCCTTCTTCACCTTCTACATGGCCATCCCTGTTGACACCCATCTACCTGGACCACACTGGTGGTCCAGTATAGAGCCTGCTGTGTTTTCCAGGTGTAACTCCCTGTAATCACAAGGAGAGAACACTTTCATCTCCTTCAAGGTTCTAGGTACCACCTACTCAACTTTGTCAGTCAATTTTCGCATAATGCTATAGGATGAGATAGGGTATGGTTCTCATCACCATGGACACAGTTTGGTCTTAGCATAGCTATTCTGCACTAATATGCAGGCTCCAAGAAAGGGAAGCCTCCCTCCTCTACTCTTGGTGCCCTGATTCTGCCAACTGCTATACTATAGTCGCTCCAGACCCTATATAAGAGAGTAATAATAGGTTGGTGTGATGTCACTTTAATGAACAAACACACACTCTTATTTACTACTAGCAAAAGCTTCATCATCTCAACCAGATAAAGATCTGTTTAAGCCTCACACTAATATTTACAAATTTATAGAGATACTAATTGGATACTCAGTTCTCTAGCTCTTGGCCTTTTGCTTGTTTAGAACAATTCTTGCTAATAAAATATCAGAAGCCCTAAGAGGCACATTCCACTTGCAAATTTTACTACTTCTTTCCTTTAGGTAATGACTTTTCAAAGAGACACTAAACAAATAGAATATTTAAAAACTGAATTTTTCCAAATGTAAACTCTTCTACATTGCTCATAGGAACATAAATATTACAATTACTTTGGGGAAACATGTGCATAACTCTACACTCCTAAGCATATTCCCCAGAAAGACTCTCACACGTGGGAAGAAAAACACATGCTCAAGTATGTTACCAGCCACAGTGTTCAGAAAAGCAAAACTCTGGAAACAACCCACTGTGCATGGATAGAAGAATGAATTAAATACATCACGGCAGATTCATATGAAGGATACTATACAGCCATAAGGAGAAGGCAATGGCACCCCACTCCAGTCCTCTTGCCTGGAAAATCCCATGGATGGAGGAGCCTGGTAGGCTGCAGTCCAGGGGGTCGCTAAGAGTTGGACACGACTCAGTGACTTCACTTTCACTTTTCACTTTCCTGCATTGGAGAAGGAAATGGCAACCCACTCCAGTGTTCTTGCCTGGAGAATCCCAGGGATGGCAGAGCCTGGTGGGCTGCCGTCTATGGGGTCGCACAGAGTCGGACACGACTGAAGCGACTTAGCAGCAGCAGCAGCAGCAGCAGACAGCCATAAGGGCTTAGCTTCCCAGGTGACTCAGTGGTAAAGAATCCACCTGCCAGTGCAGGTGACACGGGTTTGATCCTTGGGTCAGGAAGATCCCTGGGAGATGGAAATGGCAAACCACTCCAGTATTCTTGCCTGGAGAATCCCATGCGCAGAGGAGCCTGGCAGGCTACGGTCCATGGGGTCACAGAGTCAGACACAATTTAGCGAGTAAACAGCAGCAGCAGCAGCAGCATACAGCCATAAAAATGAATGAATCAGGGCCATGTGTTTCAATTTCAGGATCAAAATGTTGAGTAAAATAGATTGAGTTCTGCAATATAAGGGGGAAAATAGTCTTTTCAAAAATGATGCTGAGTCTATGGCCATACCACCCTGAATACACCCAATCTCATCTGATCTTGGAAGTGAAGCAGGATCAGGCCTGGGAAGTACTTGGATGGGAGACCACCTGGGAATACTGGTGCTGTAGGCTTTTAAAAAATGATGCTGGGACAAAATGGGTATCCACATGCAAAAGAATGAATTTAGATCACTACTCTATATCACATTCAAAAATCTGGCTCAGACGGTAAAGAATCTGCCTGCAGTGCAGGAGACCCAGGTTTGACCCATGAGTCGGGAAGGGAATGACTACCCTCTCCAGTATTCTTGCCTGGGGAATTCCATGGACAGAGGAGCCTGGTGGGCTACGTCCATGGAATCACAAAGAGTCGGACATGACTCAGTGACTAACACTTTCACTTCATCAAAATGGACCAAAGACCTGAATGTAAGAGCTTAAATGATAAAACTCTTAGAAGAAAACATAAGTATAAATCTTTGTGACGTTGGATTAGGGAATGATTTCTTAAATATTACACCAAAAGCACAAGAAATCAAAGAGAAAGTAGATACCTTGAACTTAATAAAAATTTAAAACTGTTGCACTTCAAAGGACATTATCAAGAAAGTGAAAAAGCAACCCAAAGAATGTGAGAATATTTTTGCAAATCATGTTACCTGATAAGGGTCTAACATCCAGAATACAGAAAGAACTCTTAGAACCCAACAATAAAAGGACAACGTAACCTGAATAGAAATTTCTTCAAAGATTCACAAATAGCCAATAGGTCCAAGAAAAGATGTCCAGTATTACTCGTCATTCAGTTCAGTTCAGTCGCTCAGTCGTGTCCGACTCTTTGTGACCCCATGAATCGCAGCACGCCAGGCCTCCCTGTCCATCACCACCTCCCGGAGTTCACTCAAACTCATGTCCATTGAGTCAGTGATGCCATCCAGCCATCTCATCCTTTGTCGTCCCCTTCGCCTCCTGCCCCCAATCCCTCCCAGTATCAGAGTCTTTTCCAATGAGTCAACTCTTCGCACGAGGTGGCCAAAGTGTTGGAGTTTCAGTTTCAGCATCAGTCCTTCCAATGAGCACCCAGGACTGATTTCCTTCAGAATGGACTGGTTGGATCTCCTTGCAGTCCAAGGGACTCTCAAAAGTCTTCTCCAACACCACAGATCAAAAGCATCAATTCTTCGGCGCTCAGCTTTCTTCACAGTCCAACTCTCACATCCATACATGACCACTGGAAAAACCATAGCCTTGACTAGATGGATTACTTGTCATTGCTGCTGCTGCTGCTGCTGAGTCACTTCAGTCGTGTCCGACTCTGTGCCACCCCAAAGATGGCAGCCCACCAGGCTCCTCTGTCCCTGGGATTCTATAGGCAAGAACACTGGAGTGGGTTGCCATTTCCTTCTCCAATGCATGAAAGTGAAAGTGAAGTCGCTCAGTCGTGTCTAACTCCTAGCGACCCCCATGGACTGCAGCCTACCAGGCTCCTCCATCCATGGGATTTTCCAGGCAAGAGTACTGGAGTGGGGTGCCATTGCCTTCTCCATACTCGTCATTAAGGAAATGCAAATCAAAACCATGCTGAGCTCTGACTGCACACACACTAAGGATGACTAGAATAAAAAAGACAGAAAGTAGGACCTTTCCTAGGGGTCCAGTGGTTAAGAATTCGCCTTGCAATGCAGGGGACATGGGTTCCATTGCCGTTTGAGGAAATAAGATCCCACTTCCATGGAGCAGCTAAGCCTCTATGGTGCAACTACTGAGCCGGAGCACCACAACTAAAGTTCACGAGCCCCAACCAAAGAGCCCACATGCAGCAAGCAAGACCCCACACAGCCAAATACATAAATATTTTTTAAAATTATATTTTAAAAAAGAAAGTAACAAGTGTTGGCTAGGATTCAGAGAATCTAGAACACTCATACACCACTGGTGGGAATGTGAGTTCAGTTCAGTTCAGTCGCTCAGTCGTGTCCGACTCTTTGCGACCCCATGAATCGCAGCACTCCAGGCCTCCCTGTCCATCACCAACTCCCGGAGTTCACTCAGACTCACGTCCATCGAGTCAGTGATGCCATCCAGCCATCTCATCCTCTGTCATCCCCTTCTCCTCCTGCCCCCAATCCCTCCCAGCATCAGAGTCTTTTCCAATGAGTCAACTCTTCACATGAGGTGGCCAAAGTACTGGAGTTTCAGCTTTAGCATCAGTCCTTCCAGGACTGATCTCCTTTAGGATGGACTGGTTGGATCTCCTTGCAGTCCAAGGGACTCTCAAGAGTCTTCTCCAACACCACAGTTCAAAAGCATCAATTCTTCGGCGCTCAGCTTTCTTCACAGTCCAACTGTCACATCCATACATGACCACTGGAAAAACCATAGCCTTGACTAGACAGACCTTTGTTGGCAAAGTAATGTCTCTGCTTTTGAATATGTTATCTAGGTTGGACATAACTTTCCTTTCAAGGAGTAAGCGTCTTTTAATTTCATGGCTGCGGTCACCATCTGCAGTGATTTTGGAGCCCAGAAAAATAAAGTCTGACACTGTTTCCAACAGTGCATCAACTGTGGAAAAGACTCTGGCAGTTCCTCAGTAAGTTAAACAGACTTTCCATAAGACCCAGCAATTCCACCTCGAGGTATATCTATCCAGCAGAACTGAAACCGTGGAAACAATCCAAAGGTCCGTCAACTGATAACTGTAAAGACAAAATGTGATATATCCCTACAATAAAGTAATATTCAGCTATAAAAAAGAATGAAGTGCTGACTCACACAACATGAAGGAATCATGAAAACGCCATGCTAAGGCAAAGATGCTGACACAGAGAGCCATGTATTGCATGATTCTATCTGTATGAAATGTCTGAAACATGCAAATCTGTAAAGATAGAAAGTAGATCAGTGGTTGCCAAGGGCTGGGGAGGTGATTACCAGTGGGTACAGGGTTGCTTTTTGAGTGGTAGAAATGTTCTGGAATAAGAGTGGTGATGGCTACACAATTTTGTGAATACACTAAAACTGCTGATCTGTACACTTACTGTAAGAGTGAAGTCTATGTTATATGAATTATATTTCAAGGCAAAAAGTTAATAGAGAAAAACCCCAGCAAGCTGTTAAAGACTACCTCCTCTGGGATGCCACGTGTATGGAGAGCCTGGGATCAGTTGGGGGCACACAGAGGGCTAAATGAACTTGCTATCATTCTACTTATTAAACTGGGCAATGAGTAGATGGCTGTATTGCTTCATAACTATTCAATAAGAAACAAAACATTTAAAAGAGCAATTAATATACCCTTTTCCTGTTTTTCAGACCACAATCAACACAAAAATTGGATCTGAATTTATTTTATTTTTTAACTGGTGGATAATTGCTTTAGAATATTGTATTGGCTTCTGCCATACAACAACATGAATCAGCCATAGGTATACACACGTCCCCTCTCTCTTGAACCTCCTTCCCCACTCCCAGTCCATCCCATCCCTCTAGGTTGTCACAGAACACCAGATTTGAGCTCCCTGCGTCATACAACAAATTCCCACTGGTTATCCATTTTACGTATGGTAAAGTATATGTTTAAATGCTACTCTCCCAATTCATCCCACCATCAGCAGATGAATGGATAAAGAAGTGGTACATACATCCACTGGAATATTACTCAGCCATAAAAAGGAACACATTTGAATCAGTTCTAACGAGGTGGATGACTCCAGAGCCTATTATACAGAGTGAAGTAAGAAACAGAAAAGCAAATATCCTATTAAAACACATATATATGGAACCTAGAAGGGTCATACTGATGAGCCTGTTTGCAGGGCAGCAATGAAGATGCTTCCCCAGTGGCTCAGATGGTAAAGAATCGCCTGCAGTGTGGAAGACCTGGGTTCTATCACTGGGTTGGGAAGATCCGCTGGAGGAGGTGCATGGCAACCCCCTCCAGTATTCTTGCCTGGATAATCCCCATGGACAGAGGAGCCTGGTGGGCTACGTCCATGGGGTCTCAAAGAGTCGGACATGACTGAGCAACTAAGAACACACAATGGAGATACAGACATAGAGAACAGACTTGTGATCTGAATTTAAATGACCATAAATTCATAGTCAACCTTAACTAAGAAACCACAGTGTGCAAAACACCATTAAAAAGAAAGAAAAAGAGGGAGAGTTTTTTAGAAAGAGGCATGACAATCACCATCCTCCAAAGAGCTTATAATCTAAAGCCACCAGCTCCAGGGAGCCAAAAAACCAGCTTTCTCATGGAAAAACTTCAGCAAGGGTTTTGTCATTCCCAGCACCAGCTATAATTATAGAATCAATTTCATACAATTAAAATATCAATACTTTTAGAGTTTCAAATTTTTATCCTGAGAAGTTGTTTCATCTCCCTTTTATAAATCTGCTTTTAAGGACTCAGGCTAAGGAATTAAGAGCAAATGGAATTGTAAAGAACTTGTTTCCAAGACTTGTTTTTCACTTGAAGTAATGTATTTTTAAGCCCCAACGTAAATGATATCTATAGATTATCACATATTTTTATCTAGATTCTATTAGTTTCTGAATATTCATATAATGACATCTTGAAATGCCTTTTTTACAAGGTACAGTCTAGATAAACACAGAAGCTTTCTAAAAACAATTAAGGCTTCCCTCAAGATTTATATCACTGTAAGGTTATCGAAAATTGAATCTAGTTTCCAGTTTTACCTAAGATCGGCGAATGCAAGTAGTTACAACTTGAACATACTCTTTCCACTAAGGAGGTGAATATTTTTATTTTATATCACAGTTTCTACAGATATATACTCCAGAAATATATCATTCCAGTAACAAATTCAGGAACATATATCCCTTTTAGGATCAACTATCTAAATTAACACAAATAACTTGATAAAGAATGAGGGGCAACCTCTTTTTGGCTGTGGAAAGCAAATGGAAATTTGTAGCCAAAGTGCTGTGCATCAGAAGCCAGCTCCACCACTGATTCTTTGGGTGACTTTGGCAAATCCAGTGAGCCTCAGTTTCAACATCTATAAAATGTAGATAAAAGGATCCACTTTGAAGGATCTCGGAGAAGGAAATGGCAACCCACTCCAGTATTCTTCCCTGGAGAATTCCATGGACAGAGGAGCCTGGCGGGCTGCAGTCCATGAGGTAAAAAGAGCCGGACATGACCGAGCGACTAATGCTTTGAAGGATGACTGCAAAGATGAAATGTGGTAATAAACACAGTGGTCCTGGCATACTAGAAAGTTCCATAAATGTTGGTCCCTCTGTTTTCCCTTCTCCTGTGAAAAAGCAAAGCCTTGCTAAGTAAATGTCCCCATAGACAGATATATGATTTTATTTATTTATTTTTAAGTATATATATATATTTATTATTTGGTTGCACTGAGTCTTAGTTGAAGCATGTGGGATCTAGTTCCCTGACCAGGGATCAAACCTGGGCCCCCTGCATTGGGAGCCCAGAGTTTTAGCCACTGGACTACCAGGGAAGTCCCAGATATATGATTTTAATTAAACGTTTGTACACTAAAAAAAAAAAAAAAAAGGCTTCACCATTTACTAAATTTTCTCCTCTGCATGGTAAATTATAATCGTGGTTAAACTGTTTCAGAAAATATCTCATGAGAACCTTATTTAAAAAAATTAAAACTAATGAGGAAGTAGGGAATAATCCATTCTTAATCTTATTAATATAATTGAGGGCTTCATCTCCATACCCAAGTGCTTACTGGTTTCTTCAACCAAGGTAAGTAGTGATGACCTATATTTTAGGATGTGGATGTGACTGAAAAATCGCTGTGCTGTTGGATCAAGACAGAAAGCCATGCTTATCACATCTGGCACTAAGTTAAGAGAACTAGCTAACACAGTAAATAACAGAAGCATGAACCAAAAACGTTTTGTCAAACTTGAAATCAGCAGATGCTGTTCATCACATTTACATTTCAAAGTCCTACGATAATAGTTGTTGTTGCTATCAGGCTGCTTGTTTTTGTAGATTTCAAACAAAAATCTGGATGCAGAGACAGCTTTGCCAGGAGGTCACGTGGGTAAGACCAGGCTGAACCGATCACCTTGTCGGTCAAAACTGATGCCGCTTCCAAAACTGACGATGCTAATACTCAAGCATCAACAGAGCACAAGGTGATGAAGTAACTACTTTCCATATTTTCAGCACTGCTCCTCCAATATCTTGAGCCCAAGCCAGCCCACACCTGTTGTTGTTGTTGTTGTTTAATATTTATTATTTATTTATTTAGCTGCACTGGGTCTTGGCTGCAGCACGTGGGATCTATATTTTTTTCACCTGTGGCATGTGGGATCTACTTCCCCAACCAGGGACTGAACCTGGGGCCCCTTGCATTGGGAGCACAGGGTCTTAACCACTGGACCACTAGGGAAGACACCCAACACTGTTTTTATATGACCCATGAGCTATGCATGGGGTGAAAAAAGGCAAGAGAAAAATATTTCATGACATGTGAAAATTACATGAAATTCAGATTTCAGGGTCCATAAATAAAATTTTACCAGAACACAGCCATACCCATTTACGTACTCTCTGCCTGCTTTCATGTTGCAGGGTCAGAGTTTAATTGTTGCAACCTTATAGCCTGAAACTCTAAAATATTTCTATCTGGCCTCTTATAGAAAAAGTTTACTGACCCTTGCTCTAGAGTACGTGTTCAGTATTTTTGAAAGGTCAGTAACAGAGGAAGTCCACGGGATTGGGAAGGAAGTCTGTGTATACAAATATATGTGTATATACACGTGTGTGTGTGTGTGTATTAACATATATATATATATCAATCGCATATTAAAAAGAGGTTTATTTAAATAAAGAGCACATCAACTATAAAAAGAATCAGATTTAAAAAAAGCAGGATTATTTTTAGGAGGAGGGTTCCAATTACACAAAATAAGGAAGGGACAGCCATGGCTAAATAAAATGAGCTGAAATCTTGCCTTGTGTTACTACAGGAAATCAGCTTGGTGCTGCTTGATAAAGGGGAAAGGTTATACATAAAACGGAAAGAGGAAGAATGTGTTACGACAAAAAAAAAAAAGAATGTTCTAAAATACAAAATACGGTAAAGGGCACAGTTGTGTGATTTACTCTCATTGGACTTCATAAAATAGTTTTACAAACAACATCACAAAGCGCAGCCACCTGTTAAGCTGTTATTTTGGCCCATCTATTTCCAATGACAATCTTGACACCCAAGCAAGAGACACACCACCATAGCAACACAAACATCACGATGTTGGAGAATAAAAATTTAGGAAGCAATTTATAGCCTCTGCAGGGCTGGAAATAAACTAATCCTTAAGCATTTGTTACTATGACATAACGTTTCCACAGGACAAACTTGGGTCCCCCTGGACACCTCAGGATTCTTTCCCACGGGCTATTTGGAAAGTACAGACTCCAAAAGTGAATATTGTACTAGATGGATTTCTAAAATAAAGGTATTTAAAGGTAATGAGACCATGTCATTTCATGCACAGCTCAGGGAATGAATGATCACCAGGTGTTCAGATAGCACCCACACAGGGACAATGATTATTGTCTCTTACATTTGCCAGATGGGCTTATATGTCACGTGATCAGACCCTCGTGGAGGCAAAAAGACGAGTATGGGAATACTACTGAGCCATAAAAAAGAACAAAATCTTGCCATCTGCATCAATGTAGATGGACGTGGGGGGCATTATGCTAAGTGAAGTAAGTCAGAGAAAGACAAATACTGCATGATATTGCTCACATGTGGAATCTATAAAATACAACAAACTGGTGAACAAAAGAAGAAGCAGACTCACAGATACAGAGAACAAACTAGCGGTTACCAGTGGGGAGGGGCAACACAGCAGTGGGGGAGTGAGAGGTACAAACTAGGGGGTAAGAGTTAGGCTCAAGGACGTAGTGCACAACAGGGGGCATATAGCCAATACTTTGTAATAACCATAAAGAACTGTAACCTTTAAAATCATATGAGAACGAAAACATTTTAAAAGAGGGGTATTGAGAATTGAGGAAACTGAGGCACAAAAAAAATCCAGTCTTCTTAAATCAATTCATGACAATCAAATAGCAAAGCCTCAACTAGTCCTTCTAACTCCACACCATACCACAACACCCTAAGCCAGAAACCCCAACTTAGGGCAACAGAAGGACTCTAGCTGCAGGAGATAAATGCAAAGTGAAGGGTAGCAGAAAATGAAAGAAAAATCACGTTTGAAAGTGATGCCTCATTTTAGCAATGTTACCCATTGTGAGAGGCGGCGCAATTACCAGGACTTAAAACATGAACTTTGTAAGGTGTGGCTGGGCTGCCTTTCAGAAAGACCCAACCACAGGGAGAGAAAGCTGATCTTCCAGTTTGAAGATGAGACACACCCAAAAGGTACGTCATGGGGCTCAGGGTGGCAGCAAAGTGCATCTCCATCAGGGTGAACAGGTTCTACCCCAGCCTGGAGATCTGAGAGACACCCAAGGTGGACACTGAACCCAGTGATCAAAACACTGGCCTGGCTTCCATCCTGGAACCACAATCCATTAGCCCTGGCCACCACTCCTAACTCTTTTTTTTCCTTTGCTCTTAAGCATTCTCAAAGAAAGATGCCTGCAAGGTGCATGGGCCGTGCCTTCTCCAGATCCACAGAAAAGACTGTCCAGAGGCCCGGACGACACTGGATGTAGCTGTTCTGCAGATGAAAAACAGATGACTCTGGGATGAACTTCTGTGAAGCTAGGGATCTGGCTGCTTTTGACATAAGAACCATTCTTGAACCCCTTTGGGGGCTTCCCAGGTGATGCTAGCGGCAAAGAACCTGCCTGCCAGTGCAGGAGACGTAAGAGGTGCAGGTTTGATCCCTGGGTCGGGAAGATCCCCTGGAGGAGGGCATGGCAACCCACTCCAGTATTCTTGCCTGGAGAATCTCATGGACAGGGGAGCCTGGCGGGCTACAATCCATAGGACTGAAAAGAGTTGGACATGACTGAAGCAACTTAGCACACATGTACCTGAATCCCTTTAAAATATAAGACAGTTTCTGACAGACATAACCAACATTAAAAAAAAAAAAGCTGATTAAAAGAGCTTAGGCAGAAGGCTGAACACTATGTAAATAATGGCTGATTTTAAATATACTTGACCCTTCTGGAAGTGTGTTTCTTGAAAAGGCTTAAGGGGGATTATTCCATTTGGACAACTAATAGCCTAATTACTATTTTTTAAGAAAACAACAACCAAACTCCTTTTCAGCCAATCTTGGCAAGAAATCTCTAAGAAACACCCATCTCTGCAGTACCATAAGTCATACTGCTGAAAAACATAATTACACTCAGCTGCATCCAAGTTTCCATCAGACGCAGTCCAAAAGAGGTGAACTATTGAATCCTGAATCTAAAGGTTTTTCATTTTGGGCACGATGCCTTTTTAAGAGCAGGAAAAACTTAACATCAAAAAAAGGTATTCATCATAACCTTCAATAGTCCAAGATTTGGGTCTCCAGCGTACACAGTACACTCTGTACCCCAGTGATTAAATACAATTCTAGTTACCACACTCTTTGCACTTGGGGGATTAAATAACTCTATTTCATATCTTTAAACGTGTTGAGCAAAAGTACGGTCTATTTTCACAGCACTTTTCGGGTATTGAGAACACCACTTTTATCCCCCATGTCACTTTTATGGAGGCTGAAATAGTCGGGAATGATGATAAATGTTAGGTGACATGAATGGCTTTGTCTTTTCAGCTCCAGCATCATCATCATCATTATTTTAGACCAGGGTAAGCTCAGCAAAATGTTCCTGATGTAGGCACAAGTCACAGGGTTACACACCATAGGGAACTTAACACGTTTCAGAAGACATGCCCAGGGGGCTCAAGTTCAAACTTTAGACTTCAGT
Organism: Bos mutus; assembly: GCF_027580195.1. Lineage (NCBI taxonomy): Eukaryota > Metazoa > Chordata > Mammalia > Artiodactyla > Bovidae > Bos > Bos mutus. Next base: position 35,767,899 of record NC_091635.1, read on the forward strand.
GATAACGCCTGTTCCCGGAACTACGTGTCCACATAAGCAGGTGATTACAAGTCTTGTTTTCTCAAGCATCTATCATGTTTTTTCTTATTTGGTTAAACTGCTAATTACTACTTTAACAAGAGTTATTTTCTGGGTTTTCAGTGCACTAGAGATTAAACAGACATCTGTAAGGTGTCCCAGGCACACTGCAAAATTCTCAGACTGAAGACCAAAATTTTTATACCCACCATTACTGTATTTTTTTAAAAAAAGTTTTGGTCACACCTCATGGCATGGAGGATCGTAGTTCCCTGACCAGGGATTGAACCCTCACCCACTGCCGTGGAAATAGAGTCCTAACCACAGGACCACCAGGGAAGTCCCAACATCCCACTCCTTTCTTGGACAGTCCAACACACCAACTGCTCCTTGAGAGCAGCAGGACCATAATCTTATAAAATCGAATGAAATCCAGGTTGTTGGCTAGTGATTTTGACATCACTAAATGGATTGACAACAATGAAAATGTTATAAAGGTAACTTACTGATAAGCTGTCATAATGACAATTTTTTTTCTCCTGAATTAAACATCGTCTTTTTTTTAAAAAGAAGCTAACATTGTAACTATACTTCTTTATTTAGAAAAAGTGTCCAATTCAGGTCTGTTTCTACCTGGTATAGGAATAAAGCATTATTATTAGTCAACTATTCTACCTTCTACTTTAATAGAACACTTGTCAGTGCCAACTCTGTTGCAAATACTTCTAAAATATGCCAGTACTTTTTCCTTCCATAGCAAGTATTTCAAACAAAAAATGTGATTTCTGTGTTAAGTTACAGTATAGGAGGACTCCTGAATTAAAACTGTCAAGCCCTTCAGATGTCGCTGCAAAGGCATAGGTCACTAATCAAGTCATTAATGCCACCCCAAATATGGACACAGGTCCATCTTGTCAATTTCCTCCTTAGAAAGCAGAATTCCAAAAAAAAATTCTAGTTAGCTTCCGTTAATTCAAGTTTTATTGAGTTTGTTTCAGGAAATGATATGTGAGTTTAATGACAAAGTAATATAACCAATGCTTTAAAGGAAAGAAAAAAAAAAATGCTGACCAAATCCCTGGAGTAGTGAGCGCATAAACAGAAAGAAGAAAGGTGGTTGCCATGGGCTGGGGAGAAGTGGATGGAGAGTTATTGTTTATAGGTACAGAGTGTCAGTTTCACAAGATGAACAGTTCTGAAGATTAATGGTGGTGATGGTTGGGCTACAGGGTGACTGCACTTAATGCCGTCACACTCTACACTTAAATAAAATGGTCAAAGATGGCAAATTTTATGTAATGCATGTTATACCATAATTTAAAAAAATTATTTTAAAAAGATTGACCTGAGTGTACACATCCAATTAAGTGGTGCTGTGCTGTGCTGAGTCACTGAGTTGTGTCCGACTCTTTGTGACCCCATGGACCATAGCCTGCCAGGCTCCTCTGTCCATGGGGGTTCTCCAGGCAAGAATACTGGAGTGGGTTGCCATGCCCTCCTCCAGGGGATCTTCCCAACCCAGGGATCAAACCCAGGTCTCCTGCATTGCAGGTGGATTCTTTACCATCTGAGCCATTAGGGAAGCCCAAGAATACTGGAGTGGGTAGCCTATCCCTTCTCCATGGGATTTTCGCAAACCGCGGTCTCCTACATTGCAAGCGGATTCTTAACCTGCTGACCTACCAGGGAAGCCCCCAATTAAGTGGGGTCCCCTTCAAATGGTTCATTTTAGGGCATTCCATGTTTATTTCTCTGGTGTCGATATAGAGTGAAACATGCTTGAATCTCTGCTGTGGAACGTAGGTCTGTTTGCATTTTTTTGTTCATTATTTTGATGATGGTAAACGTCTCTGGAGGACAATTTTTAATTTTGAAAAGAATATTTTAGAGCTCCATTGTCAAAAAAAAAACCAATCTTCTCAAGTTGGAAAATTCATCTGAGCCCCCACAGGAGGTGTGACACTAGAGTAACAACATGAATTTGTGCGTGTGGTTTGTAAACTGCCTCCGAGGCAATGCTGGCAGAGGCAAGACACACGTTTCCAAGGGGCAGCCATCTCAGCAGGCAGGGAAAGTATACCACACAACACATTTCGATCATTTTTCATACTCCCTGATTTGGTTACCTCCATGTGAAGGGTTTTAGGTGTTCAATGAAATGTGCCAGAAGCATGGTGGCTCTTGTCTGTTCCCACTGTTATTTCCAGACACTAATTTTGAGAAACCCACAGGAGCCCATCAGTGAACATCTCTGCTGCTGATGTCTATGAAAAGCCAAAGGTTGTCACTGCCATTAAAAGGAATAATTTCTGAAAGTGTAGGGGTGGTTCTCTTTTTAGAGCATGAACTATAAAAGTTATTTTCAAAGAGGAGTGTGATTCATTTATCAAAGTTAAACTGGGGAATGTCGCTTGGTTTAATACTTGGGTAAAGTTGATTGTTCAATAGGAGATAAAACTTATGGATCACACTGTTAGCTCACCTGGAACAAGAAAACTACCTTATCCCAATTATCTCCTTTGATAATCTTGAACAAGTTATTTAATCTTTAAGAAATGTGTGTGTGTGTGTGTGTGTGTGCTTATTGGGATAGAACTAAATAACCTCTAATGCTCCTTCCAGCTTTGGGATTCTGGAGAAGGCACAACTGGGAAAGCAAAGACTCTGGGCTCTGCATGTCTGACCAGCGTGGGCTTGGATCCAGGTCTGCCACTGACTAGCCATGCAAGCATCCATAATCCACATCTGTAAAATGGGATGATAATATCCAACTCACAGGACCATTACAAGGACTAAAGTAAGAAAGCACTTGATATATGTAATTGCTCTCTTTGCCTCCTTTGCATGTGGAATGTGACTGTGAGCAATCCAAGCATACAAAACTGAAACTGACTTTTTAAACCTCTTACTTTCCACACGAAAAGTTTCATGGGGTATGCATTGCCAAGCCACAGAGTGCTATTTTATTACGTATGTAAAAGCAAGGTGACTGTCAGGTCACATTCAGCCAAGATCTTGTGACACAGAGTGACTGCCCAGCTCCTCACTGCTGCGATTGAGAGGTCAGGACAAGCAACTTTCACAATCTGTCTAAGATATGAAGACGGAGATGGCTCAGATAGGCAAAGCGAACAGTGCAATTCTGCACTTTCTAGGGACTCTTCAGTCCTCCATGATACTTTTTAGGAAGCATAGGCACAATATTCATTAAGAGGCCCTACCACCATCTCTATAAACCATCTACACCAGTTGGAAACACTCTCTTAAGAGTCAAAAGATAAGTGAAACTTGGCCACTTTAAGAATAAGTAAGTATTATTAAATCCCATCATGATGGTTAAAACTAGAAAATATTGGAGAGCTTTGGAGAACTCTAGATAATCCAGCAAATAAGACCCCAAAGCATTTGAAGGCTTCAATAACTTAATTACGGGTCTGTGCTAAGTCGCTTCAGTCGTGTCTGCCTCTTTGCGACTCTATGGACTGTAGCTCACCATTCTCCTCTGTCCATGGAATTCTCCAGGCAAGAATACTGGAGTGGGTTGCCATTCTCTCCTCCAAAGGATCTCCCCATTCCAGGGACTGAACCTGAGTCTCCTACATCAGCAGGCCGATTCTTTACCACCAATGCCACCTGGGAAGCCCCACCTTAATTATATTAGCATACAAGTTCATGGTGACTTCTCTTTCCCTAGTTGGTACATTTACTTCTGAATAAATACACAGATCAGTTAATTGGAGTGTAAAAATACACAAACTAATGCTCAGAAACACCTGGATCTGACCTTAATACAGCAAGTATAATCAGACCTAAACTCTGTGTGTGTGCGTGTGTGTGTGCGCGTGTGCAAGTGTAGGTGACATAGGGTGGGGAGCAGCCTTTGGAGATTAATTGCTTAAATTAAGTGCTTAAACGGCATTCTTACAGGTTGTCATCAAATTACATTTGTTTGGCCAATCTTACTTCTCTAGATGATTCATTCTGGGAAAGAAACAACACCCTGAAGATTGTCAGATTAATTCTAAAGAAATTAAAGGATGATGATGTTTTCTCTTTGCTCAGGAACAACAGGAATTCTAGAAGGCCATGCTTCAACCAAACTTAAAAGAAGCAAAAAATATATATATTTTTTTTTTTTAAAGTGAAGAACCCTTAGGTAAATCTGATCAAGAACTTATGTTAGCTAACTTGTTGAGATGGATGAGTCGACTTCCACTAAAGTCTAAAAAGGAGTTTTAAGAGCTGGCGCCTTTTGTCAGTGTGCTGGGAAATGAAAAAATGACTCACTTTATACTTGATGTCAAAATCTTGGTGAGCTCCGGCTTTCGTGTTTCTGAATCAACAAACAGTACTGTATAATGTTGCTCAGGCCATTAGCCAGGAAGTGGCTGGTGACCCTCAACTCCTTTCTCTGTCATGGGTAAAGCTAGTGTGTCCTGGGCAGAAAGGGGTTCCTTCTAACTCTCTGTCATCTTGAGAGACTTGCCCAGCCTCACATGGCACGACAGAGACTACTGACACACAGTTTAAACAACCATTTAGCCTGTTTTATAATGAAGCCCAGGATGGAAAGTCTTAAGGATATCTGCCAGAGATGAATAAAGCAGAGGACTCAACTCCCATCTAGAACCATCTCCTCCAGAATGCGTGGTCCAGGATTCATTCTGCCAACACGTCACTTTCCGCCCAACATGCAGAGAAAGTAGAGGAACGCACTTGGAGCCACAGCCCAAGAGGCCACCTGGTACTGACTATTCCTTCGGTTCATGATGGCCGATGCCAGCCTCTGTCCCCTCTTCGGGGCAGAGCGGCTGTTCCTGAAGATCATGAAGTACGTCGATGATTAGCCCTCGGTACCCTAAAGACCTGCTGCTACTCAAGTTGTGATTACTATTTTTTCCCATAAGAATAAAATTCTGACCTAAATTGTGGTCATTCTAGTCCACACCTGGCAGGCAGCTTTTCCCCCGACCCTGCTGCAGAAGAGAACAGTCTCCTTTGGAAAGGTATCTAAATTTAGGATAACCAGAGTCATCTTGCAGACAGGGACCATAACTTTTCACTGTACACATTCATAATTCAATTTCCGTACTATCAATGTCTCTCTCTCTCTGAACATAAACGTCTATTCTGCTGGAAAAATCCATAGATATCTCTTTAAAAAAATGGCTGTATTGAGATGTATTTTATGTATCAACTCAATGGTTTTTAACGTATTTAATAGTCACACAGAGTTGTGCAACCATTGCCAATATCCATTTTAAGATGGCAAGGAAACCTCTCCAATGTTCTCTGGACTATAAGCTCTAAGAGGGTAGGGATCGTGTCTGCTTTGCTTGCTCCTCTATCCTGGGCACCTGGTCTGACATCTGGCCAAGCACCTGGCAGAGTAGGAGTTCAGTAAGTGTTTGTGATAGCAACACTTCTATGCTGCCCCAGTGCCAACCTGAACCTTCCAGATTTCTAAGTTTCCCAGGTATGAAAAATAGCTACTTTCCTCCAACAGAAACTATTTTTTAAACTTTTTATTGCATATTGGAGTATTGGAGTATGACTGATGAAGGGCTTCCCTGGTGGCTCACCAGTATAGAATCCGCCTGCAAAGAGGAGCCGCAGGAGACGCAGGTTTGATCCCTGGGTCAGGAAGATCCCGTGGAGAAGGGCGTGGCAATCCACTCCAGTAATCCTGCCCCGAGAATCCCATGGACAGAGGAGCCTAGTGTGCTACAGTCCATAGGTCGTAGAGTCGGACACGACTGAAGAGACATAACACGCATGCATGGCTGATTAACAATGCTGTTTCAGGTGGACAGCAAAGGAATTCAGCCATACATATGCATGTATCCATTCTCTTCCAAACTCCTGTCCCATCCAGGCTGCCAAATAACATTGAGTAGAGTTCCCTGTGTGTACAGTAGGTCCTTGTTGGTTATCCATTCAAAAAATACCAGTGTGTACCTGTCCATCCCAAACTCCCTAACTATCCCTTATGCCAATCCTTCCCCCCGACTCTAGCAAGCATAAATTCATTCTCTAAGTCTGTGAATCTGCCAACAGAAACTTTCAATTCAGCTCATTTCCCTGTGGTAGGCAGAATGGTCCCTAAGGTTCCTACTCCTTGGCGTATACACCCTGTATATGCACAATTCCTTCCCCCTTGAATGGGGGTGGGTCTGACCTTATCAGGCCAGTCTTTCTGAAAAAGAGTAGATGTCAGAGACAAGAAGTCAGAGATTCAAAGTTGCAGTAAATACTCTCCTGTTGGCCTTGAAGGGGCAGACAGCCACAATGTGGAGGGGGTCCCATGTCAGGAAATAGCAGGTGGCCTGTAAGAGCTGGCTCCTAGCTGACGGGCAGCAAGAAAGCGAGGACTTAGTCCTGCAGTCACAAGGAACTGAATTCTGCCAACTACCATGTGACCTTGGAAACTCCAGGTTCCAGGAGAAAATGCAGCTTGATATCAACCCTGGGAGACCCTCAGCAGAGAATCCGGTCACACGGTCTTCTGACCCACAAAGACTGGGAGATAATAAGTGGGTATTGTTCGAAGCCACAGAGTTTGTGAAAATTTGTCGCACAGCAATAGATACTGAGTATACACTCCTCCAAGAATTAGGAGGAAGGCAGACAGATTACATTAACTCCCAGGAATGACCAGCCTCAAATTTCTAAGAGGCACTGCTGTGGAATTTTAAAATGAGGAGGCTTTTTAATAAAAAGGAATCTCTAGTTTGCAACATTTCAAGAGGTACAAAGCTGACGTGGAAAAAAAAAAGTGTGAAGGTAAACATCGAGGGTCAGATTTCCTAAAAGGTTCCTATTTTTCTCAGCTTCTTTTATCTATGCATGCAGCAAGCATTTGCTGTGTGCCAGACCCAAGGTTTAAGCACCAGCGTTGCCCTATCCAATATGCCAGCCACCCGCCATATATGGCCTTTGAGCACTGTAAAGTGGCTACTGCGGACTGAAATGTGCTGCTAATGGAAAACACACACCAGATTTCAAAGACTTTACATGAAAGAAAAATAAGGGATTTCCCTGGTGGTCCAGTGGCTAAGACTCTGCACTCCCAAAGCAGGGGGCCTGAGTTCAATCCCTGGTCAGGGAACTAGATCCCACATGCTGCAACTAAAGATTCCGCATGCCACAACAAAGATCGAAGATCCTGAGTGTTGCAACTAAGAGCCAGCGCAGCCAAATAAATAAAATAATTAAATATTTTTAAAATTTTAAAGAAAAATAAGTTAAAAGATCTTGTCAGTATTTTCTTCCGTGGCTCACATGTTGAAAAGACAGTGAAGGAGATGGATGACAAAGAAGTAAAGAAATAAGTACAGATTAAGATAAATGTAAAAGCAAAAAGATAAACACTACAAAGGAAATATGTGTGAAGATAGCGAATGAGAGGGGAAAACTATTTTATATGGAGTGGACAGGAAAGACATCTCTAAGGAGGTAACATGCCCACTTGTAAACCTGCAAGACCACCAAAACCTCTCAAGCACGACAGCAACAGGGTCTGAGGACTTTGAGAGGACTAACAAAGGGAGTTGGTCAGTTGCAGGGTCATCACATTACACTATACCCATTAGGTTCCATGGAAAGTGCGTCCCCTGGACATGTGCGCCCCTGAGCTCCTGTTTGTATAAATTGTTAATAAGTTTTTGTCAGGCTTCCCTGGTGGCTCAGATGGTAAAGAATCCGCCTGCAATGCAAGAGACCTGGATTCAGTCCCTGGGTTGGGAAGATCCCCTGGAGAAGGGAACAGCTACCCACTCCAGTATTCTGGCCTGGAGAATTCCATGGACGGAGGAGCCTGGCAGGCTACAGTCCATGGGGTTGCAAACAGTCAGACACGACTGAGCGGCTTTCTTTTCAAGCTTTTCTAAGTTGGAGGGTGTGTATGTGCTCAGTCGTTTAGTTGTGTCCGACTCTTTGTGAACCCATGGACTGTACCCCTCCAGGCTCCTCTGTCCATGGGATTATCCAGGCAAGAATACTGGACTGGGTTGCCATTTCCTCCTCCAGGGGATCTTCCCTACCCAGGGATCAAACTCAAATCCCCTGGGGTTCCCACACTAGCAGGTGGATTCTTTACCACCGAACCACCTGGGAAGCCTAAGTTGGAGGGTGGACAGTATGAAAAATCAAACTTCCAAGATAATTCTTTCAAACTTTACGTTTTCCAGATACAAACTGTCTTCCAGTTTTAACAGCTACAGCACACTTGGACTCCGTCTGCCCTGTAGCCTACAAAAAATCTCCACTTAGGAATACAACATAATTCCTGATTTCAAGCACGAGACACAAAGGCCAGACAGTTGGCCATCTGCAATCTGAAATTCTTTTTTTTTTCATCTCCCAGTGAGCTGAATTTGCTAAAGATTTGTAAAACCTTCTGACTTCCTGCTACGAATCAGCTGTTTTCTGTATCTGTCTTTTTCTCTGAACAGAGGCAGAAGTGTTAGATAGTTTTCAAAAAAATGTTCTGAGTTACTTGACTACACAGACCTCCAGGCAACAGAAAGCAGGGCAGAGCCCAGAAAGGCTAGCCAGGGCACCTGTGTCCTCACTCAGGCACCTAAAGCAATGAAGCTCGACGTACTTTTCCAGTAATTGCCGCCCCTGAAAAACACATTTACTGCCTGTCACTGTGCACACACTTTTATATTTTTTAAAAAAAACCATCTTTGTGAGCCCTCCACCCTACACACACACACACACACACACACACACACGTGTACACATACACACGTGTACACAAACACTTCCCTGATTGACACTCTGGAGCAAGGAAGTGTTGAAAATAGACTATTTAAAAAAAAAAAAAAAAAAAAATAGTATCCTCCATTCACCTGAAATGAGAGGCTTCTGAAATGAAGATGCCTCCCTTTCTCTTAATATCAGTTATACGCAATCAGACACAGGGCTCTGAAGTTGATTTTTAAGAGCCTTCGGAACTCGCCCCATGCCTTTGTAATGAACAGTAAAAGTTAATTACTACCCACTTTTAATAGGGTTTTGTTAACAACAGCATGCTATTTTTTTTTCTTTCAAGGCCCAGAATCTGTTTCATAGGAGGCATTCACGCTCAAATCACAGGGAAAATGCAGTGTTCTTTCTCCAGAAAATCACTTACACTGACCAACCAGGAAGAGAGCATCTGCTCCAGTCGCCTGTGCCATTAGTGGTGAAAAAGGTTTGCACTGATCCATTAACCACCTCCCCCCACTTCCTGGGTGACCCTCACGACCAAGAAGGGAGCTTCAGGAGACAGCTGGGCCGCCATGGTAGCTCAGACAGTAAAGAATCTGCCTGCTAATGCAGGAGATGGGTTTGATCCCAGGGTAGGGAAGATCCCCTGGAGAAGGAAATGGCTAGCCACTCCAGTATTCTTGTCTGTAGAATCCCATGGACAGAGGAGGAGCCTGGTGGGTTACAGTCCGTGGGGTCGCAAAGAGTCAGACACAACTGAGCAACTAAGTATGCACCCACTGGAAGCCACTAGCAACATGATTCCCGAACTGTGAATTAGGCAAGAGAAGCTACCAAGATAGCCCAGAAATCGACCCTGACCTGGGTCCCTCCCAATGAAGCTAACGGGGGAAAAAAAAAAGTCAAAATAGTGCTCATTCTTAAAAAATATTTTTTCCAAAATTATGTTTATGAGGAACCTTGGAGAAGGTCTATGAGATTAATCCAGGGGGTCTTTCTCCTTTACACTTCAGGGTACCACCTTGTACAGAAGACAAAGTGTCGATGAAAATATCGCACTTAAAACCTCTTTTCTTAAAGAATTTCTGCCCCAATAGGTTTGCAGATGCATTTCACAAAAATCCTTTAAAACGGAGCGAAAGGAGCACTGCTGGTCATTTTGGCATCTTCATTTATGTCATTCCAGAGACGGCACCACCCGGATCCCAAATCTGTTCTCAGAAATGTGCGCAAGAAGATTCTCCAGGGACTTGGGGGAGCCTGGATAAAGTGCACTGGCTCCCTGCCAGGACAAAGAACACAATGATATTCTGTTAAAAAGCTAAGTGCTTTTTTCCCCCCCTCTCTCTCTCTCTTTCTTCTTTCTTGGAGGGGTTGTTGTTCAGTCTCGCTAAGTCGTGTCCCGGAGAAGGCAATGGCACCCCACTCCAGTACTCTTGCCTGGAAAATCCCATGGACGGAGGAGCCTAGTGGGCTGCAGTCCATGGGGTCGCTAAGAGTCGGACACGACTGAGCGACTTCACTTTCACTTTTCACTTTCATGCATTGGAGAAGGAAATGGCAACCCACTCCATGTTCTTGCCTGGGGAATCCCAGGGACGGCAGAGCCTGGTAGGCTGCCGTCTATGGGGTCGCACAGAGTTGGACACGACTGAAGTGACTTAGCAGCAGCTTAGCAGCAAGTCGTGTCCTACTCTTTGCGACCCCATGGACTGCAACACTCCAGGCTTCCCTGTCCTCCACTATCTCCCAGAGTTTGCTCAAATTCACGGAGAGGGAGTTTTTCATTGTGCATCAAATCCCTGAAGACCACAAATAAATCCCAGACATTAATGCTGATGCAGTCAGAACAGGAAGTGTTAACACCAACATGAGCAATGAACTTGAAAAGATTCCCGCTTTAGATCATACTGGGATGTGCTTAGCTCTTGGAAAATGCTTATCTTACTGATAAGGACCTGTCAGGGAGGAGTGATCAGACTGTGTTCCACGGCGTCCTGAAGATGGGGATCCATGTCAGATGCTGGGATCAGTGGCAGCATCCAGGAGTGGCTTGGGAGGGAAGGCCTTGAACTCCACCGTAATCTCCATCAAGTCACACATTCAAATAAAAGTGCAATCTAAGGAAAACCAGCGGGCTTATGATACAAAAGCAGCTTCAAAGAGAGCCGCTGGACCCTTTTCCAGGCAGCTGACGAACTCCTAAAATTCCCCTAATGAGACAACGTCTGAGTCTCCAACCCACCTTTCCCACTACAGACTGATTCACGCATCCAGTTTAGGGATATTTCCTTCCAACAAAGAATCCCAGAGGGGGAAGTGAGAGAATCCCCGGCTTGTAACAAAAAGCTTTGCTCTGAGTTCTGGCCTGGACCTTGACCTTGGCTATGAGATGGGCAACTAACTGACGGCACCTTCTAAAGCGCCAGTCTTCTTTTCCACAAAATGAAATGGGTCAACTCTAGACCATCTGTAACAGCCCTTCCAAGTCTAAAATTCTACAATCTCTATCACCAAATAAACACAAAGACAACTGTCTCTTTACAGGCAACTATTGGCCCCTAGGGACCTCTGCTGTTTAGAACTTTCCAACAGGCTTATATTTAGTTCAGAGACAACAACACTGAACATAAATGAGGAGAATATTCCAATGAAGTGGGTTTTTTAAGTTAAAATGAATCTATGGGATGCTACTTCTTATAGTTCTTTACTCTGAATATGAATGTCTAAAAAACAAAACACCAACACTCTGAGCTAGACTGTAATTCAGCTGTATTTGCTTGATCTCTTAGAGCTATTCTTCTTTCCTGGAACTAGGGAACATTTTATGAGTCAAAATAAGGTGAGTGAAACAGTAGAAACCAGTATTCTCTATACTCGTTTAAAAGGCCTTTGGTTTTTCATTTAGTTCAAAGTGCTAATTTTCAAGAAATTTTTGTTTTCTTTTTGCTGGATTAAATATGAGTAACAGACAAAAAGCTGAGTAAGGAGAAACAAACACTAATTTTTTTTTTTTTTTTAAACCATGGTCTGGTTTTAGCTTGGCTAGTAACTAGCTGTGTGGCCCGGCACATATTACTTAGCCTTTCTGAACCCTGGTTCACTCATCTGTAAAATGCGGGCAACACACCAGTCCACCTTCCGCTCCCTTCTACCAGAAGTTAAATGAGATAAGGCCAGGGAAAAAGAACAGACATATAGTGTTGGTTCTTCTGATGACTTTCCAAAACAGGGGCATGTGCCTAATTTTTTAAAGTATGGACATTGCTACTAATTAACTGGTGGTTAGAACAGAGACAAGTCCTAAAACATAGGCTGAATCAGCCCAAAGCAAATCAAGAGTTGTAGCAAGGGGACTTCCCTGGCAGTCCAATGGTTAAGATTCCCCCGTCTGATGCAAAGGGCACAGGTTCAATTCCTGGTCAGGGAACAAAGGTCCCAGGGCATGTGAGATGAGGCCAAAATTTTTTTTTTTTTAAAGAAAAGAGTTGTAGCAAAAGTGAGGCTTCCAAACGTCTATTAAGTTGGTGGCAATTTTCTTCTTCTTTTTTTTTTTTTTTTAATATATTTACTCATTTATTTTTGGCTGCACTAGGTCCTCATTGCTGCAGGTGGGCTTTCTCTAATTGTGGAGAGTGGGGGCTACTCTTTCCTGAGGTGCGTGGGCTTCTCATTGTGATGGCTTCTCTTGTAAAACACGGGCTCTAGGCAAGCCAGCTTCAGTAGTTGAGGCCTGTGGGCTCTAGAGTGCTGACTCAGTAGTTGTGGCACGTGGGCTTAGATGCGCTGTAGCATGTGGGATCTTCCCAGACCAGGGATTGAACCTGTATCCCCTGCACTGGCAGGTGGATGCTTCACCACGGGACCACCAGGGAAACCCCAACAATTGTCTTCTTTGAAGACACGTCAGTTGCTTCCCCAGTTTTCAGTTTTAAGGTTAGGAAGACATAGTGCTAAAGTGGATGGTGGAGATTGTGGGGTTCACTACAGGTCAGACCTTAGAGGTCTAACCTCTGGTAAGCTGGGCCTCCTGTCCTCACGCATCATGACTTGGTTAATCTGAATCCTTCCACGTGGAAACCTCTCTCAACCAAAACCACCCTCTGTTTCTCTAACAAAGAAGAAAACTACTTTGGAATATGACCTTTCAGATACTGAATCACGCTTTGGTCCAAATGGATGATACATTAAGTAAGCTATAATTATACATTATGTTACAGGCCTAGCCTCATTTCATTTGCCCATTAAGAAAAGAAGGGCCTCCACCTATACCACTCAAATAAGATTACTTCACACCAAAACTGTAGTTATTTCAGTACAAAAAAAAAAAAAGTGTACAAAGAGTGGTGGTGCCTGAGGATTCAAGAAAGTCTGAAAAGGGAACCAACCAGAATAAAGAGACGTTGCAGGTGGTATAGATGATTCCAGAGTTGGTTACTTTCTTGACTATCACCTGCCTCGCTGGGCATTTCATGCCATACCAGCATTGCCCGGAGATCCCAAACTCCTCTCAATAAATAAAGTCATTAGGAGGAGATGGAGTGGAAGCAGACACACCTCCAAGCTGAACTACTCCAGCCTAGCGGCTCAGGGGTGGGAAGATCTCAACAATTCCTAAAATTGCTTTGGTTAACCAGTTTCATTCATTTGCTGCCCCATTGTCCACAGAGCCGGGTGCTGCTTCTCCACAGGATTTACACGGTCTGCCTACCCACATGGCATCCATCCTTCAAGGACCTTGCTCAAATGCTGTCTCCTCCAAAGTCACAGAACCGCGCTGCTCGAGTGTTCACTGGATGGGGGGGCTGATCTCTTTTTGGCAGTCAGCCTCCCTCGGATACATTTTGCAAACGCGGAGCTACTTTGATCTTGTCCTGGATTGTACTGTGGGTCTTAACACTTGCTCCAGATGACACATGCAGACAAGTCCCTTGGGAGCACAACCACGTTCTTAGTTAAAAATCTTTTTCTCTCCCAAAGCACCTTGCCCCTTCCCCAAAGCAGTGGCTCAAGAACATATCGGAGAGATTAAGGGCACTGTATTTAAACATAAATACGGTTTGGGTCGCCGGTGTCACGTGTGTTGTCACACCAAACCACACTAGGTAAGTTTCAAACTGCCCTGAACGGCTTCAAGCTCCCTCGCAGTCCCTGGACAGGCGCTAAGCAATTGTGAAATCACCAAAAAGGTAGGGAGGCAGAGGGGGAATAAAGGGAAGCCGGGCCTGAATAATCCTCACTGAGTCATCGTTTCCTGAATGATAGAGCTTGCCGCTTGGCGGGGACGAGGGGTGCGGATCCGGAGAAAGCAACCTGAGCGGCCGGTAGAGGACGAGCCCAGGAAGAGTCCCCCGCCCCTTGCCCTACAGCTGGGGGACCCGAGAGCCGGGGGGCCCGGCCGGCACCCGCGTGCTACAGCGCCCCTCTGTGGCCGCGCCGCAGTCCCCGCCGCTCCCCGCTCGCCCGCAGACCGCTTTCCCCGCGGCCCAAGAAACAAGACACGCACAAAGTTTCCGAGCCAGGCGGTTAGAGAAAGGTCGAGGCCAGGTTCCCGAGCCTCGAAGCACGGGCGTGGCTGGAGCGGTGCCCAGGCTGGCGGCGATGGCAAGGGGTCTGAGTCCAAATGGACTTCCCCCCTCCCCAAGGATTCCGAGATGCCCCCAAGCGGGACCCGGGCCCTCCAAATCCCGAGGGCGAAGGACTGCTTCCTTACCCCAACCTTCTAGCGGTGGGCGGGAAGGGAACCCGGGTCCACCAAGGGAACGGAATGCCCACCCCCCAGGGTTGCGCTACCAGGGTGTGCTTGGAGCTCTTGGGTTTGCTTTTTTCATTTTCTTAATTGGAGGAAGGGGACGACCAACTCCCTTTGGCGCATTTTGATCCTCAGCGATCAGAATTCTGGATGCCCCCAAAGAACCCACCTGCAGTCCACCGCCCCACCCAACGTTACTCTCCTTGCTGGGGTGACAAGTGGAAGCAGCAACTCCCCTCCTCCTCCCCCTCCAGCCTCCCGGTTTGGGAGGCAATGTTCCACCAGGGTTTTCCCCGCCGTCCGCAGTGGACCCGCTGGCGGGAGGCGGTGGTGGGGAAGCGGCGCCCTGGAGCCTGGGACCGGCAGCTGGCGAGGCCCGGCCCGGCGCGGCGCTTACCTCGTCCACGGTGAGTGGCATGCAGATCCGGTACTCCTTCAGCAGCATGGTCCTGCCGGCCACGGACCTCCGAGGCGGGAAGCGGGCGGGGCAGGGGTGGGGGCTCCCCCAGATCAACAAGGCTGCCGCCCAGGCGCAGAACTGAGCGCCGGGAGCCCCGTGCTTGGAGCCGGTCGGCGAAGCAGCCCCCCGGGCGGTGCGCTCAGTTTCTGGCTTCCTCCTCTCCGCCGGAGAGCATGTCAAGGTTTGGGTCCGGGTGTTCGCTGCTCCCCCGCCTCCTTCCTCGCCGAGGTCGATCCGCCTGGAACGCGGTGTTGCAAAGTCAGGAGGGAGGGAGACCCACGGGAAACCAATCTGATCGGCAGCCCCGGGCAGCAGGAGCGGAAGCCAGATCAGGACATGCCCGTCGGCGGGCGAAGGAGGGGAAAAAAAAAACAAAACCCACGAGGTTTCCAAAAATTACACGGAATACACAAAAGTCACCCTCTCGATCCGCCTCTGAAACCAGATCTTAACCTGGCGACTCCCTCCCACCCCCTTTTCCGGCCGGTCTGCCCAAGGCGAATGTCACCGAGCACACATTGCAGCCAGAGCCAGAGATGCTGACTTTTCAGACAAAGGCTCGAACGGCTGTGCTCCCCGGCGGTAAACAAGATTTCCTTCTCTTTTTAGGGCCGGTCGCGGAGGCGCTCCAGGGTCTCGCTGGGTGAGAAAAGGGAAGCCTCCGCCGCCGCGGCCGCTCGGCTTCTGCGGGGCTGGGGCCCCGGGTTCCTCCGACCTCGGCTCGCGCCTGAGAGGGGCGGGCGGACGGGAGGAAGCTGGCGCCTTCCGCGCGCGTCCCCTCCCCCGAGTCCGGATCCCCGAGCGCCCTGCGTGCCCGCGAGTTTGCAGCCACCTCGCCGGGGCCGGAGAGTCGGCGCCGAACTGCGGTGTGCCTCGGGCCGGGGAGGTGGGTGCGGGAGGAGCAAGCGCAGCTGACATCAGCAGCCGTCGCGGCGGGGAGGGTAGCCCCATCCGGCCAATGGGGAAATGGCAAAGAATGTGGAGGATTTAAACAAAACAGCATGTCTCTCCCGGGCTGCTGCCAGACGGCGGGGCTGCCCCGGAGAGCCCAGGCCGGCCGGCGCTGGGGAGGATCGGAAAAGAGGGGGCTCCCGTCGGCTCCTTGAAACCCTTTGAGTCTTGTTCTCAGATGTACCCCGGGTGCCACGGTGCTCTGTCCAGCCACTATGGGTAGCTTCTGGGTCCAAGGTACAGGAGTGTGTCCCTTGACCTTTAGAAACGGTTTTTGTGGGGTTTTTTTAAACAAATGCCCACCCGAGAGCGTTTTCACTTTGGTCCAGTAAACAAGTCCAGCGCTGGAGAGGCAACGGGATTTGGGAGCAAAAGAGCAAACCCGTGCCTGGTTTCCTAACTGGTTTCAGAGCAGGAATGCAGAAACTGCAAAGTGCAACACGGTAAATGAAAATGAAATCCACACGGAAAGACACACAACCCAGGGGGAACGTGAACGAGGACATAGCCTTTTCCCTCTCCTGGCCCAGCTCTGCAGTCTGACTGCAGGCTTCGCAGAGCAGCAAGAATAGGTTTTCCTGTCAGCACTCCCAAGTTCAAAAAGTCACAATGAAATGTCAATGAAAATGCCTGGAGTGTTGGTATTTCATCCATATTAAACAGATCCCTCATTTTAACCACAAGAGGCACATTCTTCAGTTACTCAGGAAGCTGCATGTAACTGCTGAAGTCTGTTTTTCATTTGTCTGGTATTTTTAAGCTTGTTTTTCTGAAAAGTGCTGGATGAAAAATGCATCAGTTGCCTCTTTGCAGAATAACCTGCAAGCATCATCTTTTCTTGGAAAAGAAAAAAATACTCGTGTTCTAAGATCCTGCAGCTCCTCACAGGGCTTTGGATGGCAATGCAGATGGCTTCCATATTACAGTATTTAAAATTATGAGCAATAAGTAATTAATTGCTATGGTGGGCTGTGGCTAAAATCATCCAGATGGCTGAAGAGAATTTCTGTGTGAACATGATAACAAAGGCTGATAGAAAAATGACATCCTCTATCCAGCTTATATTCTAGGGAAAAACTATTTTCTAGATAAATGCTTCCCAGTATTGGCTCAGAAAGATTCACAGCAACTAATTAAAGCTAAACCAAATTCCTCGAGGTGGAAAAATCTAAATCTGATGCTGTACTGCTGAATAATAACACACGAAAGCCTGCGATACGCAGAGGAAGCTCAAGCTGTTATTCTTTTTCCTGCTTCTTACTAAAACAAGTGTAGTGGCTTCACTTATAGCACCTAAAACTCTTCCCGGAGGCAGCTAGGGGATGCAGTGGCTAGCCGCATACCTACACAGGACATTAGCATACATGGACATATTCCTAGCTTCCCAGCCGTTCCTGACACCAATGCTATAACTAAGTATTTCACTGATGAATATTATGGTTGAAGAATTACTTCTCTGCATCTGTTGTTGTTCAGTCGCTCAGGGTGTCTGACTCTGCGGTGTCGGTGGACTGCAGCACACCAGGTTTCCCTGTCCTTCACCATCTCCCGGAGTTTGCTCAAACTCATGTCCATTGAGTCAGTGATGCCATCCAACCATCTCATCCTCTGTGGCCCCCTTCTCCTCCTGCCCTCAATCTTTCCCAGCATCAGGGTCTTTTCCAGTGAGTCGGCTCTTTGCATCAGGTGGCCAAAGTATTGGAGCTTCAGCATCAGTCCTTCCAAGGAATATTCAGGGTTGATTTCCTTTAGGATTGACTGGTTGGATCTCCTTGCAGACCAAGGGACTCTCAAGAGTCTTCTCCAGCACCTGGCAAACTGTAAATAACCACAGATATGCTTCTGCCCTTTCCTTCTCTGTTAAGCTGCCTTCTCCCCTCAACTCTTCCTTTTCACTCAGTTCGCATGCCTGGTCACATTACCCTTGTTCAAGCACAGCTGTAATCCTGCCACCATCAAAACCATAGTGACTCTCTGTGGTCTAACTGAGCAAGCTGAAATTCCTTGGCGGAAGGATCAAGGCTCTGAATCTATCATTCCTATGGAGCCACAGCATCCTTTTCCAGCCCTACTCCAGCCAAATGAAAAACATCTCTTGTCTGGAGAAGGGCTCCACTTACCTGGATCCGTCTGCTCCTGCCACTGCCTTCACAGAGCCTCTCCTACCCACTCCCTCAGGACCCAGCAGACAGCAGGGCACTGACAATGTGTGTTTTTGGAAAGTGACTCTGATGGCAGTGTGTTGAATGGCTTAGAACAGGATACTAGACAGAGGCCAGAGGTTATTGCATTACTGTAATTCTAAAGCAGACAAATGGAGAGAGCCTGAATTAGCGAATGAAGAAGAAAAGATGATGGATTTAAAAGATTCAGGCAGTACTTGGGAACCGAAGGGTTTTCGCTCCAACGGCGCTTGGGGGAGGGGAGGGCAACGGGAGCGCGTATTCATTCATAACTCACTCACACAAAAGGAGGAGGGCGCCATCTACTGGTCACCTTGCTTTAAAATGTTTCAAGTCACCGTCAGCAACAGTCTGGCGAGAGTTGTCTGTTTCAACCAATGGAGTCTGCAAGGTTCATTTCCAAAGAACCTTGAAGGTGTTGCTACCATCACTAAGGATGGTAGCGATGTTCCACTAACAACGTACACTCTACAGTTTACGGGATTATCATATATTAAAACGTGTGGATGGGGACTCCCTGGTGGTCCAGTGGTTAGGACTCTGTGCCCCTAATGCAGGGGGCGCAGGTTCAATCCCGGTTAGAACTAGATCCCACATGCTGCAACTAAGACCCACCGCAGCCAAATAAAAAAAAATTATAATTTTTTTAAAAAGTGTGGATGGGGTGTAAAGGGCAAAAAGAGGAACCGAGAGTAAAGTTACCAGTGGTGAATAATACTACCAAAAGGAAAAAAATATAAGCCTACACATGTCTATGACAGCATACAGTCTCAGGCGGTGTGCTAAGTCACTTCAGTTATGTTCAACTCTTTGCAACCCCATGGACGGTAGCCCGCCAGGGTCCTCTGTCCATGGGGTTCTCCAGTCAAGAATACTGGAGTGGGTTGCCATGCCCTCCTCCAGGGGATCTCCCGACCCAGGGGTTGAACTCATTATCTCTCAGGTCTCCTGCATTGGCAGGCAGGTTCTTTACCACTAACACCACCTGGGAAGCCCCGTAGTATTCATTAATCTTATCTAAATGTGTAGATACTCCAAAGAAGCTTTTGAAGAGATGGACTTTCAATTTGTTTTAAAGCTCAGGAGAGAAGGAACAGAACAAAACTGTTTCATCATGGTGCTATAAAGCTGTCCCCTTCTCATCCCCATGCTCTGATTTCTATTAGCAAAGTGGCCCTTGGTAAAGGCCTTGACTTTCACCTTGATCATTTGATTAAGGTGATGTCAGCCAAGTTTTTCCGTTGTAAAGTGACTAGTTTTTTTCTTTCCATACTCTATCCTTTGGAAGGTAGTCATTAAGAACAATCATGGCACAATGGTAAAGAATCTGCCTGGGGAGGCTAGAGACGCGGGTTCTATCCCTGGGTCGGGAAAATCCCCTGGCAAGCCACTCCAGTATTCTTGCCTGAAAAATTCCATCGACAAAGGAGCCTGGCAGGCTACAGTCCATGGGGTTGCAAAGAGTCCAACAGGACTGAGCACACACGCACACACACACACAGACACACACACATTCAAGGGAGCAGAGCTAAGCCCCACCTCCTCGAGGGAAGGGTACTGTGGCAACCTGCAAGATGCGTCCTTTGCCCCTCATTTGTGTGTTCATTCAAGTATTTATCCATATCTGTGTGGACTCGAGAATATTCCTTCCCTTCTTTGTAATTCAATACGTTATTTTTGTTGTTCAGACTGTTCCAGCTTTGGCCATTGGTAGCTCTTGCAGGATCATTCTTGCGTCCTTTTGACATGCTCTCCTCCCCTTTAAGGGCAATTTTTGAAAATCAAAGTTATACTTTGCAATTAATTTTTGTTTTACTAAACATTATTTAATTCCAGCTAAAGCTATGTCTACATATTCCTCTTTATGCGTCTGTGTGTATGGGTCTGTGTGTGTGTGTGTGTGAGTCTGTGTATGTGTGCGCGTTTTAAACACTTGTATGCTGATCTTGTTAGATCCTAAGCAAATGTTAAATTCATTCTCAATAAAACTACATAAAGCAAGTCCCAGAGCAATTCTTATGTGTAGACCCATTTATCAGGCCTCTATTAAATACGGAAAATGCCTTTGATGTGGGATTGCTTACAGCCGTGCAGTAAATGCTCATAAAATAAAAATTAATTGAGAGTGATGTGGTACAAATTTCTTTACATAGGGAAAAAACCTGGAGGTTCCATGGCCAAATGTATCGCTTTATCTTTTTTTAAAATATTCATTTATTCGGCTGCTTTGGCGGCACACGGGATGTTTTAGTTGTGGCATGTAGGATCTAGTTCCTGGACCAGGGATAGAACCTGGGCACCCTGCATTGGGAGCATGCAGTCTTAGCCACTGACCACCAGGGAAGTCTCTATCATTTTTTTTTTAATAAATAAGCTAGTAATAAATTTTATGATGTTTTCATTTTTTATTGCATTACCTGTTTTTACAGCAGTTGGCAAAACACTGGAATATTTTGAGATGAATTATGAGAGGATCTGTAACCTAAACCCACTGGAGAGAAATTTTAGTGATGAAAGAAGATGCTGTCCTTGATCCTGAGTGTCCTTTAAAAGGAGGTAAATGCAACCATAACTTATGGGAGCTCTCTAATGCCAAAGTATACTTGACCTAGTATCATCAGATGATGTCAACACAGATCCAGAAATAGGATTTCTTAGCTATGTGGTGCCACACAGACGTCATGGAATTTGACTTTTTGTGGAACATTTTAAATGTCCCCAGAGAGAAGAAGGAATTGTGGTTGCTATTAAGAGTATGTAATCATTTATATCAAAACCTCAGTTTAGAAATTGCTTAGGTGACTATTGGAGAAGGAAATGGCAACCCACTCCAGGATTCTTGCCTGGAGAATCCCATGGACCGAGGAGCCTGGCAGGCCACAGTCCATGAGGTCGCAGAGAGTCAGACACGACTGAGGGACTAAGGATAGGTGCCTATAGTGAGGCTGAGTAATGGCCCCCAAAGATATTAGGTCCTAAGCCCCAGAGCCTGAAAATGTCACCACATTGGAAAAAAGGGTCTTGGCAGGTTTGATTAAGTTAAGGACTTTGAGATGAGACTATCCTGGATTATCTGGGTGTTCCTACATATAGTCACAACTATCTATATAAGATACTCATATTTGGGGTATTTCAGATACTTATATACCCTGAATATTCATTGGAAGGACTGATGCTGAAGCTGAAGCTCCAGTATTTTGGCCATCTGATGCGATGAGCTGACTCACTGGAAAAGACCCTGATTCTGGGAAAGATTGAAGGCAGGAGGAGAAGGGGATACAGAGGATGAGATGGTTGGATGGCATCACTGATTCAATGGACATGAGTTTGAACAAATTCCGGGAGATGGTGAAGGACATGGAAGCCTGGCGTGCTGCAGTCTGTGGGGTAGCAAAGAGTTGGATACAACTGAGTAACTGAACAACAACAACATCTGTATAAGAGGGGCTTCCCAGGTGGTACTAGTGGTAAGGAATTCTCCCGACAATCCAGGAGACATAAGAGACTCGGGTTTGATCCCTGGGTCAGGAAGATCCCCTGGAGGAGGGCATGGCAATCCACTCCAGTATTCTTGCCTGGAGAATCCCATGGACAGAGGAGCTTGGCGGGCTACAGTCCATGGGGTTGAAAAGAGTAGGACACGACTGAAGTGACTTAGCACGCATGCATCTATATAAGAGAAAGCCAGGTGGACATCCGACAAACACAGAGGAGAAGGCAACGTGACCATGGAAGCAGAGACTGGAGAGATGAGACCACAAGCCTACGGATGCCCACAGCCACCAGACAAGGCAAGGAACCACTGGACGAGGCAAGGAACAGAGCCTCCAGGGAGAGCATAGCCCTGCCATACAGTGATTTCAGCCCACAATGACACTGATTTCAGACTCCAGATTGTAAGAGCATTAATTGCTTTTGTTTTAAACCACCAGATTCATGGTTATTTGTTACAGCAGCAAGAGTAAATGAATACAGTGACTTAGGTATGCCTTTCCTCACCTGAGATAAATGCACTTGACAGGAAGTAATTCTAACCCAGGACCAAGAGATTTACTCAAAAGATAAAACACAGCATATTTTCCTTGATCAAGTGCTTCACAACAGACTTGAAAACATCAAGTTCTCCCATTGTCTTTCTTTCTTTCTTTTTGACATAGGACAGCATATGGGATCTTAGTTCCCTGACCAGGTACCAAATCTTCAACCCCTGCAATGGAAGTGTGGAGGACCACACTGGACTGCTAT
This sequence comes from Bos mutus, assembly GCF_027580195.1. Classification (NCBI taxonomy): domain Eukaryota; kingdom Metazoa; phylum Chordata; class Mammalia; order Artiodactyla; family Bovidae; genus Bos; species Bos mutus. Next base: position 35,790,223 of record NC_091635.1, read on the forward strand.
GGAAGCCCCTCCCATTGTCTTTAAAATAAGCAATTTATAAAAACAAATATTGGGGGAATTCCCTGGCAGTCCAGTGGTAAGGACTGGGTGCTTTCACTGCCAGGCCAGGGTTCAATCCATGGTCAAAAAATAAATAAATAAAAACAAATATTTTACACACAGGTCAGGAAGTGTTTTATAAACTAAGCCCCATGACTTTCAACACCATCAGTATGTTATTGCCTCCTAACTTAAATCTCTAGCCCTAATGACTCCCTTTAATTTACACTTGAATATCCATTTGCCTTCTCATCATCACTTGGATATCCAACAGGCACCTCAAACGTTAACATATCCAAAAGTGACGCCTGTCCTTTTTTCCTCTGACTTGCTTGCCCCTAGTCTGCTCCATCTTGGTAAGTGGCAACTCCATCCTTTCGGAGCTTGATGCAGACATGCTTCACCCTCCCCCCAACAACCAACTACCTTGGCTGTGTTTTCAGATTATATCCAGGATCAAACCACTTCTTACCACTTCTACAGCCTCCACCCTCATTTTTCTCCCAGATTATTGCTGAAACTTTCTAACTAGTCCCCCAGCTTCTGCCCAACAGAAGACAACTTCTGCCCCACAGGAAACAGAGTGATTCTTTAATTATACTATGTAAATTAACACTTGCCATTCTGTTGCCCCAAACTCCACTGGCTTCCCATCTTACACAAATTAAAAACCAAATCCTGAGACTTCCCCAGCAGTCTGGTGGTTAAGACTCTGCCTTCCAATGCAGGGGGCACGAATTCGATCCCTGGTTGGGGAACTAAGGCCCCACATGCTGCTAGGTGTGGCCAAAAGATTAAAAACAAAATAAACAAACAAAAAAAAAACCCCAAGCCCTTCTAATGGTCACTGCCCTAAATCTCATCTCCTACAACTCTCACCCTCACTCACTCTGGTTTTCACACAAGCCAGGCATGATCTGATTGCTCTCAGCTCAGGGTTCCTGCTGTTGCCTCTGGCTGGAATCTCCATGCCCCAGCAACCTGCTCAGGTCTTGGCTCACTGGCCATGCCCTCCTCAACCACCTCCCAAGCACTATCACACCCATCATGTATTTACGTGTCGATTTTCTGTCTTCCTCCCCATTAGAATGTTTGTTCACTTCACAAAGGCAGGAACTTTGGGTCAGATAAGTGCACAGTCAATAAGCTGAAAGTGCCAGGAATGCCAGATATGAAAACAGACACACCAGTGCAGTAATTAATATATAAGCACATTATTTTCAATAATTAGTATCACAATATGCATTACTGTGATTCTTTCTGGACAAACGTTTTTTTCCAGTCTGTATTTCTCTCTCCATTTTAAGTACCTTAGTCTTCCATTGCCAATTTTTCTCTTCTGAAACCAAATTCTTTATTACAAAGCCACAAATTTAATCTCAGGCTCACTCAAATAATAGATTTATAGTGTGTCTATAATACAGTACTTTTACCTATTTTCTCTGCCCATTACTCAGACTTTTATTGATTTCTTTCTTTAGTATTTATTGATTTACTTGGCTGTGCTGGGTCTTAGTCATGGCATGTGGGATCTTTAGTTTTGGTATGGAAACTCTTAGCTGTGGCATGTGGGATCTAGTTATCTGACCAGGGATCGAACTTGGGCACCCTGCATTAGGATCGTGGAGTCCCAGCCACTGGACCATCAGGGAAGTCCTTGGATTTCCTTCTTTATTTACTTCACTTGAATTTTTTGGTTTCCTTTGCCAGCTTTTCCTTAGATTTCAACTTGCTTTTGTTTTCACTACCTCCAAGCCTAGCAAGGAAGGGCTTCAGTTTGGTGTGGAGCCAACTAGACTTTTCTCTACCTACTTGGCTCCTCCACACTCCTATTTTTTGAGTTCTGTAAACTATAAATTTCTTTAGCCCATCACACCTTTGTTACTTTTTGTCTTTTCAAGCAAAGGATAGGCCTCCAAATCCTTTTGTCTACTCTAGTCAAACCAACTGCCCCCCAAATGCAGAACCAGAAAACATCTTACCTAGTATGTCTCAGTGGGTGTTAGAGTGTGGTTTAGAAATCTCCAAGGGAATTTGGGGTTGCCACAATCGCTGGGGAGGAGGACGATATCAACATGTAATTGTGATGCTGAACAACCTCAATGCAACAAACCTACACAATAGAATACAATCCCACATTTCATCAGACTTTTTGACATTCTGCCAGACCCTTCCTTATGTATCCGAGGCATAAACTCTTAGCTCCATTATGCATATGTCAAGCTATTTTTCATTTTGAAGTTTTAACACCCACTAAAAAATTTCAAAGACTTCTATGTGAAAAACAACGTAAGATTATACTTTGATATAGACAGAACTTTACCAAGACATTGTATACTAGGTTGGAAAAATCATGCTTGAGGAACCAACAGAACACACCTGTGGCAGCTGTAACGTTTGTATTTAGTTATTGTGTTGTATATGTGTACAAGCAAATGACTACTTCTTTGTATTCTATGGTAAACATTTTTTAGCCTTTATATTTTGAAATATATCATTATCTTGCTATTTTGCAATGTTTCTCCTTTACAGCTAGGATGTCTTCTTGATTTTTTTTTATAGTTATGTGTGTAGATGGGTTATATTATCCATAATTTTCATTATAGAACAGTAGGGGAAAAAAGGTCTATTCAGCATATATAAAGAGAGGTTGGTGCTGATGAAACTGAGAATCACTAACATAACTGTTGACCACTCAAAGATTTCCCATTTGCTTCCCAGGCTACTGTTAACACTTGTACCATACCACACAGAACCTCTTTCTCACTTTCAAGGATCTTAAGCTTTTTTTTTTTTTTTTTTAAAGGGATCCAGATGGTATGGATGATAGTAAAACTAGTATGCTCCTTAAGAATTGGAAATCGACTCATGTTTATAAACGCGATCTCATCTGATGCTCAGAAGTGGGAAAGAACAAATAAAATGTCTTTCTAAAGATTCTGCTTACCAACATAATATTTACCGATTTTACTACCGAGTCACTCCCATACCTTCTCTTACGAGCTTTAAGAGATCCCACAGATTGATTAAGTCACCAAGATTTTCAACCAGATGAAACCTGAGAATTTTTTTCTTCAGGGTTTATTTCAGCTTGCTCCTGTAAGACAGGAGAAAACCGAGATCCAAGAAAACGTTAAGTGATTTGCCCGTGGCTCTGAGAAACCATAATATTTCAAAAGAGAAGTGCAAGAATATGTATCATAGTCTATTCGGTTATACTAGCTTTTCTCACCGCGACCTGTAGATGAAAAGTCTGCCACCAAAGGCAAAATCAGACGGGGGCGGGGGTGGTGGGTGTAGGGGTGTGTGTATATGTGTGTGTGCGCGCGCGTGCACGCTCGAGCCCCGCCCCCCCCAGCTCCGCCCCCCCGAGGCTGTCCGCGGCGGTGCCTGACTGGCGGCCAGCGCAGGGGGCCTCGCGGGGTCCTTCGCGCGGGCTGCCGACGCATTGCCTGAGCGGGTGCGCCGGCGGCTTCCGGTGTGGGTGACGAGTGGTGGCCGAAGCAGGGGGACGTCAAGGGACGCTCAGGCGGGGACCATGGCGGACGGCGGCTCGGAGCGGGCTGATGGGCGCATCGTCAAGATGGAGGTGGACTACAGCGCCACAGTGGATCAGCGACTGCCCGAGTGCGAGAAGCTGGCCAAGGTGAGGGGAGGCCGGCTGGCTGTTGGCGGGCGCCAGGGGCTGAGTCACGGCGCCAAGCTTGCTTAGGCCTCAGGGGGCCTCCAGGCTGGAGCGCGCATCCCGCTGTTGTCTGTCCGGCCCGAGTTAGGCCTGCATAAGCAGGACATCCCAGGTCTGCCTGACCAGGAAGACCCCGCAGTGGGAGTACCGTAGTACTTCCAGCTTCCCAGACCCTCCCCAGGACAGATGGTCACTTCATTCCCGTAGAAGTTGGGGCTCCAGTAGTATTCTTTGCCTTTTCGTGGATACCGTTTCCAGTTTTCTTTAGTAGTTCCTCAGGGTTTAAGGCGGCTTCAGCATTCACGGTGGATCAGAGAGTTTAGTTCTATTGCTCTTGCCCAGTCAGTTTCTCTTGTTAAGTTGCGGACGGATCGTGGCGATGTGCTTGGCCTTTGGCCAGGAGAAGGGACGGAAAAGTGATAGTACGAAGGGGATTAATTCAGGACCCCTGTCCTTAAGGAGTTCGTGTACACAACGAATTAGACGAGTCGCACACGCTCGTGAGTGCCATATGAGTATGAAAGTGTTACTGAAAAACAGAAGGAAATTGTTCGTTCTTACTGATGGTTTAAAGAAGGATTTTTCAGAGAAGCTGACGTTTGTATTATATCTTGAAGAATGAGTAATTCTGGAATGGGGAGGAGTCATCCTAGGAGCGGGAACTTGGCGAGTAAAGACAAATAGGCACCGAAGTACAGAATAACATGATTAGCGGAGGTCTTGAACTGTAGTTTAGCCCAACTCCTTATCTCCCATGAAATAGAAATTTTACTTGATCCAAGCATTTATCATGTCCCCACTACTGTGTGTCAGCCAACTTTGTGTATGTGTGTAAAGAAACCAAGGCTCAGAGTTGTCTGTCGATGGTTACAGTTAGTAATAGGTGGAACCAGGGATTTAAACCTAGGTTTGCCTGACGAGGGCTTCCCTTGTGGCTCAGCTGGTAAAGAATCCGCCTGCAATGCAGGAGACCTGGTTTCGATCCCTGGGTTGGGAAGATCCCCTGGAGAAGGGAAAGGCTACCCACTCCAATATTCTGGCCTGGAGAATTCCATGGACTGTATAGTCCATGGGGTCACAAAGAGTAGGACACGACTGAGTGACTTTCACTTTGCCTGACTAGGGTTTGGATGGTTGTTGCATCAGTTCCATTATAGGAGGTTGTTAAGGATTATGCTCAGGCCTCCTGAAGTTCTTTGATCAATCTATCCACAGTCATTTATCCCAGTTCATCTGGGATGCATTCACTAATAGAGTTGTTTTGTCTATTATGGAGCTTTCTATCTAAGTACATTAAAACAATAAATTCAGGGGCAGGAGGAGTGTCAAATAATACTTCACCTTTAGTTTTTAGAAAGAACCCTTTTAATGCTTCCCTTGTTCCCAAAAAAAGAATGTAGTAGGGCTTTAGAAAAGTCAGGGGTAGGAAAAGATGATGAAGTTGATAGACCTGTATTTCCTAGGTTTAGTACCGTAAGGGGAAGGGAACCACAGATTCATCTCTGAGCTTTCTAGCTGCTAGTGTAAAGAAACATCACCAGTTACATAGACGTTGGAAAACTCAAGACACCTCCAGAGCCGGGCAGATAACCGCTGACGTTTACTGAGTGCTTTCTGCAGTGCCAGGTCCTCTTCTAAGTGTTTGTTTACACCGATTACTCATTTGATCCTCACCATAGCCCTGTGAGGTCCACATTGTTATCATTCGTATTTCACAGACAGGAAAACAGTCTAGGGGAGGTTAAGTCACACGCTCCAGAGTCGTACCGATAGTAGAGTGATGGATCCAGGATACGGACCCAGGCACGCTGACTCTAGAGTTTCTGCTCCCACTGAGCTGTCCTGCCCCGTGAGCAAAGTGTGGTGAAAAGCGGAACTTCTGAGCACCTGCACTGGGAAAGCGGGCAGGAACTCTGCACTTAGGTTCAGCTTTGCCAACGGAGGGTGAAGGCCAAGCCTGTCAACTCTGCTTATTTGTGGGAGTGACCAGAGTATGGGCTTTTGTATGAATTGGCTCTGTATGTAGAAACTGGACACTAAACTGCTTTGAAGCACTGTTTGAGGCAATACCACATAGATGAAACAAAACATATGTTCAGTCCAGAGTCAGCCCCAAAACCACCTCTTTGGAATTATAGTGTCCATAAAGAAGAAGCTAATTGCTTTAAAGGAGTACAGCTATTCGTAGAACTAAGATGAGTGTGAAAGAAAACCTTCCCCTTACCAGTCTCTTCTAATAGCCTACTGTGTGCAAGACCCAGTCAGTGCTAGACACTGTGGAGAGTATCAAGATGAATGGATAAAACTCTTGCTCTCTAATCGCTTATAAGCCAGTAAGAAAAAAATAATGTTGCTGCTACAGTTGTTTTAGTGGTCAGTGTATGGCATTTATTTACAACATTGTGGTTATGTTCAAGATAGTTGAATAGATTTGCAAACTCAAATGCCAACTGATTTTTTTTAGGTATCAAGTTGATGGATATGTTTGAAGCCGGGAATGTTGGGACCTGTTAAACTTAAAAAATTAGAGCCATTTTGGTGTTTCTTTTAAGCCACTGTGCCTGTTGAACACAACAAAGTGTAGATGTGAATTTTCTTTGTGGGGAGGTGGGACAGGGGAAGAGGGCTGGGGCATGGAGGGTAGAAGGCTTCTTTTAATACAGACCACAGTTTTCAACTTTTGGATAAGATAGTTGTCTTAGTTTTCTTTAGGGTATGTTTCTCTGTTTTGCTTTTTATTCATCATTTTATATTCTAAGCATTCTGCTAATCATGAAAAACTTAAAGCACTACATTTCTGCATTGGAATGCATGGAATATTTTAACATACATTCTTTAATATAATTTTATTATATATATTTTTTGGCTGTGCTGGCTCTTCGTAGCTGTGTGGGCTTTTCTTTCAGTTGCAGAGAGCGGCAGCTACTCTCTAGTTGCAGTGTGCTGACTTCTCACTGCGGTGGCTTCTCTTGTTGCCCAGCATGGGCTCTGGAGCCCATGGGCTTCAGTGGTTGCAGCTCCCGGGCTCTGGAGCACAGGCTCAGTAGTAGCGGCTCTTCAGCTCAGCTGCTCTGCGGCATGTGGGATCTTCCCAGATCCGGGACCGAAGCCATGTCTGCTGCACTGGCAGGTGGATTCTTGACCACAGCTCCACCAGGGAAGCCCTAGCATACATTCTTTTGTTTTTCATTGTGAACCCATTAATAAAACTGAAGGAAGTTTTGTTATCTTCACTTCAGAGAAAACTAAGGCTCAGGTAGATTCAGCAGTTATCCAAGGTCTAGAGAAGAGTCAGGTCGAGCTGAGGTCTCCTGGCAACAGGTAACAAGTGTTCTTTTTGCTATGTCCCATGGCTTCTTTAAGAGACTGTCATGTCTGTGTTTAAGACATTTTATAAATATGGAAGGCAACTTAAGATAAAAGATTATGTGTGTAGAGAATAAGAATGTATCAGGTGAGAAAACCACATACAGCAGAAGCCTTCAAAAGTCCAACTGAAGTCTAAACCCAGGTGGTAAAATTGCCAGATCTAGGCCTTTTGTATCTCTTACAGTTGTGACCTAGTACAATTGTGTTTCTGTGTCCTAACACTCACTCAGCAAGCAACAACAGTAACTAATAATGTTAGCTGTTATGTTGATGGTAACATTCATACATCTGAACGTTCAGGCATACCTTCATGGGTATTGCTTCAATCCTTACACCGACTCTCTGCGGTAGGAACTATTATTACGCTCATATCACCGAAGAGAAAATTGAGGGTCAGAGAGGGTAAGTGTCTTGCCTGAAGTAAGACAGTGGTAGATCTGGAATTTCGACTCAAGGAGACTGGCTTCAGAGCCTGCCCGGGTTTTTTGTTTGTTTTTGTTTTGTATTTTGGCCACTCAGGATCTTAGTTCCCCTGGACTGAACCCCTGCCCCCAATGGAAGCATGGAATCTTAACCACTGGACTGCCAGGGAAGTCCCTGCAGAGCCTGTTTTAAACCTTACATTCTACTGCTTCTGTGATTGGTGTTTGAGGACCCTATATGAGATTGGTTAGATAATAAAAGTGATACTAGTTTGTGATAATCGTTGTTGTTTCACTCTTTCATTCAGGACTTAAAAATTAGTCTGGGAGGGCCTTTTCTGAACTGTGGAGATATAGCGTTTAACAGTTCTGGCTGTAGAAGGTTCCCCTCCTACCGCGTCCCACTTTTGGATCACTGTGTATTTGACACCTGGGTGTTTAGGGACTACTTGCATTCCTAAATTAAATATATCCTTTGTTTCTCCCTCCTCTTAATGTCTTTTCATTTCTTTTGGTTACCTGCAACTTCTTCTCATGGTTAATACTAAAAATAAAGAGGAGGTGAAATGAGAGAGTTTACTTGATTATCAGTGGCTTGGACAAAAACCTCTTCAAGAAATAGGTCATTTAAAAGCATTAGATTGGCATTTCACTTCAGTTATTTGTGGTTAACATGTTATTAGCCTTTTCTTATTTGGGTTGTTTAAGGAGACATTAAAAGATCAGGTCATTTAGGAGTTAAAGGACACAAACATATAGAGCGTGCAGATCCCCAGCATGTATTGATGCTGAACAAATTCCTTAGTCATTTACCTCACTGACAAGGATTATTTTAATGAGAAAACAGAGTCATAAGAGTCACATGTTCTAACAGGTTGCTTTTGGTAGCTCTAACCGTCTTGTTCCTCTGCACTGAAAGGCAGCATCGAGGAGGTAGGATTGCAAGGATGACATGTGAATAGAGAGGAAAAGGAGGAGGAAGATGTTTAGCCATAGGATTGAACGTGGAAGATTGGGTGAAAAGTGGGATGGTTTGAGAATTGGGAGCTGCATTTAATGAAATTGATGATAGTGTCCCTCAGCACTGAATTGTCAGCTATATAATTTGTCACATTCTGCTTACTGTAACAGTAAGAATCAGGAATTGTAAGCCGAGATCAAATGAATAGTTCAGGTCAACGTGGGTTCATTCGACATATGCTATGCGCAAGTTGCTGCAAGGTATACAATCAAACAAGGGTATATGTGTCCAACTCTTTTAAGATCTCACGGGATTGTAGCCTGCCAGGCTCCTCTGTCCATGGGATTTTCCAGACTGGAGTGGGTTGCCATTTGCTTCTCCAGGGGATTTTCCTGATCCAGGGATTGAACCTGAGTTTCCCGTGTTTCCTGCATTGGCAGGCAAATCCTTTACCACTGAGCCACCTGGGAAGCCCCAATCAGACAGGTGTTAGTCACTGAGTTGTGTCCGACTCTTTGCAACCCCATGGACTGTAGCCCACCAGGCTCCTCTGTCCATGGAATTCTCCAGGCAAGAATACTGGAATGGGTTGCCATTTCCTTCTCCAGGGGATCTTCCCAACCCAGGAATCGAACCCAGGTCTCCTGCTTTACAGACAGGTTCTTTACTCTCTGAGCCACCAGGGAAGCCCCAATCAAACAAGGTCTAGCCCTAAAAGAACTTACAAAACACTTTGGAGACATGGATATTAATAACTATGTACAGGTGTAAAGGGGTGCACCAGCATGCCTTCAGAAACACCACTGTAAGTTTGGGTAGGTGCCGAGCACTGAGCTAGTGGCGAACAGTACAGACACAGCCCCCTGCTCTTACTGAGTACATTCTAGTGAAATTAGACGGTGAACATGAAGATGGAAAAGAGTTTGGGGTTATCAGCTGAAAAAAAATGCACAGCCTTTAAGTTGAGAATTATTTCTTAATTTGGGGCATTCCTGAGGACTGTCGCCCAGGAAGGCAGCCACTCAGATATCTCTGAGAGCCTGTTCCAAAAAGTTAAGGGAGGAATTAGAACGTATAGGAGTTTTGGCTGGGGAAAAAAAGAAAATCAAACATGTAGTTGAACATCAAATGATTATTTCTAATCACCAAAACAGACAGGTCAAGTTAATGGTTTTAGATTTTTTCTTTGTAGGGGAAGATGCAGGAATCTGAGCTTATTGAAATCATTCTTTTGATACGTTATCTTATCTAGGGCCAGTATCCTTTAGTTCAGGTAGGTGCCGGTCTTTGTCCACAGAGTCATTGCAGACCGCAAAGTCAGCGGGCTGGAGTGTTACAGGGGGTGCTGAGTGACTGCTGACTTTAGAGAGCAGTATCAAAGAGTGCCCTTCTGAGACGGTGACAGTGACATTTAATGTCCCATTGATACCGGTAGACCTCAGCCCTAGAATGGTGTGTGATTCCTTCCTATATATGGCACAGTTCTTTAAAACCCGTATTTTTGAATTAAAATACCACATGTGGTAAACTCTATTCTGTGAATCAGTCGTGTGACTAATGGTAATTACAAAAGTGACAGGAGGGTACCATTAGTAAACAATACTTTGCATTTTAGCTGTTCTTGCACTGCGTTTTGTTGCCAAATAGTAACCATTTCCCTGTGGAAACTACAGTTGACCCTTGAACAACACAGGTTTAGATTCTTTGATTTTTATGATTTATTGGCCTTTAGCTTTGGAGAATTTATAGCCCTGTTCTTTGTTCTTCTGCTCTGATGGACAGAAGCATTTAGCCAGCATTTATTGTGTACAATAAATGTACATGAGCCTATATAGCTTTCAGAGCTGGTCTCCCTTTTGCATAGGAAACTTTGTTAAAATGTTAGTAATTGTATATGTTTCAGATTGAATTAGTAAATTCATACAGTGGCTATACAGTACATTTTCTGTGTTGCATGGAAAATTCATATGGAAAATATGGAAACAACATTTTGAAAAGTTTAAACATTATTTGTGCCCTTAATTCACAAATTGTTTAGTTTCTTTCCTTCATCAGTAAGAGTAGTACTCTGGCTTCCCTGGTGGCTTAGAGGTAAAGACTCCGCCTGCCAATGCAGGAGACGTGGTTTCCATCTCTGATCCAGGAAGATTCCACAGAGCAACTAAGCCAGTGGACCACACCCCTTGAGCCTGTGCTTTAGCGCCTAGGAACCACGTGCTACAGCTACTGAAGTTCGAGCACTCTAGAGCCCGTGCTCCAAGACAAGAGAAGCCATTGCAGTGAGACGCCTGCTCGCCACAGCTAGAGAAAAGCCTGCACAGCAGCCAAGACCCAGCACAGCCAATAAAAGAAGAAAAGGGGATAGTACTCATGCATCATCTGTGAATGTCATTAACATAAAAATAAATTTCCTTACGGTTAGAAAAGCAGTTTATAAATGAAACCCTCCTCATCACTTCTAGTTTATTCAGTGTTATTAATATCATTACCTTAAATAAATGCAGTCTCTGTGTTGTGGGTTGGTCTTGTTTTTACCAAAATGTGTGTTTCCTAATATGATGGCTTATTTTAGTCCTGGTGTATGATTATCTAGGTTTATATTATTTGAATTTTATTATTCTCATTTCTTAATGTATGCCCCAGGGAGAATGTTTTGTGTTTTTTTTTTTTTTGAATGTTTTGTTTTTACATGAGACAGAGGTTACTATCAGTTCATGACTTGGTATAGCATGCATACCAAGTGGGTATTACTTGCATTGGTATTACTTGGTATAGCATGCATTACCAAGTGGTAATCTCAGGTGGACTTCATTTTCTTTAAGCACACTTTATTTCTAAAGTCATTTAAAAATTAAACCAGGGTTTCCTATCTTTTTACCACCAAATACCCTTTTTATTTCTCCTCAGAGCTCTGTGTTTTAAAATATTTTTGATGAATTTAAGGCACAGGTGGCTGCCAGTTAAGAGTCTCTGTTCAGAACAAGATAAACAGGTGTTACCACTCTGAAATGATGAATTAGAATCCAAAACAAAGACTTGTTGTTTTTCTTGGATGTTAAATCATCGCTTTACTAGATTCCATTTCTCCTAGGCATTTTGAAATGTTAAAAATAGCTTGTAGGCCCCAAGTTGGGAACCACTGACTTCTGGAACCCTCTAGAGAAGCAGGCAGTATCATGAAAGGGAGAAAAAACACAACACTGTGCAGGTGGTCTCTGTCCTCTAAGATAGACTATTGACTTTGTCTTTACTGTTTCAGAAATGCCTATGTTAGACTAAATTATGTGGCTTTGCGTTGGTGGTGGTGTTTTTATTGTTCATTTACCTTTTGTTTTAGGAAGGAAGACTTCAAGAAGTCATTGAAACCCTTCTCTCTTTGGAAAAACAGACCCGAACTGTGAGTAGATTATAATGAAAACCTCAATTGCCATTAATTTCATTTGACATTGTTCCATTAACTTAAAGTGTATTTTCATTCTCACAGGCTTCTGATATGGTGTCCACATCCCGTATCTTGGTTGCAATAGTGAAGATGTGCTATGAGGCTAAAGAATGGGATTTACTTAATGAAAATATTATGCTTTTGTCAAAAAGACGGAGTCAGTTAAAACAAGTGAGTTCAAGATTGGTCGAAAATAAATACATTCAAATTTGAATAAGGACTTTTAGAAAAAGAAAACCTTTCTATGAATCTATTTTAAACCTAATAATGTTAAGTCAACATTACAGCATTTAGAGAGTTTTAAAAAATTCTGTCCATATTCTCATGACAATTGCTTTTATTTTTTTTCTTCTAGTCTTTATGTAGTTGCATATTTTTACAAAATTGCTTTGAGAATGTTGATGCAGCTCTTTTCTAGTTCCATGTAGCTCCTTCATAGTTATTTTAAATGGCTGTGTTATAAACCATCAAGTTGATTAATTATAATTTAGTTAATCATGTCTTTTATTTGACACTTAGTATTTATCTTATTTTTGAGGCAAGATATTTTGTTTACTTTTCTGCTATCTTTAAATATGCTGAATATAACATTTTCCTGATGACAAGAGTCTTGATAAGTGTTATCAATGGTTATGCTGTGCCATTTAGAATCTAGATTAGGGGTTGGCAAACTATGGACCAAGGACCAAATTCTCCCTGCCACCTTTGTAAATAAATTTTGGGGGCCGAGCCACACCCATCTGTCATGTATCTGTGGAGTTACAAGACAGAGCAGAATTGTTGCTACAGAGACCCTTTGGCCCATAAAGTCTAAAATACTTACTGTGTAAATGTTAATAAAAATATACAGAAGAGGTTAGCTGACCCCTGACGTAGATCATAGACTCTTAGAGCTGGAAAAAATATAGTCTAGCCTGCTTGTATTACTTGTCTGGGAACTATGGGCAAGAGATGCTATGCTTTTCAATGTCACATTTTATTGGGGTGAGCATGGCTGGCTGTGGCTCCTTCTCTCCACCCAGATGATGGAACTGTTTTATCTTCTGCTTCTGCCACTGACCCTTTTTCATGGCTTCGTTGCTATCACTGCTACTGTGAAATTGTGGTTTTCTCTTCCCCACACCTTTAGTCTGTTGCCGCTTCTTCCATACTTTTCTTCTTGGCTGCAAGAAAACTAACTAGGCAGCCTTCTGCTGGACATGGCCAGACATGCCCCTCTCACCTGGCCTTCTGTGTGATCAGCTCACCAGTTATCAAGGGGGTAAAGTCGTTGTGACTGAAGTTTTCCTATCCTTTATTGATTTGTTACTGAGTATTCAGTACTTCTTAGCTAAGGGAGGGTTTTTTTTATATATAGGCATTGCAATATATAGTTTTTTGGGAGACCAGATTTGACCACAGCACTTCCATAAATAAAATATTTCCTTTTCCTGTGTGAGGAATGAATTTAACTTGTGAATGGATTTTTTTATTTTAGGCTGTTGCAAAAATGGTTCAACAGTGCTGTACTTACGTTGAAGAAATCACAGATCTTCCCATCAAACTTCGATTAATTGATACTCTACGAATGGTTACAGAAGGAAAGGTGAGTTTTCTATTAGTATAACTCACAGTGAGATAAGTACTGTCTTACCTGTATTCAGAGATACTTATGTATTTAAACATTTTAAGTACACATGTATGTACTTTTGAGATCAAATGCACAAAATGCCATCACCTTAATCTAACCCATACCTTTGTACATCTAGTGTCTTCCCACATGCCAGTGAATATAAGTGACAATCTTAGTATATCCAGATTTTTCTAAAAATTAGTCATCTTATCCCAATTTTACATTTGCTGATATTAAACATAAGGTTATTTCTTCACGTCACCTAGATATGCTTGAGAAATCTTTGTTTGGTGTAGCAGAGGTTTCATAGAGTGTTGCGGTGTGAGGTTAGCTTTCAAAATTTCACTCTCTTTAAAATGCATCTGTATTTTTTTTTGATACCCCCCCGCCCCGCAACCCAGTCTGTGTTTCTCTAAAAAGGGCAAGCATGAAATGGTGACTGTGGTAGATACATTTCTTCCTAGGTAGATTTTTATGGTTTGAAGACAAAAACTTAGTTTTGTATCTAACTTATTACCTCTCTGACAGTTTAGTTCATTAAATGTTTATTGAGCACCTGGCTGTATTGTGCGAGGTGCAAAACAGGCAGGACACTGATCTTAACGTCAAAAGAAGTGAGTCGTAGAAACAGTCACTGTGCTGGGCACGACAGCAGCAGTGTCCCTGCAGCACAGAGGTGAGGATTGACTGGCTGCGGACCTCAGGAAAGCCTCAAAAGAGTTGATGGTGGCTCACCTGGCTTTTTAAGAATGAATACTAATTCTGGGACTTCCATGGCGTCCAGTGATTAAGACTCCATGCTTCCACTGCAAGGGGCGCAAGTTCAATCCCTTGTCAGGGAACTAAGATCATCCCCCATGCTGTGAAGTGGCATCCAAAAAAGAATGAATACAAGTTCTATTGGGCCAGGATGTAGGGAGATGGACATTTTAGATATAGGGGAAATTATATGCAGAGATAGCAAGTGAGAAATGCTTCATACATTTAGGAAACTGTAAGCATTTTGTTATCATTTGAGAGAAGGTTTTGGGAGTGAGTGGGGAAAGGGGTTGTTGCAGAGAAAAGGCTAAGCAGGTCAACAAGCATGAGCATGAAGGTTAGTCCCCTAGCCTCTGTTAGGCTACAGTTATATTTTTAATGCTTCATTTGTTGGAAATTATAAACTGAACATTACATATAGCTATGAAAAATGCTAGTAGCTTTTAATAGTTTACAAGATCAGATATTTTTAGAGAAAGTAGCCTTGCATTTAAACAAGTCAGAATGAGAGTATTGGTTGAATTACAGTTACTGGACTGCCTGTGCTCTTTGCAGAGTGTTATTTTTCAAATAATTCTTTTAAAGGTGCTTTCTGTGGCTGTGCCATTCTGTGGCACTGTCTTTGCTGTTTGGCCCTGTTATTTGTTAAGCACAGTGGTTTCCTGCTTAGGTTCTCAAATGGAAGCTGAAAAATATGGATAATGTTTTATAGAGATGTCTTCTTTAAAATTATGTGAGTGTGAAATGTAAAATGTTCATATGAGGAAGATAAGTGCATGACAGCTGCAGAGAAATACCTTGTTTGATGATAGTTCAGTTTTGCCGTTTCAATTTTAACATGTTTCTGTAGGAATTTGGATAATATGAATTTCTTGTATTTGTAGATTTATGTTGAAATTGAGCGTGCTCGGCTGACGAAAACGTTAGCCACAATAAAAGAACAAAACGGTGATGTCAAAGAGGCAGCCTCCATTTTACAAGAGTTACAGGTAAGGAGCTGCATTTTAGGGTATGTAAAATTTTCTATTCAGTCAGCAGTATTTTCTTATAATTGCTTTTTTGGGCACCTTATTGCTTTTTTCTGAACCACCAAGATTAAGAGTGAGTACTGTGGTGTGTGAGGTTATTCAAGCAGCTGGAAATTGTGTAATTATGGCCCCAACTGAAAACTTAAGATCAACAAATTAGTCTTAACTTTATGCTATTATTTGAACATTTCAATTCTCTTTAGAACTTAAACCAGTAATTCATGTACATCTCGCTGTGCCTTAGAAATTTACCATTAATCACTGGCTTCATTTTTAATGAATATCTGATTGGTGGTCAGTTTCTAGGCTACTGAGTCAAAGGAGTTAAGTAACTATAGTCACTGTCCAGAAGCGGTTGAGTTTGGATTCACACTAATTCAGTTTGACTTCAAGTCGCCCACCCCCCCAACACACGTTTTTCTTTTCAATTAAAAGACTTTATTTTTTAAAGCAGTTTTAGGTTCACAGCAAACTGAGTGGGAAATACAGAGATTCCCCATGTATCCACTGCCTCACACCACACACAACCTCCACTGTATCAGCATCCCAAATCAGAGTGGTACCTTGTTACGTCATTGACCCTGCACTGATACGTCGTTAGCACCCGGAGAGCATAGTTTTACGTTAGGGTTTACTCTTGGGGTTGCCCACTCTATAGACTTGCCAAACATAATGGCAGGTCTCCACCATCATGTCGACAGTGTCGTACAGAACAGTTTCACTGCTTGTGAAGATCCTCTGGCTCTGCCTGTTTATCCCTTCCTTTCCCTAACCCTTGGCAACCACTGATCTTTTTATTCTCTGCATAGTTTTGTCTTCAAACTCTTTTCCAAGCAGGAGAATTACATGCCTCATGATTCAACATCCCTTGTGAAGTATCTGTGCCCCCAAAATTAATCTCAATTATACAAATGTTTAACTACTAGTTTTTAAGGTATACCAGGGACAGAGGAGCCAGTTAAATGATACCACAGGAATGCACTCCACAAACCAGGGACAGAGGAGCCAGTTAAATGATACCACAGGAATGCACTCCACAAACTCCAGACTCTAGGGAACTATAGGATGATTGACTTGATTTCTTCAACAAATAAATGGCAAGGAAAAAAAGAGACATAAGAAACATATCTATAGATTGCAAAGTATGAGCCTTACTTGGATTCTGAGTTGATTAAAAAGTAAATGAGACTATTGTAGAGTGACTAGATATTTAATGATACAAAGAATTTTTATGTAAGAATTTTTTTCAGGGTTTATCTTTTAGAGATACCACATTGAAATATTTATTGTCTGAGATTTGCTTCAAAGTAATTGACACAGAGAGAGTGAGTGAAGATGTAGAAATGAAACATTAATGGTTCACTGTGTGTGTGTTTACTTTCCTTAAGAAATTACAAAGGAGAATTGGTGTATGTAGAGTGCTTAGCGCAGTGTTGAATAACTAGTTTTAGAATTTACAAAGGAGAAGCAGTGAAATAAAAAAATTTTAGACCAAATTATAGGAATAACAATAGCCTTACTTCAGTCTACTTTGTAAAAGTGTCATTCTAGATTTTATAAATCATTTATAGTGTATGTGTGCCAGATATTATATTAGGAACTTTTTCACAGTACTTGATATAATTGATTCTCTTGTATCATGTATATCTACTTCTACATCCATAAGGGGTCACATCGGACTTGTTATCTGAATTTTAAAAAGACTGATGCCTCTTTTTTATGTAATAGTTTCAACTATTATATAGTTAGCTTGCTACTGACATCTTTTTCATATTTAGAATTGTCATTTCTTCATTAGCCGTTAGGAAAATGCAAATTAAAACCATGATGAGATACCACTACATGCCTATTCAGTTCAGTTCAGTCGCTCAGTTGTGTCCGACTCTTTGCAACCCCATGGACTGCAGCACGCCAGGCCTCCCTGTCCATCACCAGCTCCCTAAGTTTACTCAAACTCATGTCCATTGAGTCGGTGATGCCATCCAACCATCTCATCCACTGTTGTCCCCTTCTCCTCCTCCTTCAATCTTTCCCAGCTTCAGGGTCTATTAGAATAGCTAAAATTAAAAACTGATAGCACAAAGAGTGGGTGGCGATGCAGAGCAACTGGAATTCTCACAGATCGCTGATAAGAATGCAAAATGGTGCAGCCACTCTGGAAAACAGGGTGGAGGTTTCTTATAAAGTTAAACTTATGTTTATTGTATAACCTAGCAAACCTATCCTTGGGTACCCAAGAGAGAAAAACTTATGTTCACAAAACTCTTTCGCTAATGTTCAGAGTAGCTTTATTTATGATAGGAAAAAGATGGAATCAGCCCAGATGTTTTTCAGCAGGGGAATGGGTAAACTGGGGTTCATCTATGCAGTGGAATACTACTTAGTCATAGAAAGGATTGAACCGTTTGATTTACACAACAGCTTGAATGAATCTTATTTAAAGCATTATGCTGAGTAAACAAAGATAGTCTCAAAAGGTTGCATATTTGACATTCTTGAAAGGACAACTCTGTAGTGTTGGAGGAGAGATCATTGGTTGTCGGGTTATGAGTAGGGGCAGTGTGTGACTGAAGGGGTACATCAGAGTTATTCAGGTAATGGAACTGTTCTAGGTTTTGATTGTAATGGTGACTGCAGAAATCTGTACATGTGTTAAAATTTATAGAACTTTACACCAAGAGGAAAACATCCATTTTACTGTATAATAATTTTTTTTAATTGTAATTTCCTGAAGGAAACTAGCTTTTTATATCATCAGCAGCACTCTCCCAATATGCATGAAGTTTCTTATTATTTATCAAGTGTGAATTTTTAATGACTGTTTAACTTTGTTGCAATTGTAAACTATTACTAAACATTATAAACTTGGGGATTTACTCTGGTAGGTGGAAACCTATGGGTCAATGGAAAAGAAAGAGCGAGTGGAATTTATTTTGGAGCAAATGCGGCTCTGCCTAGCAGTGAAGGATTACATTCGTACACAAATCATCAGCAAAAAAATTAACACCAAATTTTTCCAGGAAGAAAATACAGAGGTAAGCCTATCTCTTACTGTAAATTTACTTTGAAAATGTTTGGGAAAAAATCCATAAACCCCATTTTGTCGATATTTTACAGAAATTAAAGTTGAAATACTATAACTTAATGATTCAGCTGGATCAGCATGAAGGATCGTATTTGTCTATTTGTAAGCACTACAGAGCAATCTATGATACACCCTGTATACAGGCAGAAAGTGAAAAGTGGCAACAGGTAAGAATATATTCTTTTTTTTAAGATAGAGTCTTAAACTTGATGTTGAAACTTATCAGAAAGAATTTGCATTTTTAATTTATTTTGAAATAATTTTAACTTCAGTAATTACATGCAGGTGTGTGGTCTGCTTTCTGTTCATTGTGTTGATAGTTCACTTTAGCATTACTGACTCAGATGAACTGTGGCAATACTCTATTTATGACCTTTGAAGAAGTGTAGGCTTACTATTTAAGACATGTGCAGCCATTACCTTCTAACTGGGGTCATAGATAAAGATCCAGCATTACTTTGGAAAATTATTTTGTAAAACTTGTGAACAGTGTACATGTGGATTCCACCTTTTTATTGCTAACTTGTTATAAGGACTTTTTCTTTTATACATTTATTTTTTAAAATGTTTGGGGGAGGGATAATAATTTAGGAGTATGAGATTAACAGATACAACCACTATATATAAAATAAACAAGGATATATCATATAGCATAGGGAGCTATATTCAATATCTTGTAATAACCTACAATGGAAAGGAAACTGGAAAATAATACATATATTATATATATAACTGAATCACTTTGCTCTGTAACTGAAATCGTGCTCAGGCGCTCGGTTATGTCCGACTCTGTGACCCCATGCACTGTATCCCGCTTGGCTCCTCTGTCACAGGATTTTCCAGGCAAGAATACTGGAGTGTGTTACCATTTCCTTCTCAAATACCTGAAACAAACACTAACTAGATCACTAAACTTCAATTAAAAAAAAAAAGCCAACCCAGGTAGTAATTCACATTACAAAGATTCACTGTATTTGTTTTATAATAGTTTTATGAAAAGTAAATATTACCAAAAAGCCCTATGAAAAGATCAATCTGGTAAGATTTTTCCCCTAAGACTTTTGAATATACTATTAAAGATGACTGTATACAATTATTCCATGAATTTTCACTTTCTGCCAGAGTTTTCATTTTGTTTCTAATCTTGCCTATATTCTGTTGAATTGCACAACTTTTTTAGGCCCTGAAAAGTGTTGTCCTTTATGTTATCTTGGCTCCTTTTGACAATGAACAGTCAGACTTGGTTCACCGAATAAGCGGTGACAAGAAGTTAGAAGAAATCCCTAAATACAAGTAAGTACTTTTATAATTAGTGTAGTATGTCTCAGTAGAAGTACTATTTTGAAAGACTGGTTAACAAGTGTATGCTTCTTAATTGATGGCTGATAGATCATATTAGAGAATAAACTCAGGGAAAGTAAAGTGGTTTTGTTGTTGTTGTTAGGACTACATTAGAAATTAACGTAATGAGATTATAACATACTCTATTCTAAGCCACTTATCAAGAAGAAGTTTTTATTTCAAGCTCACTTGAGCAGATCTTGTTTAACTATTCAGTCAGTTTTATCATAGTAAATGTTTGGGGCTTTGTGATTTTTAGAAGTACATGCTTCTGAAAATCTGTTATATAAAGCAGACATGGGCTTTATGCGCTTCTTCTTTTATCTGTTTCATTAGTAAGTTTACAGTCAGTTAGTCCAGCAATTCGCAAATATAATATAGGAGAGAGCAGAATGATAAGTAGGAGAAGGCACTTTCAGAATTACTGTGGGAAAAATGGTAGCAAAGTTGGTAAAATAAATAATAATCACCTCGTGTCTTGTTCTACAAAGCTTTCTAAAAAATCATCTTTGATATTTTAAAATTTGCTATTAGATGAAATGCAATCTTTACAGATTTGGAATAGTAAGTTTTCTGTAATTTACAGGGATCTTTTAAAGCTTTTTACCACAATGGAGTTGATGCGCTGGTCCACACTTGTTGAAGACTATGGAATGGAATTAAGAAAAGGTTCTTTAGAGAGTCCTGCAACTGACGTTTTTGGTTATACAGAGGAAGGTGAAAAAAGGTGGAAAGACTTGAAAAACAGAGTTGTTGAACATGTAAGGATCTGGCATGTTGTAAATAACAATTTAGAAGCAAACTTTGGCAAATTTGAGCTTAAAATTTTATTTCTCAAATGTTTCTTTTAGATGTTATATCTTTAATTCTTCACTTCAGGATTCTTTTTTTTTTCCCCTATGCCTAGTGTGGTAGTGATGTAAGTTTGTTGTTCAGATATTTATTGTCTTATTTCCCAAGCACATCAGAATTATCTTATCCCCTTGTCATTTTTCCCCCACCTTTTTAGCTTTTCAAAAAAGATATCTACGTGTTACCATGCTGCATTTTGAGAGCACCCCTCAGGAATACAAACTTTTATAGTAAATAAAGCAGAAGGAATTTCTTAAGAATGTGAGGGATGGATGGATGGGGGTGGTTTCTCACTAGTACTGACTTGGTAGTTTTGGAAACAGGTAACATGTTTTAAACCCAACCTCTGATCTTCTTGGGTGTCACTACAAATTGAATTATGTCAACCTTCATTCACAGAACAAAAGTTGTGAGCCTTCTGTGTGCTACACTGTACAGAGTGCTGGGACACATGGGAGAATAAGACATGCTCTCTACCTTCCAAATGTTTAAAAATGTATCACAGTGCAAGAGGCACTTATAAATTATGTATTATGGTACAAGTATACATGGATGAGAGGGGAGCATAAGGAGAAAGTTGATTGGTTCCACCAGGTAGAATGGTCAAGCTGGACTTACAGGAATTGATGGGTGAGGTAAGATTTGTGAGAAGGGTATGTAGGTTCAGTGGGCAGGACGGGAGGGCCGTCCCTGTAGGCAGATGGGTTAGTCTGTGCTGGGTCACAGAGGCAGACCAGCCGGGGAACTTGGGGACCTCCAAGGAAAGGGCTCAGTGAGAAAGGGCTTTGGAGATACGGAAAAGGTCTTGGTCATAACAAAGTTTGTACATCCAGTAGTAAAAGCTGAGAGGATAATGACCAGCTTGTATTTTATAGCGATTCCTCTGGGAGTAAGTGTGAAGAGTGAATTTGGAGAGAGAAAAGACTGGAGATAAGAAGACTAGCTAAGTGAGAGGGGCTTTGGGGGCTTGAATTGAGTGGATGGAATGGAATTAACTATTTTAAAGAAGACAGACAATCGAGTTTGGTCATTGATGAGAGGATGAAGGAAAAGCAGGAAGTCTTGAGTGATTCTTATTCTTCCTGAGAGGTTGGTGTTGCCATCGACCCTGATTAGTGATGGGAGGAAGTGCAGCTTCTTCAAAGATGAGCTCATTTTTCCTTGTGAGTGTGGCTCCTTGTTAGTAAGGTTAACATTAAGAATACTCAAAGGGCACCTCTAATTTTAGCATCACTTCCAGTGAAAATTGGGAAATTTAATCCAGGTTATCTTTATGTAGTTACAGTGATGATAGTATTTTGAGATGATCTTTTTAAAATTTTAGCCTTTTAAACATTTGTATCATAGTTAGAAAAACTTAACATTCAATTCTTACATTTAGCAAAAATATTTTAGTACAGTTACAACTTTTAACAACTAATTTAGCTAAGCCTGTGTTTTAACTATATGTATTTTAAAAGAGTTGTGGAGTGCACTCAGAATAACTTAAAAATAACTGCAGAAGCCAAAATATTGAAATATTTAGTTTTGTTGTGGACATTTAGAACTGGCTTCATTCCAGTGGCAGACTACAGCAGAATAAAAGCTCTGAGTCTTGACGTTTTAATTAAACCTACTTGGATAGGAAAACAAATGAGCTTCTGGCTTTACTGACAGCTGTGTCCACCACGCCCACCCTTCTTTCCTCAGAATATTAGAATAATGGCCAAGTATTACACGAGGATAACAATGAAGAGGATGGCGCAGCTTCTGGATCTGTCTGTTGATGTAAGTAGTAAATACCATTGTTTGTAACCATTCATTTTGAAAATCAATTGACTTGTAAAAATTGAGTGAGCAAATCAACTTCATTTTATTATTTTAAGTTTAGGTGATAGAAGGTTTCCCCAAGCTATCTTGAACACCAAAGAGTAGCCTAAATACCAAGTTATAGTTATGTGAATATTATACTACTTAACATCTCTATTTAAATATGTTAGTTTTACACTGATTAATCTGAATCTAAAGTATATATTTCTATAATAAATACATCTAGGTTCAAAAAGTGAACTGTAGAAATAAACCATATGAGGGAGACTTGACTGCAGTTCCCCTGGAAAGTTGCTAGGACATGTTAGGGGAATATTGTATTCAGGTCTGGGTTTCATGTTGGTAAAATATACACCACCAAAGAGATAGGAGTTAGGCAAAGTGTATAGTCAACAGGAGGTATCCTGACAGTTTAACTGCAAACGAAGAATCTTGGAATAGTTTGGGTTAGAGGGCTTGATCCTTGGTTAGTTCATTAACTCTTCTCGTTTCTGGACAAGGCCGCCAGAGGCCTTAGAAGTAAAGTGCCTTTCCTTGGCTACCTAGTTAGCAAGTGGCAGAGCATATATTCTAACCAGTATTTCTGGAAACAAACTGTATAATACTGCTTTTGTTGGGAAACATTGTAGAAGGTAGACCAAGTTGCTGTTGACAAAGGCTCTTGAACAGTACCCACAGTATTAAGTTTGTGGGGAGATTCAGACTGAGCCCTAGACTCTCAGTAAGGTAAGTACATTATTGCAGGAAATCAATTTCTAACTGTTAATAATGAATTTTAGCCCTGCATATTCTTGAGTGAAGATAATTAGAAAATGCTTTCCTTAAATTTTATTATCTAAATTATCATGTCTTAAACCAACTTGTCTTTCTCTCTTGCAGGAGTCAGAGGCTTTTCTCTCAAATCTAGTAGTCAACAAGACCATCTTTGCTAAAGTAGACAGGTTGGCAGGAATTATCAACTTCCAGAGACCCAAGGATCCAAATAATTTATTAAATGACTGGTCTCAGAAACTGAACTCATTGATGTCTCTAGTAAACAAAACCACACACCTCATAGCCAAAGAGGAGATGATACATAATCTACAATAAGGGTCTCCATGCCCTTAATGCTTTTAGAAAAGAGTTAAAATTGGAAGTCATTAAAAAAGAAAGACTTTTATGGTGTATATGTTGGGTTTTGTTTTTTTTTTTCTTTTCTATTCTCAGCTCTTTTGTCTAAAATTTAAAAGATAGTGAATATGTTTGAGGCCCCTTTTGACCTTTTAGTACCTTAATTTCATTGTTAACTTTGCATTTGGTGCAGAAATACACAATACATTTCATCATCTGAGTACTCAAAAAATTGTCATAACTTACCTAAATACATTTTTCTGTCATTTGAAACCTTTTTAGCTACAATTTGTTTTCATTCAGCTAACAACCGTAATTATTATAATAAAAGCAGTCTATGCACGTTTACTTTCCATGGTTACCGTGTTTCTAAACATTTTGTGGGATAGTGATTCAAATGTGTTTTTTAAAATAAAATAAATTTTGTTGTAAAGCTATTGATTATTTAGTAGAATTTAAAAGCAACATAGAACCTGTAAGAACATTTGGGATAAAGTTGTGATTTGTGAAGAATCTGTATTTTAGTATTGTGGCAGAAAGTCTCTAGATTGTGTACAGAGCTATCTGGTAGGCTATAGACTCTTTTTTTATTTTTTTGAGTCAGGCTGTTTGAATCGCAGTATTTTCCCTTTCCCTGACTTGGCCAGTTGTTGAACTAACTGTATTGACTAAGTTTAATACACAGTCATTTTTCTAACTCCTTGTGGCTTTAACCATGTCTAATTACCTCATCAGTGCTCCAATTTCATTCTCTCCTCATAGGAGAGAATTCCATTATATGCACACTAGGTAACAAGCTAAAATGCATTAAAAATGACCCCAAAAGACTTCAGGGCACCCTCTTGGCAAATGAGATAGTCTTGACAGTTTTTAAAAAACTATTATTAAACAGAAGTAGTTTTATTGTCAAAAGAAACATCTGAGATCACTTACTATGAGCAAATTTTAGAAGTTTTAAAATTTGATTTCAGAGAAAATGGAAAAGGTTAGGTTATTTAAAATGTATCTAAAGAAAGTAAAAGGTCTTTTTTTCTTAATACAAGTGAAGAGGGGAGGGGAAAGACATTCTGGAAACAACAGTTTTCATAATTCCATTTTCCATTTAATGGTCACTAAATTATTCTATTTCATGATCCCAGGGCTGGGAACAATTGTAGAATCTCTGTTATTTTTGTTGAGTCATCAGTGAATAATAACAATATCAATCTAATTTTATTCTTTAGAAATTTAATGTATTGGCCACATTAATAACATTTGTTATCACATATAGCTTAGATGGTAAAGAATCTGCCTGCAATGTGGGAGACCTGGGTTGGGAAGATCCCCTGGAGGGCATGGCAACCCACTCCAGTAGTATTGCCTGGAGAATCCCCATGGACAGAGTTGGATGACTGAGCGACTTAAGCACAGCACACAACACATCTTTAAAAACTAACCAAAAATATGCCAAGCTCAGAAACATTAGCACTAAGAATATGGTTTTTAATTTTCTTTTCAATGGAAAGGATGGAAAATAAAATCATTTTGTATTGTTAGTTTGTAAACTGAATTGGAACTAATTTGAATATCTTTTCACTAACTTCATCTTTCTAGGGACTCATTCCCCTCGTACGTGCCAAACCTTGACTATTTGGCCAAATATGTTGCTATAAAGATCTCAAGTGCTCCTCTCCTTTGCTTTTATTTTAACATACCTTCAGACTAAGCTTTTTGTGTGTTCTCATTTGGGGCCACTTTAAGTGTGCCCCAGTGACTAAATCCCACTTGATTTGGTTAACTGCTCATCCATTTTTTTGTTTTTTCTGTCCAAGCAAACAAGAATTACTACCAATTTCTTAGTGTTAAAAAGATCCATTAGCCTAAGGCAGTAAAATATTTGGGATGTTTAGAACCTAAAATCCTGCCCCCCCCCCCCGCCCCCGCCCTTTCTGACCTAAAGCTGCATGGAAAGGATAGAACCACTTGGTTTTAATACAGAGAATACTTGCCTTACTGCTTTCATTAGGTTACTAACCAGCAAGAGAGGTAACAAGGGACTTTTTAATGAAACACCTTTCACCCTTTTATTTCTATATGATTTATGCTTTCAGTCATTATTTCTGTAATTTCCATATGCTTTTTATTGAATCGAAAAACTCATCTCTAAAATTCATACCGTTCCATTCTGTCTCTTACAAGTGTTAAATGTATGATAAAAGAACATATTTTAAATTGTTTTCAGCTTCTGGATATAGCTGCAATAAAAGCACTAATTTGTGGTATTTAAGAAAACCTGGAGAATAAAACTCATACTTTAAAAGATCATTTCTTTTTTCAATTCTTTTACTGTTTATAACAAAAAGCCACAGATAATTACCTTTTTTCTTTCAAAATCATGTTACCTTTCTAATCCTGTTTTTAAGCAATGAGAAGACATTTTGTACATTGCAACTGGTTGGCTTTTCCCCCTGGATTCTTCCTGATTTGGGGTTGGTGACAGGCTGTATCTTAATTGTGTTTTGACTAAGGGGTTTCTCACTTAGCACACCTGCGAATCACCTGTAAGGCGTGTTCCAACATGGATTGCTGGCCCCACCCCCAGAGTTTCTGTGAAATTTAATCTTACAGTTCCAGTGAATTTTAATTTCTAATACGTTCTCAGGTGATGCAGATGCTGCTGACCCATGCACTACGCTTTGAGAACCGATCCTTGACCACACTTACAGTAAATGCTAGAAAAGAACCATGTTAGGAATGCCGATATATACTGTGGTGAGGAGGAACCTTGAAATGTGCCAAGTGAAAATAAGTCAGATAGGAAAGATCATATATGGTATGATTCCATTACATGAAATACCCAGAACTGGTGAAGCCAAGAGAAAAAAAGCAGACTGGTGCTTTGCTGGGGTGGGGAAGGAGGGAATGAAAGTTACTATTTAATGGATAAGGGGTTTTAGTTTGGGGTGATAAAAATGTTATAGAACTAGATCCATGTGGTGATTGTATAACATTGTGAATGTACTATTTTCTACTGAATCACTTTAAAATGGTTAATTTTGTTATGTGAATTTCAACAGGTTTTTCTTTCTAAGGTAAGATCATGGCGTGTAAATGCAAAGTATGCATATCAAAGATTCTATTCAACTTACAATTAATAAGGGAACCAATCAGATGTTAAAACCAGTTCAAAGGGATACTTATATAAGAATAAAACTGCCAGACACTTCCCCGGTGGTCCAGTGGTTAAGGCTCTGTGCTTCCACAGAAGAGGGTACAGGTTCAATGCTTGGTCAGGGAACTAAGATCCCACATGTTGCGTGGCATGGCCAAAAAAAAAGTTCTTCTAGCAGAAGAAAATTTATTTAGTTCAGAAACTTAGATCTACATCAAGACATGAATAGCACCAGTGAGAAATTTTAGAAGGATAAAAAAATATTTTCTTATTCTCAAAGATAATTGTTTATTAAAAACAATAATAATGACAACATACTGGGTGATCATAGCATATGTATAAGTGAAATAAATGACGGCAATACCACAAAGGGTGGGAATACTCTGATGTAAGTTACCTGTGCTACGTGTGCAGCAGGATCTTTTTATTTAAATGTGCTGTTGGTGCTGCTAAGTCGCTTCAGTCGTGTCCGACTCTGTGCGACCCCATAGACGGCAGCCCACCAGGCTCCCCCGTCCCTGGGATTCTCCAGGCAAGAACACTGGAGTGGGTTGCCATTTCCTTCCCCAATGCATGAAAGTGAAAAGTGAAAGTGATGTTGCTCAGTCGTGTCCGACCCTCAGCAACCCCATGGACTGCAGCCTACCAGGCTCCTCTGTCCATGGGATTTTCCAGGCAAGAGTACTGGAGTGGGGTGCCGTCGCCTTCTTCTTTAAATGTGCACTTAATTTAAAAATGTATACTGCAAGCTCTAAGATAACGACTAAACTGTTTAAAAAACATATAGTTAATGTCCTACAAGAGAGAAATGGAATCGTAAAATGCTCAGTTAAAACCAGAGATGGCAGAAGAAGGAAGATAGAAACAACAAATACAAAGCATAGAAAACTAACAAACGTGTTAAAAGTACAGAGGTGGAGAAAGACATGCCATGCTAACACTAACCAAAAGCAAGCCGACTTACCTTTTATAAATTTCAGACAAAGCAGACTTCAGGGAAGATACTAAGGGATAAGAAAGAAAGAAAGTGAAAGTAAAATTGCTCAGTCATGTCCAACTCTGACCCCGTGGACTGCAGCCTATCAGGCTACTCTGTCCATGGGATTTTCCAGGCAAGGGATAAGAAGGGGCATTAAATAATGATAAATGGGCTAATTCTCCAAGAAAATAGTCTAAATCTCTATGCACCTAACAAAACAGTGTCAGTATGGGAAACCTAAAATATTACCCAGTGTTTCACTTTATCCCAGGAGTACAACATTCCTAGATTCTAATTGTAAGCAGAAGAGTGGGTGGCATGGGTAAGAGACATATGACCAAAATGTAAAGAGTGGATCATGAAAGGATAGAGTAGTCCACGAAACAGTATCATTAAGATGACTAATGTGTGAAGCTGCTGATGTCTGATCAGGATTGAACTGTTACCAGATGCTTTTCCACGTCTCACATTTAAAGGGTTTCTCTCCAGTATGAAGTCTGATGTTGAGTAAGATGAGTGCTCTGGCTAAATGCTTTACCACATTTGCTGTGTTCATAAGGTTTCTCTCCAGTATGAATTCAGTGATCTTCAGTAAGGGATGAGTTTTCAGGGAAGTCCTTCCCACATTCACTGCATGTATGGGGGTTTTCTCCAGTGTGAATCCTTTGGTGTTGTGTAAACACTGAGTGGGCACTGAATGCTTTTCCACATTCATTACATTAATAAAGCTTTTCCCCAGTATGAATTCTCTGGTGTTGGGTAAGGTGTGCACTTCATCTGAATGCCTTCCCACAATCACTACACTTACAGGGTTTCACTTCCATGTAAATTTTCTGATGTTGTGTAAGAGATGAGATATCAGTGAAGGACTTCCCACAATCAAGGCATTCATAGGGTTTCTCCCCACTGTGACTTCTTTGATGTTGAATAAAGGATGAGTAGTCACTGAAGGTTTTCCTATATTCATTACATATATAAGGTTTCTCCCCAGTGTGAATTCTCTGATGCTGAACAGATGAATTTACAGTGAATGCTTTCCTACAAATTTACAGGGTTTTTCTCCAGTATAAGTTCTCTGATATTCAGTAAGACATGAATTCTGGATAAATGCTTTTCCACAGTCTTCACACTTATGAGGTTTTTCACCAATAT
The DNA here is from genome assembly GCF_027580195.1 of Bos mutus. Taxonomy (NCBI): domain Eukaryota; kingdom Metazoa; phylum Chordata; class Mammalia; order Artiodactyla; family Bovidae; genus Bos; species Bos mutus. The sequence continues at coordinate 35,819,019 of NC_091635.1, forward strand.
GAATTCTTGATAAAAAAAAAGTTTGAACGGTCACTGAAATTTTTTTCCAAAGTCACTACAATTATGCTTTCTTTTTAGAAGTTCTTTGACTTTTAACTGGAGATAAATTCCATTTGACATTTTTCCCAATTGGATCAAGTATATGTAGTTTTTCTTCTGAACAAATAATATGTTTTGGGATAAGTTTAGATCTTTGATCAAAACTTCTCTCAAATTCATTAAAAGTATGCCCATTTTCCTCACAAGATAGTTTTCATGGGCAACTATTATTGGCTAAAAACCACTGGTTTGGGCAAAAGATTTTTTTGTTGTTGTTGAAATTTTGCCTATAGAGTTCTCTTTTCGCTTTTCTATCTTGGCCTCAAATTCACAGATTCCTTCAAATAAATATTCTTTGGACACAACTCCTCTGAGCCTTTCAATGATGACAGAAATGTTGCTGCTCACTCAAAAGTATATTCTACTGATCTCTTTGGTATCTGCTCTGGTCTTCATATCTGAGGGGAATAAAAAATTTATAAAAACATTTTCTGTGCTGGGGAACTGCACTCAGGATTTAAAAAAAAATAACCTTACTAAAATTAGAATGCATGTTTACAGTCTTGAAATCTGGGAAAATAATAAGCCAGTGCAGTAGAGATAAATAGAGGCAGAAGTGGTAGGAAAGAAGCTGGCTCAATAGGCAAAGACTCTGAAAGCTGAAAAAAAATGTTTTAAAGATGTAGAACTTTAACCTTCTCATTTAAAGATAAGCAAGTTTAGAACTAGAGAGGTTATGTGATTAACCTAAAGATACAGAAGTTATTAATGAGATGGTCAGATATAGAACTTAGGCTTTGTCCACTATACTACCACAGTATCTGGAGACTGATCGGAGCTTAAATGAGAGAATGGACAGGTACCTCTTCAAAAAACAAACAATGAAGGGGATGCGTAACAGTATTAGAAAATGCACAAGAATGATGCCGTCAGAGTGACAGCACCTGGAGAGAAGCCAGTAAGGCATGTAAAAACAGCACCTGAAAAAGCAATGTACCAAGGGATAACTGAGGAAGGTCTAAATCTGAATAGAACAGAATTTAAGGCATTAAGGAGAGCCCCTTGCACAACATTTTTGAGATTGCATTCCTAAACATTCACCCCTAAGTTGCACATACAGATTTATCCCTCTCTGAATAAGTGCCTCTCAAGACATCAATATCTCCTGATGCTGCCGCTGCTAAGTCGCTTCAGTCATGTCCGACTCTGCGACCCCAGAGACGGCAGCCCACCAGGCTCCCCTGTCCCTGGGATTCTCCAGGCAAGAACACTGGAGTGGGTTGCCATTTCCTTCTCCAATGCATGAAAGAGAAAAGTGAAAGTGAAGTCGACTCCCAGCGACCCCATGACTGCAGCCTACCAGGCTCCTCCGTCCATGGGATTTTCCAGGCGAGAGTACTGGAGTGGGGTGTCATTGCCTTCTCCTTAGATATCCACAATTCTTTCCTGGGCTGAGACTAATTTCAGAAACTGAGAATTCTGCTAATTGGAAAAGAAAATATGCAACAAAATAAAAACTGTCATTACTTAAACATTGTGAAATGTTTCAAGCATTATTAGTTTTTAAAAGGATATAACCTGAATTTCCCAAAAAGTCTGTGTTGAAGGTCAAAGACTGACCTCCAGTCAACAGAAAAGACAAGATACCATACTAGAGAAGATACAGAGTCTGAGGAGGTGTTATCAAACTGGTTGAAAATGGAAGGGCAGTATGACAAGGTGATCTAAGATCACAGTTAACATTTGGGTGGAATCATTAACTAGAGACAAGAGCATTTTCACCGATCATAAACATAAGAGATGTTCTGGTATCAAGAGAGGTAAGGCACTAGAGAATTGTTCCTTTCTCTCTCTCTCTTTTTTTTTTTTTTTTAACAAATACAAACCTCTGAGAAACCCAAATGAATAGTCACTTAAATTGTGGAAGTTACTTTGCTTCCTTAATTAAAGATTTGCATACTCAATTTTCAGCAAGTGTTAAGAAATCTTGGAAAGGTGTAAATTATAGTGTAAAGATAAATGCAAGTCCTTCACAAGGCCTCCAAAAAAACACTGCTTCAAGTCAAATTTGGGGTTTCCAAGCAAATATTTTGGCAAAGGCTCACCGTCTAGGGGTTGCAGGTTGCAGTCCTGAGACTAAAATCTGGCCCACTGCACCAAGGCTGCTGTCACAACCAGGAAATTCTGGGTCCGTTCAGATCTCCTTTTAAGCACTTGGCTTTCCTTTCCCTTTCCACCTCTGCTCTTCCCAAGCCGAGCGGGTGCCCTGGGGCTCCGCGGCTTCTGAGAGACCTGGGGTCCAGCTCCCCGCCAAGCCCCAACGCCGAATGGCCGCTGCTCCCGGTCAGAGTGGAGGCGGGACAGCAGGGCCTTGGGCCGCACCGACCTTTCGTGAAACCAAGCTCCAGGCAGCCTTCCGGCGTCTGTGGCTACTCGCGCGACGCTCCCAGACCGCTTGGCCTGAGGGCACAAGAGCCCCAGACAACTGAACTGCAACTCCCAGAACGCACCGGGCCAAGCCGCTTCCGTTTCCGTTCTCAGGGACTTCCCTTTCCCAGAAGTCCCTGTGAAATCTCCGCTTCTGCTTACCTCTCTCCCTGAGCTGAGCACAGGGGGCGGTGTCGGAGGCGTCTCAGCCAACCAGGGCCGCAAGCCAGAATCTCCATGGTAACCGCCGAAGCCCACTCACTTTGGCGATGCTCCCAGTGGAGGCAGGAGCTTGCATCCGAGGTATGGGGTCTGGCCGGCGCTCCGCTTCTGGGGATTGGTGTGCGCTTGACAGCGGCCTCACCGCGCTCAATTGAACGGGCCCTGGGAAGAAAAGACAAAGTAGAAACTTTACAGACGTTAGAGGACGCTGTGGTTCTTTGGATACTGTTTCTAACAAATTGTAAAAAGATATTTTTGAGAATCGGGGACAATGGAAGGAGGAGCTGGGTATTAGATAACATTAATGAATGAACGTCACTTTTGGCATTTCTCAGCAGATACTTCAAAAGCCATCCAGAGGTCGACTGAGTTTGTTTTTAATCTGCCAAGAGCTCAGGCAGCCTGGAATGCTGAGTAAAGAATATGTGGCGCGGAAGAGATCCACGAAGTACTTCAGCTCCTGAAAACAATCAAGTCCCAGTGTCAGGGCCTTTGCAGCAGTAACAGTGGGGAGTCCTGTCCTGCTGTTTATTTTCTCATTTTCTCTCTCTGGCCAAAGAGCATGATAGATCCCTATTGTAACTGCGAATGTTTGTTTTCTGATTACAAATGTGACAGCATGTTCATTGTGCAAATTTTGAAAAATGCAGAAAAAGTACATATAGAAAAAAATACCAGGAAGAAATACTATTTTGGGCTGCAGGGATTATGGGCTTAAAAATGTTTTTTATCTTCAGTTCAGTTCAGTCGCTCAGTCGTGTCCGACTCTTTGTGATCCCATGAATTGCAGCTCACCAGGCCTCCCTGTCCATCACCAACTCCTGGAGTTTACCCAAACTCATGTCCATCGAGTCAGTGATGCCATCCAGCCATCTCATCCTCTGTCGTCCCCTTCTCCTCCTGCCCCCAATCCCTCCCAGCATCAGGGTCTTTTCCAATGAGTCGACTCTTCACATGAGGTGGCCAAAGTATTGGAGTTTCAGCTTCAGCATCAGTCCTTCCAGTGAACACCCAGAACTGATCTCCTTTAGGATGGGCTGGTTGGGTCTCCTTGCAGTCCAAGGGACTCTCAAGAGTCTTCTCCAACACCACAGTTCAAAAGCATCAACTCTTCGGCACTCAGCTTTCTTCACAGTCCAACTCTCACATCCATACATGACCACTGGAAAAACCATAGTCGTGACTAAATGGACCTTTGTTGGCAAAGTAATGTCTCTGCTTTTGAATATGCTATCTAGGTTGGTCATAACTTCCCTTCCAAGGAGTAAGCATCTTTTAATTTCATGGCTGCAACCACCATCTGCAGTGATTTTGGAGCCCCCCAAAATGAAGTCTGACACTGTTTCCACTGTTTCCCCATCTATTTCCCATGAAGTGATGGGACCAGATGCCATGATCTTAGTTTTCTGAATGTTGAACTTTAAGCCAACTTTTTCATTCTTTTTCATTCTCTCACTTTCATCAAGAGGCTTTTTAGTTCCTCTTCGCTTTCTGCCATAAGGGTTGTGTCATCTGCATATTTTTTATCTTATGTTTTTCCATATTTCCCAAATTTTCTGCCATGAATTAGAATTACTGCTGTGTCATAAAAAGTTTTTAAAATACATACTTTGCAATTTATAGAAAGGTCATATGGCAAGCATTACATCTACTCACAAAGTTAGGCATAGGGCATAGAATCAGGTGATGCTTCAAAGCTGATCACAAACAACTTCACAAACAGCAAAACTGGTATAAGATACAGAATATGGTATGCCATGAGTGACACTAGCAAGATGAAAAAAATGGGAGAGTGTAGTGCAGTCAGTCAATCCTGGCACTTTACTGATGAGAAAAAGGGAACGTGCCAATTGTTAAGATGCTCAGGTGAGCTCAGAAGAAGTCAGCAAAATCACTGTCCTGTTGAGCAAGCCCCAATTGTCTACCCACAGAATCGTGAGCAAATAAATGACTGCGTTAAGCCACTAAGATTTGGGTTAGTTTGTTAAGGAGGAAAAGCCGAACTCAGTTCAGTTCAGTCGCTCAGTCGTGTCCGACTCCGCGACCCCATAAATCGCAGCAGGCCAGGCCTCCCTGTCCATCACCAACTCCCGGAGTTTACCCAGACTCACGTCCATCGAGTCAGTGATGCCATCCAGCCATCTCTTCCTCTGGCGTCCCCTTCTCCTCCTGCCCCCAATCCCTCCCAGCATCAGAGTCTTTTCCAGTGAGTCAACTCTTCGCATGAGGTGGCCAAAGTACTGGAGTTTCAGCTTCAGCATCATTCCTTCCAAAGAAATCCCAGGGCTGATCTCCTTCAGAATGGACTGGTTGGATCTCCTTGCAGTCCAAGGGACTCTCAAGAGTCTTCTCCAACACCACAGTTCAAAAGCATCAATTCTTCGGCACTCAGCTTTCTTCACAGTCCAACTCTCACATCCATACATGACCACAGGAAAAACCATAGCCTTAACTAGATGGACCTTTGTTGGCAAAGTAATGTCTCTGCTTTTGAATATGCTGTCTAGGTTGGACATAACTTTCCTTCCAGGGAGTAAGCATCTTTTAATTTCATGGCTGCAGTCACCATCTGCAGTGATTTTGGAGCCCAGAAAAATAAAGTCTGACACTGTTTCCACTGTTTCCCCATCTATTTCCCACGAACTGATGGGACCGGATGTCATAATCTTCGTTTTCTGAATGTTGAGCTTTAAGCCAACTTTTTCACTCTCCACTTTCACTTTCATCAAGAGGCTTTTGAGTTCCTCTTCACTTTTTGCCCTAAGGGTGGTGTCATCTGCATATCTGAGGTTATTGATATTTCTCCCGGCAATCTTGATTCCAGCTTGTGTTTCTTCCAGTCCAGTATTTCTCATGATGTACTCTGCATATAAGTTAAATAAGCAGGGTGACAATATACAGCTTTGACGTACTCCTTTTCCTATTTGGAACCAGTCTGTTGTTCCATGTCCAGTTCTAACTGTTGCTTCCTGACCTGCATACAGATTTCTCAAGAGGCAGGTCAGGTGGTCTGGTATTCCCATCTCTTTCGGAATTTTCCACAGTTTATTGTGATCCACGCAGTCAAAGGCTTTGGCATAGTCAATAAAGCAGAAATAGATGTTTTTCTGGAACTCTCTTGCTTTTTCCATGATCCAGCGGATGTTGGCAATTTGATCTCTGGTTCCTCTGCCTTTTCTAAAACCAGCTTGAACATCAGGAAGTTCACGGTTCACATATTGCTGAGGCCTGGCTTGGAGAATTTTGAGCATTACTTTACTAGCATGTGAGATGAGTGCAATTGTGCGGTAGTTTGAGCATTCTTTGGCATTGCCTTTCTTTGGGATTGGAATGAAAACTGACCTTTTCCAGTCCTGTGGCCACTGCTGAGTTATCCAAATTTGCTGGCATATTGAGTGCAGCACTTTCACAGCATCATCTTTCAGGATTTGAAAGAGCTCAATTGGAATTCCATCACCTCCACTAGCTTTGTTCGTAGTGATGCTTTCTAAGGCCCACTTGACTTCACATTCCAAGATGTCTGGCTCTAGATGAGTGATCATATCATCGTGATTATCTGGGTCATGAAGATCTTTTTTGTACAGTTCTTCTGTGTATTCTTGTCATCTCTTCTTAATACCTTCTGCTTCTGTTAGGTCCATACAATTTCTGTCCTTTATTGAGCCCATCTTTGCATGAAATGTTCCTTTGGTATCTCTAATTTTCTTGAAGAGATCTCTAGTCTTTCCCATTCTGTTGTTTTCCTCTATTTCTTTGCACTGATCGCTGAGGAAGGCTTTCTTATCTCTTCTTGCTATTCTTTGGAACTCTGCATTCAGATGTTTATATCTTTCCTTTTCTCCTTTGCTTTTTGCTTCTCTTCCTTTCACAGCTATTTGTAAGGCCTCCCCAGACAGCCATTTTGCTTTTTTGCATTTCTTTTCCATGGGGATGGTCTTGATCCCTGTCTCCTGTACAATGTCACGAACCTCATTCCATAGTTCATCAGGCACTCTACCTATCAGATCTAGGCCCTTGAATCTATTTCTCACTTCCACTGTATAATCATAAGGGATTTGATTTAGGTCATACCTGAATGGTCTAGTGGTTTTCCCTACTTTCTTCAATTAAAGCCGAACTAGCAAAAACTTATCCCGACACTGTAAAGTCATCTGCCCTTTCTCCCGTGGATTTCAAGTCTCTCCAATACATCAAGTATGTTTTTATAGAATCAGGGATCTGTTCTTGGATTTCTGTTGTGGTCCCAGTCCAGGCTGCTTTGTAACCCTCTGAACACATCCTGATTCCAGGTGCCTTCAGTTGCAATGTTTTGCTCTTCACACCTGGACCTCAGGAAATCAAGGATTTGATGGCCATAGAGTACAAACAGCACTCCTGATTTCAAATTTAAATTCTGAAAAGGGAGTTCTTTATCTAGCATCCTTGGCATACCCCTACAAGTGTTTTCAAAAACTTGGGCATGTGCATTTTCCTGTGTGATTTCCCCACATTTAAGAAGATTCTCAAAGGGTTACTTGCCCTCCCCAAAATTGTTGAGCTGAGGCTAAAGGAAACTGGTGTGGTTTCTGGTCAGCCTCTCTTTGGGGGCGCTGGGTGGCAGCAGAGGAAAGAGCAAACCCCAGCTCAGACTCACTCAAAGGCTGGGGAGGCCCCCTGCGTTCTTTCTGTGCTACAGATCTTAGCTGTGTCTGGCTGTTTTGCGGTTTATTGGTTTGTGTTGTCTGTTTCTCTTGCAATGAGCTTCATCAGGAAAGGCTTTGGACTCCAACACCTGGCTTTAGCAAAATGCCCCGAGCCTGGAATTAGAAGTGGGTTTAACAGAGGCACCCGACCACTGGGGTGTGGTCAGCAGCCGTGCATGGAATTCTGTGTGAGTTACTTAGTGCCTTAGGGCTCTGGGGGATCAAGGTCCCTGACAGGCAAGATCATTAACACACACAGGACCTGTTGCAAGGTGGATGACTGGCTATAAAAACACAAATTCCTTTCCCTTCATTGTAACCCCCTTCCCCGAGGGCCACACAGTATTCCTCCCGGAAGTACGGCCGGCACAGGAGGAAAAACACGAACTCACCAACAGGCTCCAGGAACTTGAACTCTTGGGGTGCGGTGAGGGGTGAGAACCCATTGGACAGTAATGAGGTGTTCACAACATGCCGTTTGTGCAGAAGCACCACAGCCGGTGTCAGTGGCCTAAGTAGCGCACAGTGTCCTCGGAGCTGCAGGACTCATCACTCTCAGGCACAGGCTGGCAGAAGCACCCTCTTGGCATTTGCCAGCCAGGACTCATACCTCTTTGTGCATGGGGCCGCTGCTTTCGGCTTGATGAACACAGCAAGTCACCGGGGCAAGGAGTGGGCAGGGGGCGCACAGAACACCTGAGGCAGTCAGTCCCATGGCGGGAGGCCCGTTTCCATCAGTGCTGTGCTTGTGCTTAGTCACTCAGTCGTGTCCGACTCTTTGAGACCCCATGGACTGTAGCCCACCAGGCTCCTGTGTCCACGGGGATTTTTCCAGGCAGGAATACTGGAGTGGGTTGCCATGCCCACCTCCAGGGTATCTTCCCAACCCAGGGATTGAACCTAGGTCTCCTGCATTGCAGGTGGATTCTTTACCTTCTGAGCCATCAGGGAAGTACTGGAGTGTGTAGCCTATCCCTTCGCCAAGGGAACTTCCTGATCCAGGAATTGAACCGGGTTCTCCTGCATTGCAGGTGGATTCTTTACCAGCTAAGCTACCAGGAAAGCCCAGTGAAGCCCAGTGAAGGCTGGACCCATGAGGAACTTTGCTGCTGCCTGGTCAATACCGCCCCTCAATCACCCAGCAGGTGTCTAGGAGCCAGGTACAGCAGGGAAGACCTCCCCCTTTGGAAAAGGGTGCCAGTTCATGCAATTCTACTCTGAACTTGTCTTAACACTAGCCCCTTGGCAGAGCTGCTCCAGACTCCCCCCAACCCCAGACACAGCAGTGATGTGGAGGACAATCAGGTGAGCTTGGCCAGGAGGTAGAAGCAGGGTTTGAATGGAAGAAAAGAGGGTCTGTGAAGAAGGCAGGTGGGGCTGCTCATACAAAGGTCAGAGAAAGCAGCCAGGTGGTCTGTATAGTTGGGCATGGGCAAGGGCTGAGTGGGGGCTCAGAACACATCCCTCCGGGCAGGACACAGGCTCCAGAGCACCCCCACACTGTGGCCCTGACCATTCACTAATTTATCCATAACTCATGTTACTGAGCATCTCCAATGTGCTGGCCATCACCCCAGGGCCTGGGAAAACAAGAGGAAAAGATGTTCCATGAGCCCTGGGAGCTTCAGTTCTTATAAGGAGGCAGATGATAGACAAGTAAGATGAGCTTTGGTGTAAATTAAGTGGGATGGGCCATGCACATGCCTGTGGGAAGAGCTTTCTAACAGATTGATGGGACGTGCAAAGGCCCTGAGGCATGGGTGCTTGTCTGAGGAGAGTCAGAGCCCAAAGTATCTGCAGAGCAGTGAGAATAGAGGGGACAACCAGGTTATGAGTATCCTGAAGCTTTGGATTTCATTCTAAGTGAGATGAGAGAAGAATGTCATAACCTGGAAGACAGCAGGAGAGGTTGGGAGACTGTTTACCTTAATCCAGGCCCTGGTGAGGTAGTTTAGACCAGCGGGAGGCAGGGTGGTGGTGCTGTGTGATGTTGCTATTCAGTCGCTTAAGTTGTATGCGACTCTTTGCAACCCTATGAAGGAGCACGCCAGGCTTCCCTGTCCTTCACCATCTCCTGGAGTTTGCTCAAATTCATGTCCATTGAGTCGGTGATGCCATCCAACCATCTCATCCTCTGTCATCCCCTTCTCCTCTTGCCCTCAATCTTTCCCAGCATCAGGGTCTTTTCTAATGAATCAGTTCTTCACATCAGGTGGCCAAAGGATTGGAGCTTCAGCTTCAGCATCAGTCCTTCAATGAATATTCAGGGTTGATTTCCTTTGGGATTGACTGGTTTGATCTCCTTACAGTCCAAGGGACTCTCAAGAGTCTTCTCCAGCATCACAGTTTGAAAGCATCAATTCTTTGGCAGTGATGGGAGTGTGTGAGGGGAGTGCTGGGTTTGGAATACATTGTAAACTAAGAGCAGGAAGAAATCAAGGAAGGATGTGGGATTTGTGAGAAAGAGCCAAGAGGAGTTGACACTGCGATTTGGCCTGAGCATTTAGAATAACACGGCCTCTTACTGAACAGGAAGCCTGAGGTTTCAGGATTGAATGGAGGGCTCTTCTTTGGATGTGACATGAGAGAGGTGACCTCAGAGTCTTCAACAGAGGAAGCAGCTGGAGCTGGGGAGAAGAGGAGCTGTGGGGAGATATGGGGGAGAAGTATAGGGGAAGAGACCACCCAAGGAGGTGAGCCCAGGGGCACCCAGCTTCCAAAGGTGGGGGTAGGTACCTCCTGCACAGGACCCTGAAGAGGTGCCGTGAGCAAGGTCCTGAGACCAGGTGAGCAAGTGTTCAGGGGCTTAATGCTGCGCCATCAGGCTCTTATGTGCCCTGCCCCCACCTTCTCCCAGCACCATGCACAGTCTGGGATCTCTTGTTTGCCTCCCCTCCTCGCCCCCTCCCCTCTGCTTATTGGGTTTCTGGCTGGAGTCCCCAAACAGGACAAGCAGGAAAAACTGGCCTGGTTGGGGGGGAGTTGGGGGGAACGTCGGTTTCTACTTGGCTACTGGGCTTTGAGGAGGGGAGGTTCCTGGGCCACCCTCTGGGATGTGGAAGTTTCAGGTGTGACCTCCAGGAAACTATCCCCCTGCCTATTATTTGAGAGCCTCTGTCTGCAGGGGCTCAGCTTCCTCCAAGAAACCCTTCCTCTAGGGGCCACAGGTAGAGAGATTCCAGCAGGGCACAGTCCATGAAGGGCAATTAATTTTGTCATTTGGATTTTTATTTCAAGAAAGAAGAGATAAAGCGTTGTACTTGTCACCTTTAGAAGCAGGCCCACAGCACAGAAGCACATTGTATGATGTACACAGCCTGATCAGCAGATCTGTTTTGGGCTGTGGTTGGTCCGGGTGGGGCGTGGGGCTCAGGGTTAGAAATTCTGTGGAGGCGTGGAAAGGGAGGCGGACAGGGAATGTGGCAGTGGAGAGGGGGCGGGAAGACAGCAGCTCACAACTGCCCAGAACGTCGGAGCAGAGGCTAGTGAGAGGCAGAGAGAGAAAGGCGGGCCTGGGACGGAGGGAAAGAAAACCAGAGCCTGAAGTGCAAAGCGACACACTTGGGAGGAGACTCACCTTCTGAGTCTTGGCACATTAGATGTGGCATCGGTCTCCAGCTTTGGATCTGTCGACCACAGTGGGTCCTCTCCTTGGAGGGTTCCTATAAAGAAAGTTGAGCAGCAAAGAATTGATGCTTTTGAACTGTGGTGTTGGAGAAGACTCTTGAGAGTCCCTTGGACTGCAAGGAGATCCAACCAGTCCATCCTAAAGGAGATCAGTCCTGGGTGTTCATTGGAAGGACTGATGCTAAAGCTGAAACTCCAGTACTTTGGCCACCTCATGCAAAGAGTTGACTCATTGGAAAAGACTCTGATGCTGGGAGGGATTGGGGGCAGGAGGAGAAGGGGATGACAGAGGATGAGATGGTTGGATGGCATCACCGACTCAATGGACATGAGTTTGGGTAAACTCCGGGAGTTGGTGATGGACAGGGAGGCCTGGCGTGCTGCAGTTCATGGATTCTCAAAGAGTCGGACATGACTGAGCAACTGGACTGAACTGAACTGAAACTGTTTCTAGACCCCAACCTCCACTTGAGGGGACAGGGACATTGGGGGTGGGCAGAGCAAACTCAGGCCTGGTTCCCTGGCTCCTCTTCTCCTCCAGGCCTCATCCTGGGCCTGCTGAGTCCCGTCCCAGGCAAGAATCCCCCACCCTTGAAGCTAACCAAGTTCCTCTTAGTAAATTTGCATTTGCATCTTCACCTGGCCTTGGGCTATAACTCTTCACTCTGTCTCTGTTATACTGGGAGTTGAAGTCAGTTTCTTCCCACATTTGACAGAGTCTTGAATAAAGTCTCTCTTGCACTTTCTAACAAGTGTCCAGTGAATAATTTGTCCTTAACAAGGGTTGTGAGAGGGCAGCCGTGAGTGTCTAGGGGGGACCTGGCGGGAGTGAGAGCTGTGTACACAGTTGTATATATTTCCTTGTGTAGCCAAAGAAGTGGTGGCACAGGTGAGGGTCAGCCCCAAGGCATGAACCCCAAAGCAGGGCACCATACTGGAGCACTGGGGGATGCCCAGAAGTGGCACTGGTTGAATAGGCACTATGGGAAGAGCAAGAGGCCTGCTTGGACAGGAGGAGCAGCATCTCAGGCAGGGTGGCTGGTGGAGTGACACTGGGGTCCCTTGGGAAGCACCACTGACTCCAGTTCTCAGAGGGGCTGCAGGAGGGCAGCGTTCACAGCCTGTCTCCCCTCTGCTCCTCCCTTCTTCCTGGTTCTTCCCTTTCAATCTCATAACAGGGAAATCATGTTTTGCATCCTTTGCCAGGATCATTTGGAGTCAGGTGCCTGACTTTAACAGAGAAGGCTATGGCACCCCACTCAAGTACTCTTGCCTGGAAAATCCCATGGATGGAGGAGCCTGGTGGGCTGCAGTCCATGGGGTCGCAAAGAGTCGGACACGACTGAGCAACTTCACTTTGACTTTTCACTTTCATGCATTGGAGAAGGAAATGGCAACCCATTCCAGTGTTCTTGCCTGGAGAATCCCAGGGACGGGGAAGCCTGGTGGGCTGCTGTCTATGTGGTCGCACAGAGTCGGACACGACTGAAACGACTTAGCAGCAGCACCAGCAGCAGCCTGACTTTAAAGGTGATGCAGGAAACATGCTTCCTGTCACTCAGAAAGTCACCAACACACATCCTTCCCAGTGATGTGGCCTCAAGTGTTTTCCCCTGGGTTTCTGGACCTTGGAGGCAAAGCTGGGTCTCCCCCTGTCTGACCTCTGATGTATTTCTGAGGCCCGGAAACTTAGGGAGAGTGTGACGGTCTGAAGCATGTGTCTGGTTAACCCCTCATTAACATGTCTGAAATGCAGTGTCTTGGAGCCGCCACATCAGCCATCACAGGCGTCCACCCGGCCCACCTGGCTCTGGCCTGCCTGTGCCTGGGGTGGGCTCTCCTCCAGGAGTCAGCTCTGGACATTGCTGGACGGATGGAGCACCTGGGCTTCATCCCTGTTCTCCTCCCCTGTTCAGCCCCTCCCCAGGGTGTGAAATCTGGTATTTTTCAACTCCAAGCGGCAATCCAGGTAAGGCAAAAAACTGTTCTCTGGAGCTGGGTTGAGAAACAAGTTGGGTGAAGTAATGAGTTGAAATGGACTTGACTAAGTGCCAAGTTGTAGCTGAGTGTCCTGGAGACTAGAGATCTGGTTCAGTTAAGCTTTAATGTATTTTTTTTAGGTGAACTGTTAACACTCTTGTATTTAGTTAAGAGTCAGCTTTTACAAAGAATGACACCAGGCTCCTGAATAACAAAGGAGCAAGACCCAGGAACACCCCCAGTGTGTGTGTGTGGGGGGGGTAGGGCGGGGCTGCTGTCACCTGGGTGTGGAGGAGCTGTGCAGCTGAGCAGAGGCAGCGGGAATGCAGAAGCCCAGAGGCAGAGAGATTGTGCAGCTTGGTGAAAAGGCAATGCACTATCTCGAGTGGAATTAGAGGTACACACTCATAAGCCACACAAAACTTGCAGCAGTTTCCCCCAAATATTCTTTCGCACCCTTTGCAGCCTGTTCGCTGACTTGGGGTGTCCTGCCAAGGGTCACTTCTTGAACTAGAGATCAGGCCATATCCTTGGAGCTCTGGGTGCGTCCAGGAATCAGCTGACCCATTCCATGAGAGCCTATGTCCTTACCTGAACCCTGCTTTATCAAGGAGATGCCTCAGCTCTGGGGCCTGCAGAGGACTGGGGCAGGGAGCCACGGTCACCGTGGCTCAGCGTCCAGCCCTCCTGCGCTCTCCCATTTCCAAGAGGAAGTCTGGGAACAGAGCCCAGCTCCTGGCGCCAAAGCTTTGCTTCTGCCCTTCCTGACTTGAGAAATTGGGGGCCAGGTCCCTGGCCTTGCCAGCCTACACCCCTACCCACTGTCTTGAACCTGTTGGGGGGCTCCAGGAACCTGGGCTAATGCCCAGGGCTTGTGCCGGGCGCACACCGAGGCTCCTTGTGGCCAGCAGGTGGCGATGCAGGAGCGCTGGAAGGGCAGCGGGCTGGGCTTCATCCCCATGGGACCCCCACTCCCTGCAGCCTTCGCTGCAGCCCCAGCTGGTTGCTGAGGCTCCCCTGCTGGCTGGGGAGTGTGCGCTCAGGGTGAGCGGTCAGGCTGCAGTGCTGGGAGGGCTGGGTGAACTAACGCAGAGGCCAGAGCTCTGGGAAACCCTCTATCTCATCCCCGTGTTTTCTGCCCTCCGTGTTTGATGCTTCAGGGGTGGATCCACTTAAGCAACCTGGTCAGCCCTTGATGCCTGCTTCATGGATGAGAGAGTAGAGGCTCAGGTCAGGGGCAGGACCCAGGGTGCACACATGGCGGCCCTGAACGGGCCGAGGCAGAAAGTCAGCATGTTCTTGCCATTTCTGTTCTGAGCCCTGGAGTCTCAGGTCGGCCTGGGGACCTCTGTCTCCAGCCTGTCCATCAGGCCAAGGGTGTGTGCAGGGCTGGGAGGGTGGTGTCTATGAGCGTGCAGGGGTGTGAGGTGTGGATGTGTTCCCTGTGAGTGAGTGTCTGGGTGTATCTCACAGTGTGTGTGTCTGTGTATATGAGTGTGCAAGCAGTTCCTGGGTCCTGTAAGCTTCATCTCTTCCTCGATCTAAGATACTTAGACAAGTTGTCTCACAAATGCATCCGCAAAACGGGTCCAAACCATTTCCTCTGCTCAAAGGGAGCACCCAGTGTCTGCAGGTGGAGATGTCCCCACCCTTCATGTGACTTCAGTCAACCCTGTCCCCGCTGACCCTGGAGGTGCCCCCAGGATGGTGACCATTCTAGGAAGGAGACGCTCGGTGAAACTCATCAACTCCCCGTTGCTTCTAGGAAACAGTAGTAACTTTGCTCATATTCAGCAAGTCCGAGTTGCCTCAGCTTGGAGGTCATGCGGCCAGGCTTCCTGGTGCCAGCGGGTGACTCAGCTCGAGAAGGCACCCCACCCAGCCACAGCCCTCAGAGGCTGGCCATATCCCGCCTCTGCAGGCCCAGCATGCGGGTTCTGTTCCCTGGCTGCGTCACCCAACCTCCTGGGGTACATCTCACCTCCCACTACCCTATCCTGGGGATACATGGGGTGTGGCGGGTGGGGCCCACAAAGCCCCCCAGTAGCTGATTAAGACAAGCTGGGCACTGGTAGCAGCTGACTCAAGGAGCTGAGCAACTTGAGAAGTGACAGCCATCAAACACGCCAATGGCCCCGGGCAGGTCGAAGGATGAGAGAAGAAGGCTGGAGGGCTGCAGAGCCGGGACTTGGGGGCCATGGGGCCTGGCCACCTGCTGGCCTCTCCTGGGATTTCCAATGTCCGTTGGCATCCCTGCAAACCTGTGTGGGAGCAGGAATGCTGAGTCACAGACCCTTGGTCAGCTTGTAGAGATGTTTCAACACGTGCAACATGAAAGATCCTGCTAAGAGAAAGGGCCCGGGGTGTGTGCATTTTGTTGACAGAAAGAGGCTCGGTGGGGACAAGGGGCCATGAGCAGAAACCTGAGGGGGCCCACAGGTCCCACCAGCGTGCCTATAAAGTCAAAGTCTGGAGGTGCTCCCAAGAGTGCCCTATCTGTGCCCAGTTAGACTGCCCAGAATGTCCCCTTGGGCAGCGAGCAGGTCCCCAGGCTTGAGTGCCCTGTAGACATGCTGTGAGGCCGTCTTTCCAGACAGTGAAACTTACCTGCTCTCAGGGCAGGGCTGAGCCCCAACCTACCTGTTCTGATCATTCCAGGTGAGGGTCCAGAGCTCCCACAGGCAGTGTGTGAGTGGGGTGCGAGGCCTTGCCCAGAGCACCCACCCTTGGTCCAGACCCTTGTCACTTACATGTCTTGTTGCCCAGACCCCTGCCCGCACCCTCCCAGGAGGATTCTCAACAATGGTTCTTGGCTGCATGTCCCGTGTTCCGGCTCAGCTTAGATGTGCCCCAACCACATCTAACCAGGTGGCGCTGAGCAGGCTGTTCTCCAGGGAATGCAGGAAGGGGTGTCTGAGCCCAGAGTATATACCCTCCTCTGTACAGACGAGAAAACTGCTACCCCACTGGTGCAGTGCTCTGCATTCCTTGGACTTAGGAAGCCTCCTGTGATCCTGGTTGCCCCAGTTGTTCCCTTCTGGCCTCTAGAAAGATCTCCCATACTCCCACTCCACCCCCTGCCCTTGTTGTTCTTGTTTAGTCACTAAGTCATGTCCTACTGTTTGCCAGGCTCCTCTGTCCATGGGATTTCCTAGGCAAGAATATTTTAGAGTAGGTTGCCATTTCCTTCTCCAGGGGATCTTCCTGACCCAGGGATCGATGTCTCCGGGTCATTGATATCCATTAGCAGGACAGATCCATTAGCATTAGCAGGTGGATTCTTTACCACTGAGCCACCAGGGAAGCCCACCCTCTGCCCTACTGCCAGCCAAAGTCCACTCAGGGGGGCCCAAAGGGATGCTCAGCACCAATACCATCTCCATCAGAATAACAGAAGTTGGTGCTGATGGCCTGCCCTCTCTTGCAGAAAGATGGGTGGGGGTACTGGTGAGAAGCGAACCCTTTGGTTTCCATTCAAAGCTGTTTGGTCCACACGAACTCAGCAGGAACCAGCTGCATTCTTGTTCACAGCACAGAGAGAGATGCCCCAGGGCTGATGCCCTGGGGTGAAGGAGACTTCACCTCCAGAGATTCCATCCCCCTGCCCTGGTAGCAGTTGAAGCCCACACACCCAGGCTGCTCTGGTTTTGAGGGTCCCTGGTAGGTTCTGACGGGCCTCAGCCCTCGAGGGGTTGGGGGCCCTGCAGAGGAGGGTGGGATCAGCACTGGGAATCCTGCTCCTCTGTCTTGGGTCCATGAGAGCTGAGACAGCAGAGGAAGGGAGAGGCTGAGGGAGCTGCTTGTGGACTGGGCCGGCCGCCCCACTCCAACCTCCCCACCGCTGGCTGCCGCCTTGACCCACTGCTGCCCAAAGTCTAAGGCCTCTTTGTTGACAAGCCGCCATTCTCTTGCTCCAGCCCTAATCCAGCTCCAATTAGAGAGAGAACATGTGCTTTGGCTGAATGGCCTGGCTGGTGGCAGAGCCCGAAGGCCTGCTCACCCACTGGCCGGCTGGCCTTGCACAGGGGCCCTGCCTTGCTTTGCGGAACGTGGCTATGAGAGCTGTGGCCACTCCATACAGAAACCAGAGTGCCCGAGGTGCACCTCTGCAGCCTCCGGGCACCGCACCCTGTCTGCAGCCAGAGAGAAGGGGATGGAAGGAGTGAGTGTGTCTGCAGGATGGAGGAGGGTCAGGTCACACCAGCTGGCGGGTCAGGAGTGGGGCAGCCTCTGTCTCTAGGCAAGGAGGACTTGGAGGGGCTCTGCCCAGCTTGCCAGGAGAGGGTCTCCTCGAGCAGGAAAACTGACTTTTCAGTGAAGTTGTAGCTTCTGGAGGCACAAGTTGGGGAGGAGGCAGTGATCATCAGGGAGGGGTCATGCTAGGGTCTTATCAATGTCATCACAGCCTCGCCCACCCAGAGCACCTAACATGATGCTCCCAGCCACTCTGGGTGGGCTGGGCCCCCCTCACATTGTCTACCCCTCACATTGGCCAGGAGGCAGGCAGCCCATCTTTTTCAGGATGCCAAGCTTGCCCTGCCCGAGCCTGTCCTGCCTTGATGGCTTCTGTGGCATCTCATTCGCTGCTGTGTGGCATCAGGCAAGTTCCCCAACCTCTCTGTGCCTAAATTTCTTCACCTGTAAAATGGGCACAATTGCAGGACTAGCAGCCCAGGAACTGTTGAAGGCTCTTCCTTCCCGGAGCCAGGCCAGTCCATGAACTCTGTGGCATGAGCCCAGGAGGATGAGGAGGTGGTGGCCAGCTGTGGCAGACATACATTCCGCTAAAGAAGCCTTTGGGGAGGGCTCCTTCCACATTCTGAGCTTTCTTCCTTTTGTGCATTAGCAAGTTGGCACAGAAATAGCCAGAGCTTCCTAGACCTATGTAATGTAGGTTCAGAGCCTTAAATGATGGGCTCTGGGGCAGAACTGAGCAGCCTCTGAGGTTCAAGGATGAACCCCCACATAGTGAGTGTTCAGCCTGGGGCAGACAGTTGAGGATGCACTGATTGAGAAACAATGGAGAAATAGATGACAAGGGAAGAAAGGGATGGGGACAGGCTGGGTGGACACTCAGCGCCCCTGGGTAAGGTTGTCACCAATACCCAGAGGGAAGGCCAAGGCCACCCCCAGCTCTAGCCTCTGTGGCTGCCCAACCCGGTTCTGGTGGCTCCAGTTTGTGTGTTAGTCGCTCAGCCGTGCTGACTCTTTTCGACCTCTTGGACTGTAGCCTGCCAGGCTCCTCTGTCCATGGGATTCTCTAGGCAAGAATACTGGAGTGGGTTGCCATTCTCTTCTCCAGGTGATCTTCCCAACCCAGGGATCAAACCCAGGTCTCCTGCATTGCAGACAGATTCTTTACTGTCTGAGCCACCAGGGAAGAAGCCCTGCTTGGAGTCTGACCTTATTAAAATTCGTGTTGCTTAGAGATCCTCTTCAGGCAGTTCCATGAACAGAGTCCTGAACTGTGAGGAACAGCCTCATAGGCTCAAGATTCAGGTTCACAGAGACTGGCTCTGACCAGTGCACTGGTCCCCTCTGGGGGAGCTGGGAGCCTGGGGAAGATTTTCCGTTTCTAACTGTGTTCAGATGCTGTGCCTTGCCATTAAACACTTTTAAAAGAAATCCAGCTATTCCAATATTTACCATCTGGTCAAGTCCATGGCCAGAGAGGGCAGCATGGACAGGCAGGAACTGGGCCTGCAAGATAAGAAGTTCGAGGCTGAGCCGAGAGGCCTCCAGGTGGACGTTGATGATGCTTGACTGCTTCCATCACTTAAAGCTCTGCATCCACTCACGGCATCATCACAGGCTTGAAAATAGCAAGACATTCTGCAAAACTCAAATGCACACTGCATTGCTGGGTCAGTGAGGGCAGGACTGGCTCTTTGCTGAGCCCAAGAGGGGCCGTGGGAGGTATGGACTGGGGAGGGCTGGCCAGGATCAGATCCTGGCATCTGCCCTGCCTGGCACTGCCCAGCAGGAGGGACTGGAGGAGATGGTGACCCCATGGGAATGGTTTAGCAGTCAGACCCAGATGCAGGGGTCTCGGTACCACCCAAACACTGGCTGACCAGGGACTGACCCCAACTGGCCAAACCCTGTGCCCACTCCCAGAAGCACTTCCCACCCAGTGTCTCTAGCCTGGATCCAGGTACCTGGGCTTGTTATGGTAATGTATGTGTGCTCAATCATGCCTGACCCTTTGGGACTCCATGGCCTTTAGCCCGCCAGACTCCTCTGTCCATGGAATTTTCCAGGCAAGAACACTGGAGTGGGATGCCATTTCCTTCTCCAGGGGATCTTCCTGACCCAGGGATCAAACCTGAGACTCTTGTGTCTTTTGCAATGCCGAGTGGATTCTTTTAAGAGAAATCACAGCCCTGGCCTCGTGACATGCCCTATGTCCGGTGGACGCCCCACAGGTGTTTGTTTGGGGGATTTCTGGGGAAGGGCGTGTTCCCAAACATAACTCCTTCCCAGCCAAGGTTCCTTCTCCTCTCCCTTCATCCCCGCCACCCCAGGACCCCACCCAGCCACGGGGCAGAGAGATGTCCTGACTCAGGCAGAGCTGGGCCAGCTCAGCTCCCCCACCAGCTTCCTGCCGAGCTGACCCGGATGTCTGGAGCACTGCCCGTGATGACCTGGACCCCTGAGCCACCTCCACAGCCACGTGCCTCAGGCCTGGGGCTGGGGGAGGAGGTTTAGCCCAATGTAGGCCCCCAGGGAGGTGCCCCCACCCCAGGGAACGGGGGTAGAAGGCACAGGGGACTTCCTCAGCATGTAGAGCCTTTCAGTCAACACTGAGCTGAGTTTTCTTCTCAAGTTCACATTCAACACAGTCTTAGGCTCACAAGGCAAATGATGTCCCTGCCGGCGCTGCAGCTGCCAGCTGGAGTAGGGTGGCCCTTATCCTCCCTGGGTTCTTCGCTCTCCAGCCCCAACCCTGTAAGTGAGAAGCCTGTGTCTAGTTAGTGCTAAGGTTCCTCAGGCTCATATTGTGAAAATGCTCGGTGGACTTCAGCCCCCAAAGTCACTTGCGGCCACACTGGTCCGTTCCCTCTAAACTGTCCCTGGCCTCCAGGGTCAGAGCCTTTCTCCATAATGAGGTCCAAGGCCTCAGTCCGCACCTGCTCCCCTGACCAGCAGAACCACAGCGGTTACTGTCACTGCAGCCGGGGGTGCTGACCTCCTAGGCCTCTAGCAATTGTATAGATCAGGTGAGAAATTTCTGCTTATTCGTGCGAACACACAGATGTGGCTCCTCAAAAGAAACCAGAGGCCTTGTTGGTGCCCAGGCTCTGGGGGTGACACTCACCATTCCCCACCAGGTTGAAGGCAAGGGGGGACGCGGGTTCTGTCCCATGTTCAAGCAGACCAGCCTGAAAATCCACCCGCTGTGCTCTGTCCCCAGGGACCAGGGTCCCTGGCAGGGATGACCCAGGAAGCACTTGTGTGTGTGCCACTGGTTGGTAAGGTCCTGTGGTTGGCCAAGAAGTTCTGAACCAAGAATGAACACCAAGCAATTAACCACATGCGCAGAAGTGCAGCCAGCTCGGGGGAGCTGGGATCCTCTGCCTGGGCCGGGTGTGCGGTGTGGCCCGAGTGGCCTGCCTTGCCGAGCCCCGCGAGGAGCAGCCCAGGGGCCACGGACTCTGCCTCTACCCTCCTGCTACCGGGGACGAGTCTGACTCATGTGTTTCCTGTGACAGCCGCTACATCATCACATCCGCTCCGAGAACTATTTTTAACTGATTTATGTATTTCTTATATGAGGAACACATCGACTTCTGTTTTAGTCCGTTTTACAGGAAAGTGTTGCAACCATGCTCAGCTCAGCAACATTCATTGCCACGGAGCGGTAGGGGAAGGCCGTCTCCCCTCCACAGTGTCACAAAAATTAATAAAGTTGGAAATGTGAAGGCAGGTTCAGATGAAAAGGGGAAAACTCAACAGTTTTCCCTTTCTGTGGAATTTAACACGCCTATTTCGAAAAGAGCACGCTGTTTCTTTCCATTCCTGTGGCAGGTTCTCAGGGCCTCTGCCATTGCTGCCAACGCTCCCAGACTGACCTCCCCGAGGTGTCCTATCAGGAAGGCCCAGCCCCCTAGGTACCCATCCTTGAGGTGGTGGCCCTTGCGCGGGCAGTGTGGGCATCCAGCACAGCCCCTTCTCTGTCAGACGAGACACTCTGGAGAGAGAGGTCCCACAATGGTCACTGAGGCGGTTTGGTTCTGTGGCTCCTGTCTCCTGGCCGAGCTCCGTCCCTCAGTGGCACAGGTCACCTGGCTGATGGTGGCCTGCGAAGGGTCCTGACTCAGCTCCCACTCTCAGCCAGGCCACTCTACTTCTTGGTTTTGTTAACTGCTCCCCTTACATCCCTTTCTGGCTTTCAGGGCCTCCATGGGCTTTGTCAAAGCCTGGCTGGACATGACCACATTGTGGCCATTTTCTCTCCAGAGGCCTCCCAGAAGCCTGGCAGGGCCGTCTCCACCCTGAGGTCACCAGGGGGAGGGACACCCCACCGAATGTAGGTGTTGGTCTCACTCTGGCGGAGTCACTTTGGGGGCTGGGGATTTTCTTCCCCTTCTTGGCCCTACCTTCCACCCCTCTCTTCTAGAAAAAACAGGAAGAGGTGGGGGGACCCCAGGCAGGGGAACCACTTGGAAGCTGTGGAGTCTCCCAGGACCATTTGGTCTCCCGCAGACCACCTGGCTCACTCCTGTCATTCACACACAGGTGCTCATTAATCTGCACAGGAACCTTCTGGAGAAGAAGAAACTGAGGCTCAGACCGGCTCAGCAATACAACCCCCTCCCGCCCTGCCCAGCAGTGAGGGGCAGGGCATGGATTCCAGCCTATGCTCCGTGTCCCCATGCTATAATTTGTGTCCTCCAGGGCTCATGATATCTAAGACTTAATGTGGAAAAACAGTTCCACTCTGTCTCACCCCATACCCCAAAATAAACCCAGATAGATTAAAGGCAAAAAGCATAATTAAAAAAAGCACTGGAAGAAAATACAAGAGCATATGTGCGCATTCTCAGGAAGGCAGGCAAGAGGCAACATCCAAAGGAAACAATTGACAAATCTGACAACATAGAATTTAAGGACATCTATGTGATGAAGGGGCTTCCCATGTGGCAAAATGGAAAAGGACCTGCCTGCCAGTGCAGGAGGACGTGAGAGATGTGGGTTGGATCCCTGGGTTGGGAAGATCCCCTGGAGAAGGGAACGGCAATCCACTCCGGTATTCTTGCATGGAGAATCCCATGGACAGAGAAATCTGGAGGCTACAGTCCAGAGAGTCGGATATGACTGAAGTGACTTGGCATGCAGCACACACATGTGTGACAAAAAAACAAACAGACACGACAACCCACTATTAATAAGGTAAAATATTAAGCAACAGATTAGAAACAAATATCTGCAGGGTAAATACATGGGCTGATATTCATCACATATAAAGAATTCCCACCAATCAGTAAGGAAAAAACCAACAACCCAACTGAAAAGTGTCAAAGGAGAGAAGCAAAAAGGAAATAAACACACCTTAATGAATACAACAGAATAGTCATTCTCCATATTAATCACAGAAGTCAGAAGCTGAAGACTACTTGATGACAAGAGCCAGTGTTGGTGAAGTGAGAAAAAGGGGGTCATTCACAAACCATATGCATGGGCATGAATCAGAACAGCCTTTTTTTACAAGGTGACTTGGTGATTCCATCAGAAATTTAAATACACCTTCCCTGTGACCCCTGCCCTGTGGAAAGAGTCTGGGCTGGGATGTTAGAGGCCACAGATGGAAACAACCCCTGAGGGATCGAGCCCTGAGCTTTCACTTTCCAGGAAAGCCAGTTGTCATGGAGAACTCAGAGCCGTGTGGTGGCCAGTGGGCTGGGAGTCTGGTAGGGAGGCCATCTTCACCCCCAGACCCTGTGCTGGCTATATCTGAGGGGCTGTGGACATGTGGCCGGGACCTGTGGCCTGTCCTGGACTCTAAGGGGTCACCGTCAACCCTGGCAGAGACACGGGCTGGGTAGCAGGACCAGGTTCTGGGGATGAGGAAGTAGGGCCTGACTTTCCAGGTCTCAGGGAGGTGCGTGTCCCTCTGCGGCACCCCACTACCAGGACAGGTGTTCAGGCTCCCCACCCCACTCCTCCCTAATTTGTTTAAGGGTCCCTTAGCCCTCCAGGTCTGGCTCCCATCCTGGCCTTTCACCAGTGGTCTCACCATCGTCTCCTCCCTCCAGCCTCCCTGTGCACCCACTTCGGCACTGTGTATCCCGCACCCCTGAAGTCCTGGACCTTCCCGGTAAGCCGCCCTCCCCTCACCAAAAACACAGATCCAAGATTCACCGCTAGGGTCAGTCTCTGCTGGATTCTCACAAAACCTGAGGAAGAAAAGGAGGCCCAGAGAGGGTAAGAGACTCAGCGAGGTCACACGGCGAGCAGGGAGTGGGGAACACTCAGGGTCTGGCTCAGGGTACTGACTCAGTCGTACTCTGCAGGCAGGCCCGTCTGCCCACCACGTGGCCTGCCAGCTCGGGACGAGCTCCTCCCCCCACTGGTGGGCTGTGCAGCCACTGAGGCCATGCTGGTGTGGGCGGCCCTGCGTCTCTTCTCTCTGGGGTGACTTTGAATCCCAGGGAGCCACAGCCCCCGCTGCGTACGCTGCCTCGGCGTGAACTGTGCTGACCCTGCCTTGCGGAGAGTTCCAAGTCTAATTCATACTCGCCATCAGCCAGTTATTTGATCCAGATGCCTATGAAGTGCGCTGTGCGCTGGGAGCATCCTGGACGGGGGTGTGTGTCCCGGGCAGGGTTCCCGTCTCATGACTCAGGGAGTGGGGTCTTGGGAGGGGTGCATCCCCTTTCCTGGGAACAACCTAGGACTTGTTCCAGGTGCTTTTCCCACCCCCGCACCTCGGGGCCCAGGGGAGGCACAGAGGAAGGGCGACTGGCTATGGTGGGGGGGCTGAGGCATGCGGGGGTGGGGGGTGACACCTCCCCACCCTTCTGCCCTTATGCAAGTGCCCTGAGGATCAGGTATCACCCAGGAGGGGCCCTCTGCCCACCTAGGGACTGAGGCCACGGGCCAGCAGAGACCTCATTCCCCCCCGGGCAAAGTACTCAGAGGTAGCCAGACGTGGGGTGGCCCTGAGGGTACCTGGGGGGCTTGGTCACCTCGGGCCCTCCTGCCCCTTGGGAGCTGAGGCTCCCTGTGTGGGACCCCTGGGGCCTGATGTGATGCTGCAAGGACACCCTCTGCTCCTGCTCCCCCTCCATCTCCAATCTGGACCTTGGGACTCTTCTGGAAGTCACCCCCTCCATGGCCCAGCCCATCATCTCCTCCTGGTGGCCCCATGGAGTCTTCTCCATGGGGACACTTGGTCAGATGGCACCCCCTCTGCCGGCTGCCTCCCTAGGCTCCCAACTGAGAGTCAGAGCCACGTCCCCTGTGGCCCACAAGGCTCCCTCTCACCACCTTACTGAGCCAGGTCAAGAAGGACAGGCTGAAGGCCGCTTGCTCTCCTCGTTCCAGAGGCCGACCCCAACCCCATGTGGGTCTCTCCTCTTGAGCACACTCGCCAGCTGGGGTTTGGGGTGGCAGAGGCCCTGAGGGGGCCCAGGGTCCCGATTACCTGCTGAAGCCTTGTTCCCACCCTCTCTGGATGCCTCCCTTCTTCCTCCCAACGTTCGCCCAGCTCACCCTCCAGATGGGACTTGCCCCCTCCTCACAATCAGCCCTGTCGTAGGGACGCGTTCCTAGCTCTGGAATGATCAGCTGCAGCCTGGCTTGCCCACCCTTGGGGTGACTCTCTGGACAAGCCCCTGCAGGCCCACAGTGTGTGCATACCTGGCCAGAACAAGAAGGCCTGCGCGCAGAGCCCAACCCAAGGCTGCGTGGAGATCCCCTCGGGGGCCAGGGCGTCAGAAGGGACTGGGGGACTGGATGCCCCCCAAGCGCATCCTGGCCCTGCCCAGAGGAAGGCATATTCCTTCCCTCTGAGTGGCACCAGGTCTCAGCCTCTCTGCCAAGCAGCTTCAGTGGGTGGGGGGTGGTTGGCCTCCTGCCCACCCCCAAGTCATGGTGGCACCCCAGGCCACCTCACTCGGGGGTTCTCAGATGAGCCCTGAGTCTCAGAGCCACCAATGGCAGGGAGGACTGGGCCTGGCTTCAAATATGACTCTGGAATTTTAAGAGCAAAAAACTAGTTAGGTCAACATGGGCCAGGGCCTATTTCCCACCCCAAACCAAGGTCCAGGGGGACCTCTCATCCCCAGCATACCGGGTGTGCCTGCAAAGAGTGACCACAGACCAGAGTCATGTCCAAAAGACACACACTCCGGCGTCCTCCAGGGCCTGGGGGAGGGGCTGGGAAGTCTTGGGGAGGCCTGTCTGCAGGACACGGCCCAGGCTAGGAGCAGAGCATGGGGCACACAGCGTGGCCTCCGGTCCAACCAGGGTGGGGTCCGGGCCTCTGAGGACCGCAGAGCTGAGAGTCTGTCCGTGTGGATCTCACAGAGGCTGGGAGTCCCTGTGGCGCTCATCCTCCCAGCGCACAGGCTCCAGGTGGGCGGTGGGCCTGGGCCAGCCCCGCCCCGCAGGAAGAGCCCATGCCAGCAGCCCCGCCCAGGCCAGGCCACGGTCAGGTCCCAAAGTCCATCAAAGAACAACAGACTGACGTTCCGGCTGAATTCAGCCAGCCTAAGTTTCCACCCTGGTGCCCACCTCAGCTTCCCTGTTCCTAGAGGAAGATGCTCGCCCTGCTGTATCTTCTCCAGGCTTGGGTCAGAAACACAGATGCGGAGCTGTCGGGGCCCCACTCCCAAGGCCCCTCCTGCCCCTCCTGTGGGCCTTGCTGTGATCCACAAGTTTCTCAGGAGACCCAACACAGCCTGTCCCAGGAAGCAGGTCTTCCACCTACCCATTCCTGCAGACCTTGCTCCTCATGCCCAAGGTGAACGACCCCCCCGCAGCCCCATGAAGAGTGCTCACAGCTGCAGCCCTGTCCCAGTCTGTGGACTCCTCTGCTGCCCCCCAACTCCGAGATCCCCAAGAGGTCTCTGTGAAGCCCCAGCCTCCTCCTTCCTCCGCCTTTGCTCTGTCCTGAACTCTGAATCCCGCCCTCTCTGGCTCCCACCAAGAGCTGTCTTTAGGCAGAAGCTGACTCACCTGGAGGTTTGCAGGGTGGTTTGGGGACATTCCCTGGTGGTTCAGATGGTAAAGAATCTGCCTGCAATGTGGAAGACCTGGGTTTGATTCCTGGGTCAGGAAGATCCCCTGGAGAATGGAATGGCAACCCACTCCAGTACTCTTGCCTGGAGAATTCCATGGACAGAGAAGCCTGGTGGGCTACAGTCCATGGGGTAGCAAAGAATCAGACAGGACTGAGCAACTAACACTTTGGGGACATGCACAAGCAGAACCATAGGGCCCGTGAGTCCTTCCTGTTTGTGGTAAGAGCTGGGGTCTGGACACCAATCCCCAGGGCACAGAGCAAGGCCTGACTGACCACAAGGCAGCCTGATGCAGGAGAGTGTTGGAGCCCCCCGGGGTGATGTGAATAAAAAATATTGGTCCTGAGGCAGGAGGGCCTCCCTTGACAGCCTTCGCCTTCTGACTTGGGTAGCACCAGATCCCCTGGGATCTTCTCCTCGGAAGATCCTAAGAAGGGGTTCAGGGAACCCAAGGAGTGAGGAGGCCAGGTGGGCCTGAGGCCCATGGAAAAGACCACCCTCTTCAGAGGCTCCACCTATGAAGCAGGGCAGACCAAAGATGGGGTGTTGGTCCTGGGCCTGTGCACCCACTCTCTGTGGGAGTCAAACAGGGAAGGACGGAGCCCATAGCCAGGGAAGCACCCCCATCTCCAGGACAGCAGCTCAGGAGGGTTTCAACCCCAGGATACCTGCTCACCCTCATGGGGCCCTAACAGTTTTTATTTCAAGACATTCGCATGTGTTAAAACAGGAAATAAAGTAGGTGAGAAGCAGCGTCCCCCACACTCTCCTGGGGTAGCAGGCTCTTCCTGTGGCCTCAGCCCCACCCGCCCCCACACAAGCCTGGGAAAGACCCCCCAGACACAGCCTACATCCCGTCCAAACCCTGCATTCCCAGCTGCTGTTTCTCTGAAGCATTTTGACTTCCTTGTGCATGTGAGCACACACACACACGCGCATGCACACGTATGCCCACACACAAGTACACAGGCACAGAACTGGGCTCAGTGGCTCTACTAGGTGACCATGCTGTGCACTGGCAAAGGGGAGGCATTTGGAGTCCGAGGACAAAGCTCCACGGAGAGAACGTGCCTAGCGGACACCTGGTAGGAAGAGGGAGCACCCAAATCAGAAACAGCCTGAAAGGCCTTAGTGACAGCTGCTCAGTAGTATCCGACTCTTTGCAACCCCATGGACTATAGAGTCCATGGAATTCTCCAGGCCAGAATATTGGAGTGGGTAGCCTTTCCCTTCTCCAGGACATCTTAACATCAAGCAAAAAAATGGCTCTACTTTTGCTTTTTGCAAGGCAGTTTCTGCAGCAGAAAAGTGGAGGTGCCTCCCTGCCAGGAATGACGCTGATTTTTGTTGTTGTTCAGTCACTCAGTCGTGTCCAGCTCTTTGGGACCCCATGGACTGCAGCATGCCAGGTTTCCCTGTCCTTCACCATCTCCCAGAGCTTGTTCAAACTCATGTCCAGGGAATTGGTGATGCCATCCAACCATCTCATCCTCTGTTGTCCCCCTTCTCCTCCTGCCTTCAATCTTTCCCAGCATCAGGGTCTTTGCATCAAGTGGCCAAAGTATTGGAGCTTCAGTTTCAGCATCAGTCCTTCCAATGAATATCCAGGGTTGATTTCCTTTAGGATTGACTGGTTTGATCTCCTTGCAGACCACGGGACTCTCAAGAGTCTTCTCTAACACCACAGTTTGAAAGCATCAGTTCTTCGGTGCTCAGCTTTCTTTATGGTCTAACCCTCACATCTATACATGACTACTGGAAACACCATAGCTTTGACTAGATGGACCTTTGTGACGTTGACTTTAGAAGTTTATTATAACAAAGATATGGCTGAAGTCACATGTCCATATTTTAATCCAGCTGGGGGAGGCCCCCCCTGTGGCTGCCCTTAGAAGGCCTCGCCCCCAGGTGCCACTATGTCGGTCACCTGTAGTCCAGGACTCAGGCCCTCGGGTGCTGTGACAGCTGAGCCAGGACCGGGAGCAGGACTCTGTCCATCAGAGTCCTGACCAAAGGTAGAGGCCCCTCTCAGCCTCCACGCTGTTCCTTTACCACCACCTTCAACCTCACTGCAGGAGTAAAATTGGAAGTAAAAGGCCTTATCCTTTCAGTTTCTGTAGATAAGCAACACCTCCACCCGGGGTGGGGGTGGGGGGCCAAGGGGAACTTCCTGTTGGCGATGTTACATGGCTTGGGGTTGATGATCTCTGTGATGTCGACAGGCAGGAAACGGGCACCAAGGAGAAGTTCTTTGAGAGGGAGGCCTAGCCCCTCTGTGGCAGTGGGGCCAGCACAGAGGGGACACAGCCAGAAGAGCCAGGTGGGGGGCTCTCCCGGGGGCAGCAGGAATGGAGCAGAAGACCTGGGGCTGTCCATTGAGGGCTTGAGCAGATGCAGGGGGTAGGCTGGCCTGGACGAGAGGGGTGCTGATACACTCAGGGATTGAGGGGTGGGTGTGTGTGTGCGTGTATATCTGGTTGTGTGATGGATGGATGCATAGAAAGATGATAGATATTCAACAGATAGGTGTGTAGAAGGGTAAGTATAGGTACAGAGTGGATGGCTAGACAAACAGACGGGCTTCCCAGGTGGCGCTAGTGGTAAAGAACCTACCTGTCAATGCAGGAGATGTAAGAGATGTGGGTTTGATCCCTGGGTCGGGAAGATCCCCTGAAGGAGGGCATGGCAACCCACTCCAGTATTCTTGCTGGGAGAATCTCATGGACAGAGGAAGCTGGCAGACTACAGGCCCATAGGGTCACACAGAGTCGGACACGACTGAAGCGACTTAGCACGCACGCAGACACACAGAGGGACAAAAGGGGAGAGGCAGATGTGTGTGGAAACGTGTGCGTGTTAGGAGGCTGTAGGCTCCGAGAAGGCAGTGTCTATGGGGATTGAAACTGACAGAAATTGGGTCCAGCATCAGGGCCACCCATTACTGGCCATTCAACTATGAACCTAAGTGACCCCTCTGTGTGCTGTAAGCGGGTATTCATGTAGCACCAGGACCCACGTGTGGAAGGTCACTGTGAGTGTGAAATGGCCCTGGAGCAGCACAGTAAAGGACTGAGGTTTGCTACCTGGCTTCTTATTCTGGTCTGATGGTGGGCCAGCCATGGTTCTAGGGCTTAGGACATGTCCATAAGAGATGGACTCAGACCCCTGCCCACCTGTCTGTAGCAGGGAGGCTGACAGCACAGTCATGAGGTGTTTACAGGTGCAGGTGGGGCAGGGGTCAGTCAGCAGGTACCAGCTGGCCTCAGCGAGAAGGGCCTGGAAGAAGAGCGGGGAAGAGCATTTGCAGTTCTGGGCTCTAGTGAGTGAGGAGCCAGCATGCAGACGAGAAGCAAGGAGGCTGGGGGTGTGGGTCGGTGGGGAGGAGCACAGGGTCCTGAAATTTCTCAAGACCAGACAGGGGGCGGCCCCCTCAAGGGCCCAAGACTCACGTTTCCACCATCCCAGGGGAAACGGGACTCCAAGTTGGCCTCAGCTTGATTGAAAAAAACAAAATAAAACAAAAAGCTATGACACGTCTGACCTGCTGCTGATGTGGTGAGAATTGCCCGGAGGAGGCACTTGAGGAGCTTGGAGAGGGAGAGGGACCACCCTCAAGGCTCTCAAAGGCGATGAGCAGGACCTCTCAAAGGAAGGCCAGGGCTTCTGACCCCAAGAGGCATGATGCTTTGGGGAACACAGACCCCTGGGGACCTGACAAGCTGGCTTGGAGCTGCTGAGGAGCCTGGGTTCCTGGGTTCTCACGGCTGGTCTCTAAGGAGAGCGGGGGCAGGGGGGGCGTTGCTGACACGCGGGGCAGGTGGGGCCTGTTTACATCCGACAGGCCAGCGCGGCCCCACTTGAGTCAGAGTGTGAAACATCCATCAACAACGCTTCAGAAACACAGCTCGACGGCAGCTTTCATGGGCTGTGACCAACAGTCCCAAACCTTATTTTCCACAGGCACCAACAGATGTTTAAAATTGGGGCGGAATCTCTAGGACCCAACATTTCTCAAGCGGGGCCCTGGAGCAGCTCCAGGGAGCTGGGCCCAGGGCCCTGCTCTGCTGTTCTAAAGCCGCCCTTCGCACGTCAGGAATGTCAAACAGAGCTGACCTCAGCGCCGTCCTCTCCAGCAGCAGGCGGGCTCCGGGGTGTTTGTCTAATTAAAACAAACTAGTTGGGCGGTATATTATTTCTCCAACCAAACAATATTGAAGCTGCATGTGCGATACATTACTATTGCTTCCTGCTGGCTCCGGGGCTCCTGGGTGAAGCGCACTCATTTTCAAGCCTGCTCAGCACATTTAGCAAGTGAAAAAGAGAGACGATTGTTTCCTATTTCGCTGAGGAAATTGAAGCAATCAGAAAAGAACTTCCATGTGCTCCCACCACTGCCATGGCATCTCCTGCCTCAGCCTACCCCCATCCCATACTCCCACCCCCAGCCAGCCAACTCTGCCGGGTGCCCTGGATCTAGCCCCCCTCCCCCTACTCAAGGACAAGGCTCCCCTCCGTGAGTTTCCTCAGGACCCAGTCCTTCTCCACAGCACTCATGCTGCCCTACTCTGTGGGCCAGTGGCACCCTAACAGCTCAATATCTTTCTGTTTTTCACCATAAGCCCCTCGGAAAAGAGCCTAGCCCCCTACATCTCCTGTCTTAGTCTTTCTTATTGTTGCTGTTCAGTCGCTAAGTTGTGTCTGACGCTTTGCAACCCTGCGAACTGCAGCATGCCAGGCTTCTGGGTCTTTCACTATCTCCTGGAGTTTGAGCAAACTCACGTCCATTAAGTTGATGATGCCGTCCAACCATCTTATCCTCTGTTGCCCTCTTCTCCTCCTGCCCTCAATCTTTCCCAGCATCGAGGTCTTTTCCAATGAGTTGGGTCTTCGAATCAGGTGGCCAAAGTTTTGGAGCTTTAACTTCAGCATCAGTCCTTCAGTGAATATTCAGGGTTGATTTCCTTTAGGACCAACTGGTTTGATCCTCTCCAATTCTTTTCTCTCCCCTCGTCCACCAAAAACACTTTTGCTGACCTCCACTTTGCTAAATCCAGGGCTACCCTAGTGGCTCAGTGAGTAAAGAATCCGCCTGCAATGCAGGAGACACAGGAAACGTAGGTTAGCT
The DNA here is from genome assembly GCF_027580195.1 of Bos mutus. NCBI lineage: Eukaryota > Metazoa > Chordata > Mammalia > Artiodactyla > Bovidae > Bos > Bos mutus. The sequence continues at coordinate 35,850,368 of NC_091635.1, forward strand.
CTCTGGGTCAGGAAGATCCCCTGGAGGAGGGCATGGCAACCCACTCCAGTATTCTTGCCTGGAGAATCCCATGGACTCTCATGGCCAGAGGAGCCTGGTGGGCTACAGTTCATGGGGTTGCAAAGAGTCAGACACAACTGAAGTGAGTGAGCATGCATGCATCTTGGAAGATCAGCAACAGCCAGAATAGAGCATTGTTCCCCTTGGGGAAACTCCTTCTTCCTGGGATTCCTAGGACCCCCCAGTCTCCCGGTGCTCCTCCTCCATCATTGACTGCTGTCCTCCACTTTGCCGTCTCCGTTATGGACTCTCCTTGTCATCATGGCCCCTGTATTAATTTCCTATTGCTGCTATAATAAATTGCCTCAATTTTAGTGGTTTAAAGCCACACATTTTTATTGTCTTACAGTGCTGGATGTCAGAAGTCCAAAATGGATTTCTTTGGGCTAAATCAAGGTTGTCAAAAAGATTGCCTTCCTTCTGGAGACTCCAGGGAGAGTTCATTTCCTTGCCATTTCTAGCTTCTAGAGGCTGGTCTCTTTCTCCAGCTTCAAACCAGCCAGCCACCTCATCCTTCTGATCTCGTTTCTATGTCACATCTTCTCTAACTCCAATGTTCCTGCCTCCCTCTTATCATGACTTGTGATTGCATTGGGTCTACCTGGATAATACAGGCTAATCTTTCCATCTCAAAGTTGTTAGCTTTCTTTTAAAAAAATTTATTTTATTTTTGGCTGTGCTGGGTCTTCACTGCTGTGAGCAGGCTTTCTCTGGTTGCAGTGAGCAGGGGCTACTTGCTAGTGGCGGTGCCCAGACTTCTCATTGCTGTGGCTTCTCTAATCGCTGAGCACTAGGGCACTCAGGCTCAGCAGCTGCAGCTCACAGGCTCTAGAGCACGGGCTCAGTAGTTTTGACACACGGGCTTAGTTGCCCTTGGCATGTGGAATCTTCCTGGACCAGGGATCAAACCCCTGTCTCCTGCATTGGCAGATGGATTAACCACTGGACCACCAGGGGAGTTCTCAAAGTCCTTAACTTAATCACACCTGCAAACTCCTCTTGGAGCTATGCGAGCAGGTTCACAGGTTTGGGGAATTGAAATGTGAATATCTTTGGGGGCCATGATTCTGCTGATCACAGTCTGCCCTCTGGCCTCCAAAGGTTCACAGGCAACATCCCGTGTGTAGAATACTTTGACTCACCCCAATATCCTGGGGCCCTGGGGAGTGGCATCCTGAGTCACGTTCCCAGTGGGGAGCTGTAGCTCCAGAAAGTGGCCCACTGGGTCAGGTTGTGAGAGCAAGTAGGTGGCAGCACCAGGCTGGCCTACTGTGTGCTCTGTCCTTCTCGCTTTACCGTGTCAGCTGAAGGAAACCAAGGGTTTCAGAAGCAGAGGGCCAGGGGCAACTTTGAGGCCATGTCTTTGTTAACTTTGCCTTGGTCCTTTGGCCAGTCCTATAGCAGACGGCATTGTCTGCTCACAGGTCTTCCATCTCTCCTGCTCCTGTGTCACAGCCTGGCTTCGTGTCCAGCTATGAACAGTGCACCATGGGCAGTTCTGCACAGAGGTCTCAGAGACAGGACAGACAGGACCCTCTGCACCCCTGGGCTGCTCCCCTCTTCCATCAGGGTCCCGGGATGAGAGCTGAGAGGCAGACCTGACCCCACCTCAGCCTGAAGCAGATTCTGCCATCAACACACAAGCATGAGTGAGGAATACACATTTGCTCCTAAACCACTGAGACTGGCGAGGTCTCTTGTTACACGGCATTGTTGCAGCGAAAGCTGACTAGTAGAGAATTCGGTACTGACCGTGGAGTGCTGCCATAATAAAACCTAAGATAGATAGCTGATAAACCCGGTGGTGAAGAAACTGTTTTAGAAAGTTGGAAAATGTCAACCTATGTTATGTAATGGTGGGAAAAAAAAAAGTCACTCAAACTGATTCCCTCAATAAGCTAGTAAACAGGAAACATACCTAACGCAATTCTGGGGAAGAGCTTTCCAAGCAAAATATCTCTGGAGTGGATTAGGTGTTAGTGCTGCGTTTGATCAAGTACCTCAAGAAAAAAAGATGAGCTCAGCAAAGAATGGACAAACCTGCGGCAGAATTGAGAGGAAATACAGGGAGCCCAGAAACTCCAGCCTTTGCAGGATTAAGAATCGAGCCTGTTCCTTCTACCAATAATGAACAGAATTGAGTAGCCACCTTGAGTCCGAGAAGGCTTTTAAGATGCCTGGAGTTGGGCATCCCAGCACAGACCCTGGCACCCACATCAGTCTATTCAGCACCAGATCTCTGTGTGGCAGCCAACCACCATCCAAAATGACTGGAAACAGGGAGACCCACTCTCCAAGCTCCAAGGACACAGCCTCGGGGACCTCTGCTGCCACGGTGCTTATCTCGATGTTTTCAGTCTTTGGAACAGCCCCACGGTGGCTGCCATCCTGTTATGAAGGAAATATGCTGAGGGAAAGGGAGTGGGAGCTCGGACAAAGACAATAAACAGAGGTGTGCCAGGAGGGAAGCATGGTGCTCAGGGAGGCTCCAGCACTGCCCACAGACACCACCATCCTTGCCCTGAGCTAACCCTCTGTTCTCCACCAGCCAGGGTTTTGACTTCAAACTCGCCTTCGTCAGGTTGCCCCAAAGCAGGATGGGGCAGAAGGGTATTCGCTCTGATCCCAGGGCCCTTTGCCCCCTATTTTTGTACAGGGTCGCCTTGTGGCCTCGGCCCCCAGGACCTCTGCCCAGAAGCTGGTGTCCAACACCTTTGCCCAGCTGGTCCTGTGAACATGGCTCTTCCTGGGAAGACAGATGTGGTCACCGACTGTAGCCTGAGAAAGCCTATGTGATAAGCAAAAGGAAGTCTGAGATTTGGAGCCAGATCTGGTTCAAGTCCTGGCTCTGCCCCTTTACAGCTGTGTGGCCCTGAGCAAGTTTCTTAACCTCTCTGAGTCTCGACATCCACATATGTGAACCAAAACTACTACCAAAACCAATCTCAGAATGCGATGGAGAGGGGGCATTCCCCAGAAGACAGCCTGAACAACAGAGGCACCTTAAAAGCCTCCCTGGTGGTGATGGGGGAAGCAGAAGAGGTGATGAAGACCATGACAATAGTATTATTAATATCAAGGAAGTGAGACCAGTGCCCACAGAGCCTCTGCTTGTCCGTGCGCATGATGGCATTGGGGGGACCCTGGCCAAAGCCTGGCAAGGCGCTGGGACATCTTGACACAACACTGATGTTTTCACAGCAAGAGGCTTTGCCAGGATAAAGGGGAGACTGGAAACCAAACGGTAAGAAAAAGCACAGGCAGGCCCAGGAACCAAACCCCGAAGATACATGGGGCTGAAATGATGAAAGAGGCTGTGTCAGGATGCATTTGAAGAAGCCCAGTTCCGTCCTTTACGTGACAACAGCAGCATCAATTATCTGAATGAAGAAACACAAAGCCTGCTTTTCCCGAGCGTCACTGTGCTCACAGTGCAGCCAACACTTCTCCCTGCTTGGCCGATAGGGTTTGAAATCAGTTTGGATGCCAGCAACACAAGTTTTTTTTTAACTTTATCATTTTGCATAGCAAATGTATCCTTCTGCTTCTCTTACGCAAAATGTGTCCCTCTTATGCCAAAAGATAAACTCCAATCTGATGCAAAGAGCGGACACATTAGAAAAGACTCTGATGCTGGGAAAGATTAAAGGCAGGAGGAGAAGGGGACAACAGAGGATGAGACGGTTGGATGGCATCACCGACTCAATGGACAAGCTCCAGGAGATGGTGAAGGACAGGGAAGCCTGGTGTGCTGCAGTTCACGGGGCTGCAAAGAGTCGAACACGACTGACTGAACAACAACACTTCCGTCTAAACTATCACAAATTCAAGTAGAAGTAGATAGTCTTTACATTAATAGGACTGTCATTTTTCCAGGCTCGCTTCTCCAAACGGTAGACACCCCTCCCCCCACCTCCACTCACTGTGTGACTTCCCTTTGGACTCACGCCCTCCCTCAGGGCTTAGCCAGGGGGCCTCCACGAGGGGTGTGGAAGCTGGAAACTTCAGTAAACACAGAGGCCAGCCGGGCTTGGACTGTCGTGAGCCAGTCACATCACTTCCTGTTTGTGTACAGGGCTGGACCTCAAGGAGACCACAGGCTCTGAGGCTGTCTGCCGTGGGCTGTCCTGGCCCCAGTTGGAAGGATAAACCTGATCCCATCGGCTCCCAGACACTCCCCGTGCGCCCTGGGATGGTCATCTCTGCCTGGATGAAGGCAGAGACCAGTCTGCCTCACCTGAGTGGACCCTTGTTCAGGCCACATGGGCCTTCTGAATTCCTTCCTGTTCAGCCATGAGCTGAGCAATGGTGGCCATGAGCATTAGGACAAGGGCTTCTTCCTATTCTCTCCACAGCAGGTGGGAGCTTCAAGCAAAAGGGGTCTGAGCTCCTTGTCGACAGTTCTAGGTCAAGGTGGTCTGAGTTGGCCTCTCCACCCTGTATGCATTTCAATCCCACCTCCACTCTTCTCTCCAGCACAAAGGCAATTGTTCTAACCTTTAATACATTATACTTGCAAGGGCTTCCCAGATGGCTCAGTGGTAAAGAATCTACCTGCCAAGGCCAGAGGCTCAGGAGATGTGTGTTTGATCCCTGGGTTGGGAAAATCCCCTGGAGGAGGAAATGGCAACCCACTCCAGTATTCTTGCCTGGAGAATTCCATGGACAGAGGAGCCTGGTGGTCTACAGGGGATCTATTATGTTTTGGGGTCTCCAAAATCACTGCAGATGGTGACTGCAGCCATGGAATTAAAAGACGCTTGCTCCTTGGAAGAAAAGTTATGACCAACCTAGACAGTGTATTAAAAGCAGAGACATTACTTTGCCAACAAAGGTCCGTCTAGTCAAAACTATGGTTTTTCCAGTAGTCATGTAGGGATGTGAGAGTTGGACTATAAAGAAAGCTAAGTGCCTAAGAATTGATGCTTTTGAACTGTGGTGTTAGACAAGACTCTTGAGAGTTTCTTGGGCTGCAAGGAGATCAAACCAGTCCATCCTAAAGGAAATCAGTTCTGAATATTCATTGGAAGGACTGATGCTGAAGCTGAAACTCCAAAACTTTGGCCACCTGATGCGAAGAACTGACTCATTTGAAAAGATGGAAGGCAGGAGGAGAAGGGGACGACAGAGGATGAGATGGTTGGATGGCATCACCGACTCGATGGACATGAGTTTGATTAGGCTCCGGGAGTTGGTGATTGACAGGGAAGCCTACCGTGCTGCAGTCCATGGGGTCGCAAAGAGCTGGACACAACTGAACTGAACTGAACTGCCCACTTTCTGTCGTGGTTCTCATCTTTGCCTTGTAAGGGATTTCTGGTACATTCAAGATATTAGTCCCTAATAGATTTTAGAACTTTAAATGCCTGTCCCAATCTGTGTTGGCCAGTGGGTTTTGTAGCAACACTTCCACAAGCACCCAGTGTGATCCCCAAGAATAAATGAAGTAGGCACTGTTTCCAAGCCTGCCTTGCTGATGAGGAGATGGGGCTCAGAGGGGCTAAGCCCCTGCTCCAAGTTCTCTAGTCAGTGAGGGAGGCAGGGTTCAGACACTGGCTCTCTGCTGTGGCTCTGCACGTCTCAATTCTTGTCCTTTTTCCATGGGACTTGACTCATCAGTCTCCCAAACTAACAGCAAATGCCAGGATCTACAGGGCCACTCTGGCCACTTCATGTGAATCGTCTACAGGAGAGATCAGTGTTTACTGAATTCAATTTTTGATGTCGTGAAAGGGGCTTTTGTTTTCACTGAAAGGTTCAAAAGGTTAAAATCAGTGAAACCACTTTAGAATGTTCTACCTGATGTCATGTGAGCAGCTGGACCAAGCACTTCAGTTTTCATTCTGACTCTGCAGCCTTGGTGACCTGCCCAGCAGGCTAGTGGCCTGCCTTGTGGCCCACAGCAGGGTCTGTGCCCCCACCTTCCCTGGGGAGTCTGGGAAGAGCTGGGTGTCAAGAAGACACCCCCCGCAACCCGCCACCGGGCAGACAGCCAGGGTGCACCCTGTCTGACCTCTGGCGTTCTGGCCAAGCTTTGGAGCAATCTGCTCCACGTGAACACCACTGGGAAAGCCGGCTTTGCATTGGAATGTTGCTTCCCTCCGTCCTTTTGCCCACAGCCAGGCACCAAAGTGAGTCCTGATCCTTTGCCCCGATCCCATGCTTAGGGAGGGAGCCATGCCAGGCAGCGGCTTGCAGGGTGTGCGTGGGGCAGTCAGCGCAGACTTGCACTTTACCGACAGTGGACAGCTGGACATGGCCCTCACAGGGGAGAGGGAATCTTCTGGAATAACTCAAGCCCCTTGAGACTCCTGACCCAGATGGAGCCTCAGGCTGCAAAGGACTCAGGCCTGTCTGGACCTCAGAACCAAAACCAGCTTTCCTGTCCTGTATTCTCCAAAGATTGGCTCTCGAAAGCAGGGTCACCTCCCAGAAGGCAAATGTTTTCCACCACGCTGACAAAAAAAAATAACGAGTCTGGCACCCGGGTCTGTGCTGCTCCTAGCCGAGTCGCTCGCTGGCCTCTGTACCCGAGGTCGACTGAGGAACCAGGGCTGGAGCGTTAACACGGAAGGCGGCTGCCAAACATGGCACCCGGTGCCGGGCAGAGCTGGTGGGGGGGGAGGGGGCAGGGGGAGGGGGGGAGGGTGCCGGGGGATGTTGTTTTTCAGACTATTGTCAAACAGTTTTTTCCAATAAAAAATAAAAAGCCTTCCAAGGAAGAGAAGAGAGGAAGCTGGAAAGCCTCTACCTCATCCATCCTTATACAGTTAGAAAAAAGAGACCAGAAGTGGAGGAAACCAAAAATAAAAACACTTTGGAAGCAGCACACTGTGCTGGCGTTTCTGCCCGCCCAGCTCCATTCTGGAGACGTTTCCCCGGCTTCACCCCCAACTCCTGGAGACTTTGGATGGGTTGCCATATCCCAGAAACTCAATTTCTGAAGCTGAACGCACAGAGCTGTTTTGGGCTTGAAAATACAATCCTGGGACGTCGTTTTGTACTACTGCTCTGACTGCTGTTGACTGCGAAAGGGGCTCCCCTTCTTCACCCTCCTTAAGGGGGATCCATGCACAGACCCGGACGGGTTTGGAAAACTTGTCCCAATTTCTCTCTCCCATGTTTGACTCGGGCCAAACCCAAATTTCTTTGGCCCAAACCCTCCTCACCTCCTCCAATGTCAGACCACGTGCTTCCAAGAAATGAAATCCACGTGTTTCTGAATCATTTCCACTTAAGTCATCCAGATGAAGCTCAAGAAGCAGGTTTTGTCCAGGAGACGCCTTCCGAGTATCCCTGCATGCCTTGCCCAGTCTCCCTGAGTGACAGGAAGCTCCTTTTGGCCAAGGAACTTCCTTCTACCAGCTTCCAGAAAGGCTCCAGCAGAGCTGAGGTGACGAAGGTCCTAAGTCTGATGGCCACAGCACCTGGACGTTCAGAACCCATGGAGCTCGCCCAAGGGGATGGTGGGTGACCTGGACATAGATGCTCGTAGTTACATCACCTCCACATGCGATTTCCTCACCAAAGCCACTGAGTATTTTTCAATAAGGCTGCGGGGTGAGACCCTAGTGTCAGTAGCAGATTCCTCCCTGAATGTGATTGCAGATGAGATCTCCCCTAAATATAGAAGCAGATGCCACTTGGCAGGAGCATCCTCAGCCTTCATGTCCCTGTCCAGCCAGTGAAGACTTTACTCACTTGCATTGCCAGACCAAGAGCTCTGTAAATAAAATTCTCCCTGGATGTGGAGCCCAGCCTGGGTCGATGTAAAATTTGATAGCCTCAATGAAAGGGCCTCTATTAAAAAATGTCTCCTCTCACCGGCTGGTATTTTACCATTAGAGATTCATTCCTTTGGCTGAGATGTGTTGCTAACATTTCCTATGAAATGCAAGTATCTGGATGTGGAGGACACCAGTATGTTATCAATCACCAGATCCTCTGTGGGCTTTGTTTGGCTGACACCATGCCGTGGAGAAGGAAGCCATTGCAGAGATGGAAGGAGTGGAATGGTGGGTGATAGGATGCCAAATGGTCAGTGCAATTGGCAGAGAATAGTGAGAGCAGTAGACACATTTGAGATCAGTAGAGAGACCCCTGTGAATGTTAAGTCGCTTCAGTCATGTCTGACTTTTTGTGACCCTTTGGACTGTAGCCCACCAGGCTCCTCTGTCCATGGGGATTCTCCAGGCAAGAATATTGGAGTGGGTTGCCATGCCCTCTTCCAGGGGATCTTCCCGACCCAGGGATTGAACCCACGTCTCTTATGTCTCCAGCCAGGTTCTTTACCACTAGCACCGCCTGGGAAGCCCTAGAGGGACCTCCACTGGATAGTAAAGAGGCACAAGTTAGCTGTGGGTGCACCAGGCAGGGAAGGCAGGCAGAGCCAAGAGATATTCGTGTACCCCAGTTCTCAGCCCTCACTGCAAGGCATCTGCACACCCAAGGCTGCCAAGACTCCCCAGGGACCCTTGCTCAGCTGACAGGAGGTCACAGCCAAGTGGAGGCATCTGGCTACAGCTGAGCACACTCGCTGAGCCAGCGCAGGGTGGGGGATGGGGGGCTCTGATGGCTGGAGGAGGGCGGGCATTTAGAGTGTGTAGGGCTTTAAGGCAGCCAAAGTAAACCCACGTGTGTGCAGTTACATAACCTGCTCAGCCAGCCTGAAACAACCTCCCACCCCTGCCCCATGACAGCAGGAGCCAGGACCTGGGCCCCTGCAACTTCCCCTGTGAGCAGGCGAGGGGGACTCAGGCCCTTCTCGGGGTTCGATGCATGAACAGTGAGGCTGTGGGGGATCCATGGGCTTCTGGAGAGGGAAAATGCTAGATGAAGGCCAGAGCATGCAGTCGGTTCCAAGAGGGAGCTGATGACGTGTCAGCAAGCCCAGGTGAGGGGCTGAGTGGCCAGTGCCAGAGGCCGGGGCCCACGCCAGCCAGCAGAGCACCGGACGCCCAGTTCTCAAAGCCCACTGTCCTATATATACTGAGAGAGTCCTGCAGACAATCACACACGTGTGAGTACACACACACACACACATACACATAGAGAGAGACACAGGTGGTTGTGGGGGAGAGACCTAACCAGTCCAGAGTGGTCCTGACTCACTGGTCTGAAGTGCTTTTTTGCTCGGGGGACTCAGGTTTTTGGACTCACAAAGGACACACTCGGGGACCTCCCTGCCCCCTCATTGTAGTTCTGACCCCCATTGACTGCACCAGTCCCGGAATCAGAGGGGGTTCACCGATTGCTACGCGACACGGTCCGCCTCAGCCCCCGAGGGACCTGGTACTGGGAGACGTGTGATGAAGGATACACCTCCCCGCCCCGCCCCATTCCCCTCACTGCTCCCTCTCCAACCCCCTCCAAGCCCTTCCCAGGCCCCCCAGGCCTTCCTTGGCCCCTCCCAGCCCCCCTCAGCCCTTACCTCAGCCCTTACCTCAGCCCTCTCAGCCCCTCCTCAGTGCTCTCACCTGTCGAGGAAGGTTCTTTTTCTAGGGAGCAGGACTATTGCCACAGCCTGGGAGGCTCCAGCATCATGAACCCTTCCTCTTCACTTGCTGGTCGGCATTTCTGAGCCTCCAGGTGACGGACCCTGGCTGGCGCCTGGACTGGGCGGAGGGGAAGCAGCAGACATGCTACCCCAGCCTTCCTCCCCGCTGACCTGCAGGCACAGCCAGGCAGAGTGTCGGAGGGGCCCATCCCACTGGGGCACATGCACCCAACTCAGTCCCAGCCCGGCCCTGTCGAGGCTTTCTGCACCTTCAGCCTGGCCCACCATCTACTCCAGACTCTTCTGTCCCAGGAGGGCGTCAGCGTACTATTCGAGAGTATGTGGTTCCCCCTCAACTAGGCTGTAAGTAGATACAAAGAGCATTTGAGTGAAGACCCCCGCCCTGACATCACCTCCAGGGGCCACAGGCTGACCGTGGCCGGCACATCTTGGAGGCCCCGAGTCTGCGTTGAACTGGCTCCCCAGGCAGACAAAGAAGCCAAACAGCACCTTCTCTGCTTCTGACTCCAGAGCCACGCCTGCTGGTGTCCGCACCAGGCCTGAGCAGCAGGGCTCATCGCCTAGGAGAGAGACCTTGTGGAGGGCTGAGACCACCCACCCCCTCAACTCCTGACAATACCCAGCCACCTGAGTTTCAAGGCAGGAGGGGCTGAGGCAGAGACACCTGGCCCAGCAGAGAGCAAGGCCTTGACAGGAAGGCCAGGAGGTGGCCATGGGGAATGGGCAAAATGGCCTTCAGCCACCCCTTCCCTCTGCGGTCTAGCCTCTTCTAACCTTTTGTTCTGATACGGGCAAAATATCTCTTCCCTCCTGTCTTCTCCAGCATTCACAAAGAAACTGATGTTACTCTATTCAATGCCAAAGAGCAAATATTTATTCAGTAAACATTAAGTACTTAGCATGGGAGAAAACAAAACAGTAACTCCCCACGTGCGGTGAGAGCTAGGTATGCCAGGTGCTTCCTTCTGTCCAGGAGAGATTGGGAGAAGGGGACCATGGGCCCCACCTTGGGCCTCAGTGTGGGGATGGGTGGGCACTGGAGGGACAGGTGAGAGCAGAGTTGAGGCTGACAAATTGGTGGGGCCAGAGCAGGCCCATGTCAGTTAAGGAAAGAAGGGAGTGTAGCTTTGGGGGAGCAGGGGTAAAATGTTAGTGACACATTCTAACCAAAGGAATGAATCTCTAATGGTCAAATATTAGCTGGTGAGAGGATATTTTTGACCAGAGGTGCTTTCATTAAAACCATCACATTTTAGGCTAGGGTGCAGTCAGCGAGTATAGCCAAGAAGTCAAAATTAGAGATCTGGGGAGTTGGTAATCCTCCTGTGATTACTAGGATGTGGAGCTAGACTTCAATTCCACAGATAGATAAATCAGAGATCCTGGGGCAGGGCAGGTGCAAGCTAGTGGGACTTTGGTGCTGTAAGAGGCCATGCTGCAAGGGGAGGGGCAGCAATTCAGGCTGGAGGAGCCCAAGCAGGGGTGGAGGCCTAGAGGAGAGGTGCGGCCAAGGGTGTGGACAGGTCAGATGGATGGGTTGAGGAGGGGAAGGAAGAGGCCAGAGCAACTTTACAGCAACACTAAGAGACATGAAACTTGGTTCGGTAAGGTCAGTTTTACACTAAAACTGCACTTTTATTCTGTATTACAATCACTTATGATACAGGACAGCACAGCAGGAGCCCGCAAGCCTGCAAGGGGTGGGGGTGGGGAGGGTTGCCCAGGGAGGCTGGGGCAGCTGGGGGCGGGGCTGTGCCCATCTACTCAGTTCCATCTGTCTATGAAACAGGGCCTGGCTTATTGGTAGATTTTTTTTTAACCTCTTACTGTTTTAATTAAACTCTCCCCACACCCACCCCTGGTTATAGAGTTTTTACCTGCCTTATTTGTTGCCTAGGGCTGCTGTGACAAATTATCACAACCTGGGGGGCTTAAAACCACTGAAATTTACCCTCTCACAGTTCTGGAGACTCCTTTGTGTCCAACTATTTTGCAACCCCATGAATTGCAGAGCGCCAAGCTTCCCTGCAGCAGCACACCAAGCTTCTAAAATCACTGCAGATGGTGACTGCAGCCATTCAAAGACACTTGCTCCTTGGAAGAAAAGCTATGACCAACCTAGACAGCATATTAAAAAGCAGAGACATTACTTTACCAACAAAGGTCCATCTAGTCAAAGCTACGGTTTTTCCAGTAGTCATGTATGGATGTGAGAGTTGGACTATAAAGAAAGCTAAGCCCCAAGGAATTGATGCTTTTGAACTGTGGTGTTAAAGACTCTTGAGAGTCCCTTGGAATGCAAGGAGATCCAACCTAAAGGAAATGAGTCCTGAATGTTCATTGGAAGGACTGATGCTGAAGCTGAAATTCCAATACTTTGGCCACCTGATGCGAAGAACCAAGTCATTGAAAAAGATCCTGATGCTGGGAAAGATTGAAGGCGGGAGGAGAAGGGGACAACAGAGGAGATGGTTGGATGGCATCACTGATGCGGTGGACATGAGTTTGAGTAGGCTCCAGGAGTTGGTGATGGACAGGGAAGCCTGCTGTGCTGCAGTCCATGGGGTCGCAAAGAGTCGGACACAACTGAGCGACTGAACTGACACTTCCCTGTCCTTCATTATCTCCCAGAGTTTGCTCAAACTAATGTTCACCGAGTCGGTGATGCCTTTCAACCATCTCATCGTCTGTCGTCCCCTTCTCTTCTTGCCCTCAATCTTTCCCAGCTTATACTTGATAGCCATTTGAATTTCACAGCTCTGAACTACCCATGTTTGACCTTTGCCCATTTATCTATTGGCACAAGATTGTGCTCTAGGGAAAGGTAACTGCGATTCCCCAGAAGAGGAAACTGTCCCCTGAGCTGTACCCTCATTGTCACCAAGGCCTGGGAGCTGCTCCACTGCTAGACCCGGCCCCAGGCATCAGGATGGGCTTCACTCACCCCTCCAGACACCTCTGATCAGCTCCTCCAGTTTAAGGTGGAGATAACACTGCTTGGCTGCTTCTCATGAGCCATCCACTGAGAACAACATTTTTAATGCAGGAGAGACTTGACCTTGAGCGCAAAGAAAACAAGAATGCAAATTTGCTGTCAATGTGACAATTGAATGCTGAGATCCTCCCTGATTAATTAAGCTGCAAATCCAGTATTTGGATACCAGGACTCTCCTCCCCAGTCCCCAAGCCGCATAACCACCATGTGGAAACTGCTGGATGATGGATTGTAAACAGCTGGTGGGATCACGCCTTCACTGCCCAAGGAACTGCAAACCAAAAAAATCCACATGTTTAATAAACAGTTGATGATTCAGAATGTGAACGGAAAAAAGAGATGTGAGCACTGCCTCTTGGATCTAGAGCTGAGCTGGCTGCGGGCTTGATTCTCGCCCTCCGGCGCAGGACACCAGACACCCTGCTTGCATGAAGCTTCCCAGGGTCAGAGCCACAGTCCATCCTGAAACAATGTGGATGTGGGCACCCCCCTCTAATAGAGGCCAAAGTCACAGAGAGCAGGGCAGGGGGTTTTAGGGACACTAAGCACCTAGTCGGCCCTGAGAAGGAAATCAGCCCAGCCCCCCCAGCCCAGCCCCGCCAGCCCCGCATACGGTGCTGCTTAATAAACATTAGCACATAGGATGGGGTCAGCGGTCACTGGGGCCAAGATGGGAAGCTGGAATCCAGGTGGGGCCCCTCTCAGAACCACCGGTCTCATCTTCTGTCCAGGTGGGCGTGCTGCGTGTCCTGGGCAATCACCTGGAGACTTTAGGTGTGCTTAGGAGTGCAACCCCCAGGGAAGGTGAGAGGGGAAGGTATTGAGAAGCAGGGTGAGGGACGAGGGAGGGTGGGGCTCCGAATACCAGGACTGAAGGGCCGCAGAGGGTTGCTGGGCCCCCGTGGAGAGAGCCGGGACAAAGAGATGCAGCCGGAGCTGGAAGCGGTGGCCGGTTGGGGACAGAGGTGAGGGTGGCCGTCTGTGGCAAGGAGGACACGTGGGAGTCTGGCCAGAGGACTCGGGGAGGCGAGGGCCATCGCTGGGCTGGGCGGACCTGAGCTGTCTGCAGACTGAGCTTGCAGGAATGGGGCAGCCGCTGCAAACAAGGGCGGGGAGAAGTGTCAGAGACAGAGGGGACTGGTGGGGGTGGGCAGGAGGCGGGTGACCAGGGCCACCGAGAGAGCTGCAGCAGTCAGGAGGGATGCTGTGAAAAGAAGTCCTTTATTTTTTCATTTTTATAATTCTGTCCTGACCATTCTGTTTAAAGTATAGCCCTCATCTCATCATCACCCTATATTCTTTTTTTTTTTTCCAAAAACACCCAAAGTTTATAGTCTCTCTCTCACTCCAATGCGGGGTTAAGGAAGGCAGCTGTTTTTGTCAGTGACATTTTTCCATCTCCTAGAAATTTCCTGACATATAGAAGGTGCTCAGTAAACACTTACTGGGCGAGTGAATGAAGAACAAGGCAGAAACGCGTACCCTATAGGGTTATCTAGACCTGTGATCAGTCTCAGGGTCAGGATGGTGTTGGCCAAGGGGGCAGAGCCCAAAAGCAGATGGAAGCTCCAGTGCAGACCAGTGAATGGTGCCAGGAGCTGGTTATGCATATATATAAAAAAAGTGAAATTGGATCTGTATCTTGAACCAAACACAAAAGATTGCTTCCAGATGGGTAAGCACTTGTGTTTGAAAATCCAAACTATGAAAGTAAAGCTACAGGACAGGATCTTTAGGTCCTCAAGGATGGGAAGGGTTTGTTAAGATAGGAAAGGGAAAAAGCACAGGGGGAAAGGCAGACAGATTCCCACCGCATCCCAGTTAGGAACTACATCAAAAGACAAAAGGCAGGAACTTCCCCAGTGGACCAGGGGTTAAGAATCCATGCTTCCACTGCAGGGGGCACAAGTTCGATCCCTGACCGGGGAACTAAGATCCTGCACTGTTGTTCAGTCACTAAGTCATGTCTGACTCTCTGTGACCCCATGAGCCGCAGCACTCCAGGCTTCCTGTCCTTCACTATCTCCCTGAGTTTGCTCAGACTCAAGTCCACTGAGTCGGTGATGCCATCCAACCATCTCATCCTCTGTCATCCCCTTCTCCCCTTGCCCTTAATCTTTCCCAGCATCAGAATCTTTTCCAATGAGTCGTCTCTTTGCATCAGGTGGCCAAAGTATTGCAGCTTCAGCTTCAGCATCAGTCCTTCCAATGAATGTTCAGGATCCTGCATGCCATGGCCAAAAAAAAAAAAAAAAAGACCAAAGGGTGGAGGGCAGAGGTGAGGAAAGGTCTGTGCAGGAACAGGGCTGGGAGCCCACTTGCAGAAGAGGCTACGGACAGATGCAGAGCTCATTATCTCATTAATAATCAGTGAGATCTCAATAAACCCCGGTGAGAGACCAGGCCATACCACCCGTTTCCCTCACAAGAGCAGACAAGCACAGAGGACATGAGCAGTTACTTTTGCCTTGCATGTTTCTTCCCTGACCAGGCAGGTGGGGGCAGAGCAAAGTGTGTTTGTTCTATTTTCCTTTTTTTAAAAAATTGAAGTATAGTTGATTTAGTTGAAATTAGTTTTAGATGTATGACATAGTGATCCAGTTTTGTTTTTACAGTTTATACTCCATTAAAAGTCACCACAATACAAACTATTAGGTATAGAATCATCTACAGGGATATATTGGACATGTGGGAAATATAGCCAATATTTTACAATAACTATAATTGGAATATAACATTTAAAAATTGTGAAACACTATATGGTACACGCGTAACTTATATAATATCGTAAAGGGGCTTCCCAGGTAGCTTAGTGGTCAAGAATCCACCTGCCAAAGCAGGAGACACAGAAGACATGTGTTCCATCCCAGGGTCGGGAAGATCCCCTGGAGGAGGAAGTGACAACCCACTCCAGTATTCTCGCCTGGAAAATTCCATGGACAGAGGAGCCTGGCAGGCTACGGTCCACAGGGTCACGAAAAGTTGGACACAACTAAGCACATACACACACACAGCAACTATATTTCAATAAAAAAAGTTAAAGACACTAAAAAACAGTTACCATAGTGATTATAATTTGGTTTTCTTTAAGCTCTACATGTCTTTTGGAACATACTATTCTTTCTGCATGTATGACAACTTTTTAAGGAAATAGAAGTTTCCATCCTTTTAGTTAGAGAAAAATAATTTGAAAAATAGGATTCAGAACTCCAATCTCTGTA
Organism: Bos mutus; assembly: GCF_027580195.1. NCBI lineage: Eukaryota > Metazoa > Chordata > Mammalia > Artiodactyla > Bovidae > Bos > Bos mutus. The sequence goes on from NC_091635.1 coordinate 35,866,161, forward strand.
GATTTTACCTACTTTGTGCTCTGCTTTTCCTTAAAGATCAGGATCATGTTGTGTTCATACTTTTATTCTTGGTACTTACTGCGTGTATGCCTGTGCGTGCTAAGTTACTTCAGTCATGTCCCACTCTTTGTGAATAATAGGTGTTAAATAAACAATTAGAGGTCTTTAAAAGAATGGAGAATAAGCTTCCCCAAAGGCTGTGTCCCCAGGAACCCTGTAACTCTAGAGAATTCCAGGGGGTTCAAGGGAAGTAAGTCCAGGATTGAATTAAGCTGTGACTGAAGAATTAATAAGAATGATGCTTTATGTGTGTGTGTGTGCTCGGTCATATCCAACTCTGCGACCCCAGGGACTATAGCCCGCCAGGTTGCTCTGTTCATGGAGTTTTCCAGGCAAGAATACTGGAGTGGGTAACCATTTCCTTCTCCAGGGGATCTTCCTGACCCAGGGATTGAACCCACATCTCCTGCATTGACATGTGGATTCTTTACCACTAGTGCCACCTGGGAAGCTAATCTTTATACAGATGTTCTTTTTAAAACACCAGGACTTCCCTTGTGGTCCGGTGGCTAAGACTCTGTTCCCAGAGCAGTGCCCTGAGTTTCATCTGTGGTCATGTTGCAACTAAGAGCACTTGCTGAAGCTAAAGACACCATGCAATGCGACTAAGACCCAGAGCAACCAAATAAATATTTTTTAAAAACCCACTTACCAATATACATCACCTCTTACTACAAAGTTTTCTTATTGGTTATACTTAGCTATTCCATGGAAGAGCTTCATGTATATTTAATAAGAATCATGCTGATCTGAATCTCAGGTGAAATTTGCCCCAGGAGAAGGCCCAGTTGCCTTGTGTGAGTCCTGGATGGAGATGAGGGTCTCTGAGGAGCAACAGGGGACACCCCGGGGACTGCACTCAGGTTCGAGCTGATGCTCAGCCTGAATGTTCACAACAGTTCAGTTCAGTTCAGTTGCTCAGTCATGTCCGAATCTTTGCAACCCCATGGACTGTAGCACGCCAGGCCTCCTTGTCCGTCACCAACTCCTGGAGCTTACTCAGACCCATGTCCATCGAGTCAGTGATGCCATCCAGCCATCTCATCCTCTGTCGTCCCCTTCTCCTCCTGCCTTCAATATTTCCCAGCATCAGGGTCTTTTCCAGTGAGTCAGTTCTTCGCATCAGGTGGCCAAAGTATTGGAGTTTCAACTTCAGCATCAGTCCTTAGAACGAATATTCAGGACTGATTTCCTTCAGAATGGACTGGTTGGATCTCCTTGCAGTCCAAGGGACTCTCAAGAGTCTTCTCCAACACCACAGTTCAAAAGCATCAATTCTTTGGCACTCAGCTTTCTTTATAGTCCAACTCTCACATCTATACATGACCACTGGAAAAACCATAGCTTTGACTAGACAGACCTTTGTTGGCAAAGTAATGTCTCTGCTTTTGAATATGCTATGTTGGTCATAACTTTCCTTCCAAGGAGTAAGTGTCTTTTAATTTCATGGCTGCAGTCACCATCTGCAGTGATTGTGGAGCCCCCCAAAATGAAGTCTGACACTGTTTCCACTGTTTCCCCATCTATTTCCCATGAAGTGATGGGACCGGATGCCATGATCTTCGTTTTCTGAATGTTGAGCTTTAAGCTAACTTTTTCACTCTCCTCTTTCACTTTCATCAAGAGGCTTTTTAGTTCCTCTTCACTTTTTGCCATAAGGGTGGTGTCATCCGCATATCTGAGGTTATTGATGTTTCTCCCGGCAATCTTTATTCCAGCTTGTGCTTCTTCCAGTCCAGCATGTCTCATGATGTACTTTGCACGTAAGTTAAATAAGCAGGGTGACAATACACAGCCTTGACGTACTCCTTTTCCTATTTGGAACCAGTCTGTTGTTGCATGTCCAGTTCTAACTGTTGCCTCCTGACCTGCATACAGATTTCTCAAGAGGCAGGTCAGATGGTCTGGTATTCCCATCTCTTGAAGAATTTTCCACAGTTGATTGTGGTCCACACAGTCTATTGTGGTCCACACAGTCAAAGGCTTTGGCATAGTCAATAAAACAGAAGTAGATATTTTTCTGGAACTCTCTTGCTTTTTTGATGATCCAACAGATGTTGGCAATTTGATCTCTGGTTCCTCTGCCTTTTCTAAATCTGGCTTGAACATCTTCAAGTTCACGGTTCACATATTGTTGAAGCCTGGCTTGGAGAATTTTGAGCATCACTTTACTAGCATGTGAGATAAGTGCAATTGTGCAGTAGTTTGAGCATTCCTTGGCCTTGCCTTTCTTTGGGATTGGAATGAAAACTGACTTTTTCCAGTCCTGTGACCACTGCTGAGTTTTCCAAATTTGCTGGCATATTGACTGCAGCGCTTTCACAGCATCATCTTTTAGGATTTGAAATAGCTCAACTGGAATTCCATCACCTCCACTAGCTTTGTTCATAGTGATGCTTCCTAATGTCCACCTGACTTTGTATTCCAGGATGTCTGGTTCTAGGTGAGTGATCACACCATCATGATTATCTGGGTCAATCATACCATCGTGATTATGTGGGTCAAGAAGACCTTTTTTTGTATCGTTCTTCTGTGTATTCTTGCCACCTCTTCTTATATCTTCTGCTTCTTTTAGGTCCATACTGTTTCTGTCCTTTATTATGCCCATTTTTGCATGAAATGTTCCCTTGGTATTTCTAATTTTCTTGAAGAGATCTCTAGAATTTCCCATTCTATTATTTTCCTCTACTTCTTTGCACTGATCACTGAGGAAGGCTTTCTTATCTTTCCTTGCTATTCTTTGGAACTCTGCATTCAGATGGTATATCTTTCCTTTTCTCCTTTGCCTTTCATGTCTCTTCTATTCACAACAATTTGTAAGGCCTCCTCAGACAACCATTTGGCCTTTTTGCGTTTCTTTTCCTTGGGGATGGTCTTGTTCCCTGCCTCCTGTACAATGTCACGAACCTCCATCCATAGTTCTTCAGGCACTCTGTCTGTCAGATCTAGTCCCTTGAATCTATTTGTCACTTCCACTGTATAATCATAAGGGATTTGATTTAGGTCATACCTGAATTATCTAGTGGTTTTCCCTACTTTCTTCAATTTAAGTCTGAATTTGGCAATAAGGAGTTCATGGTCTGTGCCACAGTCAGCTCCCAGTCTAATTTTTGCTGACTGTATAGAACTTCTCTATCTTTGGCTGAAGAGAATATAATCAATCTGATTTTGGTATTGACCATCTGGTGATGTCCATGTGTAGAGTCTTCTCTTGTGTTGTTGGAAGAGGGTGTTTGCTATGACTAGGGCGTTCCCTTGGCAAAACTCTATTAGCCTTTGCCCTGCTTCATTCTGTATTCCAAGGCCAAATTTGCCTGTTACTCCAGGTATTTCTTGACTCCCTACTTTTGCATTCCAGTCCCCTATAATGAAAAGGACATCTTTTTGGGGTGTTCATTCTAGAAGGTCTTGTAGGTCTTCATTGAACTGTTCAACTTCAACTTCTTCAGCATTACTGTTCGGGGCAGAGACTTGGATAACTGTGATATTGGATGGTTTGTCTTGGAAACAAGCAGAGATCAGTCTGTCATTTTTGGGGTTGCATCCAAGAACTGCATTTCAGACTCTTTTGTCAACTATGAAGAAGAGACAGAGCCAAGCAAAAACAACACCCAGTTGTGGATGTGACTAGCGATAGAAGTCTGATGCTATAAAGAGCAATATTGCATAGGATCCTGGAATGTTAGGTCCATAAATCAAGGCAAATTGGAAGTGGTCAAACAGGAGATGGCAAGAGTGAACGTCGACATTCTAGGAATCAGTGAACTAAAATGGACTGGCATGGGTGAATTGAACTCAGATGACCATTATATCTACTACTGTGGGCAAGAATCCCTTAGAAGAAATGGAGTAGCCATCATAGTCAACAAGAGAGTCTGAAATGTTCACAACAGATCTGGGCTAAAACAGGGGCTCACACACCAAAGATTGCCCAGACCTCACCTGGCCTTGAGGGGTCGGAGGGCACACGGGGAGTAGAGGCAGGGACCCCAGGGTCACCTGGTGTTGGAAGGACCTCTACTGGGAGGACAGGTCTGGGCACCTGGATGCCCTGCAATGTGGGCAGTTCCTGGGGGCTTCGGGGTTCTTCAGGTGAGAAAGGTGTTTCTCATGAAGGAACTGGAGGGTTGACTGGGGGACATGAAGGGAGGGTGAAGCACAAACGGAGGGAGGTGGGATTAAAACCCATCTGTCCTTCTCTAATGCAGAGAACATCACCTGGGCCCTGTGGGTCCCATTAGTCCCTGGGAGAGGGCTGACAAGATTCAGGGGCTCACAAGATCCAGGTGATTCTCTGGACCGAGTCCCAGAGGCCCCAGAGGCCCCTTCAGGCTCCTGAACTCTGGCGACTCCCAGTATGTGGCCTGAAGTGGACCTGTTGCAGGTGTAGAAAAGGGGGATCCCTTTGGAGCAGGTTTGGGAAGAGTTGGTAGAGAGATGGGATGGGTGGCCCAGATCCACTGATCCCCCCTGCCGCCCCCAGGCTGGAGAAAGCGCAGGCCTGACCACATCCAGCTTTGTGTCCCCTGGGCCTCCGCTCACCCTGAACCTCAGCGGGCAGAAGACCCCACAGCCACGAACCCTGTCCAGGCTGGATGTCTAGGGAAGGAGGCAGGACAAGCGGGGCAGTCACTGGTGCTCCAAGGAGGGCCCCAGGGGATTGAAACCAGCAGTGGGTGGCTGGGGGAGCCCCAGGGCAGCATGTCCCCCCGTCTGGGTCCCCACTGAACTCCCAGGAGTGGCAGGCACCTGCAGGAAGGTGACCTGCCATGACCTCAGGACCCTCGCATCCTCCCTCCTGCCCCGAGGGGTGAGGACGGGGGTACAGATATGACCCAGGCATCAGGGGCCAGCCACTTGTAAACATACTTTAAAAATGAGGTGTTCAATTATAATTTTTTAAAAAGCGCCAGGCCAGACTCAACCAGAAACAGGACGCAAGAAGAAAGTAAAAGGAAGAAGCAAACTGAAGAATCAAACCCAAACTTAAGAAGAAGTGGTGAGAAAACAGGGAACAGAGAAAGCGGGGGTGGGACCCAGCATTTGTGTTTCCAATTAGCCTATTGCGGTGATGCTCCGGGGAAAAGGGCTGGTGACAATGAGCAAAACGTGGCTGGAGGAAAAGGAGCTGGCCGGGTGGCGAGCAAAGTGTGTCTCCCAAATGCAGTGAGTTGTTTTCACAAGTAAAACCTCTCTCATTTCAGATCACATGGGAAAAGTCTTGGATAGCGGCCTGTCTGATGGCCCTGGGGCCTCGAGTCACACAGCCTTGAAGGTTGACCCCAGTGGCCCTGCTCCGAGCTGTGTGCCCCTAACTGTACTCTCGCCTGCCCCTCCCTACACAGATGGGGGTCTCCTCTCTGGTTCTGACCCAGTTTCCTCTCCAGGGACCTGCCTGGTGTTCAGTGCAGACGAATTAGGTCAGACTTGCAGCATCACTCCTTCCTGTCTTTTGTAAAGGCCCGGGGGACCTGGAACCATCTCCTCCTCACGCGAAGCTCCCCACGCGCCAGCCTCATCCCCAGGACTGTTCCTTCTCCATTTGCCTCCCTCCCACTCACTTTTCTGTCTGGATGTTCTGACCCTCTACCCTTTCTTCCTCACTTCTAGTTGCGGTTTCCTGACCTCGCCAAACAGCCAAAGCACAGTCACCTTCTCGGGTGCTTCCCCAGCAGGGCTGCCCCAGGTCTCCTTTTCAGAGGTCCATTCAACAAGAGTAGGTGACCAAGACAGGGTATGTCCCTGCCTCCTGGCCAGACCTGGAGAGAGGGATGAGCCTCCTACATCCACATCTTCACCCCTGAGTAGAGGGAGAGTGTGCTGACCATCCTGAGACTGTGGCCAGGCCTGTCAACCCTGCAGGTCCGCCTGCAGACACCCTCCCCTCGGCCCTCCAGGATCCAGATTCCTCACTGCCTGTGGGAGCAGGGGATGCCATCACCTCCCAGGTCAACTGGCGTCTGTCTGCACCGTAGTCTGTTCTGTCCGCGGCCCTCAGCGAAGCCCCATGGATGATGGGGGTGGGTTTTGAAGCTCCATGCTGGTCTGTGCTCCCAAGTTCCCAACAATTTAAGGAATGCCGGAGGTCTGGGGTCAGAATGTAAACAAGGCATCGCACAGCATCAGCGAGGGCAGTGACCTCGCCGTGAACCGCAGGGTGTCCCTCACGCCTCAGAGGGCCGTTTGTGACTTCGGTCTCACGAAAACACAACAGCTCAGCTCTTACAAGTGTGAAGTTCAAGTCTGAAGTTAACCAACTTTCAAGTTCCAGAAAAATTGCCTACTTGTTATTTTTTCTCATGGAGTTTTTTCTCTTCTTAGGCGTGTGGCGTGGGTCAGCAACCCTCACATGGACCATCTCAGCACTGCTGCCCGGGTTGCAAGAGGATCAGCCCAGAGGGCAGCTGCAGGGCCAGGACGGGACCAGTGTCTGTCCCCGAGAGACCTCACTGGCCGGCCCCAGAGGCAGAGGGACAACAACTCTGAAAGGGGCTCCTCTGAGGACAAGGCTGCAGTGAAGAAAAGGCAGCGTGCAAATGTCAAGGGGGAGGGAAAGAAGCTGGCTTTGTAGGAGGATATTCCCGAGGAAGAAAGCGGGGATTATTTGAGATCTGATGATTCTGCCATAAGAAACAGAAGCTCTGATAGGAAAATATATACACAAGGCCACGCCGAGGCGGGGTAGGGTGGGGGCGGAGGTGGGGGCGGGGGAGCGGCACCCACGTCCTGAACTTTCATACTGTTTCCATTTTCTGAGCTCGCTTGTGCATTATTCGTAGAAAAAAGTGAAGTTGCTCAGTCGTGTCCAACTCTTTGCAACCCCATGGACTGTAGCCTACCAGACTCCTCTGTCCATGGGATTCTCCAGGCAAGAATTCTGGAGTGGATTTCCATTTCTTTCTCCAGGGGATCTTCCTGACTCAGGGATTGAACCCAGGTCTCCTGCATTGCTGGCAGACACTTTATCGTCTGAGCCACCAGGGAAGCCCAGAAAGGAAAAAAAAAAAAAAAAAACAAACAACTGATATGAAGAAAGTTATTTGGGAAGGACTGAAGCCCGTGGATTCTGGGTAAGCAGGGCAACTTATTATCTCCGCAAACCCAGGTCACGGCCCCAGACACCGCCTCCCAGGCTGCGAGTTGGACAGTACCGAGAACATCAGGGTCACCTCCTTAGTCCCCGAGAACCTGCAGGCTCTGGAGCTGCAGCTGCGCCCTGCCCTCCCGGTCGCTGCCTCTGGTGCGAGGGCTGGGGGACTCACAGTATCAACCTGTCTGAGGATGGATTTCCCGGATCCCAAGAGGAGCAGTTGTTCTAAATCACAGAATTAGTCTGACACAAGAAAAGAGAGGGAGTAAGAAGAAAAGTGGGTTCTAGAACAAAAGTCATGATTCTTTAACGTGGCTCAGGAGACGCAAAGCCAAACCCCTACCCTGCTCGAGGGTTAGGATTGCGCGGTTTTTGCAGGATGGCCCCTTCATGGACCACTGCCTTGTGGTTCATCTGGCATGCTGCAGTCCCTGGGGTTGCAGAGAGTCAGACACAACTTGGTGACCGAACGACAATGACTTGCAGGATGGAGAGGCGCCCTGGTGGGTCCAGCCCTGTCCTTTGGGAGGGTCCCGGGGCTCTGACCACTCACACCTGGACTTCTCTGGGCAGAGCAGACACCTGGAACCCCCAGCGCCCCGTGTCTGATTTCCTCTGAGTCTCTAGAGGGGAGGCGGGTTCACCTGGAGCTGGGCCACCAGTGGGGAAAGAACAATCCTGAGATGAATCCAGAATGTTCCAGCCGCTCTAGCAGGAAGAGGGAGGGCTGGGCAGGTGGCCAAGCCATGTCTGGAAAGCCACAGGGCCTGTCACAGTGGCCACCACACGAGGGACACACGGAAGCTCTGCCTCCTTTCCCAGAGACCAAGGCCAGAGGCTGCAATGAGGAGCCGAGAAGGGGACTCACTTCACAGTTGGTGTGGGCCCGGTAGGACAACGTGCCTTCCCTGCTGGGGTCCCTGGGCACGGAGCAGAGGGCCCTAGAGGGTGAGGGAACCAGACCAGCCTCTGCTCACTGACGACACCACCAGGAGCTCAGCCAGGAGGATGCCCCAAGGCTGTAATTTAGAGTGCCTATGGCCTGGGCTCCTGGTGTCAGGACTTGGACAGGCCTCTTGGGGTGTGTCACTAGAACTGGCAGGGTTCTGAGCCAGACTCTGGAGAGGAGCCAGTAAGACTCCCCCAAATCTTCACAAGCAGCTCTCAAAAGTTGGGGGGAGGACCCTGCAAACAGTGCCCGGTCAGGACCCACATTCACTGCTTTTAAAACAAAGCACTTCTCTGCTCTTGCTGAAAAGATCACATGAGCCCCCCAGGCAAGGCCTCCTAACAGGCCATCAGGATCCCCTCATCTGGGGAGTTCCTGTCCCACTGTTTATGCTTAATTGGTTTAGATAGGAATAAAAATGTTAACAAGGAGGGCAGCAGCCAAAACCCACATGGTTCCAACCAATGAGCAAGAGTCTGTAGGCATGTTTTCATCTCTTACTAGCATTTATAACTAGATTGTATTTGACTCCAATAACATTTTTCATTATGGCTCCTTAAGGGAGAGGAAAACAGAAATGCCAAGAAGGGAGGGTCTGTCTGGGTGGCCCTTGTTTGTAAAGTACATCTCCCAGATCTGACTGGGATCCTCAGTGCAGCCACTCCCCATTCCAGAGGCTGGGGTCAGCAGGAGCGAGTCGGGGCCCCAGTTCAATGTGGCCTGGGGCCGACACAAGGAGGAAGGGAACACAGACACAGCAGCGGTAACTGGCCAAGCCCGCCCTCCAACTTCCACCCTGCCCTACCCTTCCCTGGCTCTAAGCTGTGCCCCTGGAGGTGGGATCCCAGCAGGCTGTCTACGCTGACACACTCCAGCCCCAGCCCCGCTCCAAGCATCACTCTTTGTAGGAGACACAGTAGAGAAATGCCGAATACTGAGGAGTCTGGACTCCAGCACACTGAGGGTTTGTCTTTCCTGTGGTGGAGGAGGGCATCTCTGCAGTCAGACTGGCTGCCCTCCAGCCAGCATCGCAGGAAAGAGGTTGGAACTCTTGTATCCAGGCCATGTGGGGAGTTCACCAAAGTCCAGATAGGTTCAGGGTCAAGGAAAACAAAAAAGGGAAGAAGCTAAGGTTTACGGAGCCCTAGTTTCTAATGCCAGCCATGTACCAGGTGCACAGCTGTGTTATCGCACGTGACCAAAAAGCCCAAGTTAGACGACCACCCAAAGGGAGCTACTGGGCATCAGCTTAAGAGGGAGGGTCCAAGGCAAGGAGCAGATGCTGTGAAGCAGAAGCAATGTGAAGGGGCAAAAAGGACAGGAAATACCAAAATCAGGAACAAAAGAGGAGTCGGTTACCACTGACCTTACAGACATTAAAAGGAATAAAAAACAACACTATGAACAACTCTATACCAATCAGTTAGATTGGACAAATTCTGAGAAAGACATAAATTACCAAAACGGACTCCAAAAGAGATAGAATCTGAACATGTAAAGACAATCAATTAATAATATCATCCCACAGGAAAAACCAGTTGACTCCATTGGTGAATTCTACCAAATATTAAAAGAAGAAATGACACCAATCGTTCACAAACTATTCAAAAAATAGAAGTGGAGGGAACACATTCTCGATTCATTTGGTGAGGTCAGTATTATCTTGATATTCTAACCAAAGACATCACAAGAAAAGAAGACTATAGCCTAGTAAGCCTCAAGAATAGACACAATAGACTTCCCTGGCAGAACAGTGGTTACGGCTTCACCTTCCAATGCAGGGGGTGCAAGTTTGATCTCTGGTTGGGGAACTAACATCCCACATGCCTCGTGGCCAAAAAACCAAAACATAAAACAGAAGCAATATTGTAACAAATCCAATAAAAACTTTAAAAATGGTCCACATCAAAAAGAATCTTAGACAAATACTGTATGACATCACTTAGATGTGGAATCTAAAAAATAGAGCAAACTGATGAATAGAGCAAAAAAGAAACAGAATCATGGATACAGAGAACAAACTAGGGGTTACCAGTGGGCAGAGGAAAGGGGCGGGACAATAAAGGGGCAGGGGATTAAGAGGTACACAAACTGTTATGTATGAAATAAGCTACAGGATATAGTATACAATGTGGGGAATATAGCCAGTACTTTATAATAGTTATAAATGGAATATAACCTTTCAAAGTTGTGAATCACTGTGTTGTACACTTGTAATATATAATATTATACATTAGACTTTAATAAAGCAGTTAAATGTATTTAAATGTATAGAAAACTGTACTAAGTACCTCACGTTTGTGTGTGCGTGCTAAGTCACTTTAGTCATGTCCAGCTCTTTGCAACCCTATGAGCTGTAGCCTGCCACGTTCCTCTGTTCGTGGGTTTCTTCAGGCAAGAATACTGGGGTGGGTTGCCACGTCCTCCTTCGGGGGAACCAGGGATTGAACCTGCATCTCCAGCAGCTCCTGCATTGCAGGTATATTCTTTACTGCTGAGCCACTGAGGAAGCTCTAAGTACCTCACATATTCTGTTCTTTAATAAAAAATTTTAAAAAAGTAAAAAGTTGTCAATGGCTTTAAGCACATGAAAAGATGTTCAGTATCCTTAGTCATCAGAGAGCTGCAAATTAAAGACCACAATGAGACACTACTCATATCCACTGAAATGACTATTATCAAAAAGACGCAAGAACAAGTGTTGGCCAGGACACAGAGGAACTGGAGCCCTCAAACATTTCTGGTGGGAAAGAAAAAGTGGAAGAGTTATGTCAGAAAACAGTTTGGCAGTTTCCTTTAAAGTTAAACTTACTGTTAAGCTTACTTGGTTAAACTTACTGTTTAACCAAGTGATTCCACTCCTTAGTACCAGTCGTGGAGAAATGAAAATATGTCCTCACAAAGACTTGAATGTGAATGTTCACAGCAGAATTATTTATAATGGCTGAAACCTGGGAACAATTCAAATGTTCATTAGCTGGTGAATAAATAAACAAGGTGTGGCCTATCCACACAATGAGATTCAATTCAGCAACGTAAAGGAACAAACTACCAATGAATCTCAAAACAAAAGACCACCTATTTTTTGATTCCATGTATAGGAAATGTCCCTAAAGGGCACATTTATAGGGACCGCAAGCAGATTAGTGGTTGCCTGGAGTTGAGAGGGCTTTGGGGGATTGACTGCTAATGGGCATGAGGAATGTTTTGGGGGCAATGAAAATTTTCTAAAACTTTCAGGGTTACAGTGATCACTACACAATTTATAAATTAGCTAAAAAGCATGCATTTTACACTGAAATGAGTTTTATGCACATTATACCTCAGTAAAGCTTTTTTTTTTTTTTTAGTAAAGCTATTTGTAAAAAGCAACATCAGGGACACTACAGACCAGTGTTGCTGCAGTTTGAAAGAAGAGTACACAATGAGGACAGGAGAAGGCTAGAAGGGTGCCCCTCTCAGGGGACTGACTCACAATAACCAAACCCCTAGATACTGATGTACAAACCCAAAATGCTGACGCTTCAGTTTACTGCTCATATGCTAACTGCTAAGTCACTTCAGTCGTGTCCGACTCTGTGCGACCCCATAGATGGCAGCCCACCAGGCTCTGCCGTCCCTGGGATTCTCCAGGCAAGAACACTGGAATGGGTTGCCATTTCCTCCTCCAATGCATGAAAGTGAAAAGTGAAAGTGAAGTCACTCAGTCATGTGCTACCCTCAGCGACCCCATGGACTGCAGCCCTCCAGGCTCCTCCGTCCATGGGATTTTCCAGGCAAGAGTACTGGAGTGGGTTGCCATTGCCTTCTCCAGCTGCTCATATGCCCATCAGTATTTTCTCATTCAGTAGGCAGCAAATCAAAGGAAGCCAAGTTATAATCAGAAAATTAACAGAGAATCAGTACTAGGGGAATAGACAAATGAGTCCAAGAGAAGAATTGTTAATATATAGTGGGAATGCCCACCTCCACCACAGGACTGTGCCTCCCATGAAGTTCTGAATCCCACATTCAGGGCCAAAGCACCCTCCTTCCAAGCAATGCTGAAGAACAAAGCCAGATCTGTCTTCCTGCACTCCCTTTTCTAGGTGCCATACAGACCACACCCAACCATTTATACATCTTCCCTTCTCCAGGGGATCGTCCGGACCCAGGGATCAAACCCAGGCCTCCTGCATCGCAGGCAGATTCTTTAGCATCTGAGCCACCAGGGAAGCTCCACTTTTCAAGCAGAGCAATACAATGCCTTAGAGAGGCACTTCTGTATCAGCACATATAATGTAAATACCTCACTGCTGCTGCTGCTGCTAAGTCACTTCAGTCGTGTCCAACTCTGTGCAACCCCATAGACAGCAGCCCACCAGGCTTCCCCGTCCCTGGGATTCTCCAGGCAAGAACACTGGAGTGGGTTGCCATTTCCTTCTCCAATGCATGAAAGTGAAAAGTGAAAGTGAAGTTGCTCAGTGGTGTCCGACCCTGTGCAACCCCACCTACCAGGCTCCTCCGTCCATGGGATTTTCCAGGCAAGAGTACTGGAGTGGGGTGCCATTGCCTTCTCCGAAATACCTCACAGTCAGAGCCAATCTGTTAGGCCATTTCCCAAATGGTTCAAATCTTACATTTGGATTCTCCTTGACCTCATTCATTTGGGGAGCATTATGTGCCAGTCTGGGTCAGCATCCCTGCTTCAGGATCACTCTCCCTGGCCTGGGCTGTGGATCTTCAAGGACTCGGCATTTCTCTGTTGGAGTTTCTCCAGGCGGTGAGCCAATAGCGCCAAGGAGGTCACTACATGACAGCTTAGCCAGTCCCCAAATTTCTCAGGGACTCTGTGGTGTCCAATGAGCTAAAACACACACGCCCCCCTGCCCAATCCTCCCCCAGACTCCTGTTCTAACACAAAGGGTTACAGACCAAGCAGAGTATGAAAGACGTCCAAGCCTCCACACCCAGACTCCTCTGCTTACTCCTACAGCAGGAGTGTTGAACAACGCTTCTGTGATGGACTGGATAAGTGGCCCAAGTAAGTGGCCCAAACAGGAAAACCCCAGAGTTGGGGTAATTGGGTGGTGGAGCCCTGGGCTTATCTGCTGTGTGGTGGGTAATGGTCCCTGGACCGCTCGCCCAGAGCAGCTGCAAGGATGGGCAGCTGGCTCCACTCCTGCCAGGGCCACTGATGCCCTGGAACTGTGGCTGTGTGTGTGCTGGGGTCCGGAGCTCCAGAAGCCCAGTTGGTCTGAGGCTTGTGAGCACCATGTTGGCACCTCTGGGAGCTGGGCGTGGTGTGGATTGCCCAGCGGCCAGCAAGCCCCACAAAGGTGCCTGCCCACGTAGCCTGGCAGCAGCCAGCTCTGCTAGGCAACTGCAGCCTCATCTCCTGGTGGCCTCTGCTTCTTAGCTTTGTGTTGCTGGGGGCAGCCACTCAGGGAAAAATGCAGGCATGACCCGAGTCAAGCCATGCAGATTATGCCTCCCCGGTGCTCACAGAAGAGTCTCCAAGCAGTGTTTACTAATAGCCAAAGGCAGAACACAGAACTGCCAGCTGGGGCTCCCAGGTCCCCTCTAAGCTGGAAGGGAAAGGCTACACCCCAAATGCCTGGGAGCACGGACAGCTCTTGCCTCCTAGCCGACTGTCCAGCCTGCTGTGAGGTCACTGAGAGCCATCAGCCTTCCTGGCCTCTACCATGGAGGCAGCGAGGCCAACAGGAACTTTCCCGTGGGCGGCCCCGTGCCTGGCAGCGGGGGTGTGAAGTGAGGGCCTGGCTGCACTTTGCTCAGCAGCTGCACCACTTCCTGAGGGTGACATGGGGGATCTGGAGAGGGGATTAAAGTCTTCTTTTAATTAAAAACACAGAAAACTTCTAAAATACATACAACAAACACTAAAGACCAGCTGAGGTGGAGAGATCAAAGGAAAGTGGAAAAGAAAAGAAAAAAGTAATGGAAACAGAGAGAAAATTGGCAGGACGGGGAAAGGAGGAAACCAGCAGGGAGAATGAGCAGAAATTGCAGGGACCAGGGCAAGTCAGGGAGTGTCCACAAACCAGCCCGTCCCACCTGTGTCCAGCCATACTCTGCAACCCTTGAAAGGTTTACCCCAAGGGTTGATCCTGGATCCCTAGCTCACCAGTTAGCTGAGCTGTGGCCAAATTCACATCCAGTTAGCTTTTATCAAGCACTGAATATGTAGAGCTTTGAACACACAGTTCTGCCCGGGCAGATTCTAATGGAAGGAGCCCTGGGAGGTGATGATGGGAGACGTGTTTTGTTCTTAGAAGTCCCGTGGTTGACTATGCCCTGCGGAGACCCACACCCAGCTGGCCGGAAGCTCACCTGTGCTGTCCACTCAGCTAGGAGGTGGGGACCCTTCTACGGTGAGGAAACTGCTCCTTAGCGTAAGGATTCATACAACCAAGGTCACAGACAGCAGGCTGCAAGAAAAGATCCCAGTCCAGGTCTTCTGACCACATTCAGGGATTTCAACTGCTCTACATGAGGAGCAGAAAGGATCAGGCTATAGCCCAGACCAGCCCAAGGCCTGCGGCAGACTCTCACCTTGGGAGAGGAGATCCAGCAACGGCTTTTGGAGTGTCTAAACCTGAGTTCGGTGTGAAAGTGTATGGCTTTCTGGGAAGAAAATCTAGAGCTTTGAAGATCTTTTCCTCTTTTTTTTTTTTTTTTGAAATTTCCCTTTACTTAAATGCACATGTAATTTTCAATAAAATGTCATCCAGTGTTATCACATTATGAGTCTGTAGTGTTTTGTTTCCTCTTCCTTTTTTTAACTTTTAATTTTGTATCGGAGTACAGCTGATTAACAATGTTGTGACAGTTTCAGGTCCACAGCAAAGGGACTCAGCCATCCATACGCATGTATCCATTCTGCCCCAACCTCCCCTCCCATCCAGGCTGCCACATAACATGGAGCAGAGTTCCATGTGCTATACAGTAGGTCCTTGTTCGTTATCTGTTTTAGATATAGCAGTGTGTACGTGTTGATCTCAAGCTCCCTGACTATCCCTTCCTCCCATCCTTTCCCTCCTCCTCTGTTTTTGCCCTGCTGATCCTTCTTTCTTCCCCTACCACACCAACCCCAAGCGCTTCCTAGGTAACCCGAGTGAACAAAAAACTGTGTGCACCCCATGTTTAACTTCATGTTTATATACATCATATGCAAATGCACAGTGGCTGAGAGAGACAGGAAGCAGTGGCAGCTGTACCCGCTGGCAGGGAGAAGCGTTTTATCACTAACAGGGTTTAGAATGGCTGATGCAAGGTGATACTAAAAAGGAGACAAACTTCTAGGCACTTGTATTAGTGCTTTAAGATTCTCTACAGACAAGGTACCCAATTATGGTCTGCGCCTGCGACAGACCGCACCATCTTCCCACCTTGGTATCACTGGAAACACACACACAAATGCAGACAAATAAATGAGAACTCGTCACCCCATTTTTGTACAACTGTCAGCCCTTCCATGTCAACATTGTTCTCATTCATGTCTTTGTGTGAATAAAAGTACATGTTATATTTGATAGATGATCTATTGTTTCTCAACTGTGTCGCATTGATGGGATCCATATTGCTTTTAGTGTTTATTGTTTCTTGAAGACTATTTTCTCTTTCATCCTGTTTCCCAGAGCAAGCACTCCCCACTGGGTCCCTACTCCTTGGAAGACTGACCCAGGGAGGCTGAGTTTTTTCCCCTCATCTCCAGCTCCGAGATCACAAGCCCAGGATGCCTGCAGCCTTTAAAGCCTCTTGAAGATACCATTTATACTTGAGCCTCTTCCTTGAACTTTTACAGCCTGCAGATCTTTATCAGCAAAGTTGATGTTGTTGTTTAGTTGCTAAGTTGTGTCCAACTCTTTTGCAGCTCCACGGACTGTAGCCTTCCAGGCTCCTCTGTCTATGGGCAAGAATACTGGAGTGGGTGGCCATTTCCTTCTTCAGGGGATCTTCCTGACCCAGGGATTGAACTTGCTTCTCCTGCATTGGCAGGTGGATTCTTTACCACTGACTCACCACGGAAGTCCTTACCAGTAAAGGGTTTTAGGTAATTCTCCCTTTTCACATTTTTTTCACCTTTTATTCTTAAAACAATGAGCTTCCACAGGACGCAACCTTAAGAAGAGTGTGTGTTCCAAGCAAAGATGGGGTGCCCTCTCCTTCCCCCATTCCCAGAGTGGAACCAATGGAAAATCTCCCAGTGACATTTCCTCTCTCCACAGTGGATCACCCACCACATCTCAAGATGATGGGTGTCATGCCAAGGTTGGCCTGAAAATAAA
Organism: Bos mutus; assembly: GCF_027580195.1. Taxonomy (NCBI): domain Eukaryota; kingdom Metazoa; phylum Chordata; class Mammalia; order Artiodactyla; family Bovidae; genus Bos; species Bos mutus. The sequence continues at coordinate 35,882,551 of NC_091635.1, forward strand.
GGCTGAATGTCCCTTTGAAAAATAATTGACCTGGAAATTTCAGAAGAGACACAGTCCACAACCTGCCATCACTCTATCCTCCTGAAGAGCTTGTGGGTTTCCAATACATCTCACATCTGTTCTCTCCATGAGCTGAAATACGACTGTACTACACGGGAAACCTAGAACCGGACCCAATCTTG